>NC_035449.2:165478859-166172254 GCF_002127325.2 Helianthus annuus | reverse complement strand
GAGAATTTTGAATATGTGAAAGGACAATAACCTTAGTTACTGATTTCTAAGCATGTCTCGAAAATTTCACGTCAATCCGAGGTCTAGAATAGGAGTTATGCTAAATAGCGCAATTACGGAAACTTTAGTAATTAAACGGCGCATTTAGCATAAAGCCTATCTAAACCCAAATTTCGGCACCAAACCTTTTACACACTGATGTAAAATAATATTTTGGAATTTTCAAAGATTTTTAATTATTTTTTAACCTGCTCATAACCTGCGGTTATGGCATCGGTTCGGTAAATACCGAATATACCCTTTTCGAGCCTAACTTGAGTTCTACAAGGTATTTTGACCCGATTCCAGTTGCTACTGATGTTAAATAATAAATAGAGTATTTTGGACTTTATAAACTATTCGGAAAACTCAGATTTCCTATAGAACTCAGAAACCTCTTTTTAAAATCTTTAAAATGACCGAAATACCCCTACGGGGCATATAATGAACTTAAACTCGTTACGGGCATTATGGAAGGTATCCTACCGATACCACAACCTCTTTAAAGCATATTGACTTAGGAAACTTGTGTAGGACTCTTATGGTTACCCGTTACGCCTTTTGCGCGCACGGTTCGGCTTATGTAACTAGTTTACATAAACTAGCCGAAACGGGTCAAACCTTATTGTTTTGACCTCAAAATCCAGAGGTGGTTATATTACCCATATAAAACAAGTCTTCAAACTTGTTGGGTCCAAACCACATTCCATTCCCGGTTTTCGCCTTTCACGCGATTAAACCGTAATTATCCTTCGAAACTGACCGGTCTAAGCTAAGGCTAAATTAAAGACCCGTTAGGATTCTAATAGGTTACTTTAAACCTTCGTTCCAGAGTAGGAGACCAGTAAAAGAAACTTGCATTTGTTATTAAGGATTATTACTTGCTCAGGTAAATACTTTTAACTTATTTTCCCTATACGGGCTTGGGTTACGGTATATAAATTACCGCTTGTTCGGGCATTAAATCTTCCATCATATGGTGGTTAATTGAATAATTTAATCGGCCCGTTTAAATACGTTTTGTTGGCTTTACGCCTTTGGGAGCTTAATGACCATGTCCTGGATATCCTTAGCATCATTTTACGAAATGGCCACGACCCCGACACACGGGTGTAGGCGTACACCCGTAATGTGTCTATATTATTAAAGGTATAACCGTTGGTTTTCCCGCCACGGCTTTATGCTTTGTGGCGTGTCTATTAACCTTTAATCCGGCACGACCCGGGCGACCTAACGCATAGTAAACATGTAATTCTTTTACAAGATTTAATTATAAATTATCCCAAGTTATAAAGAGTTTGTGTCTTGTGCATTCAAATCAGTTTTATTAAACATTTTACAAAAGTGTCAGTTGAATGTATTTACCAGTGTAAACTGACGTATTTTCCCCAAAAAGATTAAATGCAGGTTCTAAGCGTAATTGGCTGGATATTTCTCCTTAGCATCAATAAAGAGTCTCGCAAGCTTAAGATGCATACGTCTGTTGAACAATACTTATATCTTATTTTGATCCTCTATGGATTATATTTTGACAACTGTGATACTTTGATATTACATTCAAAGGTTGAAATATATTTATCTTTATGCTTCCGCTGTGCATTTATATATTGTGTGGTTTGACTATATTGTTGCCAACTACGTCACGGTAATCCCCCACCGGGCCCACCGGTGATACACGTGGAAATCGGGGTGTGACACTTTCGAATATATATATTCTTGTGTTTTAACTTCCTAAAATCCCTAAATCTTCCGAATGCCCAAACTCACGCACCTATGTTTCCTTTGTGTAGAAGGAATTGGTGTTCCAACTTCCTAATCAATCAACTCACTCGCGGGATTACCAAGTAGAAGACTTGCAAAACCGTGAGTATACTCGTAACGCCCTTTTTATGTTTACCACTTTTGGGGTGTAACATGTTTAACTATTAAACTACACTTAAACTTATTCTTTATGCAATGCACGAAAACAATCCTTATACATGAATACTATGTCGTTATACTTGATGCTTACGTGGACCATACTTATGTGATATTTTTTAGTCATTAGCTTTCACGAGCCTCCATTTGACATGTATAGCGCTATAGGAGTAACGCACCGCCCGTAGACTTGTGGTCATGTTGAATTAATTCATTATTGCGTAAACAGAGGATTGGCTAGAAATATTGCATGCCATGTTAGGTTGATCTTGTATAAACTAAGTTGCCATGTGGATTCGTTTTAAACTTTTATACTTATACTTATGCTTAAACTTGTATATTCACCTTTGCTTTTGCATTGAATTGTATTTTAAACATGTTACAGGTTGATGATTGATGATGCTATGAAAATGGATAGCAAAGATGCCTAGATACTCATTTAGACGTCTTAAGTTTAAATCGTTGTATCAATTTGTTATGTTATGTTTTGAACAATGTTGTTATTTGAATTTCCTTGTATGTTTTGACAATTTATTTATGAAATGAAATCGGTTGAATTAAATATTGTCACAAATAGTGTTATGAAGTCTCTTGCAATCTTGAACAAGTCCCACTCCGATGATTCCACCATTGGTTGGGGTGTGACAAAAACTCAGGCTCGGCTCGATTATAAACCGAGCTGGCTCGGCTCTGCTTGGATTTGTAACCGAGTTGAAAATCTAAACTCGGGCTCGGATTGGTTTGGCTCGATTTTGAAAAGAAAAATTAATAAATGGCTATCAAAATTCAGTAATTTAAAATATTATTCAATAATTCAAAATAAACTCAACCTAATACACTACAAACCAAAATCAAGTTTAACAATACAAAATACGTTCTTAATTTCAACGAAATACAATATAAGTTCAATAGCATGATAATCAACCTTTAAATGTGGTATTGATATCAAATTACACTCCTAATCACATGTAAATAATAATATGTTTGTGTGATATATTATAATATATATAAAAATAAAATATATTAAAAGCAAAATAATCCAAGCTAAGTTGAGCCGAGCTGGTATGCGAGCCAATCTGGCTCGTTACAAGCTGAGCCGAGCTAGACTCATTTTCAAACCGAGCCACATCGAGCGAGCTTTTTTCAAGCTAAATTCGAGCGAGCTCCGAGCCGCGAGCTTTTTGGACAGCTCCATCCATATCAAATTTCTATTCCGAAACCTCTCAAATTATAAGGTGGGAAGGGGCACCCAAGGGTGATACGCTTGCTACAACCAATCAGATCTTGCCATCTCAAATTTATAAAAAAGTACCGTTAGCCATAAAACACAGGCGACGCCTTATGTCACACCCCAACTGATGGCGGAAACATCAGAGCGAGACAAAATAGATTACTCATTACTCATAACACTAAATTGTGACAAGTATTTAATAATAAATTTCATTTCATTGCTAAAAGAATCAATTACATTGTTTGAAATGGAATACAACAAGTTGAAACAAATAAATTACAACACGACAAGTAATTAAAGTTTAAAATGCGTTTTCTAGGCATCCTACTAAGTTCTGTGCGTCATCATCATCATCAAAATCCTGCAACATGTTTTAAAGTATAGTTCAATAACGTTTGCAGCTTGAAGGGGAGCTATAGACTGTACTCTTTTTCCCTTAGCTAAGGTTTTTTCCTACTAGGTTTTTCTTTAGCAAGGTTTTTAATGAGGCCGTACTTAAAGACCCCGAAGTTTGCAAAGTGTCATCCAAGGGGGGGTGTTATGAATATTACATAAAGTTTACCATGAAGATCAAGATTTACCTCTAGATTTACCAAGCAAGTGGATAAACTCTTTGTCAAACTTATGGGTAACTCTGTCTACCAAATAGTTAACCTTGTCTACCAAATAGTTAACCTTGTCTACCAAATAGTTAATCTTTTTGTAGTATAAATACTAGCTCAAGGTAGAAGAGAAAATGCACCTCATGTACACTTTTATAAGTTATACAATTCTCTTATAACATTTCTAAAGTTCTTAAAGTTTTAGCACTAATCTTGTGTTAACTCTTGTTATATTATAACAAATATATAAACATTGGTTTATATTTAGTTATATATAATATTATATATATTCAATATTTTTCAACTAATTTAAATTAAAGGCAAATTGAATTTAAATAATCCACCTTTCTGGTATTGGCGAATAATAATAATCCCAATTAGATTTTCCCGAAAGTAGTCCAACCTTTTTCATTTTGTTTATAAAATGGTCTGCCGTGAGTTAAGTTTTTTCTGAATTACAAACTCATGTTTTAGGGCTTTTGATCAAAACGAGGATACGAGTCGATTGATGTAAAACTTACCTCGAAACAGTGCTTCAAACGACAAAAATGGTGCTTCTATTCGGGTGTTTAAACTTCCAATTAACAAATATTAAGCCGTTTGGAGCGCCATTTCAAGGTAAGTGTAAATCAACCGACTCGTTTTCTCGTTCTGATCAAAAGCTCTAAAACATCTGTTTGTAATTCGGGAAAAAACTTACTCCGTTATTTTTTTTAAAGGCGGACCATTATACAAACAAAATGAAAAATGTTGTACCATTTTCGGGAATAAATCTAGTTGGGATTATTATTGTCAAATACAAAAAATGTTGGATTATTTAAATCCAATTTACCTAAATTAAAATGGGGAAATGGATTTTATCACCCAGACTAATCAAAATTGGCCCGCTGCCACTCCTAACTTTCACTTTGCCTCCCACCATCCCTAACTTAACACTTTGGTGTACATGTCACCATGTCGTTAACTAAACACTAAATCTGTTTGTTTTTTAATCCTACGTGTCAATTATTATCCCATGTGACATGATGATGTGTATTTTTAATATCTTTTAAAATTCTGATTCTATAAACCCCTCTCTCAAGTCCTCCCTCTCTCCCTCTCTTTCTCTCTTCTCTCTCTATGACACCCATACATATGACCGCCCAAAAGAGCATCTCCCCCACCAGCAACTCCGGCTGCCACATGATCACCACCGCCACTAGTCCACCACCCTGCAATACGGTTATCTGTTTTCCCCTTCGACACCACCGTGCAACGCCGGCGACTCACACCACCTACAAATCTATTCCCCCATCTCTCTTTCCTTTGAAACCTTTCGGTGACACCACTGCCACACCTCCTACAACTCTCCTCCTTCCCCAGCCGTGGTATTTTTTGTGTCGAATGGAGCTTTTAATCTTCTGTCTTATCATATAGACCTGACTCAATTTTTGGGGCTTCTTTTGGGTTGACAAGAATCATTTAATTCGGGTGATAAAATCCATTTCCCCAATTAAAATAGTTTAGTTTTAGGGAAACCCGAAGAAAACTGGAACAACACCGCACATTCTGGAGAAAACTGAAAAAAGTATAGAGAAAACTAATGTGGTATTGTTGTAGCACAAGAGGAATTCCGGGGAAAATGGGACCACTCCCTACTCCCTCGTATGTTCTCTTTCACTTTGTGTATTATTTATTGTTGAGTTTTTCTTGACACTCAATAAAAATTGTTTTAATCGGTTATGATAATTCTAGAGGCTAATGATTTCCTCCTTTGCTCTTAAATTATTCTAAATAGGGGTTTTTCATCGCGCTATGTGGCGGGATTCAGTTGATATCGGTTCGGTTTGTTTTAATAAAGGCACTTGCTATAACAACTTAAAGAGAAAATTAAAAAAATAAAGCCGTGATATGCTCAAACGAACATTGACATGTATTTTATATCCATTGAAAACCATAAAAAAGAATACCAGGTCCGATACTATCGGTATCGGTACCAATGTTGTTCGGTTGAAATCAATTCGTTTCGTCACGTATCAATATTCGTATAGTTAACGATAAAAATACGTTTTTAATATTGTTATCGGCACTCGTATAGTTTTAAATATAAAAATAAATTACTATTCATTGTTGGTTTCTGTTCGATTTGATACGGTAGCGGCAAACTATCCATGTTCAACAAAAAAAAAATTATCACAGTGTTGAAAGAAAAAAGTAGCATAGTTGTGGAGTTAAATTTATATAAAAAGTTAATGTACGCAAGTTATTAAATGAAACAAATTAATGAGTAACTAACCGATCACTTAAAAAATTAAGATAAATTAAAAAGAATACTTCAAAAATCTTATCACTAATCATCCTCAATTCAAATCAAATTCATATAGATAATTCTAGAGGTTATGATATGTGTCCATCAGTCCATACTACTATACAACTTCCTCTTTGTTAGATTTTTTTTTCTTCTCTTGGTGATTTAATGTTCTAGCGTTAGTACTTTTTACCTCCCCTTTATATGATGAGACAAGAGCGTCAAAGATGCAGTTAATGACTGGTTGAAGTTGTATTGCTAGTGCTACCATACAATTTTGAATTATGCATGTGCCCCTCCTAAATGTCTGAACTACAAGTAAATTCAAAACATGAAGAGTCTTCAAAGTTAATAATTAAATAAACGAACTTCCCGCCGAACAAGTTCATGAACAGCTCATGAACGTTCGGTTCGTTTACAGGCCTAATCTACACCGACCGTCATTTGGTCTCCCTTGTTCAACTTGTTGCCGATTAATTGTTCGGCTCTCAAATGCCTAGCAAGATTTCTGTCGTGTGCCATCGCATCTCTCTTGTATGATGGATTTTCCTATCTTGGATCTCGACTAAACACCACTTTTCGTCACCACTGGCTCCGCAGCTTCAGAGCGGCATCATGAAAATTGAAAACATGCATAAACGGGTAAATTTTGGTAGGGGTCAAGTTGATCTGCATCCCTTTTTGACGCTATATTTAAATTTGTTATATGTAATTAGTGTGTTCTTTCTATATAATCATTTTTTTTTTTGTGATTCAATAATGATCTTTTCATTATAAATAAAATGGTACAAGAAGTTTTATTCATTAAAAAAAGTTGAGCCAACATTCGACCCGTTGCGCATATTCCCTTTTAAACTAAATTTTTAACGTTAGACATAAATCAAAACCGGAATTGACCCGCATATAAAAAGATGAGATGACATTGCTAATGTTGGACGAATCAGACCCAAAATCGGACCATGATTTGTCTTGTGGAAACAAATCACAGTGAACGCAATGATTTTCTATTTGATCGATATATACCAAAAACAATCCCACTATCAATCGAATATAATAGTAACAAGAACAAATAAGAACCATCACAACCCTTGATTAATCATTGTGACTCATAGTGTAAATATTAGGATACCCCTAGGTCCAAAAAAAATTTAGCCTACCCTTAAACTTTTCTTCTAGATCTGCCATTGATCCGACAAACTTGTTTTTATGCTCCAGCTCCCAATCATATCATGTAATTATCAAAAAAAAAAAAAAAAAAACCAGTCATACATTTGCATGTACATAAATGATACATACATACCATGAAAGAGCTAACATGAACCAATACGAATTTAGCAACTTCATCTCCTATGGTTAATTGGCATGCTAAAGCACAAAACTGGAACAATGTAAACTTAATTCACCCTATATACAAAGAAAATGAAGAACAAATACAGTAGAAACTCTATAAAATAATACATTTGGGACCATCAAAATTTATTAATTAAAAGAGTTATTAATTAATCGATAAATTAATAATTATTAATTTATATATTAATTAATATTTTATTAATTTATAGTAGAATACTTAGTTTACAAACACCTTTCAAGCTTCCACTTAATTATTGTATACAATGCATGTACATATATCAAATGATCGGCCCAATTTGAAAGAAACCTTCAATCTCTCACCTTATTATGCTTCTTGTGTTCAATGTATCACTTTATGGACATTGCCCTGCTCATCCAAAAATTATTGAAGGATTACGAAATGTTGAATTATTTTTTTTTGCCACCAAACACAACTTCAAAAATTCAACCTTGTGACGTGGGGATCATACGAGCTTTTAAGATGCATTATCGTCGTCGATTTTATAGAAGTCTTTTGGAGGGTTATGAATTAGGGGTTCCAAATCCAGCAAAAATAAATGTATTAGATGCAATGAATCTTGCAATTTCAGCATGGACTATGGATGTTCGTGCAAATACAACTGCGAACTGCTTTCGTCATTGTAAACTTAGATCAACAGATAACATGACTTTTGAGAACTCAGATGAAGGTGGTGAAAGCACTCAAGAACTCCAGAATTTGATCAAAGAGTTGGGTTATCGCAATGCAATGGATGTCGAAGATGTTCTGACTCACCCAGAAGAAAATGTAGTTGCACAGTTGTTGACTGATGAAGAAATTATTGAAAGCGTTATTGGAATTAATAAAGATGATATCGATGAAGAAGATGATGAAAGTTCTACAATGGAGCCCCTTCGCGAAACGAAGCTATTAAAGCGGCAATCACATTGAACAATTTCTTGTTGAGCTATGAGAAAACAACACCAGAAGTTCTTACCATGCTAAGGAAAATTAGAGACGAGATTCAAGGGGAAATTGAGTTCAACAAAAAACAAAAGACAATTGAGTCATTTTTCAAAAAACCTTCATAAATCATTCATGTAATATGCTATATATAAGGAATTATTAATTTATATTTTATATGGGGTCTAAAGAAATTATCAAAAATGTATTATCTTATAATTTTAGCGAATTATTAATTTAGCACCCTATCCCCGAGTCGGGACTGGCAAAAAATATTATCTTAGAGAGTTTATTAAATAATCGAGTATTAATTTATCGAGTTTCTACTGTAAGCCATTAGCAAGATGTTAAGTCACTTATGTGATAACAATCTGGTTGTGCCTTCTATGTCATAACAATCAGCTGTGGTAATTTCTGAGACGACCCTAAACACATATGGACACAACACTATATACGTTTGATAAACGGGTCATGTTTTGAGCTGACTTGTCTAACTTTCTTTAAGATCAACAACTAAAATGAGGGCCGAGAAGGATTCAAGTTGGACCAAGTAACTCAAATACCCGACCAGGATCGACTTGAGACCAGACCAATCAAGCAAATTCTGTTTGGTTCTTGATATTATCTTATGGGTGCATTCGGGGTTCAACCAGTCCGGGTAAAAACCGAAATATAAAACATTCTAACATAAAAAGATCATATTCATTATTTGCCCAATCCGATACCAACCCACCCTATATCAGTTCAGTCTTCGGTTTAGATTTTCCAAAAAGATCAGATTTAGTCTGGTCTGGTCTAGTTTCAACCCGAAACCCAACCCTAACTCAATTACAATCTGACAACAAAGGGTACCAAACATGTGGCGAGTTTTTATTGGTTTAAAATGTTCTCTCTCTATTAAGAGGGTGTTTGAGATTAGTTTTGAAGTGATTATTTGGTTATTGTGTTTGTAAAACATAAATAATCTAAAAAAAGTGTTTGAATGAAAAAGTGATTATCTGCCTTCAAAACGCAGTTTTGGAGAAGCATGTACTTACATGCTTTTTCAAAACGCAGTTTTGAAAACGCATAATCTATTTTGAAAACGCAACACCAAACACCCCACAAATCGATGACGCCCACGGCCCACTAAGGCTATGAGGTGTGGATGGAGCCCCATGGGGCTTTATCAAGTCCACCTAGGATCCACCTCACCTATGGAGCCCCCTTTTAATTTACATGGTGTGGATGGAGCCCATATTAAACAAAATAAAAAAAAAAACATTTGATTGGTCCAAACTCCAAGCCATGACGTTACCGGGTGTTACTATGATGGAGCCCCATCAATGGCGTCCCCCTCTTCACTTGGAGGGTGTGATAATGGAGCCCATATGGGTGCTATACATGGTGACATGGCGAGGATGGAGCCCCCACACCCTCTCCAGCCTAACATGTTTTTCTCTATTAAATTGACGCACAAAAAGTCCAAAACCTTCATTGATTTCTCCGCCTAGTGTGTGCTCGTTTTAAACTTGATCTCCTTCATGATTTAATATCCCCTCAAAATCAGCAAACAAAAAATAAATAAATAAAAATGGCTTCGATAACAGTCGGAGCTGCAACATCACTCTCGTCTTCCACCTCAATTCACACCAAAAAGTTACACTTATGTTCTCGCACATCACTTTCAGGTACGTTAAATTATTATTTTCAGGTTGGTAATTGCATTTTCTGTTGTTTATTCTAAAATATTACTATCTATCCGTTGCTTAATTACAGTTAATACTAATATTAGAATAAGATTATGCTTAGTGATAACACAGGGACTTGAAGTGTAACCCTAATTACATCACTACAATCTATTTATAATATTCTGGTTTGATTAAATTATGATCTATTGGTTGCTTAATTACATTTAATTGTTTCTGTTTCATGTTATTCATTTGCTGTGTGTTAATCGTTTGAAATTATGATTTATTAGTTGCTTAATTGTACTTAAATGTTTCTGTTTCTTGTATTTCTATTGCTGTGTGTTAGTTGTTGAGATTTTGAATTATGTTTGGGTTTGTTTCATAGCTGATTTCTGATCTGGTTGATATTATTGCCTATGTAGTTAATATCCCGATATATCAGTGATATATCGGTTATCGGCCCCTTGCCGAGATATCGGCGATATTGACCAGCATTTGACCGATATTTAACCAATATATCATCGGTTTTCCCGATATCATACCTTTCTTCTTAGTTCTACCATTTGTCTTTCTTCTTATTGTTGCTTTTAGTGTTTTAAGTCTTAGTTGTTAGTGTTTAAAGTCTTAGTCAATTCCTACTTGCTACAGTTGTTAGCGTTTTGCACGTTGCAAAAGGGTAATTTGTTAATGGTGGGAGAGTATACTGAATTGTTAGTGTTAAATTGCTATATATATATAAATTTAGCATGACATTTAAATTACCGATATCCCACGCGATAACCGATATCTCAAATATCAGTCCTTGACCAATATCCGATATCTCAAATATCAATCCTTGACCGATATCCGATATCTGGGTTTTAAAAAGCGCGCCTAGGCGCGAGGCACATCAAGGCGCAAGCCTTGGCGCCTTAGGTAGCCTGAGGCGCGCTTTTTACAAAAAGCCCCAAAAAAGCGCAAATTTTGGGGGTTTTCTGGCCTGAGGCGCGCGCCTCATGTACATAAGGTGTTTTTATGCTGTTTTTAAGCATCAAGCTGTTGTACGATAGGGTTTTTGGCTTGTACTTGTAGGTAAAATCATATATAAACCTTATATTATAGCTATATTTTGGATAAGTGATGCTAAAAACCTATGGGATATATATAAAAAAATATATAATCACTTTGCGCCTCGGGTACAAAAAGCCCACCGCTTTTGCGCTTTGCGCCTCGGTTTTAGACCCCGTCGCTTTTGTGCGCCTCTCGCTTTTTAAAACCAAGTCCGATATTTTACCGCATTAACTAACATGTGTATAGTTATTGCTGATTTCTGATCTGCAGAGAGGAAAGCGAGTTTTGTTGTGGTGAGATGTGGCGGTACGAAGATGGACGATGGTTCGAACCGGATTGGTGGCAGAGCTGACCAGTTGGTTACGAATGCGGTGGCGGTGAGTAGCTCTCTTAGCCTCTGGTTCTGCAGGTCTGTGTTAATTGTGATGTATCTGATCAACTGGTGTATTGCGTATGTATTGTAGGCAAAAGCTAATACTCCAGCAGCAGCAACTGCATCTAAGCCTGGGTAACCATATCTTCTTCCTCAACTTCATTTTAAATACAAAACAAAATTATACTAAATAATTAGTCAATGACTAAATAATCTTTCTTCTACAGTCACGAGTTATTACTCTTTGAAGCGCTCCGAGAAGGCTTAGAAGAAGAAATGGAACGAGACGCACGCGTTTGCGTCATGGGAGAAGACGTAGGCCATTACGGTGGCTCATACAAGGTCACAAAAGGACTCGCAGAAAAATACGGTGATCTACGCGTCCTCGACACCCCGATCGCTGAAAACTCATTCACGGGTATGGGTATCGGTGCCGCCATGACGGGTTTACGACCGATCATCGAAGGCATGAACATGGGTTTCCTCCTCCTTGCTTTCAATCAAATCTCCAACAACTGCGGCATGCTCCATTACACATCTGGCGGTCAGTTCAAAATCCCGGTTGTTATTCGAGGCCCTGGCGGCGTCGGGCGGCAGCTTGGGGCGGAGCATTCGCAACGTCTCGAGTCGTATTTCCAATCCATTCCCGGGATTCAAATGGTCGCGTGTTCAACCCCGTATAACGCCAAGGGGTTGATGAAAGCGGCTATTCGAAGCGATAATCCTGTAATACTTTTTGAGCACGTTTTGCTTTATAATCTTAAAGAAAGAATTCCGGATGAAGAGTATGTTTTAAATTTGGAGGAAGCGGAGATGGTTAGACCGGGCGAACATGTGACGATTTTGACGTATTCGCGTATGAGGTACCATGTGATGCAAGCTGCGAAGACGTTGGTCAACAAGGGGTATGACCCGGAGGTTATTGACATAAGGTCGTTGAAGCCGTTTGATTTGTATACGATTGGGAACTCGATTAAAAAGACGCATCGTGTGCTTATTGTGGAGGAATGTATGAGAACCGGTGGGATTGGCGCTAGTTTAACTGCAGCTATTACTGAAAACTTTCATGATTATTTGGATGCGCCGATCGTGTGTTTGTCGTCACAGGATGTGCCGACACCGTATGCAGGGACTCTAGAGGAGTGGACTGTGGTTCAGCCGCCGCAGATTGTGGCTGCAGTTGAGCAGCTCTGCCGCTAGGAAGGGGGCTAATATGGAAATGTAAGATTAATCTTCAATCTGCATTCTCATATTTAAATTTGCTGTTATTCACTTATTTTTTATACTTGTGATCTTTTTGTTCTCTGTTCATTCTAGTTATGTTTATCAGATAATTTATAAATTTTGTTGTCAATTGTTATGGACGTTAGGAGCGACTTTCTTAATGTAACTGTTATATATAACACGGAAAGTTTATTAATGTTACGGCTTCACACATATCACCATGTTTTGTTTTGTATTTACCTCTCGAAAGTAAGTCAAACGGATGTGAGCTAATCAAGCACTCGAACGTCAACTATCTATCGTCAAATACTGAAATCTTACACGTAAGCCAGTATATCTAATGCAATTGAACTTCATAAGTTACTATCTATTAATTATGCGCTATAAATTCTAACCACCAACTTGACCTTCAACATATCTTCTGGTATTCTTCGCTAATGCGCACACTCTTCACTCGTAACCCATAAATCATGTAGATTTACAGAAACTTACTACTTGCATATGTACTAAAATATACTGCATTTTAGATGTAAAAACATTAAACATACTATGGGCATGTGTAGGATGCATACTAGGTAAATATAACTATATAAGTTATACACATGTTATGTGTAGGTAAACATAAGTTAAAATATGTGCATGTGTATATGTATGTTTATTTAGAATACAAACTTGTATATATACTGCAAAATGACCAGAAATTACATTCATTTTATCATCAAATTATTTCAATTAAAATACAACATTTTCTCAACGGAAAAGAGGTCATGCCACCCCTCAACGTAGGTTTTCTAGCCCAAAATCGGTTTTTCGCACAAGCCGCTTCTTGTTCCAAAGTGGTTTGGTTTTGGTTAACCAAAGTCAAAGCCGGTTTTTGCCCAAACGGATCTCTAAGTGGAAAAGAATCGGTTCTGGTTTTTTACTGGTTCGGTTCAGTTTTAAGCTTTAATGGTTTCAAAAGAGGGATTTTCAAACCGCCGGTTCTTATCGGTTTTGGATTTTCAAACCGCCGGTTCTTATCGGTTCAAAAACCGACTCCAATGTCAGATCGGTTCCAGACTTCCAGGTTAGAAACCGGTTAAAATTCTGAAATCAGTTTTTTTTTCTCAATGGATCGGCCCATATCATTAGTGCATCATGCCAACGTATTCAGTCCACGCTTTTTTTTTTTTTTTTGAACGGCAAATTTGAATCACTGACGGACCACTGGAGTATGATCGTGCCACCAGTAGAACCACCCGATCATATCCATCTCCAACACTTAATAAACACAACCCAACGTATTCATTCTGTTAAGCTCACCACATTACTTCATATACACAATACATTAAACAAGTCTCCATATTTTATTGAACCAGCATTAAATAAATCTGGATTTCATACTTCAAATATAAATTAAGTATATATATGCTTATTCGAAACAGTAAACTAAGGAATTATTTTTATATAGTAACAAATGGTCTTTAAAAATCTACATTAAAGACCCTGTTATCCTCATGTAGCCACTTCAACCACGCGCCCCCCTTCATCGGTGCTGCAGGCGGCCATCCTTCACAGTCATGACTGTGAAACGTATCTCACAACGGCTAGAAGCTCTAGGAAGCTCGATCAACTCCAAACACAACCGCCTTTCTTCTTCTATGCATAGGTTTTCCAAAGTGATTGTTACCGTCTTCAAAACCTCTGCATTCCTCAACATGTATTCCAGAAACTCCATATCACACTTTTGCCATTTTCGGGTTGAAAACTTGATGGTTGTAAGGTTTGTTAGCAAACATGCAGGTACCAACTTCGGTTTAATCCACAAATAATTTACAACCTTTTGTTTTCAAGACAGACAAAACAAAACCGAATGTTATACAAGGATAAAAGAACTTCACAAGTAAACAACTCAAGTACCTTTTCAATACACAAATGTTCCAACGCGGGACAACTTTCAAGAACTTTTCCGGAATCCCAAAGATCCTTCAACTCCAAGCGTTTTGTATTCGGAAACATGGGCAGAGGTGACGACGATAGTAACTTCAACAAAGAATAAAGTTACAGTTGGTGCATGAAAGGAAAAAACAAACAACAATTTAAAAGATGAAACACTTACTTTTTTAACCGAAAGCGATTTAACGCCATTTATTCCCTTTAGAAACTGACCCCACAGATCAAGTATTGTACAGTCGGATGAAACTAAACAATCAAATGAAACAGATGCCTCAACCGACGACGGCAAATCTTCCATGACGTACCACGACCCCAACATCCCGCCAACATATAGGTATTCAAGATTAGGGACGCGTAAAACAACGTAATTGACAGCATACCCACATGTTATATTTGTTAGCTTCAGTCGTTTCAAAGTAGGGATATTGAATACGTAATCTCCATTATGGGTGCACCATATAACTTCCAACGATAAACTTTCAAGCATCGGGCAGCCACGGATGAGTCTAAACGCATTGTCAAAAGGATTGGTGTAAACAACAACGTCAAGCGTTTTCAGGCAAGGAAGATTAACCGGATACCGACACTCCCAAACACCGTACTTATCCGCGCTAACATCTATTCTTAATTTTGTCAGTGTCTTGCACGTGAACAAGCTAAAAGGCAACTCGAGCAAAACAAGTTGTACGTCAAGCTCACAGACATTTAACCTAACCATCTTATCAATCCAACTTGACACACTAGACTTCGAAACCACTTTATCACACAAGTGTAACCGAACCGATCGAAGTTTCGACGTTTTGCAAAACTTTAAGACCCGATCAACAATCTTTGACAAGGCTTTCTCATCATGGTAGGGATGAATATCATCAAAGTCGAGGTCGGTAACAAACATCCAACTATACCTCCATCTTTTTGACAAAACGCTAGTTCGAACCGCATATTTCGTCGGCATTAAAGAGAGTATATGTGAAAGAATATCTTCCGGTAACCGGCTAAGCCGGTCGTCTACATTCTCACTTATGGAACTCATTTCTAAACTTATTCTTCACTTCCTAATAACAATTAACAAACACATAAACATCAAATTATCAGCAGAACTCATTGTAACCCTAAATACCCAAATATTCATGATGAAATAAGCAAAAATGTGAAAGTTAGTAAATAATATTCCAATCGGAACGGAAATTAGGGTTTAATGAAGCCAAATTACGTACCTTATTAATTGAGGATACATATTACCTGCAAAGATGATGAGAATATTAGGAATTGAAAGTGAAATTAGTAAGAAATGGAATCGATTGGATGATGAATTGTGGTGATTGATGAAGGTGAAAGGTGTGAAGAAGAAATAAGATGATGGTAGGTAGGTGCAACTGAGCAAGGGTTTTCTACACGGTGAGACTACACTCAAAACGGAAAGGATTAGATGCTTTTGTACAATTCTAATTTTGATCGTTACCTACCTAGAGGGGTGGTAGGGATTATCCATAACTTTAATTTAAATCTAATTGTGAATGTATATATTAAACTAGTGCTCTAGCGGTGAATTGGGTGAGTTTTTCCTTACATGTCTCAGGTTTGAGTCTGATTGATAGAGGTTTCTCATTGAGGGTTTAAATTGAGGATCTATTGTTCGAGTGAGCTTTCTAGCGCGGACCCGGTTAAGATAACGTATGCTATACCTCCAGACATTTACGAGTAATTCACACCTTATAAAAAAAATATATATATCAACATACCACTTTAAAAGAACCGGAATCTTATGATTGTAAATAGCCGTGTTACGCTTATAATAAATTTTGGGGGTTTTTTTAATTGTGGGTTTTCTTCTCGGGAGAATTGCATATTTACCAAACCGAAAAACAAAATTGCATATATCCCCTTCTTTAGTGAAAAAAATTGCAAATTTACCCGTTATAACTTGTTTTCTTGAAATGTATTGTAGAATGACTATCTTACCCTTATTTCTCTTAAAACCTTTAAATTTTTCTATATTTTTATATTTATATATTTTTAACTAGTTTTTTTAACTAAATTATGTTTTGCTTTTTACGAGTTCTAGGCTTTGAGTTGTGACACTAGTTGGATATGGGAAAGAAGGCAGCTGGGGTCTTTAGGTTTTCTCATAGTTTACAAGAACTAAAAATATTTAGGTAGCGTTTGGTATGAAGGAATGGAATGTGGAATGGAATGGATCATTCTGATGGAATGAAAAGAAACATGTTTTGTTATAATGTGGTAATAGAATGGAGCGTTCCAAAGGAATGTAAATCCTTCCAAATATAATAATTTCCATTTCCTTGGTATGTAGGTGTTTTTTTCCATTCCTTCAAGGAATGGAAAGAAATATGTTATTATTATTATTATTATTATTATTATTATTATTATTATTATTATTATTATTATTATACTTTTATTTGTATCTATATTTATATTTATTAATATTCATACTAATATTAATATATATCAAAAATCTATTATTAATTTTTTATCATTAATATATTATTATTATTATTATTATTATTATTATTATTATTATTATTGAGGCAATTATATTTTTGTCGTTTTTAATCATCTTTTTTTTGTTTATCAAATTGTACAAAGTAATGATTCATTCTATTTACATATGAGTAACCAAACATCATAATGGAACGGAATGATGTCCATTCCATTATCTCGTCCATTTCATTCTCTCATCTATTTCATTACCCCATACTAAACCGACCCTTAATTTCTACTCTCAAAATGGAAAGGAATATATGCTTTTGTATAATTATAATTTTGATCGTTACTTACCTAAAGGGGTAGTAGGGATTATCCATAACTTTAGTTTAAGTCTAATTCAATTGTTATTGTATATATCAAACTAGTGCTCAAGTGGTGACCCGGGTGAGTTTTCCCTTCCATGTCTCAAGTTCGAGTATGGTTGATAGAGGTTTCTCATTAATGGGTTTAAATTGGGAATCTATTGTGCTAGGCGGCTTTCTAGCGCTGACCCGCTTAAGACAACATATGATAGACCTCCCGACATTTGCGAGTAATTTACACCTTACAAAAAAATATATATATCAACATACCACTTTAAAAGAACCGGAGTCTTATGATTGTAAATAGCCCCGTTACGCTTGTAATAAATTTTGGGGGTTTTCTTAATTGTGGGTTTTCTTCTCGGGAAAATTGCATATATCCCCTTTTTTAGTGAAAAAAAATTCAAATTTACCCCTTATAACTTGTTTTCTTGAAATGTATTGTAGAATGACTATCTTACCCTTATTTCTCTTAAAACCTTTAAAATTTTTCAATATCTTTATATTTATCTATTTTTAACTAGTTTTTTTTAACTAAATTGTGTTTTGCTTTTTTACAAAAATGTTGTTGTTCTAGGCTTTGAGTTGTGACACTAGTTGGATATGGGAAAGAAGACAGCTAGAGTCTTTAGGTTTTCTCATAGTATACAAGAATTAAAAATATTTAATGTCTACTCTCAAAATGGAAAGGAATATATGCTTTTGTATAATTCTAATTTTGATCGTTACCTACCTAAAGGGGTAGTAGGGATTATCCATAACTTTAGTTTAAGTCTAATTCAATTGTGATTGTATATATCAAACCAGTGCTCTAGCGGTGACCCGGGTGAGTTTTCCTTTTCATGTCTCAAGTTCGAGTCTGGTTAATAGAGGTTTCTGATTGAGGGGTTTAAATTGGGGATCTATTGTGCGAGGGGAATCTCTAGCGCGGACCCGGTTAAGATAACGTACGCTGGACCTCCCGACATTTGCGAGTAATTCACACCTTACAAAAAAAATATATCAACATACCACTTTAAAAGAACTAGAGTCTTATGATTGTAAATAGCCCCGTTACGCTTATAATAAATTTTGGGGGTTTTCTTAATTGTGGGTTTTCTTCTCAGGAGAATTGCATATTTACCAAACCGAAAAACAAAATTGCATATATTCCCTTCTTTAGTGAAAAAAAATTGCAAATTTACCCGTTATAACTTGTTTTCTTGAAAATGTATTGTAGAATGACTATTTACCCTTATTTCTCTTATAACCTTTAAAATTTTTCTATATTTTTATATTTATCAATTTTTAACTATTTCTTTAAACTAAATTTTGTTTTGCTTTTTACGAAAGTGTTGTTGTTCTAGGCTTTATGGGAAAAAAGACAGCTGGGGTCTTTAGGATTTCTCATAGTTTACAAGAATTAAAAATATTTAATGTCTACTCTCAAAACGGAAAGGAATGTATGCTTTTGTATAATTCTAATTTTGATTGTTACCTACCTAAAGGGGTAGTAGGGATTATCCATAACCTTAGTTTAAGTGTAATTCAATTGTGATTGTATATATCAAACTAGTGCTCTAGCGGTTACTCGGGTGAGTTTACCATTCCATGTCTCAAGTTCGAGTCTGGTTGATAGAGGTTTCTCATTAAGGGGTTTAAATTGGGGATCTATTGTGCTAGGGGGCTCTCTAGCGCGGACCCGATTAAGACAACGTATGCTAAACCTCCCGACATTTGCGAGTAATTCACACCTTACAAAAAAAAATATCAACATACCACTTTAAAAGAACCGGAGTCTTATGATTGTAAATATCCCCGTTACGCTTGTAATAAATTATGGGGGTTTTCTTAATTTTGATATTCTTCTCGGGAGAATTGCATATTTACCAAACCAAAAAACAAAATTGCATATATCCTCTTCTTTAGTGAAAAAATTTGCAAATTTACCCGTTGTAACTTGTTTTCTTGAAATATATCGTAGAATGACTATCTTACCCTTATTTCTCTTAAAACCTTTAAATTTTTATATTTATCTATTTTTAACTAGTTTTCTTTAACTAAATTGTGTTTTGCTTTTTTCGAAAGTGTTGTTCTAGGCTTTGAGTTGTGACACTAGTTGGATATGGGAAAGAAGACAGCTGGGGTCTTTAGGATTTCTCATAGTTTACAAGAATTAAAAATATTTAATGTCTACTCTCAAAACGGAAAGGAATATATGCTTTTGTATAATTCTAATTTTGATCGTTATCTACATAAAGAGGTAGTAGGTATTATCCATAACTTTAATTTAAGTTTAATTGTGATTGTATATATCAAACCATCACTAGTGCTCTGGTGTGGTTACGGGTAGGGGTGTTCAAAACTATCCGTATTCGAAAATCCGATCCGAAATATCCGATATTCGAATCCGAAATATTCGAAAAACAGATATTCGAAATTTCAGATATCCGAAATTCGGATATCCGAATTTTTCGGATTTGGATAGTGATTTTCAAAATCTTCGAATATTTTGGATACCCGAAATATCCGAAAATTTAATTTTCATTTTTTTCGGATATCCGAATATCTGAAAATATCCGAAGTATCCGAAAATATCCGAAAACTTATATTCGGATATCCGAAACCATCCAAAATATCCGTTTTAGAATATGAAAAAAATAATAAAAAATAAAAATTAAATAAAAAGTTGGATTTTCGGATACCCGATTCACTATAATTCAGATATCCGAAATTTCGGATACGGATTCGGATAGTGAAATCTGGTTTCCAAAAATTTCGGATATCCAGTTTTGAACACCCCTAGTTACGGGTATTTAAGTACCACCTATGCTGGGTCCGGATGAGTTTTTCCTTTCAGGTCTCAAGTTCGAGTCTGGATGATAGGGGTTTCTCATTGAGGGGTTTAAATTGAGGATCTATTGCGCGAGACGGCTCTCTAGCGCGTAGGGGTGTAAATAAGCCAAGAGGCTCGAGAGCTAGTAGTTATTTGCTCGGTTAAAATATCGAACGAGTCAAGCTTTAACGAGCCCGAGCCTGAGCTCGAGCCTGACATAGAGCTCGTTTAGTTATCGAGTCCGAGCTCGAGCCTGAAATACAAAGCTCGTTTAGGCTCGCGAGCCCAAACAACATTTTATTTTTAATATATGATATAATAATAATGTTGATAACATTGGCAAGCCAAGCTCGAGCTGAACTTTGGCTTGTTCAACCGATATTGAAGCGAGATCGAGCCGAGTTTTTAGCTCATTTGAGTTTGTTCTCAAAATAGTTCGAGCCGAGCTCGAGCTTTGAGTTTTTCTCGCGAGCCGAGCTCGAGCTCAAATAAGTAGGCTCAAACCGAGCCGAGCTCGGGCTCGGCCCAGTTCGTTTAGACCCCTACTAGCGCGGACCCGGTTAAGACAACGTATGCTAGACCTCCCGACATTCGCGAATTATTCACACCTTTCAAATATATATATATATATATATATATATATATATATATATATATATATATATATATATCAACATACCAGTTTAAAAGAACCAGAGTCTTATGATTGTAAATAGCTGTCACACCCCGACCACGTTAAAACAAAAAAGCGTGGCGGAAACGTCGGGGAGTGTTGCAACAGAATTATTGTTCCATAACCATGGTAACCAAATGTTTCGTTTTATTGAAATATTATGTAATGTACATTGTCTTTAAACCAAAACAAACATGCTACATATTGTTTATAACTGTTTTTAAGTCACTAAGGCCTCGTCCAGTACCTATGTGACACAAGCTTCCTAGCAAGCAACATCAAGCAATACCACCTGAAACATATGTAAAAATAAAGTCAGCAAAGAAATGCTGGCGAGTACACAGGTTTTGTGAGAGTGTCAGATTCATGGCTCGTTTATGTGTTGTAGTACCTTACTAGACTACAAAAGTCAAAAGTACAAACCTCGTTTTGAAAAGTGTATTGCAACATAATTAACCAACTCAAATCGAATTGTTTATAGTTAATAAAATCTCGTAGCCATGATTCTGTAACACCCCAAAAACGGGTTTGGTAATTTAGACCCGGTTACTATTAAGAAACGGGTAAGGTACCGTTAATGAGAAAAGTTAACCTAAAAAATGAGGATTAACTAGGAATAATTAACCTAGTTGATTATTGGTCTCGTTGGTAGTAAGCGAAGAGTTGTAGCCTTATTCAATTAAAACGAAACATGAGGGACCAAAGTGGGATAACTTGAAAGTTGTTATGTTAAATGAAAATAACACACACACACACACTTCGTGTGTGTTCTGTACGTGATCAGGGGAAGGCTCTAGAGAGCCAAATCCTAATTCATTATATATCATCCAATTAAAGGATGAATCGATGCTCAAATTCAAGAAGGAACATGAATTAACGATCACCCAAGCTAGGGGATCATAAGGTATGTTGAATTTTGATGTTTAATGAAGTTGAGAAATCTTGATGAACATCACAAGTAGTGATTTATGTATGAATCGTTTAGGTTATGGCTAAATTGACAATGTATGCTTGCTTAGGAACGAACCCTAAGTGAAGATTTTGAGTAAATTACTATAAATTGAGTATTTTGATGATTTACTACACCTAGCTAAGTGGGTTTATGTCTAATTCATGAAAGGGTATGTAATTGATTGTGAAAATCTGTAGCATGTGATGTGTACATGTATATAGGTTGAGTATGGTATATAATTTGTATGATGTTTACTTGTATTGATGAATGAAAGTGATAACTAGGAAGAAAAGCATGAAATACTTGTACATTATGCTTAGGAAGTAGTACGCACACCAAGTGTTTGATGAAATGTCTAAAAGATAATAATAAGTGAAATTGTATGTAAGTAATAGGTGAACAGATATAGTTCATGTGAAGATTATCTAGGGATGATGTCGGGTATGCTTTATGCTTGTTTAAATGGATTAATGATGTTGAGTATGCTTTATGTAGGTTGTATGTTAGATGTGAATTTGATATGGTTGTTCATATGTATGAGCATATATGCTAATAAGAATGTGAATGTAATGACATGAGTGTATAGGAGTCATGTCAAGATGGATGGGAGCGTTGAAGGCTAACGGGCTAAGAAGACTCAATCAAGTAAGCGAACGCAAATACGGACGCGTAAGGTAAGTGAACTCCGAACTTACCCTTTTGTTTGGTAATGTATTTATGATATTTGTTAATTCTTGAATGTAATGTAAGAAGATATGGATCAATGCTATTACTAATTTACGTTTTAATGGAATGGGTTGGGAGTGGTTAAGAAAGAGATTCGATTAAGTTTGGGTAAGAAAGGGAACTTACATAATGAAATTATGCTTGAATGAATAAGATGGGTTATGTGTATTTGAGGACATGTTCATATAAATGGAACCTAATGTACTAATCGTTTTTCTATTGAGAATTAATGTGAAGTATAGGCATGTTAACAAAGGAAGTGAAGGTTTACTCCACAATCCGATGCGAGGAATCGAATGGATGGATGAAGGGGCTAGTATAAGAGAAAACATGATATGTTGACGCGCTATTATGCATGTGTTAAGATTTTTGTATTATGTCATCGGTTGCTAATAATGTGATTGAATGTGGTGACTGCAGGCTATACATGTTTGGATGTTTCATCAAGAAGTGTACGCGGTTGAAGATCGAGTCAAGACATGGATTGTATGTGGGTGTGTACGTAGTCACTTAAATTGAGACATGTATGTTAGTTTTTGGATTAATTTATAAAAAGAGGTTAATGTATTTAAATGAAAGAAAGAATAACATGAAGGAAATTTTAGGTATGTATTTTCCGCTGCGAATCTGAGGTTAAAACGTGTTAGGGCGTTACAGATTCTTAACCCAACAACATTTGTTTTAGTAAAACAACTCGTAAAAACTTGTTAATAAAATTCGTATGGTTTATATCGTTTCAAAAACCTCGTTGTGTGACTTCGTCTAAAAATCGTTTTCCCCAGTGAACTAAATAATGACACGCAATGTAATATGATAGAAGCACTTATATATAAGATGTACCAGCGGCGTATCTACCATGATTCTATCATACTACACCCGTCCCATTATCTAATCATTGCCCAAAACCAATCGTTTATCCAAATCGTTCATCTCGTTGAAGTCGTCTCAAATCGTTTAACTCGTCTCAGAATCGTATTCGTTTTAATCGTGAAACTACTTTTGGTCGTATCGTTAATAACATTAAAACCTTCGTGACTCGTCTACCTCGTTTCTCGTATTAACGAACTACCAAAGGGTAAGTTAACAATCATCAGATTCAGTCGTTACCTACATAACCCCCACACATAACTATGGGTGTAGTCTGATAACGGGATTTGTCAGATCCTATGGTACCATTACATAAGTCCGAGCGGCGTAGCTAATGTTAATGAATGTATTATTGTCCCGATTTAACATACCAAATGTCATAACCAATGTAGCATGTGAAAACCATGTACTAGGAATGCTTAAGTAAACACGCCTAGTAGAAATGTCCATGTAAAACAATGTGCTAGCATACTTAGTAACATACATAGCAGAAATGTCATGTAAAACAATGTGTACATATGCTAAATAAACATATGCAGCAAATGTGTAATAAATCAATGCGCTAGCATGCTTGACATACATAGCAAAACACAATTGAAAGCATGTACTATAAGTGTACTAGGTGAAACTAGTATGTTTATGTCATAAAAGCATGAAATGCACGAAAGTAACACGTAGGTACATGTGAATCACCCCAAAATATTTGAAAACGGTAAAAGAGGGGAACTATGTACTCACATTGAAGTGCAAAGTACTAAAGAACTCAACAAGCTCAGTCAAACCAAGGAAACTCAAGCAGCACCTAATAATCGAATCACTAGTCAAACAATAGACGCCTAAATCGGAAGATCGGAAAGAATGAGGTCTTGTAAACCAAATGAGTGTTGGAACTCATGTGATATGGTTTAACAAAGCCTACATCCTAGATTGAAACCTAACCTAAGTGCTTTCGACCCATTGCGACCATTAAGGTAGCTTATGCTACTTTAACGTGTCGTGCGCGCAAACGCGCGTTTGAGACGTCTAACTAGTCCTATGACAAGTATTATATGCCTAAACATGTTTAAATAGGTTGCATAATCAGTTTAGGTGACAAAAGTTAGGTTACATATGCTAAAAGTCCAATTATGCATGAAAATGGCATTTTGGTAATTTACCTAAGGCATATAATCTACCTATCATACAACTACTTAAACTCGGCGACCATAAGGTATAACCTCGGGAGGTTATTCCCTATGCAACTATGGTCACTAACCATGCTTGGTCGGATCCTAAAGATCGACCAAACGGGTCGAGTTCAAAAGTATAAGCGGTGGTTTAGACCGCTTGACTTACGACTGACTTTAAACAAGCACTAACTAAAAGTGACGAGCTAAACATGTCAAAGCATGTTTAACCTACTGATTTGGTATCAAAACAAAGTTTTTTGATACCTAATAGTAGTTCCGTTGCAAAATGTGTGCTAAAACGCATTTTGACCAAAACTTTGACTCGTCACTACACCTAGTCAACGTGGTAATCAGTGGGTATAGTCACTAAGGACTATAACCAACGTGATTACGCTCACGTTGCGAAGTTCAAACGAACTTCTCGTTGACCATCTCGTGGTCAAAGCTGAAAGTCAAACTATATTTGACTTTCAAACTAAGAAAACAATAAAAAGAATGAAAGAACGCTCAGTAAGGGTCCTTGCTATCTTTTCTACAAGAAAACAAACTCCCAAATCAGATGAGAATGCTCCCAAAGCAGATTGTTGAGAAGAGAGGAGAGAAATGAGCAATGAAACAATGAAATGGTTGGGCTATATATAGTTTTTCGCAAACCGTTAGGATCGTTTCTTGGAGAGGAGGGCATGATCCAAGCCATACAAGTGTTAAGGACTGATTGGGGGACTTGTTCCCCACACAAACCAGCCCCTAGCATTGAAAACTAGAGATCAAAACCAGCAAAAACGAGCTAAATGACCAAATTCAATGTTTCTGTCTGGCATGCCCACGCGCCCCGCGTAAGACATGGCTAAGGCTTACGCGCCCCGCCTGCAAACTTTGGCGGATTGTCAAAATTAGTCCCTGCAGCTTAGAAACTTGCATTTAGGCCCATTTTTGACACGTTTAAGCCCCGTTAACCTCATTTCAAGGCTCTAAAATGAAGTTAAAGTATTGGGAACTCAAAACATGCTCAAAAACATCTTGGATGTCGGTTCGTTTGGTCGTACGATCGCGTCGTCCGGTTAATTACGACGGAAGTCGTAACGAACGCAAAAACGATCCAAATTAAGCGACGAATGGAATTTTATCATGCCAATCACTAAAATAAAATATTTTAATGATTACATAAATTTTTGGATGTCCGGATATATTCAGAACGTAAGATATGCGCGAAAATGCAAACTTACGTCGTTTTTGACACTTTTAGTCCCTGTAAGATCAAATAAGCATATTTTTGCACACCGAACCACTCAAAGCTTATTTCTAAGCTATTCTTTGGTTATTTATGGTATGTTTAGCTTATGATCAAGTTCCGGACTGTTCGACACCATACGAATCGGTTTTAGTTTCGCAGTTTGACACAAATAGTCCCTGCGATCGAATAGATTTGCTTTCAACACACCAAACCATCCAAAACTTATTTCTAAGTTATGTGAAGGTTATTTAAGGTATGTTAAGCCTATTTCACTATCCCGGAGTGTTTTTCGCGTTAAACTGACTGCATATACGCACCAGTTTGCGTATAACTTTCTAGAATGCGATTTAAAGCTTGAAATCGGATTCGAATCGAATTGTAAAATCACCAAACACAAATACACACATAATAACACCAGAACACATTGTATTATTGATAATTAACATTGTTTCGCATTGTTCATCGATTAAAGAGCACAGTTGTCACAATAGCCCTGTTACGCTTGTAATAAATTTTGAGGGTTTTCTTAATTGTGGGTTTTCTTCTAAGGAAAATTGCATGTTTACCTAACCTGAAAACAAAATTGCATATATCCTCTTCTTTAGAGAAAAAATTGCAAATTTACCCATTATAACTTGTTTCTCAAAATATATTGTAGAATGACTATCTCACCCTTATTTCTCTTAAAACCTTAAAAAAATTTTTTTTATATTTTCATCTTTATCTATTTTTAACTAGTTTTTTTTTACTAAATTGTGTTTTGCTTTTTACAAAAGTGTTGTTGTTCTAGGCTTTGAGTTTTGACACTGGTTGGATATGGGAAAGAAGACAACTGGGGTCTTTAGGTTTTCTCATCTATAATACTATATAAAACATTTCCCTACGATAGAAATGTAATTTCCAACTAAATTTTTAAGATGCTCATCCCAGGTCATAGGTCATGTTCTTGTTTCCCTAATTTTTCATCCACACTCCCAAATATGCCCCTAATTCAATGCGATTTCAATGATTCCTTCTGTTTCTTCTTCATGGAGTTGTGTAATCGATTCATTGGCTCAATTGAATGTGGTACCACAATGAATTTCACATTTAAGGGGGTGTTTGGGATTCATTTTCTCTGTCTCTTTCTCAAAAGGACTTTTCAAAATCAAAAAGTCACAATTTGTAACTTCTCATTTTCTCCTTTTTTGAAGACAAAAAAAGCTTCAAAAAAAAACTTATTTTCATAGCGTTTGAAATTCCTTTTCTTCTTCTCCTGCTTTTGGATAATGTTTGAATGAAAAAGTCCTTCTCAATAGTCCTTTTAGCTCCAAAAGGACTTTTAAAAACGAAATCCAAAACACCCACTAAATCATGAAGAGAACTCGTCTTAATCTTTTCAAATCCCCATCATCCCTTTAATTGTTAAATTGACATTCTCTGTTTCTACCACCAACGATTTCCATCGGTTCCGATTCCATCACCTCGCCCTGGTTCCCGATCCCGCTTTCCCCATCCGCCGTACGCCATCTGTATGTCTACTTCAACTTAAACATCCCACTCCTCTGAGATAGACGTTACGAAGCTTGACCTGGGAACCAAAATCAAAGGCTTCAATTTCATCTCACATATCTTTGGTACCTCTCTTGCTGTATCTATTTTGTCTTTACAATTTTGAGCAAAAGACAGTTGAGCGGGTGGGTGAAGGTCGTACAATTGCACTTGACCAGGTGATTATTTTTGAATTTGGGTTGTCGAAGTTAATGCGGAGTTAGAATATCTGCGAGTTTTGACGTATGCATATGCGAATTTGATCAATTGCTGATTTTTGGTGTCTTTGTTTCTTTTATAGAAGAGAGAGCTGTTTCAAGATTTGGCTCGATTGGTACTATTGCAGCCCCCTTACAGGTTTGTTTTTATTCTATTGAAACGGCACTTCACCTCTCCTTTATGTGCGGTGTAGACATCAATGATTAGCACTATGTCTTTCCCATGATACTTCTTAGATTGTGTCATTTTTTCTGTAATGCACAACAAGTAAACGTGCCCTGCCTTCTTATAATATCTAACAAAGAAAACGAGACATGCAGTATGATCTAAAAAAGTTCAGGAAATAGAGGTAGATAGGAAGAAGAGTGTAAAGAAATTGGACCATAACTGTTTTGTGATGACACTAATTATTTATTAACAATTTCGGATTGCCATACAACCAGTCTCATGTGACCGACAAACCAACTTACATGACACTCACCAACCTTTGCCAATTAGCCATAACCAGTCGGAGGTGACCCCGATAAAAATGCCTCCCATTAGAAACGACACAAGTATATTCCCTAATGCATTCTGTTCCGGACCCTACAACCAATCATAGAATTTACATTAAATATAGGTAAGAGACCAAAATAAGAACTAAGAAAAAAAAATCATTGTTAGCTCTTAGGCCACCCGGTGTGGTTTAGCTATAAATGAATCCCCCCCCCCCCCCCCCAAATGTGGTGTTTTGATAGGCTTCCTCATCTGCAACATGGGGTCCACAAAAGCCCTTACATTAGCGTCCACCATTACACTCACAAGAGCCTTTTTGGCGCCCACAGGGTGGAGGTGGTGCGCCACTCCACACCCCAGTCTTATTAAAAGTGAAAACACTATTACTAAGAACCTTTTGAATGAATTTATCAAGAGGTTAACTACTATCCATTTTCAAAAAAGAAATTAACGAGTTTAGCGTAAAGATCCACATGATATTCTGACTTTTCATTCACAACTATCGTTCTTTTAGAAAAGAAATACACAGAAACTTATATTAATGTTGGATTACTAAGTTAACTTAATAGTTGACTTCAATTGTATTTGGCACTCTTTGTATTTACATAAAATTGTTTTGAGAAAAAACCCTTGCCCAACGTAACGAAAAATTATGCCAACAAGCCGATATATCGGACCAAAAATATGAAAATGGTTGTGTTGTATAACCGAGGTAACGTTTGTAAGAGAAGATCGACGATGGTGATTACAGAGAACGAAATGTGAATTGTTGAAATCCAGAATCACTTTCCACAAAAATGTTAAAAAAAGATCCATGATAGTACCGGGTCTAGTTGTAATCATCAATAAAAATGCCTCAGATATTTTTAGCAATTTTCCAGTAACCAATTAGCTTGCAACATTTATTTATTATTTTTTGAATGGTGAATTTTTGCACTTTGTGAAGTATTCTTAGGTATCAACTCCAAAAACAACCAAGAACATTTTGTGACTGGAAAATTGCTAAGCGTCACATGATAGTACCGGGTCTAATTGATGTGACGTCTTCCCCTAAGCTCTCAAACTTTAATTTATTTAAAGGTTTTGTCTTGTTACTAGACCATACTTGCACTATTTATCTATTAAGACCATCAAATTTATTTATTTAGTGTTTTAATTTTTAAAACCCTTTTATGTTAAATACACATCTACAAATGTACAAAAAATTATTTACATAAGTCTGAATATAGTTTTGTGAAGTATTGTCAGAATATGGTTCTGTAAAGTATTAAATTATTTAAAGATGTTTAATCAATAAAAATAGTACTAGTTGATAAGTTGAAATGCATATTTTTTTTTCAAAAGCACCAATTTTCTTTCCGATATTATAAGGACTAAAACACTTAAAACCCTTGACACACAATCATATCACTTTATACATAATTTATCATACCTAACCCTTTTGTTTTATAAATTTCGTTTTATACATAAATTTAGTATAACTTATAATTTTGTAAATTGAATTTGTTTTTTCTAGAAAACACAATTTCCTGGAAAAAACATAGATATAAAAACAAGAAAAAGAAAACCAAAAACCCAACACCAATTCAATTTTCTCTTTTCCCGGGCAAAGTAAACAAGCGACTCCGTTCCTTCACAAAAATCACCCTCGTAAAAAATACCACAACTAAGGCCACCCGTAGTGGGGCAGTTTCTGGCTTTTTTGCCTTCAAAAACGCCCCCAAACCACCCCATGGGCGTTTTTGTCAAGAAATTTTGTTTTGGCGTTGTTTTCTCCATGCCATGTTCATTTTGTGTTAGCCAATGACTATGCATCCCTTTTATGTTTAGCCAATAACAATTTGATGGGTTTTTTTATTTAAATTCTATTACACCCCTTTTAACATAATGCCCACATCCCCACTACACTCATTTTAGAAAAACGCCTCATAATGCCCCATTGCTGACTGGACTGTCACATGACACAAAACGCCCAAGGTGGGGTGTCTTCCACTACGCATGGTCTAAAAATGGGCAAAAACGTCACATCAACTCCAGAAACAACCAATTGGGATGCTCTAACATGAGTCGTATGACAAAGAAAACGAACCGTATATCCTTTTGGAGCGGAAGTAAGAATGCAGACTGTAAGGTAACCACCAGACAACCCCAAAAACGATGTCAAAACTATCATCCAGCCCTGATCAGCATACTTAGCCGTGAAATAGAACGCTGGAATGAGCAAAAATCTTGCAAAAACTGCTATGACAATCCCTTTTCGTGATTCCAATTTCGCACCTTGGAGGAGTGGAATATATCGTCCCACCAGATCCCATACATTGAACATAGCAATCAGAACAACTGCATACCTAAAACATGCAAAAACCTAGTTTATTCAATAGGCCGCTAGTTATTTTTTTTTAACGGCAAATTTTTTTTATTACTGTCGTTTGTGGGACTTGAACCCAATACCTCCCCCTCCCAAAGTGTTTAAAGACTTTGTCTTTGCCAATGGATCAACACCCCATTGGTAGGCTGCTAGTTAATTAATGTACAATGGGGCTGAGTGTCGAAGTTACCATGAACCCAAGCTATGTGAGCCGGTGTCCTCCGATAAGAACCCAGGGAAAATAGACAATGTTAGAAGATATGTTAGAAACATATCCATTGCATAATCTATGTTTTCTATGAGCAATTGCTTGTTGCTTAATCTTCCCAGCTTTTCAAGATTAGTACCCACCTGCAAAATCCCAATTCACAATTCAGACCAATGAACCGGTATGACAATCGGTTCGCTATGAGATCCATTTCGGAAAACTTTGATTAGAACCTACATTTTCACAATGTGATTGAATGGCACCAGCAACAACATCTGCGGAAACCGTTTTAGACCCTTCAGAAGCTGCCTTCGAGCGGAAGAATTTCACAATCGGAAGCTTGGGGAAAACGAATGCGTAAAGAAGAACGCAAAGCAACTCAAAGATTGCGCATATAGCAAAGAACAAAACTGCAAACCCGAGGTTGATTCACAGAAAGAACAAAATATATATATAAACATTACATATCAAAACGAGATTGTATTAAATGTAATGTAGAGCACTTACTAGCTCCCTTTCGTAAACCGTTTTGTGAATTATCAAACAAGCCTTTCGTTAACATGCGCAAACAGGAGGTAATAGCGCCTGATGCAGCAAGCCCTGCAAGAAACGACTTAAAAAACACACAAAAATTAATGTTGCTAATGTAAGTAAATTATTGTCACATGTTGTGCTTGACTTATGGAAAAATGGTAGTAACTTGAATGAACTCTGGAAGCATGTATGATAAGTCTCCGACCATTCCACCTTGTGCAATCCCGTCGGCTAATCCAAATGCGGCACTTACTACACATACACCGACGAAAGGTCCTCTTCCTCCTCTACCAGACGTGGCTAGATCCAACTACAAAATGTGAAAACCGCATAAGAGTGTAACAATAACATATCCCATCGGCTAATGTTTAACTTTTTGCGCTTTAAACCATAAAATCTTGTTTTGTAGTAACAAATAACAATCGTTTGTAATCGTCTCTGTTTTAATAACTAATATAAAATCCGGCAAAAAAAAAACTAACAATCAAGCTCATTCTTCTATGATAAAAATTCATTTATGGGTAGCAACAGGACATAGCTCTATTTATACATCAAAAATACATTTCACTAAATAGTACGGTACCATGATTTTATGTAAACATGCCAATTCTATTTGTTAACAAAACCAGATTAAATTACGCACTCTATTTCGCAGTTTATATTCGTTTACCTTCTATTTTGATGTAAAAAAGAGTAAATTACAAGTTTTGTCCTTTATGTTTGTACCAAATTGCAGGAGGTGTCCTTTACCTTTAAATTTGACGAGTTTTGTCCTTAACGTTTCAAAATCCTTCACGTTATGTCCTTTATCCCTAACTCAGTCAGATTTTTTTTGTTAAATATTAAGAGACTAAATTTGTAAAAAGATTAAAGAATAAGATATAAATAACAAAACCTAATTAATATTTATATTTTATGATTTAGAAACTGGTTTTTAAAATTTTTTTATAATAATGAAATGTTTTTAAATGACATATAAACTTGTTTGTAGAAGTGAAAATCGTTTAAAATAATCTACAAAGGAAAATATCATATGGAACGTAGTTCTTACAAACCCACATTAATAATAGTGCCCACTTTTGTCCTAGTAAAGGGACCGGACACCTTAGAAAACATCACACTATTCTTACAAATCAACTAATCATAAAATGTCATTTCATCACTAAATTATTTGCAACCACTCATCACTAAATCAATCCCAATCAATCACAAAAAAAAAAAAAAAACCAACCTATCACAACAATGCACCCTGTTTCCCACAACAACCACGACTAGGACCACCATCACTACCGTTATCACACCACTTGCGATCAAGATGACCACGCCACCACAGTGGCCATCACTTTGCCCTAACTAGTCATGGATTCGATTGTACAATAGAATTATTAACCCGCATATAGCATGTAGTAGTGGATGACATTCATACGGATTATTAAAGGCCGAGTGATGGGAACTTACAACAAGAACTGCGAGAGTACTAAAGAAGAATAGAACATATCCAAGTAAGTTTCGTTTTCTAGTATCGACTTTTGCTTCATAGTATGTAAGTATCACGAGTGTTATAAACGCCGTTGGTTGATACACGAGTGTGAGGACTCTTGAGGGGTGGTATTTCTGCAACAAATAGTAAAAAAGTCCTACTGATTCAAATGAAGATATATAAAACTTAAACTAATACAGAAATAAAAAAAAGTGGTATGCATACAAAATTACCGGAAACAGATTAATATAGTAGTCTTCTATTGTCAACATACTATTCCAAGAAAACAAACATCCAATTCCAAGAATCCAACACATCAGCATTGCTTTATACTTGCCCTACATTTTCACAAAATTTTCAGCAATGAACCCGTACAAATAAAATAGAACGTAGAAGAACGCGACGCGCTACCTCAACTTTTGTTGGATTCTCAGATGAACGTGACGCAGATGCTGTTGCTGCTACTGAAACTTCCATCGAAGCAGTTTGTACGTCTGGATGAATGGGACGCGGATGCTGGCTTTTTATTGTTGTGGGAATCTTTGATGGTTGTGACACGGGTCATTTAGAGTTTTATGGATCAAGAATTCTTTGGATATTTGATTAACAAATGTGGTACACGTTTTGCACTTTAATGGAAACCACAATATCAAGACATGAAGTGACATAGCCAACTCCTACAAACACTCGTTCATGTATTGATTGATGTAACATTTATAAGGGTGGAGGGTATAGTCAAAAACAACTTTGGATGTTTGAGTGAAATTCTACCCAATAATATTATGTCATGTCAACTCCCCATTCTACTCCCTATTTTACACTCAATCACTAGGTATAGTCAAACACCTCTCAATTAAAAAAAAAACATCATTGGTCCATCCTATCTCTCTCCTCTCCTCTCAATTTATCGGTGAACAATCACCGAATTTTGGGCTCTCTCTCTAAGTCACCGCATAAGTCAAACAGGTGGGGGTGGTCACCGATCGGTGACTCCAACTCACCGCACCACTCACCACTTCTTATACCCTCCACCCTAATGTTATTATATTATGAAGTGAGTAGTGGTTATTTGCTAACTTTTTGGTTTGTTTTTATTTGTTTTAGTGTTGAAAATTAATATAATAATAATAATAATTGAGTTGTAATTGATTCTGTTTGACAAACTCAATTTGAATTCAGTTTCGTATCAGCTAACCAAATTTCAAATGCGGTTAAAACCATTTGGTATTCTTTCTCTATCAACACCAAATAGATACGTGAGTACTTGAAAACGTTATTAGTTTCATTAAAAAGAAATCAAAATAAAGGAGAGGATTTAATATTATGGATTAGTAATTTGGTTTGTGGATATTGAACGTTGCTCCATTCCTATGCTGCATGTCACACATATAGATGTTTGACTCTTTGTCTTGGAAAGTGATGAAGTGGATCAGGGCCGGCTCAACCATTTTGGAGGCATAAAGCAAATCAGAAGTTAAGGCCCTTCATATCAGGACCCCCCCCCCCCCCGGTAGTGGGGGGTTTTTGGCGTTTTTTCTAAAAAAAAAAACGCCCCCACGCCCCTAGACCGCCCCCTGGGCGCTTTTTACAAAAGTTTTGTCCGGAGCGTTCCTTTTTCCACGCCTTCATTTTTTTTTGGCCAATGTCGCACACCTTCACAATCTTTGGCCAATAGCATTTTTTTTATGGTTTTTATTTTTATTTTTTATTTAATTCTATAATGCCTCACAAGATTTCAAGCCCCACTACACCCCTTTTAACATAATGCCCTATAATGCCCACGATCTTCCTCTACCACTACACATGATCTAATAAAGATGGTTTCTTTCGTTTCGGTAAGCCATGTAAATATTATAGTTAAACAATGACAATAAACGACAAAAATCAAACTCCACAACAATAAGAACTAGTTCTATACCCGTCCGGTGGACGGGCATATTAATGGTATAATATAATAAGCATTTTATTGTTTGTATTATAAAAGAAAACATTATTTGTTTAAAACAAAAAAAAAATGTGTGAGATTTTTAATAGAAAGTGTTTCGTATGCTATGCCTTGAAAAACATAGCAAAGCAAGGTTATTAACAATTTCAATATGCATCAAGTTTTTAAATTAACCATTAACTAAAACATAAAAACATAGACATGAAAGTGAACGTACAATGTCAGTAACAATCATGTAAGCTAAATAACAACCATATATTAAAGTTTCATGAAACACAAATATACTCTACGAAGTAAATTTTTTTAGCTTCCGAAGTGATTTCCTAGGCATTAGTCTCTCACGGGAGTCAGCTATGACACGTTCATTAGTCGATGTGGTGGGAATGCTGTCACAAATAATAATTTTGTTAGAAAGCAAAAAAACTCACTTACAAATACAAAACAATAAAAACATGTTTGAAAGTTTTGGTAGATAAAAACGTACGTCACGTCTTGAAGAAGAATAACAAAATGGAGTTAATTACTGTTTTCGTCCCTGTGGTTTGTCAAAAATCAATATTTCAGTCCATTAGTTTAAAAATTGCGATTTCAGTCCATGTGGTTTCACTTTCGTAACCATTTCAGTCCCTGTGGTTTCACTTTCGTAACCATTTCAATCCATTTATTCTGTAAGTACAGGGACTGAAATGGTTACGAGGTGGACTGAAATGGTTACGAAAGTGAAACCACAGGGACTGAAATCGCAATTTTTAAACTAATGGACTGAAATAGTGATTTTTAACAAACCACAGGGACGAAAACAGTAATTAACTCTAACAAAATGAAAATAATCCTTTATGCGCTCACCCGTGACAATTCTCCCAACAACATCTATAACAAACATAATTCTTTTTTATATTATGTACTAAAAAAGAAGCATAATATACAAATATATGTGTAATAAACAACTTATATGTACCGATCATTAGTTTAACTGATCTCCTATCATGCATTAGAGTTTTGATAGAGGACACTAACGGATACAGACGGAACCCTCTTGGGACATGGCTCAAAAATGGAATAAGTTTAGTATATTCACTAATTAGGATCTTTAAGTTACCAAAAACCAAGATGTGCCTTTCATGTGTTGGCCACTCTTTGTATTCGAAGTTTAAGAATATTATAATTATAGTAGTTGAAGATGTTGATTTAAAAATTTCAAAATTATACAAATTCAACATGCATTTTCACATTCTATTTCTTTGAAGTTCAGTTCAAGTCCAAGTCGTTAATACGTCCTCTCTCTTCAATCAATCCTTAAACCCTAATTTCAATTTCATACATCTCTGCCTGTTCCGTCGCTGATTATCTTCAAATCAAGGTTAGGTTACCGATGAAAGCTATTAATCATGTTTTATTTGTTATTCGAATAGGAACAGATATGCGATTTCTGTTCGTTCACATCGTTCCTTATCTTCTTGGTTTGCGATTGATCACAACAGGTTTTGTGTCGATTTCTCTCTAAAATTAAGGTCAACTTCTCTCTAAATTAAGTTTAATTTTGTTAATTATTGCGATTTTAGAGCCAATTCAATTTGGAATCATGTTGTTATGAACGCCATTGCATTTTGGTATTGTCAATGTTTTATTGGTTAGGATAATTTTGGTTTCTCTTTTGAGTTTCGGCGATACTAGGGTTTTAGATCTACGATTTAGGTTATCAAATCTACGATTATGGATTTTAGAAACAAAAATCGTTCTAGGGTTTCGATTTTTATTTGAATGTAGCTGTTATTTAATTGATGTTAGCTCTTTCCCCATCATATTTACACTAATTTCTAATTTCTACACATATAGTATGTCTCTGTATTCGGTCTAGGGCCTTTATAAACAACATTGGTGAAAATGGAAATTGGCTTTGGCAAAGATGATTGCTATACAAGCCGGGAAAGGTATGCTGGATCTTGCTACAAGAGGGGAAATAAAAGTGAAGTTTGGTTGCAGATATATTTAAACTTTTATTTTTGAGAACTTTAATAGATATGTATTTATAGTTATTATATTTGATGGTTAGGAATAAGAGCTCCGGTGAACACTCCGAAAAGGTAATCAATTGCTATTGTTCGTGTCGTTTTCCTTCTGAATGAACACTCCGAAAAGGTATCTATTTTTGTTTATGTGTTGTATTTTACTAAACAATGGATCTCTTTTTATTTACTTTATCAATGTTTTTTGAGATCGTAGAGATAAAATAACTAATTTGGCCTCCAAACCCGATATATCGAACTAAAATTAAACATGTTCTTTAACTGAAGACAAGCCCTAGATCCATATAAGGTTTAGGAAGGTAGGCTATTATCTATGTTGGTTAATTTCAACACATTTATGGGAAAGTATGCAAAGATGGTTGTTCTGCACAAGTGCTTATCTTGGAATATATGTAAACATAATTTTTGCTCCAGATGATGCACTTTATGTTAGTCTTAGGACTCAGTTTGTTTAATCTGGAAATGTGGGCATTTGGTACAAAGTCAAAATATGTTTTTGTTGAAATGGATTGCTTACATGTTTACTTGAATCCATGCAGAAACCAAGAAAAATGGTGGCAAAAATACCCACTATTCCTCTGAGCACACCAGCTTTAAAACCAACAAAAAGTTGTTTAAACGCTCCTCAGGTACGTATTTCACTTGACAATAATGTTAATTAGGTTTAATTGATGTACTGTTTTATATTGTTCTACCTTAATCATGTGGTTTTGTCTACATTTTATTGTTGTAATGAATGTTTGGCTCAATAACACGTGATTTCCCCTTTTGGTAAACCATCTGTACATTACAATGCTCTCTCAAATATACCCAACAAACTGCTGAAACAATGATTATTGGGTTGTACTGATTAGAGACTATGACGTTGCCTTCATCCGTTTGGGTTATGACTATCGCGCTGGGATCTGGTTAGAGACTATGACATGTTGTTGGTGAATTCAATCAACTAATTATTTGTCTTTGATTTCATTTAGTGCATTCAAATATACATAACTATAGGAGCTCATGAGTATGACCATCGCGTTGGTTTCATGTATCAGCAAAAGACCGAGTTTTTTGGGTTCTCTAAAGTAAGCTACTGCATTTTTTAGAAATTATAAGGGTAAATTGACGTTTGGGTTGGCCCATGTGTTCCCTAAGTTATGTTTATTTCCATTTAGTATCTAGGATGAAAGATGTTCCAATCTATGCATTAGCTTATGATATAGTTTTGAAACTTTCAGATCCTATTCATATTTTAGTTATCTTTAAGTTGCTGCATCTTTGAGTTATTAATATGGCCAAGGCAAATTGATCTCTTTTCTGTCGCTTCGATAAAGAAGGTATAACTTGAATTGTTGTTGCTTTAGCTCAACTTAAAATCTTCTTCATAGTCAACAAAAATGTATTTATAATGGAAACTGACAAATGATGCAAAGATGATAATCTAAAGATGGATCTGCTGTTGTTGCCATTATTTAAAAAAAACAACTCAGTTTTGATCTGAAACCTGGTCCGACTGTAACCCGTTCTTACCCAAACCGAAATAACCCTTTTTTTAGTTGACCCATACCCGTTTTGACCCGAACCAAAATAAACCCTGTATTCTTCTTGATAAAGTTCATAACTGTATAATGATCTTGGGGAGGCAGCTTTAATAGTACATCTTGGGCAACTTTTGACCCTAATAAAAATTGCAAGAATAGACATGTTCTCAAGTGGTGGAAATTGCCACCTATACTTTCCATCTTTTTTAGTTATTAACTTATTGTTTCTTTTCAAATCCCGTTAGTCTTACATTTTTTTAGTTATTAACTTATTGTTTCTTTTCAAATCCCATTAATGTTACATTTTTTTAGTTATTAAGTTTATTATTTCTTTTCAAATCCCATTGAAATTACATCTTGGTTTGAAATAACAGGTTATGTATAGTGTTTTTTATTCGGAAAGAGTACGGGTAATTGTAGCAATAATGGTGATAGCAGTGGAGGTGTTGAAGCTTAGAAGCTGAAGTAGAGATATACTTTTGAAGGGGTAAGGTCCCAAAAACCTCATAAAAAGGATATGGGACCATACCACCAACTCGCCTTTCAACCCTTCAACCTTGCGCGGCCGCGCATTGGTCTTACAAAAGGAAGAAAGAGATCAACAAGCGATAGTCGCGCGCCTAAAGGAAAGCATAAAATCCTTGCGCCGCTTTCCATTGGCAAAGGGTTAAAAACCCTAAGAACAATACTTCCGCCCAAATATCTAAACTTGGATACCATTTTACCCAGACTTGGGATTTATGCAGCTGTCTGCACACCATAAGGTGTCACACCAGATTACAGCAGTAATCTTCTAGAAAGAATATGATCGTGCACCACCCAGACGGTTATAACTGTCTGGACACGTGTCATTATCACAAACATCCTGAAATCACAACGATAGCATGTAATTGGAGAATGATCTCCATTTAAACCACTTTCCACGTGGCAATTCCCCAACCATAGATCAAGTCACGATCCGTGTGCATTCACATCAGGATCAAAGCAACTTAACGAGGATTAAAAGGACTTAACGGAAGGAAAAATAACCGCTACGGTGTTAGCATCTTCCGTCATCTTTTCAATAACAGATTTTCCCTCCCAAACTCCCGGTTATAAATAGGAGAACTCTTCAGGTATAAACTCAGATCACATTTCACTACTCAAATACTTATCTTCTCCGTTACCAATACTTATTCTCACACCGGAGTCGGGTCAAGGAGAGAACCCTCTTCTCCCCTTGACGAGGCTAACGGTGCTCTGTTTTGCAGAATCACCGGAGAAGGAACTCGGCTGCAACTGAATTAATTGAGAGAGAACTAACCTTTTATGCGGATTCAAACCCCCTAGATATCTCGGTTCCGACCATTTATCTAGTGTTTCTTCAACTTTCCTGGTATTAAGATGATTGTTTTTCCATAATTGTAGCAATATAGGTCTAAGTGAGAAGGCTATATTTCAATAATTCATAATGTAAAGGCTAGGTACTTTCTATGTTGTCAAAAGCCCTTCGGGTGAGTGAGGCGCTGGGAAAAAACGAATCAAAGAATCAATCGCCGTTTAGCCGCAACTAAGTCTCAATTTTAGGATATGTGGATCTGTGAATCGGGGCTCGAGACCAAGAATCAAAGAAATTGAAGCAATTTATCATTCTGCAATACTCCCAAAAAACGAATGGTAAGAAATTGAGACTTTCCCGTCGACGGAATATCACCGGAGATGCAATCAACAAAGCACAGTTGAAGGAGTTTTGGGACCAAATTTCTGATCAAAGTTTTGATTCAAGGCTACAAATTTTCTTTGATGTGTAAGGATTTATTAGTTTATTTAATTATTTATTTAGAATTTTTTTGTTCATATTAATTCTGTTGTTGTGAATATAAATTCTGAAATATAATATATGTAGGGTTGATAAAGATGCTGATGGCAGGATTACAGAAGATGAAGTCAGAGAGGTACATATTAGGAGTTATACTAATGTTTATTGTTTGGTTTGGTCGGTTTTGAAAAAAGTTCTATATCACGTAATTAACTACGGTTTTGGGAAATAGCAAACCAAACTGGACGGGTTGGTGGGTCACCCAACGACGGGTTTTATCCGTTTGACGGTTTAGTGGTTTGGTATGGCGGTTTGAATTGGTTTTTTTAATTCTTTTTTAGACCATTGGTTTATATATCAAAATTGCTAAAATGATCAACATGTGATATACGTTAAAACTCTAATTTATCTTTTGATATGATATTAATCGATTATGGATCAATTAACGTAGACCTTACGACCTTTTGGCAGCTAAGAATCTGGAATGTTGCTTTTGCATCATATATTCATATTATTAACTCCTATGTCTTCTGGAATGGACATGAACTTTCACCAGGCAGGCATCCTGCAGATGACACCTTTGTAGGAGTAGCAAAGTGGGTGAGTTTGGTAATGGGTTAAAGGGTATTTTTTTGGTAAATGGTTAGTGTAATAAACATGATTACAAAAACTATATTCTTCTTTGGTACCAGTTGAAATAGTTTATATATTAATAAATGAAAATTGCTTTCCATATCTTCATGCGTCTTCTGCATGAGTTTGACTGGTATTTTTAAAGATTTATGTATTATTTGCACTGTGCTCAATTAAGTTTCATTTAATTTGGCATATAAGTTCTTTATGACCGGGTTACAAAATATTTATATGCATGTATTAATGTCTCATTTTGTTTCCAGTGGTGCTTTTTTTTGGGCTCTAATGGAACAGAACGGCTGAGATGAAAATAAGTTATGTGGAGTATGATTTAACTACCAATTTTGAATCCATCAAGGTTTCTTTTAAAATTAGGATTTTTATTCTATATTTCTAAATTCTAAGGTTACCTTTTTCTTGCTTCCGTCAAAGATTTATGGATATTGAACTGTCTTTTACTCATACTCTTTTCTCCAGTGTTGTTGAGAAGTTATCGACTGTTTTATCAAGAGCCCATCTCAACGGTGATTGCAGTAATCATGGGTATCATGTTTCTTGGTGATGTTCTTCGTGATTAAGTTTATTTTTTCAAGATTACAAGTTGGTTCTTTCCAAAGATTATTACTAGATGCTTTAACCGAATGAAACGTTGACCAAGAATTGATCTTGACTTTCTTACAGAGCAATTATAATTATACAAGGTTATATGGGCAATCCAAAGACAGTAATTTGACGATTAATTATGTTTCAAGACTCGAATTAGCAACTGAAAACACCGATTTGCTCCAAAAATGAATGGGTCAATATTTTGTTCACACTACCTAATTCTGCACTTTGTTCATCTTTTGTTCACACTACCTAATTCTGCACTTTGTTCATCTTTTGTTCACACTACCTAATTATGCACTTTGTTAATAGTATCATGAATCATTTGATATTTTAAAACTTTTGTAGTTAGCATAAGTACAGTTAGTACTTTCTTACTTAGATCCTGAAGATTTTGGTCCAATGTGGGGGCAGGGGGAGACTTATGAAGATTTGGTCCAATGTGAGGTCATCAATGTCTTCTCAATTCTTTGCATAATACAACATTTTTCGTACACAGGTTAGTTTAATTTTCAAATAATATGTACGCTCTAGACGGCCTTGCATGTAATTTCAAATAATGTGGTGTTTGTGATGGTGATTTGATCTGCGACAACTGTTCTCAATGAAAAGGACACGCTTTAGAGAAACAACAAGACATGGGTATCGGAAATGTAGGTTTCGCTCCAGTGGTGATCAATTGTGAAGAAAGGTTGTTGCTTGGTCGGAGAAGAAGACTCAAAGGGTAACGCCTCTGCTTCTTTGGGCGTGAAGGATGGGTGACGTTGAGTTTTTCGGATTGGAGCATGCCGGAGATGAGGGGGGCTTTGGCCGGATAAGAAAAAAGGTGGGGTGGCACAAGAATTTGTTGTTCTATGAGTCTCAATTTCATCCCCAACAACTCAAAAAAGGTAGGAGGAAGCTTCGTATTAAGATTCATTTTTATCTTTTGTTTTATTTGAAAAGTTTTATTTCTACAGCAAACAATTGACGGTTTCATGTATACATCTTAACTTTGCTCATGATAAAGATTTACTTCGCACGTAGCTTTTAAGGAAACTTTTTGAACCAACTAACAAATTGGGCGGGTTGGGCAGGTGTGGGTCACCGGTTAAAGTGAGTTTGGATCAGAATGAGTTCAGGTCAATATGGGTTAGGATTAAAATGAGTTCGGGTTAAGACGGGCTCAGAGCAAAATGAGTTCGGTTCATTTAAAAAACTTATTAATTAAGATCGGGTAAACATGAGTTTGGAGCAAAATTAATTTGGGTCAAACAGGTAGTTTAAGAGAAAAACTTTCAAACGTTTGGAATCTCTTGAAAAAAAGTAAAGACTGGAAAATAGTGCGGGTTGGGTAATGGTGAAACAGGTGGTTTGAGATACGGGTTAAAAAGGTGAGTCAACTCAGTTGACCTCTTATACCATTACCATTTATTATAGTTTTATAGTTGTTGAATACATGGCAACTGAGTTAGTGCTTATGCAGTCTAGAAACCACAAGGCATGTTTCAGTGATTATAATAACTCTCTCTACAAAGGAACTGAATACATCATCTAGTGAGTCAACTCAGTTGACCTCTTATACCATTACCATTTATTATAGTTTTATAGTTGTTGAATACATGGCAACTGAGTTAGTGCTTATGCAGTCTAGAAACCACAAGGCATGTTTCAGTGATTATAATAACTCTCTCTACAAAGGAACTGAATACATCATCTATTGGGTGAGTTGGTTTATTACATTCGCTATGTTTTTGTTTAGTTAAACGTAGGATCTTCCGGTAGGTGTTAATTCGACCATTTACATGTGAATGGGTCTAATTTGGTTAGGTTTTACATCAGATGGGTCAAATAAAAGGTTAGTGAAAAGGGACAAACGAGTTTAATGTTGGCTCAAAGCCAGTATTTATTTCAAATAGGTCGAACACATAAATCTGAAAGGCAGCCATCGTAACGGGTCGAATGGGTTGAAAGTGGCTGAAAGTATGTTTTTAATGCAAACGCCCTTTTTCATTGTTTAATTCAAAGATATAGATGATTATTGTAAATATATTGTTTCTGAAATCATACATATTGAAATAATTGTTTTGCAGATATCAGCCCACATTGTCTGCTAATCAGATGAAAGTGGCAACTGAGTTTGAGTATCAAGGAGGTATGTCTTTCTAGGCATCTGTTTATCAACTTGAAACATGACTTTCATTTCAAGCATTAATGATGAAGAGTGCACGTGTAGCTAAGGAAGTCAATCACAAGGTATTGCTTCTTTGTTTTGTGTGTAGTGATTTGTGTACACTTCGGATTTGGTTTGGGTAAAAAGGAAACTGGGTTGATTTGGGTAAAGATGAAATTTCATTTGGGTGTTTTTGGGTCCGCTAAATTAAACAATGGCTCAATTTGGGTCTACTAAAACGGATCAATACGGGCTATTCTTATAAAACCCGCTAACTTAAAACGGGTTCAAAAGGGTTTGCACTACCCATGACCCATTTTGACACGACTCATTCACGAGTCCATTTTGGCCAGAACCTGTTTTGACCCAAAATAAATTGGAAACCTTTTAAAATGGACTGTTTTGACCTGTTGGCTGACCTGACCCGACCTGACCTGACCCGACCTGACCTGACCTGACCCAACCTGACCTGTTGGTTGAGTTGAGCTATACTTGTTTCACCCCTGCAAAAGAACAATTAATCCATGCTATTTAATATTTATCATGCAACTTTTCGCCAAGTAATTCTTACCGATCTTGAGTTTTTAGTTTTTATTATAAATATATATTGTATTGATATTTATATGATAACATGCTTGCATAGACTTCTCCTATTATTCAAATTCCTTTATTAAATGAACTCAAATTTAAGTTTGAGTTTAGCTTGAACACAGATAAACTCGGCTCGATATTAACTTGCTAAACCGAAGATTTTTGTTTTTAACTTTCATCAATTTCATAAATACGTCTTATTTCAAACTGACTTCAAAATATAGTTCTATACAAATGGCTGAGCTGAGATAGTTCTATTGTTTTATTTGAAAAGTTTTATTAAATTATAAGACATGTAAAAGTAAATCATCCTATCTTATTTAGTAATAATATTCAAAATATAGCTCTATACTACAGGCCCGAAAGAAAGCAAGAAAGGCTTTGGGGGTCACGATCTCGAACAACGAGAGGTTGTGGTAAAATTCCCACCCAATCACAAACCGATCCCGATGAGTCTACTGTTTCGTAGGAGATGACGAGTGAGGATGGTGGTATGTGGAAGTAAGCAACAACAGCAGCGGTTGTAGCACCAGAGATTTTCTATGTGGAGTCAAGTGGAATTTAAGAGAGTATACTGGCTTTAACATGATTAAGCTGCAGTAGTGATTTTCTATGTTCATGTTATAAGAATTGGGGTTATTTTACATATTAACATCAGTTTGCTCTATATGATCTTATTTCAAGTAGTTTTAGTTTCATTACATACTCATAAGCAAAACAAGTAAAGGCAATTAGTATTATTGTTATTATTATTCTAGAAGGCAACAATATGCTCTTTCTATAAACGTATACACATTTGAATAAAGACTCGAATAAAAGATGATCTACGGGATCATCATAACCTACGGGATATTAATTAGTGTAAAGGTCTACGGGGCCAAATTGACCCACGGGTCATGAATTGAAGCAAAGGGATCATAAGGGCCTCGCCTTAAAGAGGTGAAAGCTTAAGGAAATAGCCTACGAGGTTAAGTGAAGGAACCTACGGGTCAATAATGTAAGGTGAGGGAACTTGTTACGATTCCCCGCGTAAAACAAGAACGGAAAACAATAAATTATGGGTTGTCAATTTCCTTGATATGATTAATTGACACAGTTAAAGAGAAAAACGTTAAACTAAAATTCTGTTTTAGTAAGAAATAACGTTTTGACAAATATGAATACTATAAGACGAATTCGAAAATAACAAATATCAAAGAGTATGGGTCTTAACATCGATAGGTGCGAGACGATACATTCGAAAAGAAAGAGTATGATAAAGAAACGTTGAATTAAACTTAAACGTGACACGCTCATTGACAAGAAAAGAAATATAGAAAATGATCACGTTGTAACGTGAGTTACTGGGTATGAAGTGACGGCGACTAACTAGTCTAGCTGGTAAAACTATTCAAAGTTAAGAAAGCGTCATAACAAATACAAACGCTTGTTAATATAACACAAGCGCGGGATAGACCTGTTAAAAGACTAACGAGACTAAGTGGTCAAGTGACAACTCAGTCAATAAAGATAAAGGGTTATAAGCTGTAAGTAACGGCCCGCGAGGCCTTACACATGAAAGACGTACGCGTCAGTATACATGAAAACTTTTGACCAAAGGAAACGGGAGCCTTGAAAACGAAACTAGGTTCGTTTGATTAAACCAATGAACTACGTAAATAAGGTTTCGGGGACGAAACCTCTTTAAGGGGGGTAGACTTGTAACACCCCAAAAACGGGGTTGGAAATCAAACCACGTTAATAGTGAAAATGAGTAAAATACCGTTAGTGGTAAAAATTAACCCGGTAAAAATTAGGATTTAAATAAATAAACTTGATATTAATTAAAAGGAGGATAAATACTTTGAGAAAAACAAAGTATGTAAAAGGCCCGAGTTAACAGGACTTAAAATAAAACGAGTTATGACTTCTCGAACCCACGAAGTTAACTAGGAGTGTTTAACCCAGTTAACAAGACGAAATATTATTAGAAATAAGTAGGTTGTAGCCTATTAAATAAATTAACCAAACAAGAGGGGCCAATGTGGGATAACTTAAAAAGTTAATTAATAAAACAAAAAAAATATACATACACAGTGTGTGCGTAGAGATGCATGAACAAATCGACCAGGGGAAGCTCCCATGGAGCTCTAACCCTAATTTCAACAAATGCTCCAAATTGAAGCTCAAATCAAGGCCCAAATCAATGCATGAACACAAATTCGTGATCACCTAGTCATGGGGATCACAAGGTATGTTGAAGTTTGTCATTTTGTGATACTTTAAAATTATGGTGAACAATCATAATCGAAATTATGGAATGAATGATGAATCTATGAACATAGTTGTGATGAAATTCATGTTTAGAAACAAACCCTAGTTGAAAACTTGATGAATTAGTGTTAAAAACTAGGGATTTGATAATTACCCTATTATGTGCTAAGTGGGTTTTATGACAATATGATGAACACTCGGATTAGAGTGTTAAATTGATGAATATTGATGTTATGTTATAAGTTCTAGTTGTAGTTCATGAACACTAGACATAGAGGTTTGATTTTTGATGTAAATCTTGGTAGAAATAACTAGTTGTGAACTAGTTAGTAGATATGTAAAATTATGCACATAAGGTGTTTGTTAAAATGCCTGAATGAGAACTAAAGTGTTGAAATTTAGAGTGAAAACGCGTATTTGAATGATATGGAAGTTATGCGTAATATGAAGTGATAAGGGTTCTAAACATCATGTTGAACTAGACTCAGTTGTGTAAACCATGTGATTGAAAGTGGTTAACTTTTGATAAGTTAATCTAACTAATAATGAAGTCGAATGGTAGTTTCGACATAGAGAATGCGTAAGGTGGAATAATCGTATTAAATTATGATCTAACTAACACCTTGAAAACAATGATGATAGTCTGACGCGCAACAAGTTAGGTAGAAGCTTGGGGGAGGAAGCGGGTCAAACGAGTTAAGAAGGAAAAGAGAGGCATAGTTTGGATGCGAGATAAGATAAGTGAAGCTTACGCACTTTTATTTTATTACCAAATACTTGATTGCGAGTATTGAATCTGAATTATATTGAGTAAACAAAACATGAAGTTCCGGCACGATTTAAATGCGAGTCGGAAAAAGTGAGAAAGATAAGAAACCATGAATTATGGTAAAAAGGGTAAAAACGGTCAAATAGTAATCCGGACATGGACTAATGAATATATAAAGGGATTTTAAAGGACACCATTTGGCATGGGCCATAACGGGTCAAACAAAACGAGAACAATTCTTAAGTAAGATGACTTCAAAAGTAAACCAGGATAGGTTAAAGGGGGTGAAATGGTAATTTAATACCATCTCGAAATGATAATTGGTCATTTCGACTAAACTGGTCAAATGGTGTTGTTAACGCCATTTGTAAATAATATTGGATGATTGCTTGTTGAGTTTTGTGATCACAGGATTTAACACATGGTTAGCATTGCTATCAACTAAATATTAATAGCAAAAAGTACTTAAACGGGTCAATCTTATGACCCGAGCCAGGTACGCATGTTTAGAATTATAGCTAAAAGTGATATTTTGGTCAAATAACAGCGGAAGCCCTTCATCGCGCAAATGAAGGGCTAAAATTGACCAAAAAGCCCCTGAGGGGTAAATAGGGTAAACAACCTTTAAAGAGTTGTTTTGAAATAAGCGTCTTCTTAAATTGAGTCATTGGAATTCGTATAAAAATGGTGATAGGATGTAAACCAATAGAAGCATGATTTTAAGTCTAAAAATGTAAAATACTCGTAACGGGTCAAAACGAGTATATATGCATAACGGGTTAAAACTTCTTAAGGAACCCGTAAAGTTGAATGTTGAAAATTAGTAAACGGTTATGGTATTTTGAAGGAAAATAACAAGTTAGTTTGGTAAAAGTATGAACGGGTCAAAAGAGTAATAATTGATTTCAAGCCGAGAGCTTGAAATCTAAAATTTTATAAATGCAGATGTCTGATTTTAATTCCATGTGATGGAGAATTAAATTGCGGACGCGTAGGAAAAAGAATCGCGTAAAACGGACATCTAGATCAAAAGTTATGAAGCTTTGAAGTTAGAATTTCGACCGAAAATGGAGTTGGGCAAATGCAGCAGCAATTAAGGAACTTGCTGTCAAAAAGGGGGCTAGGTGGGGCGTCTAGCCCCCCTGAATCCCAAAATTGTTTAATTTTGTTTGTTTAACCCACATAACTTGTTTAAACTTGTTATTGAACTATCAAAACTAACTTTTAAGTTGGCTTTGATCATAGGTGAATGTCAAGAGTGCCCGGGTGAAGATCAAGCTCGATGAGGAACCGAACACACGATATTAAAGCTTCCGCATGGCGTTACGTCGTAACTTTTAAACGACGAACTCAATTACATCATGTTGTGCTATTTTTTTAAAACAAAATTGTAAAAGTTTTAGTAAACTCGTATTGTCATACGTATGTGAAATCATATAAACATGTAAAAGTTTTAACTAACCTTAATTATCTAAATTACATGTTTGTTTCGTAAACTATACGAAAACCGTAAAATAATAACAAGGGTGTTACAGTTTCGACCCCTACCATTTCGACCTAAACCGTTTCGAATTGAATCGTTTCGACGCTTCGATCGGTATCATTTCGATCAGTACCGTTTCGAATCGAATCGTTTCGACGCGTATCGTTTCAACGCGTACCGTTTCAACGCGAACCGTCTCAACCCGTACCGTTTCGACCCGAACCGTTTCGAATCGAACTGTTTCGACCAGTACCCTTTCGAATCGAACCGCTTAGACCCGAACCGTTTCGACGCGAACCTTTTCGACCCTAACTGGTGATTGTGGGTGCCGGCACAGCGCCGGAACTAGAACATTAACTCAGGGGTATCCCAATTTTTTTACCGTGCAATCATAAAATATTAAAAAAACAACAATAAATAAATAAAGTAAAAAATTCTTTTCAACCGCACAAACCGTAGCATTGTTCAAAAATTCCGAGCCGATTCGATTGCATAAATCCGTAAATCCGTCTTGAGAAGCTTCAATTTCAAAAAAAAATTAGTTATTTGGGCTAATCTAATGTGCTATTATTTAGTTATTTGGGCTTTATTTGGGTTTGTATTATCATCACCAACTGGGCTTATTATTGATTTGTAAAAAAAAAATTTGAGGGGTGTCCTCGTAGTTGTTTATAGTTGTCCTCATGGTTGTAAAACAAGGTCTCCAAGGCCGAGTACTCCCCGAGTAGTCGCTATAAGATCGGCTACCGAGGCGACTTTCTTCAACTCCGACTAATTACTCGGAATCGATCAAATGCGGTCGACATTGGCCAAAATCGGATCTAGTAGGTTAACTTGGCCCGAGTTTGACTTAAAATAAAATAAAACATAATTTCTATGCCTATCATATTAACGAATGAGTATCAATTTCATGTATTTTGTTGTAAATATTAGTAAATTTTTGCTATTTGAAATATATTTAGTTTCTGAAAACTAATTTCTTTATAATTTGGCATATCCGAGTACTCCCAGTGTGCTCTCCGCCTAGGCCGAGTACTCTCAACTCCCTGATCGACCGACTAGGGAGCGCCTAGCGACTTTTACAACCATGGTTTTCCTTAGTATAAAAAAAATTTACACTACCGGAAAAAAGTTGAGTCGTAGCCCGTGCTACGCCTGGACCTTCTTTACGTCCGCCCCTTGTGCCGGGGCGATGGATTCCAATTCATTTGACAACCAAACATGATCATGCTAAGACAGAGGCATGATTATGTTGGAACTAAGGCATACCCATCTTAAAACTACATTGGTTTTTAGAACCTATGTTAGAACTTCATTGCTTTTTAGAACCTGCAGTGCAAAATATTGATTTTGGGTTTTATTGCATCTTACAACCTGGAGTGTAAAGAACATGATCATGCTAAAATAGAAGCCTGGTCATGTTGGAACAAAAGCATGACCATGTTAAAACATTAAGGGTCTGTTTGGTATGGGGTAATGGAATAGATGAGAGAATGGAATGGACGAGGTAATGGAATGGACAACGGAATGAAATGAATCATTCCATTCCATTGTGATGTTTGGTTACTTATATATGAATAGAATGAATCATTACTTTGTACAATTTGATAAACAAAAAAAAAAAGATGAAGTAAACACAACTGTATTAAAACGACAAAAATATAATTGACTCAATAATAATAATAATAATAATAATAATAATAATAATAATAATAATAATAATAATAATAATTTATTAATGATAAAAAAAATTAATAATAGATTTTTCATATATATTAATATTAGTATAAATATTAATAAATATAAATATAAATACAAATAAAAGTATAATAATAATAATAATAATAATAATAATAACAACAACAACAACAACATGTTTCTTTCCATTCCTTGAAGGAATGGAAAAAAAACACATACATACCAAGGAATGGAAATTGTTATATTTGGAAGGAGTTACATTCCCTTGGAATGCTCCATTCCATTACCAATGATAACCAAACATGTTTATTTTCATTCCATCAGAATAATCCATTCCATTCCACCTTCCATTCCTTCATACCAAACGCTACCTAACATGACAATGTTAAAACTCCATTGCTTTTAGAACCTACAGTGCAAAATATTGATTTTTGGTTTCATTGTGTTTTACAAACAAAGAACATGATCATGCTAAAATAGAAGCATGTTCATGTTGGAACAAAAGCATGACCATGTTAAAACTCCATTGCTTTTTAAAGTCTGCAGTGCAAAATATTGATTTTGTGTTTCATTGCGTTTTACAACCTGTAGTTCAAAGAACATGATCATGCTAAAATAGAAGCATGGTCATGTTGGAACAAAAGCATGACCATGTTAAAACATAAACATGGCCATGTTAAAACTCCATTGCTTTTTAAAATTTGTAGTGTAAAATCTTGATTTTGGGTTTCATTGCGATTTAGAACTAGAGTGTAAAAGAACATCAAAGAACATGATCATGTTAAAAGGGAAGCATGATCATGTTGGAACAAAGACATGACCATGTTAAAACATAAACATGACCATGTTAAAATTCATTGCGTTTTAGAACCTGGATGTTGGAACAGAGGCTTGTCCAAGTTAAAACAGAAACATCACCATGTGAAACCCATTGCGTTTTAGACCTGGAGTGTACGTTTTCAGAATTTGAGTGCAAAGAGGATGATCATGCTAAAACAAAAACATGATTATGTTAGAATAGATGCATGACCATGTTAAAACATAAACACGGCCATATGAAACCCGATTGCGTTTTAGAACCTGGGTTATAGTGTGTTGTTCTATCCATTGCGTTTAACGCATCTGGGTTTTCAATTTTTTTTTTCAAAAGTATAGCAATAGTGTGCTCATTTTAAAGATAAAAAAACGCTCGTTTTTATTGTGCAATTTTTATAAAAAAAAAATATTGTTGTATGAAAAGGTTATTAACGTTTTAAAAACAATGAGGAATTGGAGGAGAGAGAAACTATTGACTTAGATGGACTAGAATACCCTCAAACTAACTCAAGCGACTTTTTTGTTCAATTTCACCTCTTTAATCTTAGCCATTGATTATTTAATAGATTATCAAGATTACTACCTAGCTTTCCTATCCAAATAAACTTTCTAGTATATCCTAACCATAAACTTACATTTACTTTTCATATTTTTTGTTGATGGTTTTAAAATACTTTATTAACTTCAAGAGCACGCATACTTTCTTTTAGTTTTTTAAGATTACAATATCAGCTCTTAATAATTGTTAAATATCATAAAGAACTGAAAAGTTAGAATTATACTTGACTTGTTTACATTTGTTCTTGTAATAAACAAGATAACAATAAACAAATTTTCAAGCTTTGTAATATTTTTAACCTTTAGGGTGAGTTTGGATCACAACTGTAAAAATATGAATTTGTATGATTGATAGATTTTAGAACTAATTTTGATGTGTAACCATGCATCTCTCACCAAGAAAAAAGTATTGATAGTTGATAGAAACTTTGATTTATAACTATGCCTATCTTTTTAAGGTATAACATTCCCTGGGCTCAACAATCAACTCCAAACAATTTGATTTTCATATTATCTTGGTAAAATTCTTTTGTAATATAGCTCGCTTGTTGACCAACTAAAATAAAGTTTTATTTTTTTACTTTTATATGTATATTAATACTTTGATATGTGTTATTTCAAACAGCAATTTGATATTTTTGTTAACTTTTTATAGAGACTTGTATCAATGAGGACAAAGTCCGTCCCGCCAGGTGGGACAAAAGCAAGAAGCTTGGAAAGAATGGAAGGGGAGAAGGGAGTATTACCCACGAGAGCCAAAAGCTTGCGAGTGAGAGGGAAAAGAGGTACACCGTCCCCTCCTTGTGGGAACTTTGATTTGTGGCAACTGTCTGTTTTGTTAAGATAAAACAATTATGTTTTTGGTTAACCTACTTTTCATTTAATAACATGCCGAGTTTGAGTTTGACCTGCTTGACCCGTTTAGTAAAATGGTCCTGCTTGGGTCCTAAAACTAAACGGGTTGACCATCAAACCGTGCAAATTCGAGCGTTTAGTTAAAAAAACATTTCTTTTTGTAAGATTTTCCACTTGGAAGTCGTCCAAAGACCCAACCCAAAACCATGAAACTCAAAAGTAGGATAAAGCTACATAGCCATGTCTGTGACAATTAAATCACCATTGTAAAATTAACATAGATAGTTTATAGTTCTAGAAGAGAAGACCGAGTACACGCACATGGCATAATACATATGTATATCATGTTCATTGCATAAATGTATTATGAGACCAGTTTCATTGAAAGTAAATCTCACAATATCTAGAAGCCCTCGGAAGAAGCTTAAGCAACATTGCGCACGACAGCGTTTCTTTTTCTATGCTCGAGTTTTCCCAAGTGATTGTTACCAACTTCAACATCTCTGCGTTCTGCAACATGTATTTTAGAACCGGTAGATCACATTTCCACAACAGGTGTTTTAGAAACGCTGGATCACATTCCGACCGCTCGCACATTGAGAACTTGATGGTTGTAAGTTTTGTTACCACACAGGCCGGAACCACCTCTGGTTTAACCCAGCTATATTCTTCATGCTTCTGTTTTTAACACAAAGAAGATGGAAAAAAACTCGGTATTATATAAGGATAAACTAAAAAGGTTAAAAAAAAAAGTTAGTAAGAACGATCAGCAGACCTTCATACACCGGTCAACTACTTTTTCAATGCACAAATGTTTCAGCTCAGGACAACTTTCAAGAAATTGAGGGATTAGTCCAGAATGCCAAAAACCCTTCAACTCCAAGCGGTTCATATTCGGAAAGATGGGAAGAGATTCAACTCCAAAAGGTGAAGTGAATGGGATGTCGAAGTCAATAAGGTGAGTTGTATTTACAGCTGATAGAGATTTAACTCCATTTATTCCGTTTATAAGCTCAAACCACATAACATGCCTCAACCAGAGATGACACGTCTTCCACTACAAAAGACGAACACAATACTCCACCGACAAATAAATATTCAAGATTAGGTACGTTTAATATAACTTTGTGAAAACGTGTTGAACATTTGGCCCATGTCAGTTTCAGTCGTTTCAAAGTTGGGATGTTGAATACGTAATCTTTTTCATATGTGCCCCATGTTACTTCCAAAGATAAGTTTTCAAGCATTGGACAACCACCGATGAGTTTAAATGCATTGACAGAAGGATTAGAAATAACAAGGAAGATTGACCGGACACTTAAACTCCCAAACATTCTCACTATCATAGTAACTAGGATATAATCTTAATTTTGTGAGAGTCTTGCAAGTGAACATGCTTGGAGGCAACTGAAGTTGATGAACCTGTAAGTCAAGCTCACTAATCTTTAACCTGACTGCCTCATCAATCCAATTTGAAACACGTGACACTCGAGCACAAATTACAGGAAAGCGTAATCGGAATAATTTGACTTGGGATGGCGTGCAAAACTTTAGAATCCGGTCAACAATTATAGTCAAGCTATGTAGACTATCCATGGTGTGAATTTCTCCAAAGTCGAGATTCATGACAAACATCCAGCTATATCTCCATCTTTTAGATAGAATGCTAGTTCGCACAGCAAATTTCATAGGCATTAGAGAGAGTATGTGTGAAACAATATCTTCAGGCAACCTGCTAATCCTGTCGTCTACATTCTCACCTATGGAACTCATTGTTTAGCTTCTTAACTTGCTTCCTAAAAATAAAAACCCAAAATCATCTGAAAATCCATCTTCATAAACTCTTGAGAAATTCAACACTTTTTTCAAATATGCAATTCACTATTAGTTTCAAAACAAAAAGTGTAAAAATGAAAAAAAAAAAAAAAAAAAAAAAAAAAAGAGAAGTAAAACAGGATTGAAGAGGTATGGTCCCAATTCCCTGCCTACATGGCAGGGACCACACCACTTTTTGTGCACACAAGGCATCCACATCATCTGGGTCTTCTAGAAGCTTCCAGAAGACAACCGGATAAGGCCCGGCTGGCATCAAAGATGCCTCGCCCAACATCAAGGACAATACGTGGCACCATACACAGGAAGCCACATGGGCCTGCGACAATCCAGGGAGCAGGGCTGACATGACCAGTACGAGGTGCCCAACACCGTCGAATGCAGGGACGCAACGTGTACCACTATGCCGTCCCTGACAGAGCAGACCAAGAGGATATTCCCCTTGGTCGGACAGCTGGCGCACACCCACAGCTGGCACAGCTGCTTCCTCCTTCTTCACCCTCCGGCTATAAATAGAACCCTTCATCATTCAGGTTAAGGATCTTGGCTCTCTTTACTCATTCTATACACACACTGTTTATTCATCTCGGAACAGTACTTATTCTCACGCCGGAGCCTGGTTAAGAGGGAAAACCTCCCTTTCCCCTCTTAACGAGACTAACGGTGTTTGCTGTTTTGCAGATCTCGAGCCTTTGATACGAGCAAGAGAAGAGGTTGAACCCCATAAGTGAAACGACCCCCTTTGGTTATCCTTTGTGTTAACCATTGTTTCAACATTGGCGCCATCCGCTTTTTTGCAAGACCACTCTCACCTCTTTTTCTCTTTTAGAAAACACTCGTAAAAATGGCAGACCAGAATCATTCACATCCAGCTGACGGAGAAATCTCTTCTTTTGAACTCGTTTCGGACACGGCACACGTCCAACGCAGTCAAAGGAACGAGACCATCCAGGAAGGCCAGCTGAACAACGAGTTCCCGTCCATTTTTGGAAGTGCGTCCAGGGCTGCTAGCCAGACCACAACTGGACCCATTTTCCAAACACCAACAAGAATTATCACTCAGACCACAAACGGGGCTGCTCTCCAACCTCCAACGGGGATGTTACATCAAACCCCACCGCCGATGCAGACTGTAAGCCATGGGCCAGGCCCTTCGGCACCATCGGAACAAGCACAACTCAACTATTCTGCACTTTTAGGGCTACCCGAAGGAAAAACTCTGGCTTCCTGGTATGCCGAACAGATGGCGTCTATAAACCTTGTCTATACGCAGCTCAGCGCACAACAAGCCTTGCTCCAAGCACAGGCTAACCAATCAGCGTTCGTAACTCCACAACCAAGGTCTCTGAGTACACACACGGCTCAGCAGACAAACGCGTGGAACTTACGACCAGAAAGAGAACCAGTGCAACAGGTCAGAAGACCCAGCATACAAGACACACGCGATACTTATGCTGAAACAGAGAGCAACTTCGTTCAAACTTCCAATCAGCAACGAAGGCCGATCCAAACCCGCTTGGGCGCACGAAACATGAATACAGAATGGGAAGAGGAGGAAGACGACCCAACGTACAAGGCAGAGTCCACAGTGTTTAGCAGACTTCCTCCAGAGCATGAGGCTTACAAACCAACCAAGCGCGCGGGGTACAACCCCAAAGCAGAACACGACTTCACCTTGAGCTATCGTCCTGAGGACATGGCTGAAAATTCAAAATTTATTCCAGAAATCGCATGCGCGGCCATCGACAAAACAAAGTTACCACACAACGTAGGTAAATACAATGGGTTGACGGATCCGGATGATCACCTCCAGGTGTTCAAAGGCGCAGGAGCAACAGGTGGTTGGAACCTACCAACATGGTGTCACTTGTTTGCTCAAACTTTCGTTGGCGCGGCACGCATCTGGTTCGACAATTTACCAGCTGGAAAAATCAAATCATGGGTCGACTTCCGAGAAAAATTCTTAGCACACTTTTCTCAACAGCGAAGACACGCCAGAGACCCAGGTGATTGTCTGAACATATACCGAAAAGACTACGAAAGCGTAGAGGATTTTATTACGAGGTACAACAAAGAATGTCTGGAAATTGGAGACATACCGGAAAAGATGATGCGCGCACACTTCATGCGAGCAGTCAAATGCGACGATCTGGTTAAAAGAATCAAAGGGCGCGACGGAGGACCCAAAGACTGGGAAACCTTCATTGAAGCAGCCAAAACCATTGCGCAGACAGATAGGCAACTGACCGGTGACGATCACCGTCAGCGCGCACACAACCATCACGATCGAAACAACAGAAGGGGTAGAAATCAACCCTGGAGGGCTTCTGGGAACAGAGAAAGAAGCCCCCCACGGGACGACGCACGCCATACGATCAATCAGATAGCCCATCGAAAAGAAGTAAAGCGCGAAAATAGAGAAAAGCAGTGGACTCCACTAACTAAAACACCTTCCGAAGTCTTAGCTACAGAGAACCATCAATTCAAACCACCTTTGCAGATGCGCAACAAAAGGGGTCAACACCCAAATCTCTTTTGTGAATTCCACAAAGACACGGGCCACTTGACCGATGATTGCTTCAGCTTAAAACAAGAAATCGAAAGAGCTCTAAGAGACGGAAAGCTCGGTCACTTGGTCAAAGGAGGAAAGCGCGATTACCGCCAGATACAACGAAGAGATGAAGGTCCAGACAACAAGAAGCTCAGAAAGCTAGAAACCCATATGGTGCAAGGAGGACCACGGCGACCAAGGAAAAACTACAACAAACGCGCGCAGGATGATTCATGGCGCGAGAAGCAGGTAGTATTCCCAGTTGTCAGGGGAGGTCCAAGAGAAAAGCGGCCAATAGTCATTTCCGGGGTGATCGGCCACTACCAAACAGATTACATCTTTATTGATCCCGGAAGCACCGCAGACATCATATATGAACAGTGTTTCAATCAATTCGACCAAGAGGATAAGGCGCGCCTGGAACCAGTTGACTACCCACTAACTGGATTCTGCAATGAGGCCGTCTTTCCCCTAGGACAAATATCTTTCCCAGTACTACTTTCTGATGGGAGAAATTCAAGAACTGAAGAAGTCACATTTATGGTGCTACCGGCACATTCAAGACATGACATCCTTTTAGGACGAGAATCCCAAGGAGATTTCAGCATGATCTGTTCCGCACCACATTCTGCCATAGGCTTTCCAACCGAAACAGGCGTTGCGTTGATATACGCAAGCAAGGAAGTGCTAGCAACAGACGAAATCAGGCCGGCAAAAGCAAGCAAGCCCGCACCGCGCAGAGAGGCAGAAAAATGGGTATTGAACAGTGCATACCCAGAACAAACGGTCACTCTGATACCCGCAATGTCTGACCTAACGCGTGCGGCGCTAAAGAAATTACTGCATGACAACATGGATGTGTTCGCCTGGACACCAGCCGATATGGTTGGCGTTCCACGGCATATAGCGGAACACCGGTTAAACGTCGCAGAGGACGCGAAGCCAGTAGTGCATGCCAAACGACACCTGGGGGACATCAAGCATGATGCAATGAAGGAACAAGTGTTAGAACTGCTAAACGCAGGAATCATCAGGGAAGTCCGGTACCAAACGTGGGTGGCAAGCCCAGTCATGGTGAAGAAACCGAATGGTAGTTGGCGAATGTGCGTCGACTACAAGGATCTGAACAAAGCATGCCCCCGTGACTGCTATGCGTTGCCCGACATAGACGAGAAAATAGATTCTTTGGCAACGTTTCGGTGGAAATGTTTTCTGGATTGCTACAAGGGATACCACCAGGTCCAGATGGCTGTTCAAGACGAGGATAAAACCGCATTCCGCACGCCAACGGGGCTATACTGCTACACCAAGATGCCGTTCGGCTTAAAGAATGCCGGTGCTACGTATCAACGATTGATGAACGAAACATTTAGTGACGCCATCGGTAAATACATCGAGGTATACATGGACGATCTGGTAATCATGAGCAGGGAGGAGAGCGCAATGCTGGTAAATATTCAGAAAACCTTCAACACGCTGCGCAGCGTGAGCATCAAACTGAATCCAGCAAAGTGCTCATTTGGAATGGAGGAAGGAAAGTTTCTGGGATTCATAGTCACCAAAGACGGTTTTAAGGTGAACCCAGAAAAGGTCCAGGCCATAGAGAGGATGCCTTCACCAGCAAGCATCAAAGATATGCAAAAGCTCGCAGGACGATTGGCAGCCCTCAATCGATTCCTAGCAAATCACGCGGCAAAATCCTTCCCATTCATCAAGACCTTACGAAACTGCATGAAGAAAACCCAATTCCAATGGACTCCGGAAGCAGAAAGCGCGTTCCGCGAGATGAAAGACTGTCTCATCAAGCTGCCAACTCTAACCGCACCTAACAAAGGAGAACCTTTGGTTTTGTACCTCTCAGCTTCCGACAGGGCCGTCGGTGCCGTATTGCTGGTTGATCGACAAGGTGTCCAAACACCTGTGTATTATGTGTCCAGAACCCTAACCGACCCAGAAACAAGATACGCAATCATGGAAAAACTTGTCCTTGCACTGATTCACGCGTCGAGAAGGCTACGCCGATATTTCGCCAATCACGTCATCCACGTGTTAACAAATTACAATATTGGGAATATCCTAGCAAGGCCGGAAATATCAGGAAGGTTGGCCAAATGGGCGATAGAGCTAGGGGGACTCAACGTAGTCTTCAGACCACGACCGTCGATAAAAGGCCAAGTTTTGGCTGACTTCATGACGGAAGTCCCCGATGACAAAGACAGAGAGTGCAAGGCGATGGAGAAAGCGGAGAAAAAACAAATCGAAGAACCATGGATGTTGTATACTGACGGTGCGTCCAACGAAGATGGGGCAGGTGCGGGGCTGCGGCTAGTGAGCCCAGACAAAAACGAGTTCACCTACGCCATACGACTGGACTTCAAGAGCACAAATAACGAGGCAGAGTATGAAGCCTTTCTGGCCGGCTTGCGCTTAGCAATCAAAATGGGAGTCCGACATATTGAGGCACATGTGGACTCCATGCTAGTGGCAGGCCAAATCAACGGTCAATACGAAGCCAAGGGCGACATCATGGCACTTTATCTCAACCAGGCAAAGACGTTGCTGCAAACTTTCTACTCTTACAAGGTGCACCACATAAACCGCAGCGAAAACAAGCCAGCAGACGCCTTAAGCAAGCTTGCGTCAACAAGTTTTCAGCACCTAGCCAAAGACGTACGAATAGAAGTTTTAAGCAACCCGTCTGTGCCACTCCGAGAAGTCAGCGTCATCCAAACAGGAACCACGTCATGGATGACACCCATCATCATGTACTTACAGTCCGGGATACTCCCAGAAAATAAAGCCGAGGCGCGGAAAATCCAATATAAATCAGAACATTATCAAATGGCGGATGGGATATTGTACCGAAAGTCATATCTCGGCCCTCTGTTGAGATGTGTTGACGCCGACGACGCAAATTATCTGATCCGGGAAGTACATGAGGGCATCTGCGGCATCCGCGCCGGGCCACGCATGGTAGTGGCTAAAGTAATGAACGCCGGGTACTACTGGCCCGGAATGCACCTCGATGCCGTGAAAGAACTAAGGAAATGCAGCGGCTGCCAACGGCATGCACCAAAAACCATGCGTCCAAAAAATGAGTTGGTGCCTGTAACAACCGCATGGCCCTTTCAGCAATGGGGCATAGACATGGTGGGCCCCTTTCCAGAAGCTCCGGGGGCAGTCAAGTTTATCATCGTCGCGGTCGATTACTTCACCAAGTGGGTAGAAGCAAAAGCACTTGCGTCAACCACGTCGGCAGTCGTTAAACGCTTTATCTGGGAACAAATCATATGCCGTTTCGGCCTACCACTCCGAATCATCACCGACAATGGTACAAACTTTGCAGCAGATGATCTCGAACGATGGTTCAAGGAACTAAACATCGAACATACCTTCTCGTCGGTCGCACATCCGCAAGGGAATGGTCAAGTTGAAGCGGTCAACAAGAGCATCGTCGATGGCATCAAAGCAAGGCTCGGTGAAAAAAGACGAGGGTGGGTCGACGAGCTACCAAGCATATTATGGGCCCATAGAACAATGCCCAAAACAAGCAATGGAGAAACACCCTTCAGCTTGGTCTATGGGTCCGAAGCTGTGATCCCAGCAGAAATCGGGCTTCCATCTCCAAGAATGCTCTCCATGAATCTGATCAATAACGAAGAAGAAAGGAGGATCGATCTGGACCTCCTAGAAGAGCGAAGGGAGATGGCTGCAATCAATGAAGCCAAGTACAAATCAAAGCTTGAAAAGTATTACAACTCCCGAGTCCGGATCTGCACCTTCAACCCAGGCGATTATGTCTTAAGGGACAATGAAGCGTCCAACGCAGAAAAACCAGGGAAACTGGCTCCCAAATGGGAAGGCCCATACATCATTGATGCGGTCCTCGGCAAGGGAGCATACAAGCTACGCACCATGAACGACAAAGAGGTTCCACGAACCTGGAATGCCCAACAGTTACGAAAATGCTACATATAAACATGTAATCGTATAAGGCAAATCGCCGACACATTTACTTAATACAAGAAGTGTTTGGCTACCTTTATTTCATGCAAATTTTTTGTCACAACTGCATTTATTACTTCGGGCGTACACGAAAACATCAATGGCTCGACCATAGGAAACGTTGTAGACCTCCAAGGCTCGTCACAACCAAGTGAACAGCCGGGTCAGAAACACAACCAAAGCCTACAAAACGCCAAAAAACATAACTTCGTGCCCACATAAACACGAAAACATCGATAGCAAGGCAAATAAACATTGTAATGCTCCCAAAGCTGCAATCCCAGCCGAGCTCACACAATAACCTGCAACTCGATCACTTCGTATATCACATACAAGCGCGCATACTTAAACGACAGAATAAAAACGTTGTCATAACACATCACCTGTCAGCGCCATCATTCATTCGAGACGCCTAATCAAAGTAATTAAAACATGCACATATTATGACGATTTCAAAATTTGCATAAACACAATCAGAGCAACAAACAATCGTCAAAGTACACAAAAGTGCAAAGTAAGAAATTGTCTTGAAACATCATTACAAGCCCATACAAGGCTGTACGCGGCACACAGGCCGGAAATCCCAAACTAAGTGCGGCTGGAACCAGCACCACCCGCACCGCTAGCATCATCTTCTCCCAATGCCTTCTTCAACAAAGCTACCCCATCCGCTTTGAGGGCCAACTTACCAGCAGCCTTAACTACGGCAAAATCAAGCATTGCAAACTCTCGCCGTTTCTTCGCATACGCATTATCGCAATCAGCCTTATACAGCTCAAACTTGTAATCCTTCTCATTGTTTGCAGCAGCACACCTGCCTTCAGCATATCCATTCTTGCGGCCACTATTATAACCTGCCCCACCCAACTCAAACATGTATTGGGCAAGCTCAGGAGAATTCAAGATACGATCAGCAAGCTGCATGAAAAACAAGGTCGAATAAGATAGCAGAAAAAACTACACAAAAGTAGAACAGACAAAGAACATTACCAATGGAACACCGCGAGATAGCAGCCACCTACTATCAGCTGAAGCTTCCTCAGCAAGGAGCTCAGACGCACGGCACTCCGCCGTCTTCTCATCCAGAAGACGCTGAGCAGCCTCACATTCCGAAGTCTTCGCTTGCACAAGAAGCTCCAGCTTATCTATCCGCGCAATATACTCCTTTTCCTTCTTCTCCGCCGCAAGACGCGCTTGATGAGCCTCTTCCGCGAGAGCAGTCTTCTCACCGGACAGCCGTACAATAGCATCACGCTGCGACTGCATCTCCGCGTTCGTACGAGCACATGCCGACTCCCAATCCTTTTGTTTTTGATCGTTTAACTGTTTCTGCTCTTCAAATTTCCGCTCAGCCTCAGTAACCCGCCATTGCAGACCCTTCTGCTCTGTGTTAAATTTTTCCTTCTCTTCAGCAAATGCCTTCTTGGCCTCCTCAAACGCCATAGTTTCTTCTCCCATAGAACGCCACTCACGAAGAATCTCCTGAGAGGTGGCAAAGAAGTTAACCCCAGCCGTAACATGATCATCTATAAGGGCAAAGCGGCTGCGGTTTTTCTGAAACATCCTCTCGGCAGGAGGAAGGGATAATGAGAAGAACTCCTGACAGTTCTGCAAATCATTCATGCGGGAGCCTTGAGTAAGGCCCCAACGGGGGACGTGCGGCAAATCATCGCAAGCCGGGTTACCCCAGGAATCACCAGGATTTTGTTCAAAGTGCGGACTCCGCACAAAGCCAGAAGTGGCTCCACCTTCAACAGGAGGACGTTTTGTGTAAATGGTTTGTTGTGGAGTAGTCTCACTAGACTCCATCTCCACTTCAATACCTTTACCCTTATCAACTCCACCAGCATCACCGCCAACATCACCACCAGCAGCGTCACCTCCCTCAAATATACCTTCAAATCCTTCACCGCCCTTCACAGTTACATCAGCATCATCTCGAGGAGGGGTCAAGCCAACAGTCCTCGAAGGAGGAGAGGTAGGTGGAGTAATCTGAGAAATATCCACTGGCCGCGGCTTCTTGTTAGTCTTAGATTCTGCCACAAAATTACAATTAGCAAAGAAGACAAAATGAAAGATGACAGAAACATACGCAGAAACTAAGTTACCAGGGCGGGAAGCAGAAGCCTCAAATATCTTCTCCAACAAATTCCCTCGACCCCCACTAAATACACCCAAATCAACCTCAGATTCAGAAGGGGCTGGGGGGGCATCCTTCTGAAGCTTGGCCTTCTTGGCCGCAAGAAGGGCAGCAGCTTGTTCATCAAGATGACGCTTATGATCATCAAGAGCCTTCTTCTTCATGTGCTCAGTTAAAGTAGCTTTATCGTCAGGATCAGACCCTTGACGCACCTCCCCAGGGCCTAGGCCAGACAATGTATCAGACACTACCACATAATCTAGATAAGGAAGAGTAGAAGGTTGCTTACGAGAAGATCCAGCAGCTCCACCCTCTTTCTTCCCTTCCTTTCTCACAGATTTCTCCGTCCTTGCCCTCTTCCTCGTCTCCAACTGGGCAGACGGATCAACAGATGCCTCCGCATCGTCATCATCCTCAGCAAACCCATGTACCGGCTCAGCAACACCAACAGGCGTGGTACCTGCACGCGCGGAATGAGATATTAGATCTTCAACATCCCGGTCAGAACTTCCACTAGAAAGGATAACGACTTCCTCTCGACCAGCGTCGACCAAGTCGTCCTCATCATCCTCACCAAGAACTTCATTGGCGTATCCACTCAAACTCGCATCGGTAGGATGAAGAAAACGGTCATGTATTTGCTCCAACCACGTTGGATTCCCATCAGCTTGGATAGCTTCAACCATGGCACCCGCTGATTTCGGGTCCAAGGCATTCAGCAAACTATAACCAACTGCAAGGTGGAAACAAAAATAAGGACACATAATAAAAATAAAGGGAAATAATCAAGGGATGAGACATGAAAGAACAATACATTTGCCCTTATGGCTATACGCAGGCTGACCCAACGGATGTTTAGGAACCCACAACAAACTCATCCCTGCACCAACCAAGGCCATCTCATCCAGTTGAGAAATAGCCGTCGGCTTCGCAGTTATCTTCTTAAACCAGTCTTGATCACCATAGTTGGGAAGAACATCCACCCTGGGAACCCCTTGTTCCACATGCCTATACGACATATCCGTCGGAATCACACCGCGACGGATGTAGAAAAACTTTTGCTTCCAGTCATGAATGCCCTTTATCGGCACCGAACACACCTGAGCGACCCCCATCCTAGCCTGGAAAGAGTAGAACCCACTGGAATACGAAACACTATAAAAAGTGTTAAACATTGGAAACGTCGGTTCAACTCGATAAGACCGGCAAACAAACTCGAAGTGAGTAATCCGGGGGAGCCCAATAGCATTTATCTGAGAAATATGAAGACCATAACCTCTCAGAACGTCAGCAACAAACTTAGTAATGGGTAAACTAAAATTGCCCTCCCGGAAGAAAGCAGCGTATAAAGTGATAAAACCAGGGGGGGCATCCAGTGCAGTAGATCCAGACGGAGGATATCGAGCCCCCCACTCAGATCGAAAGTTATGTCCTCTAACGAGGTTCTGGAATTCATCTTCTTTCCAGTTAATCTGGGCCTGGTCAGGACCAGGAGGTGCTCTACTCTTATGTTTCCTCTTCTTTTGAGTAGGATTCTTATCAGCCATGATAAAAATCAAGAAGAAAACGACTTGAATAAAGGTGAAAGATAGAACAAAGGAGAAGAAGGTAGAGAGAAATTGCACTAAGAATTTGAAAGTGAACGAAGAAAGTGAATAACCGCTCTGCTATTTATACTCATCGCATTAAATGCGAGAGATAGTGGAACGTCAGGAGGCAGGAAAAGTAACCAATAGATGGCCGACACGTCAGAGGAAAGAGAAGACGTCGCCTCATTTTTCGGAAGCATGGGCAACAGGGTCTGCTGATGTGACAGAAAGTCACTGCAAAAGCAACTGTTCACCTCCGAAAAGACAGGGATGTCAGACGGTCACACCAAACGCTTCCCCATAACCACCAAACTTCAAACAGAAGAAAGCACAAAAGGGCCAAAACCCATGCGGCATGCGTCCATTTGGCTCACTTTTTTCAAAGGGCCAAAACCCATGCGGCATGCGTCCATTTGGCTCACTTTTTTCAAAGGGCCAAAACCCATGCGGCATGCGTCCATTTGGCTCACTTTTTTCAAAGGGCCAAAACCCATGCGGCATGCGTCCATTTGGCTCACTTTTTTCAAAGGGCCAAAACCCATGCGGCATGCGTCCATTTGGCTCACTTTTTTTAAAGGGCCAAAACCCATGCGGCATGCGTCCATTTGGCTCACTTTTTTCAAAGGGCCAAAACCCATGCGGCATGCGTCCATTTGGCTCACTTTTTTCAAAGGGCCAAAACCCATGCGGCATGCGTCCATTTGGCTCACTTTTTTCAAAGGGCCAAAACCCATGCGGCATGCGTCCATTTGGCTCACTTTTTTCAAAGGGCCAAAACCCATGCGGCATGCGTCCATTTGGCTCACTTTTTTCAAAGGGCCAAAACCCATGCGGCATGCGTCCATTTGGCTCACTTTTTTCAAAGGCCAAGACCCACGCGGTATGCGTCCACTCGGCTCAACTTATATTCACCAATTCCAACGCGATGCATAAAAACCACAACTCTCATAAGTCCAGAATCCCTCCTAGACGATCAACTCAACTAGAAGGCACACTGGACTGGGGGGACTTGAAGAGGTATGGTCCCAATTCCCTGCCTACATGGCAGGGACCACACCACTTTTTGTGCACACAAGGCATCCACATCATCTGGGTCTTCTAGAAGCTTCCAGAAGACAACCGGATAAGGCCCGGCTGGCATCAAAGATGCCTCGCCCAACATCAAGGACAATACGTGGCACCATACACAGGAAGCCACATGGGCCTGCGACAATCCAGGGAGCAGGGCTGACATGACCAGTACGAGGTGCCCAACACCGTCGAATGCAGGGACGCAACGTGTACCACTATGCCGTCCCTGACAGAGCAGACCAAGAGGATATTCCCCTTGGTCGGACAGCTGGCGCACACCCACAGCTGGCACAGCTGCTTCCTCCTTCTTCACCCTCCGGCTATAAATAGAACCCTTCATCATTCAGGTTAAGGATCTTGGCTCTCTTTACTCATTCTATACACACACTGTTTATTCATCTCGGAACAGTACTTATTCTCACGCCGGAGCCTGGTTAAGAGGGAAAACCTCCCTTTCCCCTCTTAACGAGACTAACGGTGTTTGCTGTTTTGCAGATCTCGAGCCTTTGATACGAGCAAGAGAAGAGGTTGAACCCCATAAGTGAAACGACCCCCTTTGGTTATCCTTTGTGTTAACCATTGTTTCAACAAGGATCATAATCTTAAAATTAAATAAGGGTTCGATTATGCCAGCAAATTAACTACCAACACTCACCAAAGATGAAAACGTACCTGATTAATGAAACTCTTACCTGCAAAGATAACAAGAAAAGCAATTAGGGTTTGGGATTTAAAAGTAAGATCCATGAAAAAAAAACACTGAATGTCCATATTATACTGCTATGAAGTCCAAGTTAACTTTGACCCAATAAAGAAAGTCAATAAACATGCTAACGAACTGAAAGCTATCGCTACTCATTGCAAGTGAAATCTCATTTTAATTTCTTTGCTCTTTCAATTTCCCAAATTTGTAGTTGTGATTTTTGCTTAACTGAAACTTGTTTTGACTTTAAATAAATCAGATCAAACTTCAATATTATTCTTAATTCTGCTGCTATCTTGTTTGAAAATTGAGGATCTTGATTATGTTTATTACCTACCTAATAAGCTTCTGTCTAATGGCATATTAAGTAATCAAAAGGGTAAAGAAGCAAGATATTCGATTTCTTTTGGTGTCTGACTTGGGTCAACTCAACCCGATCATGTCTCAACCTGTACCAAAAGTTTTCGTTTTGACCCGTTATACAACTTGCCTGACCCATAATAATTTTTTTTTTACCTCAGTGTATCAAGTTTGCATATAGCAGTGCTATGTTCAGATTTTATTCATTTTCGAGCAGTTTCATTTAAATCTTTAAGATCCATCTATCTATCTATCTCTGCAGTTATAAGATGATCAGACAGGAACATGATCACATGTGTGTGCAGCAACTTGATACATACTATTTATACACAACACTTTTATGGTACACACATGTATGTATGTCTCAGTAACAAACAAGATGAGCGACTAACCCCCAAATCAGCAAAAACCATTATTAGGAGATCCACAATACGAAAGCAGAATTCATAGGTGTTTCAAATAATACAAAATTACAAAGTAAGAGGACTTACAAACTGGGATATCTCAGTGGCTTCACGCTTACGAACCTTGTTCGATTTTGCTTCTCCATGAAAAGAAAAGTATAAACCCTGATTTTTCTACGAACCAGAGTGAGAAGGAAACATTCTTTTGGGGAAGGGGTCGCTACAGTAGGGTTTTTTTTTTTTTTAATTTATACTAGGTTATAACCCCGTGTATTACACGGGTTGAGAAAATAAAATATCAGATAGTTAATAACGAAGATTTAACAATTATAAAACGATATTTTAAGACACTTTTCTGATATTCGAACAAAATTTTGTTTTATGTATGATCAAAACTTGTGATGTTTGCCAAGTTTATAAATATAAAAACATTTGAACCATCGATTAGAAGACAAAATGTATCATCGACTTTCTCACGACATGAATTCAAGTTTTATTTAAATAATAGCTGTCTTAATTTATTAGTTCTAAAAATATTGTTGAAATGTTTAGATTAGGCATATAGCAATTAGGCAATTAGATAAACTTATAGCTACAAAATAATATTTAAATTAATTAGATAAGTATAAATTATCGGTAATTATTAAGTTATATAACTTTAAAATTTAAACATATAGACTTGAGTTACATCTTAAAAAGATGGTTGTTTTTGGATAAATTTATTAGTATGATAAATTTAGTTATTATTCTTCTTGTATTTTAAATATGTTATATAAATAATTTATTTGTTAAGCAAGAAAATCGTTCCCTCCCCCCTCATTATGAAAATGCTCAATATTTGTTTCAATTATTAAGATATAATTTCTAATCTAGTAATTAATATAAAGAAGAAAATCGTTCCCCCCACCCTCGTTATGAAAATGCTCGATATTTGTTTTAATTATTAAGATATAATTTCTAACCTAGTAATTAATATAAATAAATAAGAAGATAATTTATGGAACTTTATATAGTAAGTTCTTAACATCTGAGCCCCCAACATTTTTTAAACCCTTTTAGCCCTAGACACTAACCCCATGCATTAAATGTTAGGGACTAAAAGGGTTAGAAAAAAGACGTTAGAGGCTCAGATGTTAAGAAATTACTATATAAAGTTCCATTAAAAATTCTTTTTGAGCTAAAAGAGTAAAAGTGCTATAACCATAGGGGCCAAAATCGTAATTTACTCTATTAGTTAAATAAATAATATTATAAATGATAAAGGAGATTAAACTAAATAATAATTATTCATAAAAAATTAAACTAAATAATATTTAGTAGGAGAATTATCTATAATTAATTAGAAAAGATTAAACTAAAATAATACTTATCTATAAAACATGGGCTAATATGATGACAAGTGTCCCCAAAATGGTTTCTTTTATTATATAGTATAGATTTTGATATCTAGTAATACAATTTTTTTCGAGTTAATTACATAGTTAGTCCTCGTGGTTTGCACAAAGTAACATACTTAGGTACTAATAGTTTAAAATCACATTCTAGGGTGTTAACTTTTCATTTTGTAACGTTTGAAGGTATTAACGTTATTTGTAAGTTTAAAATCACATTCTATTAGTACCTAAGTATGTTATTTTGTGCAAACCACAGGGACTAACTATGTTAATACCCTAGAAGTTAATACCTCTAAACGTTACAAAATAAAAAGTTAATACCCTAGAATGTGATTTTAAACTATTAGTACCTAAGTATGTTATTTTGTGCAAACCATAGGGACTAACTATGCAATTAACTCATTTTTTTCCTTTAGAAATGGGGAGAGTTTTAGGGTAGGGATATAAATTGTGTCGGTTTGGTCTGTTCCGAATTTTATAACTCTACCCTGACCCATATACTTATTTGATGTTATGTCGTCGATATACTTATTTGATATGTTGTGTTGAACCTATTTAAATTTATTTTGTGTTTCTGATCGACTCGTTTCATATATACTTACGAATATGAGTAATATACAATGACTTAGTAACAATTTAAATAATTAATTATTCTTATCCATATGAACCTTTCTAATATATACTATATAGTGACTCAGTGACAATGTAAATAATTAATTATTCTGATCCATATGAACATTTTTATAATTTGTATTAACTTTAAAAGTTTTGTGTAGTTATCTCTCATTCTCAATTAACGAGTTTAGCTTTATATATTTAGCTCAAAGTTATAATAAGTGAATGGGGAACAAATAGGGAATATGGCAATTAAAACTAATAAAATAAAATTGTTGGAAGTGAATAACACATAAAAAGGTTTAAAAAATAAATTAATAGCTTTATAAAAAATTTAAAAACAAAATATTTAACTTTAAATTTTTACAACGTTTAAATTTTTACACTTTAAATTAATAGCTTCTCACTTTGGGGAGCTCCAGTTTTGTTTGTTAAGAAAAAGGATGGTAGTTTTCGTATGCGCATCGACTACCAAGAACTGAACAAGTTGACAATCAAGAATAGATATCCTCTGCCGAGAATTGATGATCTGTTCGATCAGCTTCAAGGTTCAAGTTTCTACTCAAAGATCGATTTACGATCAGGTTACCATCAGTTGAGAATTCAAGAGGAAACTATTCCCAAGACTGCTTTTAGAACTCGATATGGACATTACGAGTTTTTGGTGATGCCGTTTGGGTTGACAAACGCGCCAGCCGTTTTTATGGATTTAATGAACTGAGTTTGTAAACCGTACCTCGACAAGTTCGTGATTGTGTTCATCGACGACATTTTGATCTACTCGAAGACGAAGGATGAGCACGAACAACATTTAAGAGCCATTTTGCAGCTACTTAAGAAGGAGAAGTTGTATGCCAAGTTCTCAAAGTGCGAGTTCTGGTTACGCGAAGTCCAATTTCTTGGACATGTGGTTAATGGAGATGGAATCCATGTGGATCTAACAAAGATCGAAGCGATAAAGAACTGGGAGACTCCAAAGACGCCAACCGAGATTCGACAGTTCTTAGGATTGGCTGGTTACTATCAAAGGTTCATTGAGGATTTCTCAAAAATCGCTCAACCTTTGACTTCCCTCACGCAGAAAGACAAGAAGTTTGATTGGGGAATCAAACAAGAAGATGACTTGGCTTTGTAATGCACCGATCTTATCGCTACCCGACGCAATAAAGAAAGTCGGTCCTAGGCGGTGCCTAGGACCGACTTGGCTATGACCCAATAAAGAAAGTCGGTCCTAGTCGGTCCTCACGCAGAAAGACAAGAACTTTGACCCAATAAAGAAAGTCAATAAACATGCTAACGGACTGAAAGCTATCACTACTCATTGCAAGTGAAATCTCATATTAATTTCTTTGCTCTTCCAATTTCCCAAATTTGTAGTTGTGATTTTTGATTAATTGTAACTTGTTTTGACTTTAAATAAGTCAGATCAAACTTCAATATTATTCTTGAAAATTGAGAATCTTGATTATGTTTATTACCTAATAAGCTTCTGTTTAATGGCATAGTAGGTTAGAACCCCGTGTATTACACGGGTTAAATAAATGTAATTTTATATATTAAACAATAAAAAGTTAGATCTTTATGAAACCCCGTATATTGTAAGGGTTAAATAATGTAATTTTATATATCAAATAATAAAAAAAGTTATAACTTTAAAAACCATGTGTATTACACAGATTAAATAAATGCAATTTTGTATACTAAATACTAAAAACGTCGTATTCTTAAAAAAAAGTGTATAATCGGGTTGAATAAATCTACCATATAATAAAAAAAAATTACTTCCTTAAAAACCCCATATATTACACGTGTTAAATAGATCTAAAAAGAGTTTTATCTTTAAAAACCATGTGTATTACACATATTAAATAAACGTAATTTTGTATATTAGATACTAAAAAACGTCGTATCTTTAAAAAACCATGTAGTCGGGATAAAAAATCTACCAAATAATAAAAAAATATATCTTTAAAACACCGTGTATTACACGTGTTGAATAAATCTAATTTTACATAGCAAATGATAAAAAGTTATATCTTTAAAAACTTCGTGTATTACACGGGTTATATAAATGTAACTTTGTATAGTAAATAATAAAAAATATTATTTTTAAATACCTCGCGTTTTACACGAGTTGAATACATATAATTTTGTATACCAAATAATAAAAAAAGTTATATTTTTAATAAATTTGGATAACATTTAATACTAATTTATTATTTATATATTTAATATAAAATAAGTAGCAAAGAGAGGTATTTGTTTTAAAAATATATTAAATTAACAATTTAGATTTGAGTATAATATTTTATTAAAAGATGATAAGATTTAATATTAATTTATTATTTGTTTAATTTAATTAATATAAGATAAGTATAGATTTGAGAATACCCTTAATGAATGAATGACACGTGTCAAAAAATTCGTTTCTATAGTAGTTAGATAAGTATAGATATAAATATAGATTGGATGGTGAGTTGAATAGGTAAAATTAAACACAACCTGTATATTTATTTGTTTAAAAAATTATCCACTAAAATTTGCACACAGGCTAATGTCATATTGTGTTCACGTTATGTTTAAGCCGATATTTTTGAATATGATTAACAATGACCCAATCTGAAATGAAAATTCCTTGTGAATATGAGTAACAGATGACCAATCTCAAATGAAAATTCCGTTTTTCTTGTAATTGGGCGTCTTTTAATTTATTATCCTTTTTTTTCCTAATATTAATCCATAAGATATTAAATTAATAATATTTTAATTAATTAAAAGAAATTAAATTAAAATAATAATTATTTATAAAAGATGGTCTATTATAATGACAAGTGTCCCTAAATGGTTTCTTTTATTATATAGTATAGATAGATTAAGTAATCAAAAGGGTAAAGAAGCTAGATTTTCGATTTGTTTGGAAAAGATGACATCTTGGTCTCTGACTTGGGTCAACTCAACCCGATCACGTCTCAAGCTGTATCAAAATTATTCGTTTTGACCCGTTATACAACTTACCTAACCCAATAATAATTTTTTTTTTACCTCAGTGTATTAAGTTTGCATATAGCAGTGCTATGTTCAGATTTTATTCATTTTCGAGCAATTTCATTTAAATCTTTAAGATCCATCTATCTATCTATCTCTGCAGTTATAACATGATCAGACAGGAACATGATCACATGTGCGTGCAGCAACTTGATACATAATATTTATACACAACACTTTTATGGTACACACATGTATGTATGTCTCAGTAACAAACAAGATGAGCGACTAACCCCCAAATCAGCAAAAACCATGGTAAGAATCACTTATTAGGGGATCCACAATACGAAAACAGAATTCATGGGTGTTTCAAATAATACAAAATTACAAAGTAAAAACTCATTCATGCTCAAAATCGAAGAAATCCAGTACTAAAAGTAAGAGGACTTACAAACTGGGATATCTCAGTGGCTTCACGCTTACGAAACTTGTTCGATTTTGCTTCTCTATGAAAAGAAAAGTATAAACCCTGATTTTTCTACGAAGCAGAGTAAGGAAACATTCTCTTGGGGGAAGTGGTCGCTACAGTAGGTTTTTTTTTTTTTTTTTTTTTTTAATTTAGATTTTGATATGTAGTGTATGTTTAGCAAGAGTAGATTGTGGCCGGAAGCTATAATTTTTAGGATATATTTAAGTGTTTGGCAAAGTAGTTAATAAATGTATAAAATGAACAAAATTAACATAATTAAAAACTTCATTATCTTTAGAGTTTAAAAATAAAAGTCTTTTTTTACTAAAAGCTTTTATCTCCTCCTAAACGCTACTATGTTTGGCATGAAGCTTCTAGGAGTTTTTAGAAGTTTCTAGCTTTTAAGAAAAAACTCAACTCAATAAAAAACCTTGTTTGGTTGAAGAAGCTTGAAGCTTTTGGTTGAATGCTCATACTAGTAGCGTTTAGAAGGAGCTACAACTTTTAGGGAAAAAATGACTGTTTTAACCTCTAAAGATAATGAACTTTTTAATGCACAAACTTTTTAAATTTTTAGTTATGTCCATTTTGGTCATTTTATAAATTTTATTAAAAGCTCTAGCTACTCTTCCAAACACCAAATATATCTAAAAAACTACAGCTACTAGCTTCAGCTACCAGCTTCCAGCCACCAGCCACCAACTTCTAGCCACCAGCTACTTTTGCCAAACATAACTAGGAGCGTTCAACCAATGACTTAATAAGGCCACACGGGGCGGTTCCCGTGATGGCATTTATAACGCGTGGAAAAACCAAAGTTCCCACCCGCCTCTTGCTATAACGCTCTATAGTAGCACGGAATCGGATTTTCGTTATTTTATCACAGCGTTATTCTTTTGGTTTGTGAGGGTAGTTGTTGGTTGGGGGAAAATTGTTGGGTGTGGTGGTGAGTGATGACCACCCCCACTAAAAAAGATTGTGAGTGATGAAAAATGGTTGATGACATGGCGGAACTTGATTGATGCTTATGAATGATAGAATTCTATCACTAGTGACCACCCTCTCCCCTAACAATTTAAATAATTAATTACTTTGATCCATATGAACCTTTGTATTATATAGTGACTTGTTAACAATTTAAATAATTAATTACTCTGATCCATATGAACATTTTTATAATTTGTGTTAACTTTAAAAGTTTCGTGTAGTTATCTCTCATTCTCAATTAACGAGTTTAGCTTTATATATTTAGCTCGAAGTTATAATAAGTAAAAGTTATAATAAGTGAATGTGAACAAATAGGGAATATGGCAATTAAAACTAATAAAATAAGATTGTTGGAAGTGAATAACATATAAAAAGGTTTTTAAAAATAAATTAATACCTTTATAAAAAAATTTAAAAACAAAATATTTAACTTTAAATTTTTACACTTTTTATATCTAGAATCAAAATATTAACTTAAATAATATTTGTTAAACAGGTTAATATGTCAACCCACGGGTCATGTTCGGGTTGACCTTTAAGAAAACAAGTCGTGTCAGCCGATCCAAAACTTGTTTTTTTCCTGTCAGGTTTAAGTCGTGTCAGAAATTCTCACCCCTACCTTAGGGGAGACATGTTATCTACATTGAAGCCTCAAATTCTTACTTTCTCTATAAATATATAGGAAAATAGAGAAAACAACTAAAACTCACTACATTGGAGTTTGTGTACATATGAAAGTTTTAGAGATAAACTAAGTTTAAAGCCGTTCATACGTTTTTGAAGGCCCTAATCAAACTATACAGTGCAGACCCTTTTTCAAAATTATCATACAGTATGTTTTTTTTTTTATAGATTTTGATATGTAGTGACGCAATTTTTTCCTTTAGAAATGGGGAGAGTTTTAGGGTAGTGATGTAAATTGTCTCGGTTTGATCAGTTGAATTTTATAACTCTACCCTGACCGATATACTAATTTGATGTTATGTTGTGTCTAACCTATTTAAATTTATTTTGTGTTTCTGGTCGACCCGTTTTATATTTACTTATGAATATGAGTAATATACACTGACTTAGTAATAATTTAAATAATTAATTACTCTAATCCATATGAACCTTTATAATATATAGTGACTTACTAACAATTTAAATAATTAATTACTCTGCTCCATATGAACCTTTTTATAATTTGTGTTGCACGGATAGTCCCTGTGGTTTTGCAAAATAACATTTATAGTCCTCAACTTTTGAAAATTACACCGGTGCTCCCTGTGGTTTGACAGTTTGTTACTCGGATAGTCACTGGAGTGGATGTCCGTTAGTTTTCTCCGTCAAGTGGACGTGAAATAACAAAATTACCCTTCATCTTCTCCACTCTATAAAAACAAAACAGCCCCACCCCAACCCCACCCACCCCACCTTTCTCTCTGTTTCACCCCCAACACGAGTAAAATGCACGGATAGTCCCTGTGGTTTTACAAAATAACATCTATAGGCCTCAACTTTTGGAAATTACATTGGTGCTCCCTGTGGTTTGACAGTTTGTCACTCGGATAGTCCCTAAAGTGGATGTCCGTTAGTTTTCTCCGTTAAGTGGATGTGAAATGACAAAATTACCCATCATCTTCTCCACCCTATATAAATAAAACAACCCCACCCCAAACCCACCCCCTCACCTTTCTCTCTGTTTCCCCACTATTAACCACCAACCACCACCCACAGCCAACTCAACGGTTTTTATATCGAAAGGCACCGGGGCAGCAGCGACACTTCGCCGCAACCTCTTCCCATTGCGGCATTCAGTCAAACACTCGAAACACTTCCAACCCCTTTGCACTTCCTAACCCCTAAAAACTCAACATGAGACTTCCCACAGTCAGTACAAATCACCATCAACCCTTCTATCTCACCACAAGACAAACACCGCGCTCCAGCGGCAACCCAACGGCGCCGGCGAATTCTCGAGGGGAGGGTAAAGGGGCTTCATTTAGATCAATTTCTAACGCTATTGAACGCCCACTGGTTCCGGCTACTGATCAATTACCCGAATGCTGTTGTTCCATTAAAAGATTCGAACTTTGTGTCTTGATTACAAAACCCACAAATTGTTTTAACTCAAATTGTACGAAGAAGTGAAGACACGTGAATCTTTATGACTGTTGATTAAAGAAAGACACGAAGAACAAGTGTTGAACAAGATCATTAGAAAGGGTTTCAGTGAAATCGGAGAATGTGTGTTTGTTTACAGTGTTGAAGAAGAAGGAACTTAAGGCATGTGATGAGATGGGTCAACGTTTTTTGAGTTGGCTGTGGGTGGTGGTTGGTGGTGGGGGAAATAGAGAGAAAGGTGGGGGTGGGTGGGGTTGGGGTGGGGCTGTTTTGTTTTTATAGAGTGGAGAAGATGAAGGGTAATTTTGTCATTTCACGTCCACTTAACGGAGAAAACTAACGGACATCCACTCCAGTGACTATTCGAGTAACAAACTGTCAAACCGTAGGGAGCACTGGTGTAATTTCCAAAAGTTGGGGACTATAAATGTTATTTTGCAAAACCACAGGGACTATCCGTGCATTTTACTCCCCTACCACCAACCACCACCCACAGCCAACTCAAAAACTGTTGACCCATCTCATCACATGCCTTACGTTCCTTCTTCTTCAACACTGTAAACAAACACACATTCACCGATTTCACTGAAACCCTTTCTAATGATCTTGTTCAACACTTGTTCTTCGTGTCTTTCTTTAATCAATAATCATAAAGATTCACGTGTCTTCACTTCTTCGTACGAGTTAAAACAATTTGTAGGTTTTGTAATCAAGACACAGAGTTCGAATCTTTTAATGGAACAACAACATTTGGGTAATTGATCAGTAGCCGGAACCAGTGGGCGTTCAATATCGATCTAAACGAAGCCCCTTTACCCTCCCCTCGAGAATTCGCCGGCGCCGTTGGGTTGCCGCCGCAGCACCGAGCACCGGTGTTTGTCCTGTGGTGAGGTAGAAGGGTTGATGGTGATTTGTACTGACTGTGGGAGGTCTCATGTTGGGTGTTTAGGGGTTAGGAAGTGCAAAGGGGTTGGAAGTATTTCGAGTGTTTGACTGAATACCGCAATGGGAAGAGGTTGCGGCGAAGTGTCGCTGCTGCCCCGGTGCCTTTCAATATAAAAACCGTTGAGTTGGCTGTGGGTGGTGGTTGGTGGTTAATGGTGGGGGAAATAGAGAGAAAGGTGAGGGGGTGGGTTTGGGGTGGGGTTGTTTTATTTATATAGGGTGGAGAAGATGAAGGGTAATTTTGTCATTTCACATCGACTTAACGGAGAAAACTAATGGACATCCACTTTAGGGACTATCCGAGTGACAAATTGTCAAACCACAAGGAGCACTAGTGTAATTTCCAAAAGTTGGAGACTATAGGTGTTATTTTGCAAAACTACAGGGACTATCCGTGCATTTTACTCTTTGTGTTAACTTTAAAAGTTTTGTGTAGTTATCTCTCATTCTCAATTAACGAGTTTAGCTTTATATATTTAGCTCGAAGTTATAATAAGTGAATGTGAACAAATAGGGAATATGCCAATTAAAAGTTATAAAATAAAATTGTTGGAAGTGAATAACATATAAAAAGGTTTAAAAAAATAAATTAATAGCTTTATAAAAATTTTTAAAAACAAAATATTTAACTTTTATTTTTTACACTTTTTATATCAGAATCAAAATATTAACTTAAATAATAATTGTTAAACAGGTTAATATGTCAACCTACTTTTTAACGGGTCATATTCGGGTTGACCTTTAAGAAAACAGGTCGTGCCAGCCGATCCAAAGCTTGTTTTTTTCCTGTCAGGTTTAAGTCGTGTCAGAAATTCTCACACCTACCTTAGGGGACATGTTATCTACATTGAAGCCTCTAATTCTTACTTTCTCTGTAAATATAGAGGAAAATAGAGAAAACAACTAAAACTCACTACGTTGCAATCTCTATACATAAGAAAGTTTTAGAGATAAACTAAGTGTTTGCAAGTAAGACAGATATAGAGATGGAGAGTTGGATATGAGATTTTTTTATTTAAATAAACAAAGTTTAGATAAAGTTATATAAAGAGAGATAAGAGACTCGGATGTAGTGGCGGCTCTAGCCTAAAAATTAAGGGGTATCCCATTTTTTTTTTATCTGAGGTATCATTTGTATAAAACTTGAAAAAATAAAAATTTTACACTATGTAGATGGAGTTGGATATTTTTACACAACGGAGACGAAGTTAAGGAGTAGCACAGGCTACACCTGCTTGTACACTACCTCCGCCCCTGCTCGGATGAGAATGCTCTTACATTTGATCTTAGGTAATACGAATCGATTCAAATCATCGTCGTGAACCAACCGAAGCTCTCTAAGCTTAAAGCCCAGTACAAAAAGATTAGGTGTGGTGCTCTCCGTCTTTCTATTCCTGTTTTTCGCTATAATGTTATAAAATTGGGATTGTGATGCATACGTGAAAATGGGATTGGGTGAAGTTGGTTGAACGAGTTGGTCTAGTATTTAAATAGGAAGAGATAATTATACTATGGTCGAATCATCATGGTGAATACGAGACAAAATGAATACAAACGACGTATACGAATAACTTAAGTAATAACTAATAACAGAGTGGAGAGATAGACAAGTCAAAGACCCGAGCTTCGTGACTCTATTTGGTTTGAAAGCTTAGTCAAAGTACATGAAGCTCACATCCCCGGTCGATCACAGTTAAATGGACCTGCTACTTCACTTACCGAGTTCGGTTTCTCAACTTTCAGGCCCCACGCAGTGTAGAAAATCAAAGATGGTGAAACCATTCTTTAGCTCTTTCATTGTCTTAGGTTGAAGAAACACAAAGTCTAAACCGTCAGGTTTATCCTTGTGGGAAGTATGTAACGTGTGTCGGTAATCTTGATTCATAACTATGCATCTCTCTCCAAGAAAATAGATTTGATATTTGCTTGCTCATTGTTCTTCTTTACTTTTCTTTGTGTGTTATTGAGACATGAACAATTTGTTATCATTGTTAACTTGTTATCGAGACTTGTAGAAAAAAAAAACATATAAATTAATCAAACAAGTGAACTCAAAGAGCCACAACCTTGGCTCAAGCAGAATACAAGCTCATAGTCCAGCTTGTGTTTGAGATAACTATGATCAAGCTCGAGTTGATGCTAGCTCGACTCAATTTGATCTCTGAACATCCTTAAGATATTGATTATCAAGATTTAAGAGAAATCTAAAGTTTTACTTCCCATCTTGTAGTTTAAGTTTTGTAATGGAGAACATCATGGTGCCTCTAACATCCAGACTTGAAAATCAAATTATTCAAAAACGTTCTTATACATTAACAAATTATTTATTTGCCATCACTGTAAATAACTTTTTAATACAAACTTGAAATCATAAGCAAGTTACCAGGCAAACGGGTCGGGTCGGGTCATGGGTCAAACGGGTCTGGGTCGAAATGGGTTCGGGTCAGAACACGTTCGGGTTGAAACGGGTCCGGGTTAGAACGGGTTTCGGGTCGGGTCGGATTAAAAAAGGTTTAAGAGGTCAATTTGCTTCTGGTAAGCCTTTAGCCTACATCACAAACTCACTACATAATTATTAAAAAACAAAATTCAGACAAGGAGTCCTATGACATAGCCTTAGTTATAAATGAATTAGTATTTTACCAAAATGTTCTTTCTTCTTTTTCTTCTTTCAATAATTTTCTTCTCAAATGAACTTTCCCCTATTTTGGTTAACCTGCTTATCTATTTAAATCTATACTACCTTATTAAGCAAACTAGATTTTCTACCCTTATGGTAATTTTACATTGTGTACACATTTTGAAGCAACATGTACAAGAGAGCTAAGCTATTTTAGAGGGGGTAAACTTGTGCATTGTCCAAAAACTTAAGATACTTTAGGGGCATTTTAGGGATTTTGGCGCTTTCTCCCAAATTTGCCCCAATTCAATTCAGTTCAGTTCAATTCAATTCAATGTCAGTCGTATGGCATTTCTTTATCCTAAGTCGCAGGAAGATGTTACAGACGACAACAAGCAGCTGTTGAGAAAACTTTCGAATTGAATTCAACCTTGGTTAATGCTCTGACTCATCACCTCCATCCTTCATGAGTCATGACCAATTAATTCGTTTTGGATTTCGCCCTAGGTTAATATGGTTAATTTTAATTTCATGTCATTGTGTTAGCATCTTGATTTTAATCATGAGATTTGAGAATATGGTTAATTTTCAATTTCATGTCATTAGGTAAGTTGGAATTGAAACAGGCAGGATGTTACAAAAGCTGCAATGAAGGCTTGTAGGGATGCGATTTCTTCTAATTCAATTCCTGCTTTCCATAGAGGTAACGACTACCTGAGGTTTTATTATATTAGGTTTTTTCATGATTGCAGTGTCTCTTTCATATTGTGATCTTATTCTATTAAAGACGAATTAGTTATAATATCTTGTTGATTCGGTTGTCTTATAACCTGTTTTTTTTTTTTTTTGATATTCTGTAAATCTTGTTGATTCGGCTTAAAGGCCATTGATTTGTTTGTTTTGTATGCATAATTCTCTTACCATGATTGCCATATTATGTTCCTTAAATATTATGTTCCTTAAATCAACATAGATAGCTTATAGTTCTAAAAGAGAAGACTAAGTGCAGACACATTGCATAATAATACATATCAATATGTTCATTACATAGTTGTAGAACGAGATCAGTTTTCATGAAAATGGATCTCACAATACCTGGAAGCCCTACGAAGAAGCTTAACCGCCTCTGCGCACACCAACTTTTCATTTTCATTGCTCATGTTTTCCCAAGTGATTGTTATCGTCTTCAACACCTTTGCATTCCCCATCATATATTTTAGGAACGGTATATCACGTTTCCACCACTCGCAAATTGAATACTTGATGGTTGTAAGGTTTGTGAGCATACAAGCCGGAACCAACTCCGGTTCAACCCAACTATATTCTTCAGGCTTCTGTTTTCAATACAAACAAGATAGAAAAAGATTCTATATTATGCAAAGATAATATAAAAAAAAAGTTAAAAAAAAAGCAAAGAAGAAATATCATCAAACCTGTTGAAATGGTTCAGCTAGTATAACACACATTTGTTTCAACTCAGGAGAACTTTCAAGAAATTGAAAGATTTGTCCAAAATGCCGAAAACGCTTCAATACCAAATGTGTCATACTGGGAAAGACGGGCAGAGGTGAGTTGACATCACAAGGAGAACTTTGATTATAAACTGAGAGTGACTTAACTCCACTTAATCCCTTTAGGAGCTCAGCCGACAGATGACCGTATGATACGTAATCCAATGGAACAGATGCCTCAACCAGAGATGACACATCTTCCATTACAAAAACCGAGCGCAAAGCTCCACAAACATATAGGTGTTCAAGATTAGGTACATTTAAAATAACTTTGTTGATACGTAGATCATATTTGGACCACGTTAGTTTCAGTCGTTTCAAAGTTGGAATATTAAATACGTAATCTTCTTCATTCATGTTGAACCATGTTACTTCCAAAGATAAACTTTCAAGCATCGGGCAGCCACTTATGAGTTTAAATGCATTGACAGAAGGAGTAGCGTAAACAGCAATGTCAAGAGTCTTAAGACAAGGAAGATTGACCGGACACTTAAACTCCCAAACATCCCGAAAGGCATAGCCACTACGGTCTAATCTTAATTTTGTGAGGGTCCTGCAAGTGAACATGCTTGGTGGCAACTGAAGCTGCTGAACCTGTAAGTCAAGCTCGCTAATCTTTAACCTGACTAACTCATCAATCCAATTTGAAACACTTGACTTTCGAGCGCAAATGTAAGGAAAGTGTAATCGGAATAATTTAACTTGGGATGGTGTGCAAAACTTCAACACCCGATCCACAATTTTTGTCAAGCTATGTAGACTATCCATGCTGTGAATTTCTCCAAAGTCAAGATTCGTGACAAACATCCAAACGTACCTCCATCTTTTGGATAAAATGCTAGTTTGAACAGCAAATTTCATAGGCATTAGAGAGAGTATGTGTGAAAGAATCTCTTCGGGTAACCGGCTAAGCCTGTCGTCTACATTCTCACCTATGGAACTCATGGTTTAACTTCTTAACTTGCTTCCTGCAAATTCAAACCCCAAATCATCTCAAAACCCATCTTCAGAAATTGTTGGGAAATTCAAAACATTTTTTTTCATATATGCAATTCACTATCTTTTCAATGTAAGAAGTATAAAAATGCAATTTTTTTTTTAAATTGGGGTTTGGTTATGCAAGCATGTTAACTGAAAACTCTCACTAAAGATGAAAAACGTACCTGATTAATGGAATTCTTACCTGCAAAGATAACAAGAAAGGCAGTTAGGGTTTGGGATGTGAACGTAGATTACATGAAAATCAGGAATCGGTTACAGTAATACATACCTATATTCGATCATAGGTAATACAAATCGGATCAATCCGTCGTCTTGGTGAACGGTTCACTGAAGCTCAATACAAAAAGGTTAGGGGAAAAACACGGTGCTTTGGGTCTTTACTTTCTTGTTTTTGCTGTCCCTAGGCTCAAGAGTATTCGTGATCGGTTCGGTTAAAAACTCGAATGAGTCTAAACCCATGTTTGGCTAAGCTTTTTAAAAAGTGCTTATTGACTTATTGGCTTTTTGAAAAGTCAGTATGGAGTGACTTTTTGGAAAAGTCACTTTTCCGACTCACATACACCCTCATTGCCAAACACCATTTTAGAGCTTATGACTTTTCAAAAAGCCAATAAGTCAATAAGTTGTTACAAAAAGCTTAGCCAAACATGCCCTGAGTCTTAATGAGTCCGAGCTTGAGCCACGAGCCAAACAAGATTTTAGTTTTATAATAATAATAATAATAATAATAATAATAATAATAATAATAATAGCATTGGCGAGCCAAGCTTTGACTAGTTTAAGCGATGTTGAAGCGAGCTCGAGCCGAACTTTTAGCTCGTTTGAGGTTGTTCTCAAAATGGCTCGAGCCGAGCCCGAGCTTTGGGTTTTATTCGCGAGCCGAGCTCAAATAAGTTGTGACACTCTAGGTTTTCCCGAATAACCCTTTTGTATTAACATTGTGTGTATATACGTTATTAAATGAAAGTTCATGAATTATCTTGACGAGTTATGTGATCCTTGTATTGAGTATGTGAATTATATATATATATATATATATATATATGTATGTGTATAATAGTGAACCGAGACCACAAACCCGACTCGAGACCACTCGGTCTCGAGTAAACAGTAACGGTTGGGCCGGATTGGGCCATACGCCCCTTTGAGCCCACTCGAAACCCTTATAGGGTGCACCACCCAAACCGAATATAAAGCCCCTCATCCACCTTCTCCATTACACTCTCACACACTCTCTCCCTCACTAAAACCCTAGAAGCTACAAGACCTCCTCTCCTTTCTCTTGGATTCAACCGGCAACAACAAGGAACCTCGGTCAAGCTCGTCATCATCACTCGGACACCTCATTTCCTCACCTTCCTTCTTGACTCGGTACCTTTTCATCAACCGGTTAGCATCTTTGACTTTCACTAGGTGTTTATGTGTATAATAGTGCTATTTGCTTTGAATGATTGAAATGATGGATGATATGCGTGAGCTCTTGATAGTTGAACAATGAATGATTGATAGGGTAGAGTGTTTATGATCATCCGATTTATGTTGTTAGTATAGGTCATAGTGTTTAAAACAAATGTTACATAATTGTTGCTTGTGAAATGCATATTTGAATGTGTTGAAGGTTTATTGATTTGCTTCTATGTTCACGTGAATAAATCGGTGAATCATAGTGAATGTGTTGGTTGAATAATCAAGTATGAAAACCCTAAAATGATGAACATATGATGAATATGTGTTGAATGTGTTTTGAATGTTGTTACAAATATTTGAAAAACTTGTGGTTTGATCCATTTTGGTTAAATGTTAGACAAGGGAACATGTTTGTGAAACCTTATTGGATAGTACATAATGGCATGAAATCAGAATTCTGTTGCATAGTACATTTCGGGCAGATGCATCAGAATCAGCAGGTAAACGACTCGAGACCAACGGTTGCGACTCGAGACCACGGAGCTACAACTCGAGACCGCAACGGTTGCGACTCGAGACCTAGACCAAGCAACTTCAAAACGGACTTCAGGGACTCGAGACCATCAAGGTCTCGACTCGAGACCACACCGTGACAACTCGAGACGGGACTCGAAACCTCTGAGGTTGCGAGTCATGCCTGCACCACTCGAGACCAACCATTACCAGTCGAGACCTCCTGGTTGCGACTCGAGACCGCATGTTCTCGAGTCGAGCCCACCTTGTCTCGACTGGGCTGTTCACTTTAGTTATTGGGCCATAACGTGATTTGTTTGGGCTGCGTGTTTAACTAAACTATGTGTTAGTTGATACTGTTGACTGATCCAATAATAGAACAGGCCCAATAACTCTACATGTAACTGTATGCATGCTATGTGTTAGATTATGTGTAAAATATACGTGACATTCTCTGTACCCAAACCTGACCCATACTGGTAACCATGTTAGGACGTGGTGACCAGCATGTTTGACAAGTAACCTAATTGGCCGAGCAACCCAAGGTGAGTTCACACACTAAAAGCATGCGTCCCAGGGTGGGACACGGACAACTGCCAACTTTGGGAAAAATACTTTTGAACTATTATTTCCGGGGGAAATCCGAATGGGTATTTACTATCTCCGGGGGAGATACGTTTGGATATTATTTATAAATCACAACTAGCCAAGCTAAACGAAACTCTATCACCTTAAGTCCCTGCTTACAGTACCGATTAATCGCCGGGGGCGAACGGGTTATTAGTTGATAGCGCTATTAGGTTTGACAACCTCACACCGTGACCGGGGGAGATCGGGCGTGAACTAGTAGACCTTGCATCTTGGTCAATGACGATAGACATTGACTCGGGGCACAACAACTTTCCGTCAACAGTTTCGGTATCTACAGTTTAGTGAGCTTACAGATGGGGTAGCTCCCCACAACGTGATTATAAATGCTTTATCTAAACAACTTACGTTTTCGAAAACTAAAACTTGACACCTCGTGGACTCGCCAACATTATGTTGATACCCTACTGCATGCTTTGCAGGTACCCAGTGATTCAGGAGCTTGCAGCTTGCGGATGTGTAGTGGTCGTCTAACCCGTGTGTTGGGTTCTAAACAAACTTGAACTAAGAATCTTGTTCTAAACTATTTTGCCTATGCTTCCGCTACTTATCTGAACTATTATTTAAACTTAAAACTTTTGAACTTTGACTATGATATTTGCTGACCTTGTGGTTGGCGAGTATTACTTATGTTATTTAATTATATTGCTCAGTATAATTGGTGGCTGGATCCTGGTCAGTCACGCCTCCAAGCGGTGGTGTTCCGCATGTGGATTTTGGGGGTGTGACATAAGTAGGCTCGAAACGAGTCGAACTCGAGCTTCATAAACACATGACGAGCCATGCTCGAGCTTAGTCGGGCTTGGCCCGACTCGTTTACACCCCTACGTGTGAATTTTGGTAGATATTTAAAGATGTATTTTTTTATTAAAATTGTAATATGCTCGCGCATAACACGCTTTCGATCATTGTCGTTTAGGGTCATTGTTGTGGTGGATGTGTTTATAGGTGATGAATAGTGGACCCTTAAATATGGGGTTTCAATCTATGAACCTTACAAAATGGGAGTGGGGTATGGTGATAAGAGATGGAATGGAAATGATTTTTAAGTGATTTCTTTAAAATTTAAAGAATGGGACGGTTGTGGGGACGGGATGTGAATTCTCTCTAACAAGTACAAGATAGAATGCGATTTTTAAGTGATTTCTTTAAAATTTAAAGAATGGGACGGTTGTGGGGACGGGATGTGAATTCTCTCTAACAAGTACAAGATAGAAATGCGAAAGGTTTAAGCGTTTAACAAAGTTAATAGCATTAGTTCTTCTTTTAAAAAAGAGTTGCATTTTCGGGATGGTCGGTTAGTATGCCAATATTACAATTTGGTCCTTAAGTTTGAAAAAAATGCATGTGTGGTCCTAATGGTTTGTATTTATAACATCGTTGGTCCCTGACTTGAATACGTTTAAAGTTTTGTTAAATCCATGTAAAATGACCATTAAACCCTATAATATTAGCTATATATGACCAACCCTAACCTAGCCCGCCCCACCCTCACCTTTTTTTTTGAAAGTTGTGAAGCCACCACCTCTTCCAACGACTCATACTACGATTAATCAATGGGAAGAAAGCTTTACAAAGGTATCTGATTCGAATATCGTGATTCCACTTACACCACACCACCACCTTCGTGCACCATAGAAATATATAACGCTTATCCAACTGGGACCACTAATGTTACAAAATGCAAACCATAGGGACCACATATGTAGTTTTTCAAACCTAAGGACCAAATTTGCAATATGAACAAACCATAGGGACCATCCAAGTAAATATCTCTTTAAAAAGAGTAAAATGCACGGATGGTCCCTGTGGTTTGTCAAAGTAACACCTATAGTCCCTAATTTTTCAAAATTACACTCGTGCTCCGTGTGGTTTAACAAGTTGTTACTCGGATAGTCCATAGAGTGAATAACCGTTAGTTATCTCAGTTAAGTGGTGTGAAATGACATAATTACCCTTGCTAAAAGAGAGAACATTTAAATTAAAAGAGTAATAACTGGAGCACACTTTTTTTTATTTTAAGTATAATAAAACCACCCCCACCCACCCTACCATACCTTATTCTCCATCCACATGCAACCTCCACAACTTCCACTTACAACCTCCACCACCCACTACTATCCACTCGTTGTTCATCTCAGATCCACCATCTACTCTAACAACCAACAAATGCAACAAACCTCAACCGCCATCATCTTCCCCCAACTCGACCCGACAACCTAAAAACCACCACCTGAAACCCCAACCTGCAATCTAAACCCCAACTCCCTCCGACCACCACCACCACCATTAAACTATCGTCGTACTACGATTTCGGAGTACAAAACGCTAATTTCATTAAGAATTTCGGAGTATTTTGTACATAAACCCTAACACTTCATCTAATGAAACAGAAATTCATTACTGAGCAACGTGAGAATAACGATTCTGCAACAAGTTATCGAAGAAAAGATCGAAGAGTAAGTTACCTCAGACATGTAACGCCCCAAAACCCGAACGTTTAACTCACTAATGAGATTTCATGGAATACGAGATAAAATGTGACAAATATGTTATTTAACTTGGTCACAATACAAGTTAGATAATAGTAGTAAAGTTTGTGACTAAGCAATTACCACATTAAACTCAAGGGACTAAAAGTGACAGGTTAAGAAAGCTAGATGAATAAAAATGAAATAAGAATTAAAACACACACACATCAGGTGTGTGTGTGTGTGTTCGACGCCCAGAGCCAGAGAAGAAGGGGAAACCCTTCTAACCACAAAAATCCAGCCAATTGAAGCCCCAATCGTGACTAAATCTCATGCATGTCAATGATTTCTTGATCATCTAGGCCTATTAAAGCTTAAGGTAAGAAGAATTTGATAGTTTGATGATCTTGAATATGTAGGGTTTCAAGAAATTCCATGTGTTTATATGAAATTAGTATGATATTGAACTAAGATCACCATCTAGAACATTATGAATGCTTGAAATCGATTAAATCAATGTTGGGAGTGAAAACCCACTTAGAGTAGAATGAATATGAGTTGTAAAGTGTTAAATTGGATGAGGGAATGTATGATAATTGTTTATAATGATAAATTGTTAGTTAGAGCTGAATGAGAAGAGAAGTTATGTGAAATTCTATTGAATATTGATGTTCTTGATGATATTGATATGGATTGGTCATGTTATGCAAATGATACTTGTACACTATGCTTAATTAACGGTACGCCCACCAAGTGTATGATGAAATGCCTAAGTGACGATTTTAGATGAATTATGTATAATGATGGATGGAAAAAGTATAGAATGTAATAATGAAGTGATAAACGATAGGTTAGCATGAAATATGCGTTTTGATTGAAATACATATGTGTTTTTAATTGATAAAACAACTTTGATAAAAGGTATGCTTAGAAGTTGAACTTCGTACTTAAATGATGCGGTAAACGTCATGTGTTGGTCTAGAGGTTTGATGGTGAATTGATATGGATGTGCACTAAAGGTAGAGTGATTTATTAGTAAAGAAGGATGTTAAGGTTTTGTTAAATTGTTAACTTGAATATGGTTGACAATTACAAGATTATAAAGTTCATATGGAACGTAGTTAGATCAATGTATGAATGTGTAATGACATGATAAATTATATAAGCTTGAAAAGATATGACTTTGAGTATATGCTTTATGCTTGTTAGAAATTGACTAATAAAGGTCAAAGGTTGAGCATAGGATTAATGTGATTGATGTTATGTGTGGTCTTGTATGCTAACAAGGATATTAATGTATTGACATGTAAGGATGAATAACATATCTACGGACTCAAGCACGGAGGCTAACGGGTCGAAAGTAAACATGGAACCTATGCTTGAACTTGGTCGCTCAAGGTAAGTGATTCCGATTTCACTTCTTAGCTTGTTTAAATAAGGTAGTGTTCTAGACAATTGAGTATGTTACAAAGTCAAATATGGATTTGGTTGAATGAAAACGATGGTTCTCGCTAAGTAAATCGAATGGGTCAAATAAGGTCTTGTTGCCATAACATAACGAAGTATAAGTAAGTTCCAAACCTCTTTTCAGTATTTAGAAAGATTTGTTAATTTTGTCATATGTTGCGAATAGTGAGATATGCAAGAATGTAAGATCAAATGAAGTTCTAAGTTTAGTTTTGTGGTGATGGGTCAAAAATGTTCACTAAGTTGGAAAGTGTGTAATAAAGATCAAACGGGTCAAAACTAGGAAGCGGGGTAAGGTGAGGTTTCGGCCTTTAAGGCATGGGGAAAGTATTGGCATGATTTGGGACCTTGTAAGGATGTTACCACACGTTTGGAACGTTCGTGGTGCAAGTATAATCGATCCCGATAGCCAAAAAGTAGAAATTAGCGTATGGGATGCAGAAAGGGCGTCGCCGACGTCCCAAAGGACCGTCGGCGACGGTGCTTGGGTGGTTCTGTGCTTCCGACGTCCTAATTTCCTGTCTACGGACTTCCTTCCCGACGGACAAAATTAGAGGGCGTCGCCGACGGCCTGGTGAGGCGTCGGCGATGGTGCCTCCGTTTCCTGCTTTCTGTTTTCGCCATGTAGCGCTCTCGGTTGAACTCATTTCCGTCCGGGTGCTCCGTAAAGGCTCCGTAAGCCTTGTTAGGCATTAGAAAGCACTAACCTTATTAAAATAGATAGCTATGCACTCAAGTTCATGTAAAGTGCGGATCTTTTTTTAAATAATTAAATGGTGAGAGGAAATGTGTTAGAACAATTTACGGATAAAATGATAAAACTTGTTCATAAGAATGCTTACTTGTGAATTATTACGTTTGTTATAGTACAATAGTAGGAGGTGGTTAAGGGATTATGACTTTAAATGCACGTGTTATATGTATTTTGGCATACAAGAACATGTACGATACACATAGGTATGAATACATGATTGTAAGTATATTTGAATATATGTAGGGATGTAAACGTGAATGGTTGTAAGTATGTACGTGTGTATGTACGTGCGAATGCATAATGTAGATGTATTGAGAATTAACGTTACTAACGACACACTTGAGTTTAGAAGATAATGCAGAAATAAGAATGACGGATCCTTATGAAGTTGAAGCTGAACTCGGAACGAGAGACTTCAAGAGAATAGGCGAATGCTATACGGAAGTTAATTGTGTGAGACTAGTGTCGTATGAGATTGTCAATGTCTAATGATTTAGTTGTATGTGATGTTCACATGTACCACACGGATTCCTTCTACCACTAACAAAGCTGAGCGGACGTAGATCGAGTCAAGGGCAAGGGTTGTACGGAAAGAACGGTTACGTAGTCTTAATTTTGTAACGCATTAATTTGTAAAGGGAAGTGAATTTTGTAAGCTTCTTCTTGAATGTGTCTAATGTTATAAGATCGTAAAGAAATTTTTAAAGCTATTTTCCGCTGCGTTATCTTTAAGTTCTTATACGATGATCTTACAGGGAATTGTTCTTATTACGAACGGGTCATGCCCGAATTTTTCTTAACCAATAGTATGATAATATTACTTTTCGGATTAAGAAATATGGGTGTTACAAGTTGGTATCAGAGCCCTGGTTTGAGAGAATCAAGTAACAGGAGGTAAATACTTGAACTCAAACCGGTGTGCTCTCGTGACCAAGAACCCGTGCAATCCAAGACTCGATCGAGGCCTAAAGGCAAAAGCGATTGTAAGTATGTATTAGATTATGTATTTGAATGAAACTAATAGTATGTTTTGTGAAGGGTAAGCGCGATTGTTGGAAGAGATGATCCGTGAATGCGGTCTAGGACCGGCATCGAGGCAAGTAATGAAACGAATTGACCCCAGGTACGTAAACCTAACGTATGGGCGTATGAAATGGTATGGTTAAGCAAGTGAAAAAAAAATAAAAAAATAAAAAATAAAAATTTGAACAAATCATGATAACGACATGGTAAATAAGTTTTGAAAATGTTACACGAGCCGAAACTAAATTCTTCGGACATAAGGTGGCGATTACGCGAAGACACGAAACTAGTACGTGGAATGTGTACCTGGCCAGTACACAAGAAACGTATGACGTTCGTGAGACCGTGATAATTATTACAGGTATGTCCGATAGAGTTTGGTAGCAGCTAGGCGTGTGGGTGAAATGGGTAGTAAGACTCTCGGGGGATCGAGAGTACTTTGAAGGAATGAAGTATGCGAATGCAATGCTTGAATCCGCGAGACGGATTCGAGGAATGAAATATGCGAATGCAAAGTTTGAATCCGCGGGACGGATTCAAGGAATGAAAGATACGAATGATGCAAATCCCTTGCGGATTTGGTTATGATAGCGAATGCTATAATAAGCTATGCAAGTCGACCGGTTCAAGTTGAACAAGTCGAGTAAGGATAAGGTACCATCCGTTTAGAACGGGTGGTCGTGAATGCAATAACGAATGTATGAAGTTCAATCCGTTATACGGATAGAACGAAAAATTTATGTTGAAAGCAATTAACCCGATGTAACCGGGTCATAAGTGGTATGCTTGAATCTCATTAAGAGAGTATATGCCATTACCCCTTTAATTGGGTAATCGAATGTGTAAAGGAAATGAAAGTATATGAGCAAATGGAACTAAAATGTTAGTATTGTAAGCGAAATAAGTATTATGACTAACTTTAAAAACGGGAAGGGTAAGTGTTTGCAAGAAAACACTGGAACAGTGAAGCGATGAGATCGTAAGCATGTCTGAATTGAAAAGGAGTACAAACATGTACTTCGATACGTATGTATATATATAATAAGAGATAAGTGGCAGTTTGACCTTGAAAAGTCAAACTGTAGAAGCTGAGAAATAATTTAATTTCAAACCGTGGGAGCGCTAGAGAAGAGAGGAAAAGTGTAGTGTAGTACACCAGATGAGTTAAAGAATTACAAAATAATGGTTATGTATTTACCCATCAGGAACGGGTCAAATAATAAGAATGATATATTAAGAAATGGCCATGTATTGACCCGTTATGAATAGGTCTAACACACTAATGTCTTAAGAAGGAATTGAGAAAGTATTAATATATAAATGAGGTGATATGATAAACATCGTGTCTGAATGAGATCGAATGAAATGTGTAAACCCCTAATTTTGTAATGAGATTGGCAGTAATCATGATGCAATAAATCTACCTAGGACGGTGAAAGAATGCTCATGAATGGAAGCTCATGTTACCAGATGGACAAGATCAACCCTGTTAAGATACGGATTCGTGAAGGAGCGAGTCAACTCGGGTTGTTACACGTTGGTTCGTGCCAAATTAGCGAGGTTAGTAAATGGTTTAACTTGTGGATGTTAAATAGAAAGTTACATATTGAATAATACTTCTATGCGAACTGGTGGTACTAAATTTGAATGATCGTAACTGTGGAAAATTCTGATAGAATACAAGAAACGACAAGTATCGGCAAGAAATGCTAACTTTGATGCTCGGCTTGTTGCCCATGTTCATTTGAACAAGACATTGTAGAAAAGGTACGCATGGCATAAATAACGATAGTAACCATGGAAATAATGCTTAGTCTTCGTGATTTAAGTACGGATAAGTAAGTTTGAGAAAGGTGATTTTAGTTGTAATACTAAGTCCTTGAATGACTATAGTATGCGTATGGTAATATATCGACCCCTCCTATGAGCTTAAAGGAAAACGAAAGTAATGATAGTAATGGAATGTCTAGGATGACTCATAGTGAACAAAATGAAAGATAGCATATGGTGTATGAGTAGTATGAAATAAATCGATTTATTTCGATTAGTAAATATATGAATGTAATATGCATAAATAGAAAGTGAGAAACAAGCCCTAGACTTGGGTTTGCACGATTAATAATTGTATACAGCTGGAATAAATTCGATGAATGAAACGCTATAGATGGTATGCGCTAGGAGCTAGCATTATAAAGTAAATGACACTAATAAGAGCTCTGGATCAGACCCTGACCCTTGTGTGATTATGAAAGTAAACTATTAATTTGAGATGATAGGGTCAATGCGTACGATTATATTTATTCATGAATAAGACTTTTGCAAAGGCCCCGAGTAAATCATGTGGTAGTGTGCCAGTGGATGAGTACAATAGAAGGGTAAGAGTAGGAATGAGGAAGGTTTCGGGGACGAAACCTCCTTTAAGGAGGGTAGACTTGTAACGCCCCAAAACCCGAACGTTTAACTCACTAATGAGATTTCATGGAATACGAGATAAAATGTGACAAATATGTTATTTAACTTGGTCACAATACAAGTTAGATAATAGTAGTAAAGTTTGTGACTAAGCAATTACCATATTAAACTCAAGGGAGTAAAAGTGACAGGTTAAGAAAGCTAGATGAATAAAAATGAAATAAGAATTAAAACACACACACATCAGGTGTGTGTGTGTGTTCGACGCCCAGAGCCAGAGAAGAAGGGGAAACCCTTCTAACCACAAAAGTCCAGCCAATTGAAGCCCCAATCGTGACTAAATCTCATGCATGTCAATGATTTCTTGATCATCTAGGCCTATTAAAGCTTAAGGTAAGAAGAATTTGATAGTTTGATGATCTTGAATATGTAGGGTTTCAAGAAATTCCATGTGTTTATATGAAATTAGTATGATATTGAACTAAGATCACCATCTAGAACATTATGAATGCTTGAAATCGATTAAATCAATGCTGGGAGTGAAAACCCACTTAGAGTAAAATGAATATGAGTTGTAAAGTGTTAAATTGGATGAGGGAATGTATGATAATTGTTTATAATGATAAATTGTTAGTTAGAGCTGAATGAGAAGAGAAGTTATGTGAAATTCTATTGAATATTGATGTTCTTGATGATATTGATATGGATTGGTCATGTTATGCAAATGATACTTGTACACTATGCTTAATTAACGGTACGCCCACCAAGTGTATGATGAAATGCCTAAGTGACGATTTTATATGAATTATGTATAATGATGGATGGAAAAAGTATAGAATGTAATAATGAAGTGATAAACGATAGGTTAGCATGAAATATGCGTTTTGATTGAAATACATATGTGTTTTTAATTGATAAAACAACTTTGATAAAAGGTATGCTTAGAAGTTGAACTTCGTACTTAAATGATGCGGTAAACGTCATGTGTTGGTCTAGAGGTTTGATGGTGAATTGATATGGATGTGCACTAAAGGTGGAGTGATTTATTAGTAAAGAAGGATGTTAAGGTTTTGTTAAATTGTTAACTTGAATATGGTTGACAATTACAAGATTATAAAGGTCATATGGAACGTAGTTAGATCAATGTATGAATGTGTAATGACATGATAAATTATATAAGCTTGAAAAGATATGACTTTGAGTATATGCTTTATGCTTGTTAGAAATTGACTAATAAAGGTCAAAGGTTGAGCATAGGATTAATGTGATTGATGTTATGTGTGGTCTTGTATGCTAACAAGGATATTAATGTATTGACATGTAAGGATGAATAACATATCTACGGACTCAAGCACGGAGGCTAACGGGTCGAAAGTAAACATGGAACCTATGCTTGAACTTGGTCGCTCAAGGTAACTGATTCCGATTTCACTTCTTAGCTTGTTTAAATAAGGTAGTGTTCTAGACAATTGAGTATGTTACGAAGTCAAATATGGATTTGGTTGAATGAAAACGATGGTTCTCGCTAAGTAAATCGAATGGGTCAAATAAGGTCGTGTTGCCATAACATAACGAAGTATAAGTAAGTTCCAAACCTCTTTTTCAGTATTTAGAAAGATTTGTTAATTTTGTCATATGTTGCGAATAGTGAGATATGCAAGAATGTAAGATCAAATGAAGTTCTAAGTTTAGTTTTGTGGTGATGGGTCAAAAATGTTCACTAAGTTGGAAAGTGTGTAATAAAGATCAAACGGGTCAAAACTAGGAAGCGGGGTAAGGTGAGGTTTCGGCCTTTAAGGCATGGGGAAAGTATTGGCATGATTTGGGACCTTGTAAGGATGTTACCACACGTTTGGAACGTTCGTGGTGCAAGTATAATCGATCCCGATAGCCAAAAAGTAGAAATTAGCGTATGGGATGCAGAAGGGGCGTCGCCGACGTCCCAAAGGACCGTCGGTGACGGTGCTTGGGTGGTTCTGTGCTTCCGACGTCCTAATTTCCTGTCTACGGACTTCCTTCCCGACGGACAAAATTAGAGGGCGTCGCCGACGGCCTGGTGAGGCGTCGGCGACGGTGCCTCCGTTTCCTGCTTTCTGTTTTCGCCATGTAGCGCTCTCGGTTGAACTCATTTCCGTCCGGGTGCTCCGTAAAGGCTCCGTAAGCCTTGTTAGGCATTAGAAAGCACTAACCTTATTAAAATAGATAGCTATGCACTCAAGTTCATGTAAAGTGCGGATCTTTTTTTAAATAATTAAATGGTGAGAGGAAATGTGTTAGAACAATTTACGGATAAAATGATAAAACTTGTTCATAAGAATGCTTACTTGTGAATTATTACGTTTGTTATAGTACAATAGTAGGAGGTGGTTAAGGGATTATGACTTTAAATGCACGTGTTATATGTCTTTTGGCATACAAGAACATGTACGATACACATAGGTATGAATACATGATTGTAAGTATATTTGAATATATGTAGGGATGTAAACGTGAATGGTTGTAAGTATGTACGTGTGTATGTACGTGCGAATGCATAATGTAGATGTATTGAGAATTAACGTTACTAACGACACACTTGAGTTTAGAAGATAATGCAGAAATAAGAATGACGGATCCTTATGAAGTTGAAGCTGAACTCGGAACGAGAGACTTCAAGAGAATAGTCGAATGCTATACGGAAGTTAATTGTGTGAGACTAGTGTCGTATGAGATTGTCAATGTCTAATGATTTAGTTGTATGTGATGTTCACAGGTACCACACGGATTCCTTCTACCACTAACAAAGCTGAGCGGACGTAGATCGAGTCAAGGGCAAGGGTTGTACGGAAAGAACGGTTACGTAGTCTTAATTTTGTAACGCATTAATTTGTAAAGGGAAGTGAATTTTGTAAGCTTCTTCTTGAATGTGTCTAATGTTATAAGATCGTAAAGAAATTTTTAAAGCTATTTTCCGCTGCGTTATCTTTAAGTTCTTATACGATGATCTTACAGGGAATTGTTCTTATTACGAACGGGTCATGCCCGAATTTTTCTTAACCAATAGTATGATAATATTACTTTTCGGATTAAGAAATATGGGTGTTACAAGACAGAGAGAGAAGGTGCATATTTTTATCAATGGTGGCTGATGAGCTGCTGCTATGTATGTGTGCGCGAAATGCTTAATTCCAAAACCTTTTTACGAAAGCTTTATACAAGAATATCTTTGTTCTTCCTTCATGTTTAATAAATTGACTCGGCCGCGATTTAATTTTTATCGTCCACCACCACCGTGCATCACCGTCTTCACTACCGGAAGCAAAATTACACACCAGAGACGAGTTCTGATCGATGAGTTATCTGCCGACGGGTTAGTTGCAGGTTTCATCCGAGAAGAGAACTAAAAAGTTGGACAAAGATTGTTTAAAATTAGGTTTGGATCTGATTATTTTTTATTAAAAGATTCAGTTAGAAAGAAGATGATTGGTGATTGCAATTTGCTTTGAGATTGTTGCAGGTTTTGTTTTGGTTCATGGTGTGATGTTGGTCGACCATGTGGTGGTGGTTCATGTTGTGATTGTGATTAGGGGTGCAAACGAGCCGAGCGGCTCGCGAGCTACTCGAGATCGGCTCGAGAAAAAGCTCGAAACGAGCCGAGCCGAGACTTATCGAGTCCGAGTCCGAGCCCGAGCCCGAGCCCGAGCCGAGCTTGAGCCTCAAAACAAAGCTCGTTTGTTTATCGAGCCCGAGCTCGAGCCTCACATGTGAAGCTCGTTAGGCTCGTCGAGCCTTATCGAGCCTTAGTGTAAACGAGCCGAGTCGAGCCGAACTTATTTAAACTTGTTTACAAGTCGACCTCGAACCTAAAAATAAGTTTATTTAGTAAACGAGCCCGAGCCCGAGCTTTACTTATCGAGCTCGCAAGCTCAAAAAGTCTATTATTTATATTATTTTTATTTAATATACTAATTAATAGATAATAAACGAGCCGAGCCCGAGCCGAGCTCGAGCTTGATTAAATACAAACGAGCCAAGCTTGAGCTTTGAAAACAAAGCTCGAATCGAGCCGAGCTCGAGCCCGAGCTCACATAAGTTAATCGAGCTCGAGCTTGGCCGAGCTCGGGCTCGGCTCTGCTCGTTTGCACCCCTAATTGTGATGGTCCGGTGATGGTTGTCGACAAATGGTGGCCGGGGGTGAGGTAAACAGGGGTGGGGCCTACACTATAATAATAGTAATAAGTTAATTAATATATTTTTAATTGTTTTTCTTTTAGCAAGGGTAATTATGTCATTTTAAACCCACTTAATTGGAATAACTAACGGTCATCCACTCTAGGGACTATTCGAGTAACAACTTGTTAAACCACAGGGAGCACGGGTGTAATTTTGAAAAGTTAGGAACTATAGGTGTTACTTTGACAAACCACAGGGACTATCCGTGCATTTTACTCCTTTAAAAAAATATAATATGCGGGCCTGGTTTAACCATCTAAACCTTTTGACTCGGCCAACTTGGTTTTAAAAATACAACTAACTAGTGTTTAACTAAAAATAAAATAAAATAAAATAAAATAAAATAAAAATCAAGTTATTGGTTGATAACTTGTAGACTCCATCTCTCCTCTCCTTCACGTCTGTTAAGACCAAAGGGTATGGGGCTCGTCTCCCCCCGTCCCGGCGTTCCGGATCGTCCCACATCGCTCCTGGCCGTCCGTCGACGTCCCTCACGTTCCCCTCAAGACGGCAACGACGAGCCAAATGGTGAGGCCCCCCTCATTTCTTCTCTCTCTCCTTTATTTTATATATTAATTTTTTATTATTGGGTAGTTTCCACACCCTTGGGTAGTCTCTTTTGGATGGTCCTTTATCGAATGTGACGTGACACTTACGTGACGGATAGTACCCAAAGAAAGTACCCAAACCATACCCTATGTTCTAATAGAGTTGGGAAGAAGGGACTAACGCCTCCCTTGGCGCTCCTCTATAGTGGATTGACGATGATGTGACTGACTGACTGGGACACCGGACACCACTTCAATACGGACAGTCTCATAACTACAAATGACATGGGCTGTTAATTTTGGTTTATTTAATATAATAATTTTTAACATATGAAACTTAATGCTTGACAATTAGACATACCTAGCTTTACCTACCCTCCTTTTAAGATTACATTATTAGTTTTATATAATTATTAAAAAGTAGTATATTATAAAGAACGGGAAAGTTAATAGTTATACTCGACTTATTTACATTTGTTCTTGTTGGACGTTTTCAGTTCATCCACATTTGAATCGATTAGCGATCGATTTTTTTTTTCAAAGCATTCAAATCATCATATTAAAAAAATAAACTGACCCCTCAAGATTATTTTACTTTTAATATATTTTATTTTTATATACATTATAATATATCACAAAAATTGATTATTATTTACATGTGATTAGGAATGTAATTTGATATATATACTACACTAGGTTATAACCTCGTGTGTTACACGGGTTGAATAAATGAATTTTATATATACTAAATAATAAATCAATATATCTTTAAAAACCTCATTTATTTCACGGGTTGAATAAATGTAATTTTATATATTAAATAATAAAAAGTTATATATATATAAGAACCATATGTATTGTACAGGTTGAATAAATGTAATTATATATCTATATAACTATATAAGCATCTCCTATGTACAAAATAGTAATTTACATCTAATTTTTTAAGATGGCATATGAAAGGTTAACTTAAGATGCCAATTTTTTTACTGTATTCTTCCCTTTCTGCCCTTCTCACATAAAATAGATAAACAATTCTTCAATCTCGATCTCTCTACACCTGTTCCTTTCTCCTTGCCATTATTATCAGTTTCTTCAACTCAACCGTTCCTCTTTCAATGCAATCATTCTTTAATTCAATTGTTCCCTTCAATAGCACTGTCCGTTTCCAGCCACCCCACATACTAAGAAAACCTCCTGAGATGACGCCGGGTCAGTGATGATGGTGTTCGGATGATGGCGGGGTGGGTTGTTTAGGGCTCTGTCGCAAGTCAGTCATGGGGTTCTTGTGGTAGACGATTGTTCTTCAATACCATCATCAATTTATGCAATTGAATGTTTCTCCTTCAATCTCCCTATTAAAAGGCACATCAGATTCCTTTTCTTGAATGGCGCCATCATCCTCTGACCTCTTTATGTTCTTATGGAAATCAAAGACATGAAGCTTAAGTAAATCGATGAGGTTTACAACCTGGTAAGACAATCTAAACCTAATCGATCATTTAGTTTGTATGCATACTCTCGCTCCAAGCAACAATTTGTTCCTTCTGATGATTTGTGTTTGTTATATTTTGTTTGTTTATATTTTTTAATCTGTATATTTTTTGGATTCTGATGATTCAAGTTCTATGGATTTATGTGATATGTCTAACATCATCTCACAGTCTCACATTGAATTCAACTGTAACATCTCTTCAAAAACTCCGATTGAGGAGAAAAAAACACCCAAAAAACTCTTGATAAGTTTAATCAGTTGCGTTCATCTTTGAAATTCGCGCAAACGATCAGCACTTTCTCCCTCTAACATTTCTCTCACAAGAACAGAGATGGTGAAAGATCCAGGTCTCTAACCTGATATCAACAAGAAAACCAGAGGTAATTCATCAGTTTTTCAGCCTATTTTTATATCGATTTATCTGCGTGTTTGTTGACTTGCATATGAATATTCGGTTTCTGGTTTTGTGTAATGTTCGTATGTGCAACGAGTGTGTGTGTTGTTTTGCATCTGTTGATTATTGCAGAATCGGTGTTTTCACATATGTATTTCCACTTGTGTATGCCAAATGCGCCTCACATGTCTCTTGCCTCGGCTTCGTGGACCCTATTAGCGTGTGGTGCTTTATAAAACACACCTTGCATCAAATGTGTCCTGCAAAATTTAGGATTTCTGTAGCTTTATCTCCAGTGATCATTCAAAGCTTATTCTAAGAAGTGGTAAATTATTTATAAATTTCATATATTTTTACTTTTTTACGTGTGTGGTGCGTATTGGAACTAATGTCTGTCCGTTTCATGGTTGGTAGATGATGAATTTCTTATTAAGGGTCAAGTGTGCCAAATTTGTCCTTGATAAAGCTCGAAGATGGATGTGGAAGGTGGGGTAGTAACGGAATATGTTATGTTTTTCTATTGTATTTGTTTTTGTAACTGAAAGACGGTTATGTTCCAGGAACGAGGCACGACGACAGTTAACCAAAAGCATAGGTGGTTGGTGGAGCAAAAACTTCTTCATTTTGTTGACGCGTTTCATCAATACGTTATGGACAGAGTAATAACCGCCTTACACGTTCGCAAATGAAAATGTTATTATCTTTCCTTACTGATGTTCATTTACGGTTGGTGTACTGTATATGTAGGTGTACCACAGTTCATGGAACGAGTTATGTGAAGGTATGGCAACAGCTGGATCTCTTGATGAAGTGATTCAAGTGCATGAGGCCTACTTACTCTCAATTCACCATCAGTGCTTTGTAGTTCCGGACAAACTCGTCAGTAACATCTTTCTTTCTTTTGCAGGTTACAATGATCCGTGTTAAAGATAGAACGAGTTATCGGCTTTGTTTCTTTTTTTATAGTGGGCATTGATAGCAAGCCGGATCAACAAAGGTACTCTCTTTGATCGATTTCGAATTGGTTGTGGTGGCAGCCAATCTTTACCTGCAACAGAAGTCCCTGGTGTTTCTTCGTGACTGCTACTGAGTTCTTACTTTACAAATTTTATTTTACGAGTCACCATTATATGATGATAGTATATACATTGAACTGTTTGATGTAACGGGTCGGTTCGGATCGGATTCGGGCCAACACGGGTTTTCGGACGGGACGGGTTTCGGATCGCAACGGGTTTTCGGCCGACACGGGTTTTCGCACGGGACGGTTTTTGGATCGCAACGGGTTTTAGGCCGACATGGGTTTTCGCACGGGACGGATTTCGGATCGCAAAGGTTTTTAGGCCGACACGAGCTTCCGCACGGGACGAGTTTCGGGTCGGGACGGGTTTCGGTTTGGTTTCGTTTTTTTCAGTTTGGTCGGTTTTTTTGGTTTCGTTTCGAATCGGTTTCAATATTTTCAGTTTTTTTTGGTCCATTTCGGTTTTTTGTTTTTGTTTGGTTGGTTTATTCGGTTGAGTTTTATTACTAATCGGTTTTTTTGGTTTCGTTTGGTTGGTTTATTTGGTTGAGTTTTATTACTAATACCTGAAAGACAACAAAAACATCCAGCAACTAAAATCTTCAATGCAAGAACAGTGTTGAAGTTCATGATTCGGATTCAGAACATCAACTACAGCAGCTTTATTCATTTTGAACTGGGATCATTGATTCCGAAAGTTGACTCATTAGAAACAAAAGTTGGAAACGAGCGTGCTTTATCGGGAAAGATGAGAGACAGATGTTGGGTACTAGAAGGCGAGTTGGAATCATTAAATATGAAAGTTGATTCGCTAGAAACAGATGTTGAAAAGGAACATGCCTTATCGAAGAAGATGGGAGCCAAATGTCGGGAATTAGGTGAGTTGGAATCCTTGAATCTGAAAGTTGATTATTTAGAAACCGAGACAAAAAGGAGTGCGCTGTATCAGGAAGATGGGAAACAGGTGTCGGGAATTAGAACATTAATTGGAATCCTTGGTTTTGAAAGTTGATTCTCTAGAAACGGAGGTTGAGAAGGAGCGCGCGTTATCGAAGAAGATGGGCGTTAAATGTCGGGAATTAGAAGGCGAGATTTCAAGATTACAGTGTGAAAATCAGTGCCCAATACCCGCTATCCGAAATTCGGAGCTCACGATGAAACAGGTTAGTTTACTTGATAAGCAACTTATATGTATAATGCTATTCAGTTAATATCGGTATGGAGTTATTTTTTAGTTACCAAACTTGAATATTGTTTATTCTTGATAAATGAATATATACTTTTGTACACTTTTTTCTTGTGACAGGGAACAGTTGTGGAGGGTACGATTCGGCAGTTATTTGAAGGACACCATATGACTTATATTGAATGTATAAATGCTGACTACAAATCAACAAGAAAGGAGTCTTTTTATGGTAAAAATCTCACTTAAATGTTAAGAATGGCAATTTTTGTATGGACGTCTGATTTCTTACTAATCTATATATTGTGTCAGATCTTCAGCTTGATGTCAAAGGTTGCCGAGATGTGTATGCCTCATTTGACAAGTATGTTGAAGTAGAAAGGCTTGAAGGTGACAACAAATATCATGCTGAACAACATGGGTTACAGGTTGGATGCTGAACAACATGTGTTATAAATATCGGAGCTTTCAAATTTATATCTGGTGCAGAAATGGAGACCACCAGCAAGGTCGCAGTGAGCCAGTGGCTCAGCTCGGACTATCTGGTTCCGTGGAAGTGTCAAACTGAACAATTGAGAAAACCAAGTCAAATCTGGTCAACCGGGTTCCGTACACTCACTGAGGTAAATATGTTAATTTTTTTCTTTAGAATATATATTTATACCTTTGTTTTCATTGGGACTAAATTTGGGATTTTGTGTTGTTTGAATTCATTTAGAGCTACAAGCACCGACTCTTGCTTTGATTAATCAAAATGACGCCTTAGATGATGATAAAGATGAGCCTCTGAATGAAAATGATGATGTGCACCAAGGTGAGGAACTAAATACTCGACATTTGGTTCTCAACTGACAGACTACACAAAGTTGACCAAAACCTCAGCACTCATGTTGTTTCAGTGAGTTGAGTCACGACAGGTTCCATATAATTATAACTTAAAAGTGAAAATTTGGTGCAATTATTAAATCGTTTACATACAAAAAGATCTTACAAAAGGTGATTCTATGAGTATTGTGAATGAAATTCACTTGTTTTGGTCCATTGTTTCGAACCCTTGAGAGTAGATTCGGCAGTGAAAACCCCAGCTGCTGCTAGCAATGACGGTGGGAACTTCAGCATTTCGTATTCCACCAAACACAGGTCAATCAAGTAGAAACACAGTTGCTCCATCTATACAAATAAACACAAAGATTATCAAAAAAAGAAAAATCAATTGGTTTCTAGCAATGAATATATTATTCTTTAAAATCTTGCAGACCTCTTTGTAAGATCTTGCAGCTTTGAGAAACTGCTTCACAAACACGAATGGCATTGGAACCGAGAGGTTGAATTCAAGGGTATTCATCATTTCTTTCTCCTGGAAACATCAAAACAAGAACAAATATGACGTTATAATTATATAATAATAACAATAATAAGGTAGATAAATAAAATTTTGTTCATTAGTTACCATATCAAGAACTTCAGATCTTGTGTAAGCTTTATCAGAAAGAAATTACGATAAAATCATCGACAATCAGCACTGTGACTTCTTCATATTTACAAGCGAGAAGCATTGCGGTTATTCCAACGAGTTGAATATTCTTCCTTACAACGGGTCGGCGCGACAGGAACCGGTCAACAAGATTGACAGTTAGATACAAAGTCTCTTCCGTAAGTTCAAACTTGTAATGAACCTATTTTTTTTTCATCAAAAGTTGTTATAAACATTAATTCTGCATTTGGTATGGTATCATAATTTATTATAAACTTTAATAATGTACCTCAATTAGCCAATCGATGAGAATGCCTCTCATTCTATCGGTTATATCACGCTGTTGGAAAACGAGAATGTCACTATAAATTGTCAATACCGCGGCAACGTGCGGGTTCCCCACTAGTACTAAATAATAAAAAAGTTATATCTTTAAAACCATGTGTATTACCCGGGTTGAATAAATATAAATTATTTACCAACTAATAAAAAAGTTATATCTATGATTTACATACCAAATAATAAGAAAAATATATTAAAAAATTAATGGATATACTCGGTACATGATAGATATGGTGATTGCGGAAATGAGTATTGAAAAGAAGATTTAGTGGTCAAACATGTTATTTAAGAAGCAAATAAGCAGCCATTTGAGTGATACAATATAAGTTATATTTAAAAAACCTGTAAAAAATCTAATTTTATATATAAAGTAATACTGAAAGTTATATACAATTTGTTTAAAAATTATGTAATAAAATCGTTATCATATTTTTTAATAATAAAAATAAAAATAAATGATATATTAATATAAAGTTTGGTTTTGGTGATAAATAATTTGGTTATTTAAAATATCTTAAATTAAAAATTTAAAATTAAGGATAATATTTTATTAGAAAATAGAAGTATTCCATTCAACATTTAAAGTAGGATAAGATTTAATATTTATTTTTATTTATTTAGTTAATATAAGATAGAAAAAAATATGATTGAATAGTTGGAGTTTGTATAATAATAAATCGGTTAACTTTATTATAATGTCATATGTTTTTAGTTATATATTTTTTGAATTATTTAAAAAAAAATAAGACTTTGTTATTGTCAATAAAATCAATGATTTTATATTTGTAATTTTGTTTAGTCCTTGTGTGGATAATATTTTATAAGAAAAATAGAAGTATTCTATTCAACATTTAAATAGGATAAGATTTAATATTTATTTTTGTTTATTTAATTAATATAAGATAGAAAAAAATATGATTGAATAGTTGGGAGTTTGTATGATAATAAATCGGTTAACTTTATTATAATGTCATATGTTTCTAGTTATATATTTTTTGAATTATTTTTTAAAAAAAATTAAGACTTTATTATTGTCAATAAAATCAATGATTTTATATTTGTAATTTTGTTTAGTCCTTGTGTTTTAATGGTTTTAGCCATTTGAGTTCAAAATCAAAATATTTAACGCCCTAAGTCCCTAGACGGTTTTTTTTATAACCATAAGATTTAATATTTATTTTTGTTTATTTAGTTAATATAAGATAGAAAAACATATGATTGAATAGTTGAGAGTTTGTATGATGATAAATCAGTTAACTTTATTATAATGTCATATGTTTTTAGTTATATATTTTTTGAATTATTTTTTGAAAAAATTAAGACTTTGTTATTGTCAATAAAATCAATGATTTTATATTTGTAATTTTTTTTAGTCCTTGTGTTTTAGTGGTTTTAACCATTTGAGTCCAAAATTAAAATATTTAACGCCCTAAGCCCCTAGACGTTTTTTTTATAACTATTTGATTCCAAATTTTAACCTTTTGAGTCAACTTTTTTAACAAAATTGAACTCAAAACGTTATAAAATGAACAAAATGGACTCAAAACGTAATAAAATGAACGGTTAGGGACTCAAGGCGTTAAACGTTTTGATTTTGGACTCAAGTGGTTAAAATCACTAAAACGCAGGGACTTAAAAAGTAATTTACTCTAAATAATCTTTAACTTATTCACAAGTTCTTATTTTGTAATCTTCAAAAGAATTCACTTCGTATGTCAATTGATGTAATGATGTCTACCATCTTCATTTTTGTTTTATTCATCATTTTAGTTCGTTTCTATCAATATTATATATAGGGATATATTACAAAACAATAATAATTATAATAATAATAATAATATATTTTTTAAATAATCAAATACAAAAATAAAGTACTTTAAATGAACCGATAAGATATTTTATATAATACCAATTGTTAATAAAAATCTATAATTAATTAGAAGACATTAAATAAATAATAATTATCTATAAGAGATTAAACTAAATAATAATAATTATCTATAAGACATAGTCTAATATGATGACACGTGTCCCATTAATGGATTCTTTTATTATATAGTATAGATTTAAAGGTTGATTACCATGCTAATGAACTTATATTGTATTTCGTTGAAATTAAGAACGTATTTTGTGTGGTTAAACTTGATTTTGGTTTGTAATGTATTAGGTTGAGCCTATTTTGGATATTTTCTTTTGAATTATTGAATAATATTTTAGATTAATGAATTTTGAGAGTCATGTATTATTATTACTTTTTTCAAAATTGAGCCAAAGCAAGCCGAGGCGAGCCAGCTCGGTTTAAAATCAAGCCAAGCCCGAACTTAGATTTTTAGCTTGGTTTCAAATCCAAACCAAACCGAACAAGCTCGGTTTATAATCGAGTCAAGTTACCCTACCTCGGCTCCTCCACATCTATACTATATAATAAAAGAAACCTGTTTTGGGACACTTGTCATTCTCTCATTTAATTGATTAGAAATATTAATAATACTAAAAATAATAATATTTAATCTAAATTAATACAAATTCTTATTATTAATAATATTTAATCAAATCTAAAATCTAATCTAATACAAATTTTTATTATCAATAATATTTAATCAAATCTAATAAGAATTCATATGAATTCCAAAGTTGATATTAACTTTCAAATAATTAAAAAAAATCCGCCTAACATCACAAATGTTTCTGTTAAATTCGATTAATTAATTTGTTCAACAATCACTATTATCTTTATCATTCAGTACGGTTAACCGATTTAATTATCATAATACAACCTACCACCTATTCAATCATATCTTATATTAACTAAATAAATAAAGATTAATCTTCAATCTTATCCTACTTTAAATAAAAAAAATCCGTTAGTTCAGATTAACATTCAATCTTATCTTACTTTAAATATAAAAAAATCTGTTAGTTTTTTAAAATATATATTTTTTTTTATTATTTGGTATATAAAATCATATTTATTCAACCCATATAATACACGAGAGTTTTTAAAAATATAACTTTTTTATTATTTGGTAAACAATGTTACATTTATTCAACCCGTGTAATACAGTGGTTTTAAAGATATAATATTTTTTTACTATTTGATATATAATATTACATTTATTCAACCCGTACAATATATATGGTTCTTATATATTTTATTATTTAATATATAAAATTACATTTCTTTAACCCGTGCAATAAAGAAGGCTTTTAAAAAGATAATGTTTTATTATTTGGTACATAAAATTTGTTTATTTAACCGGTGTAATACACGTGGTTATAACCTAGTCATATTTAAAAAAAAAAAAAAAAAAAAAAAAAACTGATTATTATATATATCAAACAATAACGCATGTTTGCTCCAGTCAATTTTTGTGAGTTTTTAGATTTACCACCGAGCTTTTTGTTTTTGTTCTTTTGTTCTATAACATTTTAAATACAAAGGAGCCACCGATCAACATTAGAGTTATATATCTTACATTCTGACACAAACTCAAATGCATTTCCTAGAACAATTGGTTGGTTTCTTTGGTTCCTTTACTTTAAACAACTATTTTTATATATCTTTCGGTATAAATTCGAGTTGGTCTACGTTTCGATGTAAACATTTTAACAGGAATCAAGTCAGGTCAAATATAATACGTTTTCGTTAAATAAAACATTTTACGTGCATATTATTATGTACGTGACGGTATAAATTTGAATTGGTCTACATTTCAACGTAAATATTTTTGTAAAACGTGTCATGTCAAATATAATACGTTTTTATGCTTATTTTATGTACGTTTCGTAAATTTTGTTCTCAAACGAGTGAAGTCAGATTGTGATTTCTTTTTTTCCTTCATTTTTAAAAACACTCTAATTAATCCATATTGATTACACGTGTTTGTTTTTCCTTTATACCCGTGATGTTTTCTATGTATGTGTCGGGTCACATATAATACATTATAATAGTACGACATAAATTCGGTTTACTTTAATCGCAATGCGCGTTTTCATGCGGTTAACACATCATATAACGCTTGGACTAATCCATTCAATGTTTGCGACGAACCCACGCCGCAACGCGCGTGCGCATTATTACTAGTTACATCCAAAGAGGAAAATAAAGACGCAGAGCACGATACCTAATCTTTATGTATTTGGGTTTTGAGCTTCGGTAAGGTTCACCACGACGATGGATTCATCCGATCCGTATTACCTATGATCGAATGTAAGTCGTATTACTGTAACCGGTTCCTGTTTTTCATGTATTTTACCCTCAAATCCCAAACCCTAATTGCTTTTCTTGTTAAATTTGCAGGTAAAAATTCCATTAATCAGGTACGTTTTCATCGAACCCTTATTTAATTTCAAGATTATCAGCATCTTTTACAGCAAAAGATTTGCATTTTTACACTTTTTACTTTGAAACTAATTGTGAATTGCATATTTGAAAAAAAAAAATTGTTGAATTTCCCAACAATTTCTGAAGATGGGTTTTGAGATAATTTTGGTTTGAATTTTTAGGAAGCAAGTTAAAAGTCTAAAAATGAGTTCTACAAGTGAGAATGTAGACGACAGGCTTAGCATGTTGCCCGAAGAGATTCTTTCACATATACTCTCTCTAATGCCTATGAAATTTGCTGTTCAAACTAGCATTTTATCGAAAAGATGGAGGTACATTTGGATGTTTGTCACGAATCTTGACTTTGGAGAAATTCGGAGCATGGATAGTCTACATAGCTTGACTATAATTGTTGATCGGGCACTGAGGTTTTGTACACCATCCCAAGTTAAATTATTTCGATTACACTTTCCTTTAATATGTGCTCGAGTGTCAAGTGTTTCAAATTGGATTGATGAGTTAGTCAGGTTAAAGATTAGCGAGCTTGACTTACGGGTTCACCAGCTTCAGCTGCCTCCAACCATGTTCACTTGCAAGACTCTTACAAAATTAAGATTAGAACCTAGTGGCTATGATGGTCAGAACGTTTGGGAGTTTAAGTGTCCGGTCAATCTTCCTTGTCTTAAAACTCTTGACATGTTTGTTTTTTCTTATCCGTCTCTCAATGCATTTAAACTCATCAGTGGTTCTCCAATGCTTGAAAGCTTATCTCTAGATGTAAGAGTGCGCGCAGAGGATGAAGAAGATTACGTATTCAATATTCCAACTTTGAAACGATTGACATTTACATCGTTCAAATGTGGATCATGGACCCACAAAGTTGTTTTACACCTCCCTAATCTTGAATACCTATGTGTTGAAGAATTGTGCTCGCTTTTTGTAATGGAAGACGTGTCGTCTCTGGTTGAGGCATCTGTTTCATTAAGATGCATGCCAGATGATCATAATCATATATGGGATGAGCTTCTAAAGGGATTAACTGGAGTTAAATCACTCTCGGTTAAAAATCTAAGTTGTCTTACTGAGTTCAACTCGTTCACTTCATCTCCGCCCATCTTTCCCATTATGAAACATTTGGTGTTGGGTGACATAGGGCATTATGGACAAGTCCTTCAATATCTTGAAAGTTCTCCTGAGTTGGAACAATTGTGCATTAAAGTTTACCCGTCGCAACAGGTTTGATGATATTTCTTCTTTACTTGTTTTAACTTATTCTTAAAAAAAATTATCCTTACATAATATAGAATCTTTTTCTATCTTGTTTGTGTTGAAAACAGAAGCCTGAAGAATATATTTGGGTTGATCCGGAGTTGGTTCCGGCTTGCGTGACCACAAACCTTACAACCATCAAAATTTCAATTTGCAAGTGGTGGAAATGTGACATACCGTTCCTAAAATATATGATCGGGAATGCAAAGGCGTTGAAGACGATAGATATCACTTGGAAAAAGATGAGCATCGAAAAAGAAAAGCTGGTGTGCGCAGAGATGGTTAAGCTTCTTCCTAAAGCTTCCAGGTATTGCGAGATCCATTTTCATGAAAACTGATCTCGTTCTACAATTATACAATGAACATATTGATATGTATTATTATGCAATGTGCCTGGACTTGGTCTTCTCTTTTAGAACTATAAACTGTCTATGTTGAGTTAAGACTGGTGATTTGATGGTTTTATCATACTTTCTGTTTCTTGTTATGAGGGTGTTTGGAATTTTATTATAAATAAAGTTCAACCCACCAATCTAAACAGCCCCTTATTTACACGGTTCGACAAGCCAGACCGTTTAGGTTTAGTACAACCCAATCAGACAATCACGATCCGTTTATTAAACGTTTCAAGCAGGTCACACTTATTGCCCCGCTTGCGGTGTGCACATATAATGTATATGTGTGGGCGCTCGGGGGGCAAAAGTGAAATGGTACTAACTTTAACGTTATTTTACTAATTTCGTGAAAATAACGTTAAAAGCGGCGGATGGTTAATCATGCATCATGTGGTGACGTTGATAGCTGAAAGACACAGGGGTATGTGCACCAATCAGTCTGTCCCGATTGTTTGAGTGTTATGTGTCTTAGGTCCAAGGCTTGATACAAAACTACAACCGAGCCGGGGGTCTCACTGGAAGCAGCCTCTCAATTCCTACGGGGTAGAGGTAAGGCTGTCTACATCTACCCTCCTCAGACCCTACCTTAGCTTTGCTATTGGTTTACTGAGTATGACAGCGGCGGCGGCGGCGGTCACACTGGAACACGGACTGTTTATTAAATGGATTAGCAGGTTAACCAAAAGCATACATCTTTTCTTTTTAGAAATTCTCATCTTAACAAAACATGGATAGTTGCTTATAATTTCAAGTTTGTATTAAAAACTTATTTTTACAGGTCTTGACAAATATATAATTTGATAACATATAAGAATGTCATAAAATAATCTGATTTTCAAGTCCGGGTGTTTGTTTTCAAAGTAACAAGGGGTGTTTTCCTTATTTCCATTACAAAACTCAAACTACAAGATGGGAAGTAAAACTTTGGATATTCTCTTAAATCATGATAATCAATATCTTAAGGATGTTCAGCGATCAAGTTGAGTCGGTCTGGCATTAACTCGAGCTCATCTCTGAACAATTTGAGCCGAGCTTGGTATTTAAAAGCGAGAAGCGCACAAGTTCTAAAACCGAGTCACAAGACATAAAAGCGCACAAGTTTTTGTACCTGTGGTGCAAGCATCTTATATAATTTTTATATATACCTCATAGGTTTTAGCATCTCCTACTAGAAATTTAGCTATAAATATGCGTTAAATATGATTTAATATAAATATTAGAGTAAAATGCACGGATAGTCCCTGTGGTTTGGTAAAATTTCACCCTTAGTCCCCAACTTTTGGAAATTACACCCGTGCTCCTTGTGGTTTGACAGTTTGTCACTCGGATAGTCCCTGGAGTGGATGGGGGTTAGTTTTCTCCGTTAAGTCCATGTGAAATTACAAAATTATCCTTGCTTTTATTAAAATATAAAAAATAATTCACATACACACATATATATAAACAAAGACCAGTTTTTTTCCACCATGACTCTCTTTTTCTCTCTCTCTCTCTGGCAAACCCACATCACCACCTGCCGCCACCAGCACCACCACCTGCCACCACCCACCCCCCATAGCACCACCAGCTACTACCTACCCCACACCACCACGAACGACCCCACATATCTGAATCCACAAACTCTTCCACCACCATAGATCTTTGTTTAGGGGAGTGTAACCGGGGGTAGCGATGGAGGAAGAGGCGGTGGGGAAAGTGATGGAGGCATTGGTGGATTTGGACGGTGGTGTGGCAGCGGAGAGGGCGTTGGATATTTGTTTGTCCAGTTAATAAACCTTCATGTTTAGAAAAGCTTGCAAGATTAGGGCTTTTCATGGGGCTGAGATCTGGACTGCTTCTTGTAGTTAAATGTGCTTTGTTGTTGCGATTCTTGATGAATTTGAGGTGGGTTTGTTTAAAAAAAAAAGAAATTAATGATGTTGTTAAATGAAGCTATCTTCTCATTTTTAATAATTGCATATTGTTGCAAAAAGAAGGCCTATCTGTCAACCCAACCAAGTTAATTCGTGAGCTATTAGAAAAAAAAAATTATATGCAATTGAACCCAACCCACTGATTTGGTTGAAAATCTCTAGGTTTTTTTATTGTGGATTATTAAAAAGAAGCAAGAATCATTTCATCTTAAAGGAAAAAGTGGTTCCTTTTCATACTTTTAAGGAATTTTGTTGACGAGGTTGTGGTTGCGGCGTCAAGTGACGGTAGGTTGTGGTGGCGGTGTTGACAATGGTGGAGGTTGGTGGTAGGGGGTGGCGGTAGAGTGGTAGAGAGAGAGAGAGAGAGAGAGAGGTAATTACACACTTGGAGGAGGTGGTGGTGCTGGTGGGTTGAAGGTGGAGGGGGTGGTGGTGGTGGTGGGTTCGAGAGAGAGAGAGAGAGAGAGATGGCGGTGATGGCGGTGATGGTGCAGGTTTGAGAAGGCTGTCGGTGGTGGGTGGATGGTGATGGTGGTGGATAGAGGTTGAAGATGAAGTATAATTTCTACTTTTTTTTATTATATCATTAAGGGTAATTTTGTAATTTCACATGGACTTAACGGATAAAACTAACCCCCATCCACTCCAAGGACTATCCGAGTAACAAACTGTCAAACCACAGGGAGCACGGGTGTAATTTCTATAAGTTAGGGACTAAGGGTGAAATTTTACCAAACCACAGGGACTATCCGTGCATTTTACTGTAAATATTATCTACGTATAGAACCTAAAATGTTTATGTACAATATTTTGGTGCACAAAAACTCGCCTCAGGCAGCTATTTAGTGAATAAATGGTGCCTCAGTTGCGTCTCATGTACAACTCCCACCTTATGTAGCATGCGTAGGCACTCGTCTCAAAATGCCCCTTACGCATGGGGCACGCTTTTTAAAGCCAAGGAGCCGACCAATCGAGCATAATACCTAGGCTGAGTTCACTTGTTTTTTAAATTTAATAATAATGATGTTATCTGTTTTTTCTGCAAGTCTCCATAAGACCACCCGTAGTTGGTTTGGGGGGGGGGGGTTGGCGTTTTTTTCCAAAAAAAAAAAAAAAAAAAAACGCCCCCTAACACCTTTAAACCCCCCTGGGTGTTTTTCCAAAAAAATAGCTGGAAGCGTGCTTTATAAAACGCCATTGTCGCACACCTTCCCAATCTTTGGCCAATAAGATTTTGTTTATGGTTTTTATTTTTATTTTTTATTTAATTCTATTAAAATATATGCCCCACAAGATTTCAAGCCCTACTACACCTCTTTTAACATAATGTTCCATAATGCCACATGCTAACTGGACCGTCACATAACGCAAAACGTCTAAAGGTAGAGACATTATCTTTCCCCTACCACTACACAATCTTCTAACAAGTGAAATTGTTCAATGTCTCAAATAGCACATATCAAAGTAATAAAGTATCAATATTCAAAGAAGAAAAGTAAGAATAAGAATACAAATTTATTTGAGTCGGTCAACGAGCAAGCTTGACCAAGCTATCTTTAGCTCTAACTCGACTTGAAAGTTTATATGAGCCGACTAGTTCCATATAGTTGTGCACAAATCGGGTTTTCTGAATACCCGGTTCCGGGTATGGAATCGGGTTCGGGTACAATTAGGTTCTACAAAATCGGGTATTGACAATACCCGGGTCGGGTCCGGGTCCGTGTTTTATATAGAAAATGTATACCCTATATACCCGGGTTCGGGTAGGGTTCGGTTCGGGTTTTCTAATACCCGGGTATTATAATACCCTATTTTCGGGTTCGGGTAGGGTCGGGTATGGATCAGGTTGGGTTCGGGTATGCCTCGGGTATTCATTTTTTTTGGATAAAATCATAGAAATATAAAATGCAAAACCTTTTTATTTCATAAAACATAGAAATACATGACACCTAAATAATCATTGAACCGGATCGAATAAGATGATGAACATAGATAGCTTCGAATAACTTGATCGTCTTCGTTTATTGTTCATCATCAAAACCTTTTTATAGGATATAGAGATACAATGTAAACCAAACAAACGATCATAATATACTTTCTAACGGCTATATATAGCCGTTACCAAGGTACAAAACTAGAAAAAACACAAAAAAAAAAACGAAAAAACCTGAACAGGGTATTGGGAAACCCGGACCGGGTATTGAAAAAACCCGGATCCGGGTTCGGGTTGAAACCGGGTACTCGTAAAACCCGGGTTGAAAACGGGTATAAAAAAACCCGGTTCCGGGTTCGGGTTTTATAACAAAAATGCATACCCAACCCCTACCCTATGGGTAGGGTCGGGTTCGGGTATAAAAAACCCGGGTTTTATAATACCCGATTCCGGGTTTTATTTTCGGGTCTAGGTCCGAGTTCGGATTTTTTGTGCACCACTAGTTCCAAATAGCTCTAACTCGACTTGAAAGTTTATATGAGCCAAGTAGCCAACTAGTTCCAAATCTACTGGACCTGCTTTACAAACGGGTTTTACTTGACTAATAAGGAAATTAAATTGTTTCGACACTAAGGTCCTATTAAATATCAATATTTTCTTGGAGAGATGTATAGTTATGCATCAAGGTTGTTGAATTAGATAAAGCTTAGAATAAGAAAAGATTAGGTTAATTCTCATGTTGTGTAAATTTAGCCATTCAAAGAAAAAGTTATGAATCAAGATTAGTCTAAAAATCAATGGTACAGTTACAAAAACTTTAAAGTCATTTGAAAAATGCTAAATATTGTAAAGATAATGCTTGTTTTTAATTGTAAATTAACTATTTTACCATCTAGTGATTAAAAATGATACTAAGACTTAGAAATTGTTATTATTATTATTATTATTATTATTATTATTATTATTATTATTATTATTATTATTATTATTATTTCAACCAGAACACCCAATAGACTCCTAGGATAAATAAGGCAATACCAAGGAATCCAAAACCTTAAACTTAAGGCTTTGGGTATACTTTAACCTATCTTAACTTCATCAAAGTGCCACATTAATCTTTTTTCCCCATTTCATTTTGCCTCATTCTAAGAAAATGGTTTAATCCCATTAACTTTATATAACCCTATCTTTTGGTGATTTTTGTTCTAAAAAAAGAATAATTAATTCAGTCTCTTAACATTCGATTAACATGTTAACATATAACCCATTTAGTGTCCTTTAACACAAGAAGAGAGTGGTTTGCAATGTCAGTAAACATGTCATGTTACTCTTAACACTCTAAAGGGAAAATAGCCAAACTCTTCCACGGATTGGTCAACATTTCCAAAATTGCCAATTCAAACGTCTTGTGGAGACGCCACAAAAAGCCTGAAACGTCTTGGCGGCTGACGAACCAAACGGTGCCACGTGTCCGACACTGAACTCAGACATCTCGACGTCTTAGCTGAGACGTTTCAGGCGGCTTGAGTCGTTTCCTCATGGCTGCTGGTTGAGCTTTTAAGCCGAGACGTTTGCATGGCTTGAGACGTTTGAAGGCGGCTTGAGACGCTTGAACGCGGCTTCAGACGTTTGAAAGGTATCACGAATTTCAAAATTTTTTTAAGACGTTTCATTCAAAAGTTGAGACGTTTGAGACGTTTCCCGGTTTTCAAAATTGTTTTTAAGACGTTTCATTCAAAAGTTGAGACGTTTCACGAATTTCGAAGTTTTTTTAAGACGTTTTCTATAAAAGTTGAGACTTTTGAGACGTTTCACGAATTTCAAAGTTGTTTTTAAGACGTTTTCTATAAAAGTTGAGACGTTTGAAACCTGTTTTTAAGACTTTTAAGACGTTCACAATTTTCAACCCTGTTTTTTCTTCACCATATCCTCTACCCCATTAGTGTTCACAGCTTCAAAAAATGGGCAGACCCCCTGAAAATTATTTCTTCGAATTCAACAAACGGGTTTAAGAAGTTATCTACAACGGACACAGATGTCATCCGATTTCATCGGATGTCACCGGATTTCCCCTTCCACGTGCTCTGCGGGGTCGATCGGGTTCAAGAACTCATCTACAACGGACACGTGAAGGGTCTAACGGGTTGTCCGGCACATGACGGTTCTGCCCCTTTAGGGTGGTTGATGAGACGGGCTTGCCAATGTGTTTGCCAGGTCGATCTCCAAACATAACTGAAGCCGCAGAACCGCTGAAGAAAATATCAACAACCCGTTACATATCACCTAGGCCAATATAAGTGTGGGTTGACGAAACTTACCAGTTCACGACCCATCTTTATCATTGCTAGGTGTTTCGATGCAAATTCCGGAATCAGAATCCGGATCTCCTACCCAGTTGGAAGTAGCGGTTTGGTGTATTCTAGTTCAAATGATTATGTTTGTATTTTTTTGTGTTATGTTTTTTATGTACTTTGTATTGAAATATAATAAAGTTATAAAGTTTACTGATTTACATTTGAATTCTAGTTCAATTGCAGTAAAATTCAATGAAAAAAATTATATAATAATGAACTCAACAACCATTTAAATATTAAATATTCATTTAAAGTAACATTAAATATTCATTTAACCCCCTATTTTAGCCAACTATATATACCTCCTAAACACACACACGCCGTTCAGCCTATTCTTCTTATTTCATATTCTGTTCAACCACAGCCGTTTCCAACAGACGCGGTTCAGTTTTTTCAAAACTCGAAATGCTCTAACAAACATTTCTTTTCCAACTTAAGCTTCATCTCTTCTTTTTTATTGAATATATGACCAGGCTCAAACACTATAGATGAAAAAGCTGATTCAGTGATAGACGTGGTTGATTTTTCAAAATTATTTTTTGAAATAGGACACTCATCGTTTAAAACATCAACACTTTCTTTAACTCAAATATTTAGATCTGGCGTTTTGAAATTGTTTAAAGAAGAAAAACCAGAGGAACCAACACACCAGACTCTTCAATAACATATAATTTATATAATTCAAAAGGATTCTGCATCGCCAAATAAAAAAAATCTAAGATCTCGATCATTAATTATATCGATCGGATCAGTAAACGTAGACATTCGGTATGACAAGCGTGTAATGTTTGGAGTATGACACATCTTAGTAACATAATTTAAAAAACTATTATTTGAATGTGTTTGAATTTCTAAACCACGTCTCCTTGAATCAATATCAGTAACATACTCAATGTTTCCGTTAATGACATCCCACTCCCCCCAGTATAAACAACAAACTTAACCCTCATGTTGTGAGATAATTACTAAAAAACAAACAAATTCTTAGATTTATACTTTAAATAGTGAGATAGTTACTTTCAATATGGGTTTTCATAATGTACAATATTTAAATAATGGAAAACGTCTTAAATTGGTACAAAATGTCTTATATGGTACAAAACGTCTTATATTGGTACAAAACGTCTTAAACTGGTACAAAACGCCTTAAATTTAAATAGGAAACGTCTTAAAAATAGCAATCCGGCTTGAGCTGCTGAAGCCGGCTAAAGAGGGTGAAATGGCTCAAGCCATGTGGAAAAGTCTTAAGCCTTGTGGAAAAGTCTCAAGCCGTCTGAAGCCATGTGCAGCCATGAGGAAACGGCTCAAGCCGCCTGAAACGTCTCAGCTAAGACGTTGAGACGTCTGAGCTGAGTGTCGGACACGTGGCACCGTTTTGTTCGTCAGCCGCCAAGACGTTTCATGCTTTTTGTGGCGTCTCCACAAGACGTTTGAATCGGCCATTTTGGAAATGTTGACCAATCCTTGGCCATTTTGGCTATTTTCCCCACTCTAAATATTAGAGTACACCCAATGACCTTATATACGCATTCTATGCCTGGGTTAGAAGTTAGAACCCAAAAGCGATCATCAAGTAAGTAACCCTACATTGATTGAAAATTGGTATATTTATATCACAAATGTAAATAAGTCAATTTACCAACTATAAATTAGCAAGTTACATGTGCTTAGGGGTGTTGTACTTAATGTTTGGTGAGTTTTAAAAAAAATTGATTTTTTACTTTTAGTCCAAAAGTATTTGATAAATGAAGAAACACGGAACTAATTTTAAGGTTAATTAGTTTGGTTTATGTTTCAAACATGAGGGTTAATCTTCTTAATCTTTCCTGAGCTCCGAAATTATCCGTTCTTCCTGCAAAACAGCAACACCGTTAGCTCGTTAAGAGGGGAATATGGGGGTTTTCCTCTTAACCAGGCTCTGGCGTGAGAATAAGTAACTGCTTTGAGGAAATAAATGAGTTAAGAGTGAAGAGTGGAGAGAATGGAATGTTTAACCTGTGTATGGAGGTCTCTATTTATAGCCGGAGAGGTGTAATACATGTTGCAGGCTGATAGGTTGCGATGGAACATGGAAGTCAAGCTAGGAGATGCTTAGAAGCGTCGCCTAGTTAATTTAGTCTTTTGAGCGATTCGAACAATTTATGATTTGGTTTGTAATGTGATACTTGTGATGACGCGTGTTAGAAGATTGCATGAAATCAATTAACTTTTATTGAAACCATAGTGTTATGGAAATCTCATGAGCAATCTGAACGCCTAGTGCTCGCACCCCGATGTTTCCGCCATCGGATGGGGTGTGACAGAGTGGTATCAGAGCCATAACTATAGGGAATTAGGATAACTAGGAATATTTGCCCTAGTCTATAGTTTTAGGAACTTTGACTCTTAATTGTTGTTAAGACTTATGCATTCTACCGTATCTGCTTCCTAGCAGCTCATGTTCCTGTTAAACTTACAAGCCTTTCCTAAGGCTAACACAATATACACTTAATACTTTGAAAACACTGCTAGCCAGTGTTTATATTTTAGCACGAGATTTTCCCTCAAGACATGAGTGATATCCAAACCTTGACAGAAAATATCCATATTATTCTAAGTAGGTCTTATCTGCGGATAAGTACCAACGCTATTAGGGTATGATGTTGTCAAGTTAGAGGTGAAACTCAGAGCTTGATAACTAGTCCCGCTCCTTGATTTTTATGTCTCGCCAAAGTCTCGAAGTTCCAATCAATTAGGAATGTAGAATGACTAAAAGGACGAATATCATAGGCCTAACATCGATGACGTATTTGTCTAAGTAAGTCAAGACACGTTACCTCAATTAGAAAGGAGTTCGAATCACTTTGGTTAGTCACCGTTCCTCTACCCGGAATAATCCTATGTTTTATAAGCCTATCTTTTATGCTATCTCGATTTATTTATGTGTTTTTTTAAACTCGACCCTTCATTCATTTTTGGTATGTTTTACACTACTCACACGCGTGTCCGCAATCTAAAACGTTAATTCTAATCTCAGAATGAACTAAGTTTATGAAGCTTTATACTATGTGAAATCTATGTGGTAATGTGATTGTAAGGAACTAGATGTAACATGGCATGGAATACGAGGGGAAAGTGACGTGTTCGAAACATGGTGGATACGCCGCTGGTACTTCCTATATATAAGTGTTTCTGACATGTTACCAACTTTCGTACCAATTGCCATGCAAACCTTAGTGTCTGTTTTTGAATTCTAAAACTATGGAAGGTCTATTTGTGTACCCTATGTGAAATCTATCGTGTACTCTAGTGAAATCTATGTGTAAACTACGTATGTGTGGATTGAGAAACAAGATACGAAACGTAGCCTAGCGCCGAAGACGAGGAGGAAGTGGCATGTCTGAAACATGGTGGATACGCCGCTGGTACTTCCTATATATAAGTGTTTCTGGCATGTTACCTAATCTTCGTACCACGCGCTAAGTGAAGTTCGTAGTCTTGTAGGCTCAGATTGAAGTTGTGAAATCTATTTGGACTAAATCTATGTTGTAAATCTATTTGGTTAATCTATGTGGATCAGTGGGTCAATCTATATTATTTAATTGATTAGTCTAATGTGGTAGTTGGCGAAGTATGACACCGATGACGAGGGGGACGTGGCGTGATCGAAGCATGGTGGATACGCCGCTGGTACTTCCTATATATAAGTGCTTCTGTCATGTCGCCGAACTTTCGTAATACGTGCCATGCGAGATTTCGTTGGTTGTGAGTTGTTAACGCTAAATCTATGTGAATCTATTAAAGTCTATTGAAGTCTATCGCATCTATTGAAGTCTATTGAATCTATTAAAAAACTATTTGAAGCCTATAGTAATCTATTGAAATCTATGAAAATCTATGATAACGATGATGAGTGTGTGTTGCGACACGTAACATGAAATCGAGTACGAGGTAGAAGTATTGTGTCCGAAGCGTGGTGAATACGCCGCTGGTACTTCCGATATATAAGCGCTTCTGACATGCTGCCAAGCTTCATACAACATGCCATGCGAAGGTCGTGGGTTGTGGTGTTAAATCTATTGAAATCTATCGGACTAGTCTACGTGTGTAATATGATAGTTTTGAGAGTTTTGTTTGGCAATTGCGACACGTAACATGACACTGAGAACGGGGTAGTATCAACGTGCCCGAAACGTGGTGGATACGCCGCTGGTACTTCCTATATATAAGCGTTTCTGACATAGTTGTCAAGCTCCGTACAACACGCCATGCGAAGGTCGTGGGTTTGCGTATCTTGTAAATCTTGAGTCTTAGTCTATCATGTGCAAATCTATGATAACCTATGTTAATCTAGACTTATACGATCCTTTTGTTGGATCTTTTAGAAGTCTTCTCGAAAGCTATCCGACACTCTCAAAAGATCCAGGGAGAAGTCTCAGAAAAAGATGATGTCTTTCATGGCCGACTAGATTGCTCGGGTCATGCCAAAGATCGTCTCCGAATTCCAAGGATCAAACACTCTTCCATCCTTCGTGGACTCAAAGGCTGAGAAGCAAAAGCCGACAAAGTTCAACTACAAACATTTCATCTCTTGCAACCCTAAGCCTTTCACAGGCAGTGATGGGGTGACTACTATGCTCGAGTGGTTCGACAACATTGAAGTTAACTTCATTAACAACGGGTGCCCAGATCATCTAAAGACTAGGAGTGCAACTGGAATGTTCCAAGGCAGGGCATTGGAGTGGTGGTCGAATGAGAGGAACATCCGTTCTAATGAAGAAGCCTATGCTCTTCCATGGGCTGAGGTGCGAGAGCTAATGATGCTTGAGTTCTGTCATCCCCATGAGCAGTTGAAGCTCGAAGAAGAGTTTTGGCATTTGAAACAAGTTGGTGATGACAACTTGGCTTATACTACTCGTTTTAAGCAGCTTAGTCTGATCGTTCCTCACTTGATTTCTACTCCCAAGCGGATGATAACCAAGTACATCAACGGTCTACCTCCTAGCATGCGCGATTCTATTGAAGCAGCTCAACTCGACACTATTGAGGAAGTCTACCGTCTCGCAGCTAGTCTCAACAACAACCGTGTGCATGATAAGCAGTTTGCTACTCCTGCTACTTCCAAGTCTGCAAACCAGGTGACCCAGCAGCCAAGTGGCAGCAAGAACAAGAAGAGGAAATCTCAGGGTTCAGGATGCAATGCTATTGTTCCTGCTGCTAACCCTGCTGCTAAACCTGCTCCTGCTACTGCTGCTACTAACCCTGTTGTCCCAGAAGCTAAGAAGCAGTACACTGGGTCTTACCCCAAGTGTGCGACTTGCAACTTCCATCATCCTACTGCTTCTGCATGTCGTTTGTGCACCAACTGCAACCGCTATGGTCACACGACTCCCTACTGTCGCCAAGCTAATCTAGCTCAGCAAGCCCCAGCTCAGGCAGCTTTACCAGCACCTCCAGCTCCCCTACAGAATCCCAAGCCGATCAATGCTGCTCGTGCATGTTTCCAGTGTGTAGATACTACTCATCTTCATATTCGTTGCCCCCAGCTGAACCAAGATCAACAAGTAGCCGCTCGTGGACGAGCATTCAACCTCAATGCTAATCAGGCTCGAAACAACAATGATGTGGTGAATGGTATGTTTCTCGTTAATAACCTTTACGCTTCGGTTCTATTTGATACTGGTGCCGATAAAAGCTTTGTGTCCTTGGAATTTGAGTCTTTGATAAATTGTACACGCTCTAAGTTACCTGAGTCGTTCTCTGTCGAGGTCACCAATGGTAAGTCTATTCTTGTTGACTCTATTGTGCGTGATTGTTCCCTGACTCTTAACGATCACGTTTTCTCTATTGATCTCATTCCCATGCGTTTGGGTAGCTTTGATGTTATTATCGGTATGGATTGGTTGCGTAAGAACCATGCCAAGATTGTTTGTCATGATAAGCTTGTTCGTCTTCCTCTTCCGTCTGGTGATACTTTGAACGTTTATAGAGACCGACCTTCGAAAGGACTAAGGCTGATGTCATGCACACAAGCGAGCAGATGCTTACGTAAACAGAACTTTGCCTTCTTGGCCCACTTGGTGGAACAAAAGGGCAAGGGGAAAAACATAAGCGACGTTCCAGTGGTGTGTGATTTCACTGTCTTTCCTGAAGATCTTCCTGGTCTTCCTCCTCCCAGAACCGTCGACTTTCGCATTGATCTCATACCTGGCGCAACTCCTGTCGCCAAGGCTCCTTGCCGTCTTGCACCTTTCGAGATGCAAGGGTTATCGAGCCAGCTACAGGAATTACTGGATAAGGGTTTTACTCGTCCAAGTACCTCTCCGTGGGGTGCTCCTGTTCTACTCGTCAAGAAGAAGGATGGTTCATTTCGTATGTGTATCGACAACCGTGAAGTTAACAAGCTGACCGTGAAATATCGTTACCCTCTACTTCGCATTGATGATTTGTTTGACCAACTACAAGGCGCGTCCTGCTTCTCTTAAATTGATCTTCGATCTAGATATCATCAACTACGTGTCCTCGAAGATGGTATTCCAAAAAACTGCGTTTCATACTCGATATGGGCACTACGAGTTCGTAGTCATGCCTTTTGGCTTGACCAACGCACTTGCAGTGTTCATGGACCTTATGAACCGTGTCTGTAAGCCTTATTTGGATCGTTTTGTTATAGTCTTTATTGACGATATTCTTATTTATTCTAAGTCTAAAGCCGATCATGCTCGTCATCTACATCTTATGCTTGAACTTTTACGTGGTGAACGTCTGTATGCTAAATTTTCTAAGTGTGAGTTCTGGATTGATGAAGTGCAGTTTCTTAGTCACGTTGTTAATAGTCAGGGTATTCATGTTGACCCATCTAAGATCGAGGCAGTGAAGAATTGGTGTACGCCTAAATCCGTGTATGAGATTCGTTCCTTTCTAGGATTGGCGGGTTATTACTACCGGTTCATCGCAGATTTTTCTAAATCGCTGTTCCTCTTACTACTCTAACCCAAAAGGAGAAACCTTTGTTTGGGGTCTCGAACAAGAGGAATCCTTTCAAACCCTTAAGGATCTTTTGTGCAACGCTCCTGTTTTAACCCTACCTGATGGAAATGACGATTTCGTGGTGTATTGTGATGCCTCGAACCGTGGCTTGGGCTGTGTGCTCATGCAGCGGGACAAGGTTATTGCTTACGCATCCCGTCAACTCAAAGTGCATGAGAAAAACTACACTACTCACGATCTGGAGCTTGGTGCGGTTGTTTTTGCTTTAAATATCTGGCGACACTACCTTTACGGTACCAAGTGTGTGGTCTTCACCGACCATAGGAGCCTTCAACATATCTTTGACCAAAAAGAGTTGAACATGCGACAGAGACGTTGGGTGGAACTACTTAACGACTACGACTGCGAAATTCGCTATCATCCTGGCAAGGCGAATGTAGTGGCCGACGCTCTTAGTCGTAAGACTCATTTTAAGGTTATTCGTATCTCTAGTGATCTTCATGCTTGTATTCGCGAAGCTCAGTTTTCGTCTGCTAATGAAGGAAGTCTATCTGTTGAAGTTTTTGGCGCTAACGTTAATCAACTCGAAACTAAATCTGATGGTCTTCAGTACTATCTCAATCGCGTCTGGGTACCAGATCGCGATAATCTCCGTGAGCTCATCATGAATGAGGCTCACAAATCTCGTTACTCTATTCATCCAGGTGCCGATAAGATGTACCAGGACCTGCGTATGACTTATTGGTGGCCTGGCATGAAGAGGGACATTGCCGTATATGTTTCTAAATGCCTTACCTGTTTGAAGGTGAAGGCTAAACATTAGCGTCCCTCTGGACTTTTAGAGCTACCTAAGATCCCCGTTTGGAAGTGGGATAGTCTTGCTATGGACTTTATTACTAAGTTACCCCGTACACCTGCCGGTCATGACAGTATTTGGGTGATTATTGACCGTTTAACTAAATCAGCCCACTTTCTTCCTATTCGTGAGGATTATAAAGTAGAGAAACTTGTTAGGATCTATACCGATGAGATTATATGCCTTCATGGCATCCCTCTTGACATAATCTCTGACCGTGATGGTCGTTTCACTTCACGTCTTTGGCAAACATTTCAGTCCGCTATGGGTTCACACTTGAATCTTAGCACGGCCTTTCATCCTCAGACAGATGGACAGACCGAGCGTACTATTCAAACCTTGGAGGACATGCTCCGTTCTTGTGTCATCGACTTCGGTGGTAAGTGGGATGTACATTTACCATTGATAGAATTCTCGTACAACAACAGCTATCATTCCAGTATTCAGATGGCCCCTTTCGAAGCTTTATACGGACGGAAATGTCGATCTCCTCTCAGCTGGCATGTGGTTGGGGAGAAGCAGTTCACTGGCACTAAGATTATTCAAGAGACAACGGATAAGATTCTTCAGATCCGTGATAACTTGAATAAGGCTAGGAGCAGACAAAAGAGCTATGCTGATAGAAGGCGCAAGCCTCTAGAATTTGTTGTTTGTGACCGAGTTCTACTCAAGGTATCTCCCTGGAAGGGAGTGGTCCGTTTTGGTAAAAAGGGAAAGCTCGCTCCTCGCTATGTTGGTCCTTTCGTGATACTTGAAAGGATTGGCAAGGTGGCGTACAATCTTGACTTGCCACAAGAACTAAACAATGTGCACCCGGTGTTCTATGTGTCTAATCTACGTAAATGCCTAGCCGACGAGGAACTGCAGGTTCCCCTTGAAGACTTGCAAATAAATGAAGCTGTCCAATTTGTGGAGAAACTGGTCGAAATCATGGATCAAGCTGTCAAGCGTCTGAGGCGTAGCAAAATTCCTATTGTTAAGGTTTTATGGGAAGGAAAGCGTGGTGCCGAATTCACTTGGGAGTTGAAAAGTGATATGAAGGCCAAGTATCCGCAGCTCTTCGAGCAGTCTTCATCTAAGATTTCGGGGACGAAATCTCCTAAAGGAGGGGAGACTGTAACGCCCAGCGTCCCTAAACTTTAGGATTTTGTCAAGATTAGTCCCTGAAATTGTCTATTTGTCATTTTAGCCCCTAAACTATGGGGAGGTCTATGTTAGATACTTGAAATGCCTAAGTCTACGTGTGGAATGTCTATATCTTTGGAATGTCTATATCTATATGCTTGGAATGCCTAAACCCATGTCTGGAATGCCTAATTCTATATTTGAAATGTCTAAATCTATGTTGGAAAGTCTAAACCTATGATGGAATGCCTAAATCTATGTTTGGAATGTCTAAATCTATTTGGTGCTCGACTCTTTAGACTCGCGAACCTTGATTCTTGGTTGAACGAGAGACTGGAGCCTTGTCACTGGCGGAATCTATTAATCTTTGGAACTTTTGGTGTTTATACTATAATCTAGTTAATACTATTACTCAATAATACGCAACGCTTAATCTAACTCGCAAAACAAAGATGAGAACGTGGAAAGGATTGGATTAGCTAAGTGGCAATCCGATTGGATGACCACCCGATCGGATGACCACCCGATCGGGTGACCACCCAATCGGATGACCGCCCGATCGGATGACCACTCGATCGAGCTGCCACCCGAACCTTGCTGCACCACGTCAATTTCCCTCCACACTATAAATAGGCCTGTCACATCACTTTATTCCCTGATGTGACAGCCATGTTCGACCAGATGCACGCACACTACCTTTCTTCATTTTCTCATCGATTTCGGTACGTTCTAAGCTAGATCCTTGTACTTTCTTGATCTACACTTCATTCTCTACGTGATTCTCTTTTGAAATCACACTTTTCACCATGAAATCTCTCAGATCTAAGTTCTTGAGGGTGATATCATCATGGTGGTTTGTACAAACTGCTATATGACGTCATTTCTGGCAAGATCTAGCTTGGATCTAAGGAATTTCATACGTTTTTACACTAAATCTAAGTTAAACCTAGACTTTTTCATATAAGACTTAAGTTTCTTCATCTTTTCTTCAATCTTTTACTTTAAACGATGAGATCCGGTTTTGAACGGACTATAGACTTGATTATTAGTCTAGAATCGGCTTAGAAATGAATTTCTACCGGAGAATGATGGTCGGAGTATGGATTTTGACATAAATGTTATCGCGGACAGTTAATTAATCGGACTGGGGTGGTTCCTACCCGATTAGAACAGCTGTGTGCTGATGGGTTTACCGTTGTCTCAATACGTATCATGCCGTCATCGTTAAACTTGGAAATTTTACAAAAGGGTAAACGGAATAGGGGTCGCCCGATCGAGCGGCAATCCGATCGGACAGCCGTCCGATCGGACAACCACCCGATCAGGTGACGCTTGCCCCATGACCCTTCTAACACTTAGAAACTTTTCAAAAACTTGGAAACTTTGGAAGTCTTGATCGAGTGGCAACCCGATCGGACATCCGTCCGACCGAGCAGCCATCCGATCGAGATAACCAAGGCACTTAACCAACTTGAAACTTGAAACTTGGAACCCTTGACCAAATGGCAACCCGATCGGATAGCCATCCGATTGAGCAGCCACCGATCAGAGGAACCAAGGCACTGACACTTGGGACGAGTGACCACCCGATTGGACAGCCGTCCGATCGGACAACCACCCGTTCCCACCAACACCTTAGCCACCCGATCGACTGGCAATCCCACCGGATAGCCATCTGATCGGACAACCATCCGATCCAGTGACTGACCCAACACTTCGTGTGATCTCGTTATTCTGCCCGACTCTTATCCTATTGTAATCTATTCAGGCTAATCCTAAAAAGAGCTCCCTTTGATCCAATAACAGTTGCGACTGTTAAGCAATCATTGTGAGTATACTCGATCCCCTTTTTACTTTAAATCTTTGGGGTATAACATGTATTCTATACAAACTACGACACTTGTGATTTTGCAATCTAAACTCTATCCTATGTGTATGCAAAAACTTGTGTATTCTAGTATCCTATTTGTGCTATGTGACATTTAATCCAGGGTGTGTAGTTCCGCCTTAACAATAGTAGCGCTATATGGGGTGCACCTCTCCCATTATTCTCAGGGGGTATTGTTAGGAGGATTCTAGTTTACCTTGAGTCTTGGGTAAACACTAAAGCATCGGGATACTTGGGCTATCACTGCGTGGACTGCGACACTAGCACGGCTGAAACTATTTTTATTGCCTACATTATGGATATGAGTTGTTTTAATCTATTATTCTATTATCAAACTTGTATACTCGCCAATACTTTGTATTGATATTTTAATACATGTTGCAGGCTGATAGGTTACGATAGAACATGGAAATCAAGCTAGGAGATGCTTAGAAACGTCGCCTAGTTAATTTAGTCTTTTGAGTGATTCGAACAATTTATGATTTGGTTTGTAATGTGATACTTGTGATGACGCGTGTTAGACGATTGCATGAAATCAATTAACTTTTATTGAAACAATAGTGTTATGGAAATCTCATGAGCAATCTGAACGCTTAGTGCTCGCACCTCGATGTTTCCGCCATTGGTTGGGGTGTGACAATAGATACTCCACATAATACAACTAAAGCGATAAAATAAAAAGACTCGATAACAAATCAAAGAAGTCAAAACAGTAGTTGAGCAAGGAGTGACAGATTTCAATTAGCAATCTTTTCTTCCTTGGACTTCAATCTTGACTTTAACTTTGAATTTCGTAACACGGGGTGTTACATAAGCACCTCTTTTGGTGTCTTGATGAGCGGAGTCTAGTGTTTTTCTCGATTTTCGTTCCTGACTGCTTTGCGATAACCGATGCGATCAATTGTGTCTCGCGCCTCCTCTTTAAAGCGAGGCCTTTCTTCATAACCGCTGGATTGGTTTGCTTTCCATCCAGGGTTTCTGTTTCTGCTTCGCCTGTTGTTGTCGTGTGAGCTTCCCTTTGAAAACGATCTTCAGTGTATGTGCTTTTGGTACCAGCCAATGATTCTTCAGTCTGCGCTACTATCTTCACAGCTGCCATGAGCTTGTCCCATTCTTTGGGCATACCGTCTTTTCCTATGATAGTTCTGATTAGACTATCACATCGAATGGCTTTCTTGAAGTGAGCGCGCATCAATTGTTCGTTTACGTCACCAATCTCCAAACACTCATTGTTAAAGCGAGTAATAAAGTCTTCTAACCCCTCGTTATCTCTGCGCCAGATGTCTGTCACTTCTGACGTTTCGCGCTGGTAGCGTCTTTGTTGGCTAAAATGGCTTATAATTGGGTTCTGAAGTCAACCCATGACTTGATTTTTCTAGATGGTAGGCTGTCGAACCAGGCGCGAGCAGCCCCTGTGAGAGTCTGGATGAATAGATGGCACCACATTGGCATGGTCCATCCTCCTAAAACACCAACGCTAGTAAATACTCAAACATGATCGTTAGGGTCAGTGAGACCGTTGAACTTTCCCACTGTTGAGGGTAACTTTGCTTTTTCTAGCGGGGCTAGAACAATCTTTGGAATGAACTTCGAGTGTTCGGCAGCTTCAGCTGGTCTATAGACGAGGCTGAAATCACGTTCTGCTTCTTCGTTGTATGCGATGCGCGGCCTTGGTCTGTAAGACTCATGATTCTTCTGTAGACGGTTGAAAACTGAGGAACCTTCATCCTTTTGCCAACTATGATCATCTGGGTCAGTGTCGTCCAATTCGTTATTCATGTTGCGTGACCCCAGCCGGCTGTGAACTGGACACCGTTGAACGTTTGACGGATGGTCATAATAACTGCCTGTCTCCCCATATGTGTCGCGCATGTCGTGCACGCTTGGTTTTCTCTAGGGAGGAGGTCTGTGATTCTTCCTTGAATGTTTTGTTGTGGGGGTGTCTGGCGCGCCCCCTGAATCGGACCCGGAGGAGTAACCAAGGATGGTTCTGCTTGTAGAACTACTTGGTGTGCGCTCAAAGACTGATACGCAACATTTATAGTAGCAATTTGCTTGGCGTACCAGGAAGCTAAAGTTTCGCCTTCTGGTAGCCCTAGTAGCGCCGAAATGTTCGGGTTTGGAGCTGGGTTTGATGGACCAGCGACATGGCTTACTGGGGTTCCCGTTTGAGTGATGCGAGTGATGCTCGCGGGTGGTCCCCCAGTGTTCGTTGCTTCGATTTCGACCATCTCCTCGGTAGGTTGGACTTGGACATGCGGACTGTCCTCCCCCGTTCCTACGTTAGAGTTTGTGCCGAAACCGAAATCAGGAATTATCCCTTGACCAGCCATCATCAAGAGAAAGAAAACTCAGAAAAAAGAAGATGAAGTGATTGTAAAAATCGGTGGGCGCCAATGAAGAAACACGGAACTAATTTTAAGGTTAATTAGTCTGGTTTATGTTTCAAACATGAGGGTTAATCTTCTTAATCTTTCCTGAGCTCCAAAATGATCCGTTCTTCCTGCAAAACAGCAACACCGTTAGCTCGTTAAGATGGGAATATGGAGGTTTCCCTCTAAACCAGGCTCCGGCGTGAGAATAAGTAACTGCTTTGAGGAAACAAGTGAGTTAAGAGTGAAGAGTGGAGAGAATGGAATGTTTAACCTGTGTATGGAGGTCCCTATTTATAGCCGGAGAGGTGTAAGAGGAAATGGGCTGATGGGCCTTGGGCCGGAAGGCGACAACAAGGAATATCCTCCTTGTCTCACTGGTGTCGACCGTTAATGGTTTCTAGAAGCTCTCCGGTGCTGGCGCACCTTGATTGGAACCACATGTCACAGTTGTAGGCCTTGTTGTCCCTCTGCCCTCAGCAGTTAAGTGGAGATCGCGGGGCAGTTGTCGCCGCCCCTTGAGTGGCCCACGTAGGTGTCCTTGTGTACTCTCTGCCTCCTACACGTCAGACGATTGTGGAGCACGATAGAGCACAACCTGGTGGACGCTAATTGGCTCATTCTTCTGCCACTTGTACCTTGTGCTGAAGTGTCCTTTCGCCGTAACTCATGCGCGACCCTTGTTCTGCACGTAGCTAGCCCGCACAGGGTTGTAAGACAAGAAGGCTCTTATTCAGAACACTAAGTATGAAAGATGATGCTATCTCTTTCTTGGACCTCGCGCGTGATCAGCTTTTGCTTAAACAGCCCGCGCGCGGTCTGTGGATTGATCAGCTACTGACTAAGGAGTATGGTCCAGCGCGCGACCTGAATGGTCTGCGTAGCTTTTTGGGACCATACCGCTTCTCAAAAGTTTAAACTTTCCACCATCTACGCAACTCCGGTGACCTGCAACTTATTCCGACGACCTTCTTTACCCCTTAAACCACCAAAGGAGACCACCACTTGTCATCTCCAACCTCTAGTGACCTTCTCCGCCGCTCAAAACTTCAAAAAACTAACTGGGTTATAACCTAGTTAGACAAGGATCATTGGTGGCCAAAATCTTACAACTTGAGACTGTTGTAGGCAATTTTTGAAGTTGGGATTATTACCGGCCAATTAGTAAAACTTGGGATTATTAAAATCCAATACCCCTAAAAAATATATTTAAATATCTTTACAAAAGTTACGTGAGTTAAAATTCATGTAAGTGAAAGACTATATGGCATTTAGGTATAAAAAGTTTGTTCAAACTGAATATAAAACAATATATAGGTCAATATAGGCCCATCACGTACCAGGTATACATGTGGGTATCAGGTACCGTTAGTTTGTTGAAAGTTATCATTTCTTACTATTTTTTTTACTTCCTATAAAATTTGTGTTGGTGCACTTGTGTCCGTACTTTGTTTGTATTCGGTCATGATGTAAAACGATGTCTTTGTTAGTCATGTAAGTTTGACCAAGTCAACCATCCTCCTGGTTTGACTTGGCCAAACAGTTATAATATGGATGCAAATTGTCTGTGTCGAAGGTTGGGTCATCGAAGGATTGTTTCTATCCTTCGATGAGCTCGATAGATATCCCACGAAGGATACTGATGGACCTCGAAGGATATACCATCCTTCGAGGTATATGTGAATCCTTCGATGGCAGTATGATCGATAGATGATGTTTCGATCAGTAATCCTGATCCTTCGACCAGATCATCTGTTATGGGTATAAATACCCATGTAGTGTGTTCACTTCATAAGAGAGTCACGAGAGATAAGGCAGACAAGGAGAGACACTTCTGTCGAGAACACACACACACTTAGAGAGTTTGCAAAACTGATTTGTAAACATTGGGCTTGTAACCGAACCTTTCATACGCATTAATACAAGTGGTGTTAATCGGTGAATATCGTGTGTCTTGTGTTTGTTCTTGTTTCATCTCGGTTTGCACTCTAGCTTGGATTCCGCACTTGCTAGTGTGTTTCATATAACAAGGTTAAGGTTTGACCTCATCCTCCGAGGGACCTACAAGTGGTATCAGAGCTAAGGCTCTTTTCCTTGTTAAAACCGAGTTTGTACAAGAATTTGGAGTGTTTGGACACATGGTTTAGCACCCGTTTTTACTGTTTTTCTCGCATTTATTGACGTAAAAACGTGTTCTAAACTAACCGGGTGTGTTAAAGAACGGGTTGGGTAACTTAAAACTTGTTTTTAAGGAACTTGGTGATTTCCGGCCAAATTCCGGCTTGCTCCGGTGACCGGATTTTCTGGATAAAACTTTCCTTTTAAGGAATATTTTATTTGTCAAATCCTGTTTGGTGAAAAGGTAGGGTCTGACCATACCTTTCTGCCGAAAGATTTCTACCAACCCATCACCTTTTCACCAACCTGTCATCTTTCTGTCAACTGTGTCAGAAGAGATCGAAGGATATCCTTCGAAGTCGAAAGTTCATCTTTCGAACATCCTTCGAAGTTTGTGACTTATCCTTCGATCCAGGGAATCTTTTCGAAGGATATATATTCGAAAGATAAGGATCTTTCAATTGTGAATCTTTCGAAATCATTGTTCGAAATTCAACAGTGATCTTTCGAACACTGTTGATCCTTCGAACAAATATTGATCCTTCGATCTTAGTCTGTTTAGGTTTAACGTTTGTCTTGTCTTTCGATCAAGCTTGGATCCTTCGGCTAGTGTTATCATTCGAGATATTGACATAGAATTCATTTCAACACATAAAAGATGAATCCAAGTTGGTGGGGAACTCCGGCTCCAGATAGTGGAAAATATACAAGTACGGGTTCAACCCCCTCATGGTGGGGTACACCTGCTCCGGATGGGGGAAAGTATACAAATACAAGTTTATCTCCCTCATGGGCCGAATCTCCCACACCACCTCGAATTACGGCAGAACAATGGGCATCAGTTACTAATCAAAAGCAAAGTGAACCGAAAATGACAACAGATTTATATGGCAATCCGATACAAGTTCCTAAGCCAGCTCTCACCACAGACTTGTATGGAAATCCATTACCACCAGTTGCCTCACAATGTCATCTTTCTACTGAAGCACCATCATCTCCTGATCCAAGGAACAGTAGTCAGACAAAAACGGCGTTGTATGCTGAAATTGTCAAAGATGTCAGCAATGGTGAATCCTTAGGAGGAAATGACAGTTCTGAACATAACAGTAGTTCAGATGAAGATGTTTCAACTTCTGTTGAGGGTGATACAACTTCAAGTTCAAGCGAGGATGGATCTGAATGTGAATCATCAAGGGAGGTTATAAATTCTGATGCAGAAAGGCCAACACCTGAGAGTGATTCCAGTCAGGTATGCGTCGATGAACCCACTGCTGTAGATTGTGATAATTGTGCTAGCTTAAGAGTTAAGTGTGCTGATTTGGAAGCAAACATGTCTGAGTTGCAAGGCAAACATGATGCTTTACAAGCTAGTTTGTTTGACTTGCAAGACAAACATGTTTCTTTGTATGACAAGTGGTGTGAATTGCAAAGCAAACACGAAGCTTTGCAAGAGAAATATGATGTGACATTTATCCACAACCAGAAGTTGACCATGGATCTTTCAAAATGCACTGAAGCCAACATGTTTTATGAGAACCATGAAAAAGAGTTTAAGTCGGTAATTGAGAACTTGAAGAAAGATAAGACCGAATTAACTAAAATGGTTTCCAGAAAACAAACTGACATTAATTTGTATATATCTCGCCTTGAGATAATGCAAAAGGAGATGGCTTGTGTCAAAACAGAAAGTGAGGCGATCCAACTTAAGCTAGACAGTTATTTGAGCTCTAGCTATGTGTTGGATCACATCATTGACGTTTAGAAAGAAAAGCGGGATGTCACATGCATAGGCTACAAGAAATGTCCACCACCAGTGAGACACAATTATGATGCAATGCCTGACGAGGAGGATAGAGTGTTCTTTGAACCATCTGTTCCTCTAGATGTAAAGGAGTTTGCAACAGGACTCGGATATAAGAAAGATGTATCATCCGATTCAGATGTATCAGCAGATACATGTGTGTCTTCTGCTGAACTGAATCAGGATCCTCCAGTCATTACTGAGGATACTGATTCTTCTGATGATGAATCTGATGATGTTGTCCCAGCAAAGTCTGATGCGGTAGTCAAAGATGGGGACATACCTCTCGAGAATTACATTCTATGTGATCCTCCTGCAAAACCCGCTAAGACTGTTGCAATCGAGTCCTCGTCTGCACAAGAGTCGGAGGGTGTGAACTTGCTGTACACTCTTGTTGGTGATGATAAAATCTACTCTGACAAAGATTTTCCTATTAAGAATGTTAATCAATCTTTAATAAGTAAAGTCTTTGAAAATTCGACAAGTAAGTTTTTGGGAAAGACAGGACCACGTGTTACAGTTACACAGTGTCCTCCTATTCCAAAGGCCGAAATTCGAAAACAATATGGCAATCAGAAATTACCAACAGAGAAGAGGCAGCCAAATCATACCAAACCTAAAGGAAAATCACCGACTCAGGGTCAGAAGAAACAGACCCAAAAGAAAACCAAGAATGTGAACTTTGTGAAATCTAAGGGAACGGACAAAATCGAAACTTTTAAGAACAAATCTAATTTAGATTTTGTTAAACAAGCAACAGTGTTGAAAAGAAATGAACCAGACTGTTCAAAACCTAGTACCTCGGGATCACAAAGTTCATCATCGGCAAGACGATCACATGATGCTTCGGGGATTGTTGAACGAAGATCATGTTTTGAATGTGGTACAATTGGACATATAATTCGAAATTGTCCATATCTTCATAAGTTAAAAGCAAAGGTTGATGTTCCTCGTGAACAAAATCATGCCGCCCAAGAGAATGGAAAAGGCAAACAGGGCGAAAACAAGAAAAAGGTTCGGAAGATAAACTTCGTGAAATCAAGAGGGACTGATAAAATTGATACTTTCGAAAACAAATCCAACAAGGATTCTGTTAAACAAAGTAAAATTTTGAAAAGAAACAGTCAAAACAACTATACACAACAAACAAACGGTTGTGATGTTGGACCAAGTACCTCAAGATCATGAAGTTCATCATCCAGCTATTACAGTTATGATACTCCAAGGTTTGTTGAGCAGAGATCATGCTTTGAATGCTGTGAGTATGGACACATCATTAAGAATTGTCCATATCTCACCAAGGGAAAGTCAAAAGTTGATGCCCCCCATGGTAACAATAACCATAAAAGATCTGTTTCACCAAAACAGGACCCTCGCCTTGTTGAACAGCGAGAAAAGAAACAGAAAAAGAAACAAAGAAAAGAAGTTAAAAAGTTTTTTAAACCGGAGGTCATCCAAATAAAATCTGTTAAATCGGATGTTAAACATGAAAAACAGAAACAAATTTGGATACCAAAACCGGTAACTGTTTCAGGGGGAGCTACATCAATTCCGAATCATCGAGAAATGGATGTTACAATTCTCGATGATGACGGACGACCCAAGTCTGTGAAGGCTTGGGTCCCCCTCTCCAACTAATCTCTGAATGAGTGTGCAGGATGTTCCAGGAGGAACTTTTGATAGTCTTAGGATGTTTGATAGTGGAGCGTCCATGCACAAGATTGGCGACATAAGGCTCCGAAATATTGTTATATCTAGGAGAATGTTGTTTCCATTGATGGAGAGAGAGGAAAGAAAAAGAAAAGAAGACAAAAATGTCTGATGAAAGAATGTGGTTGAATGAAGTTGCAAAATTCGACCAGATGAAGAAAGTGCCAAAATTTGGTTGTTATGGTTTTTGATCGGGTCGTCAGGAAAGATTCCAATGAAATGTACGCACCTGCAGAACGTCTGAAGTTCATAATCAACAAAATGGACGTGTAATGTACATTTCTTCGCGGTGTGATTGAAGAAAATGTGTTTGTTGAACGGACTACACCGGATGTGCGAATGTCTTGGCGTGGATTGAACAACCACACACTACTTCTCAAGAGGAAGACAAAGACCTTCGCTGGTGCAATGTGGAAGACCAGCCGGAACCAAAGGTTTTTGATCTTGTTGCTGTGAAGAGATTTCTCAGTAGCTACAAAAATCGACTTTGAAGTCCACACCGGGTGGATATCTATTTTGGGAGAGTGCTCAGATTCCTTGCAATGCACGAAGCAGTTGCAGGATACGGTTTTTAAATTTCTAATCTCTCCTATACTTGTTGATTTTTAAGCTGCTTTATGAATTATTATCATCTCATACAGCATTCTTTGGCCTGACACGTTGATCTCGAATATCACCTCACACGTGATTGTTTCTCTATGAAACTCGTCAATGTTGTCATGGTCTGCACCGCTTATCGACATGCCAACTGATTTTTCCAAAATTCAATAAAATCATTTCTGATTAAAATTAATTTTGGTAAACGGCATTGAGGTAAAACACGAGTTAACCAACATCGGAAAATCATTTTTGTAAATATCTTTGTGTCTTTTAAATTTGTCTTAGTTTATTGATTTTAGGGGGAGTAAATCCAAAATCTGAAAATCCAAAAACATCGAAAAATTTCAAAAACACAAAAACAATAGAAACACAAAAATGAGTTTCCTGGCGAGCAAAAGAGAAAATGATAGTACATCAGTGGTCTATCCAAACCTCTTTAAACCTTAAATGAAAAACGATAAGCAGCTCTATATAAGATGTATCGGTAGGCTCACAATCATTTTAAAGTGTGCAGGGTGATATAAATCTTAATCGACTGAAGACCAGGTGGGAACCATTCATTGGCATATGGTCTTAGTACCGAAATTTCGTTTGATAGATTGCCGAGGTTCTGAGATATTCGGTCTTTATGCTGCTTATCATCTGGGTATCATGGTTGTATCTTTTACCGAAAAATAACGGGGACGCAAGTCTAGATCTTCCATGATACTATACATACGTGTACATACTGCATTCGACCTCAATAAGTGATAAACAATCACATGACCAAATCAAAATAAGTGATAATATCTCACATTTATCCGGGAGTCAAGTTCGTCTCTCTGCTGTACGAAAGTACTGACCTGTTCACGGACTTGCTCCTGTGCCCTCATGCATATGAAAATCAAGTTCCTCATCAATAAGTGACTCTATCACATAGGGCTTGTTTTCAAATCAAAATAAGTGAGAATCTCACATCATATACGGTCAAACAGATGATAATCGGTATACTCACCGGTAAGATGAACCCTCGTGCATACCTTGATACGGGAATGTGTCGTGATGTGGATGAACACCGGTCGGTAAGTATAAATCATACCTTAACGTATCCCCTCGCCATGATTACATCTGATAAGTTGAGCTTAAGTGGACAACAATACCGATAATTGTTATAGGATGCTTATCTTAATGTTAACTAACTGAACAACAAGAGTGTTTTGGCATGACCGTACACTGATATGATTCTCTTACCCTCGAAACTCGCAAAAAGAATGTCTGTATATATATTTATTTACTGCTTTCAGTCTTTACATTTCGAAATATTAAAAATACCAAAAAGATTTTAAGTGAGTTTTAATATAAACTTTATAAAAGCCAAAACGATTTTATTTCTACTTTATTTTCGATCGTACGATGTTGGATCTCGAGTCTTCGTTACCTGAAACCTGAACGAAAACCGAATTGACTAAATCTTCATAAACGGTCAAAATTTGCAAGTTTTGAAAGTTAGAAACTAAAAATTGATAAATTACTAAACTTTCAAACTGTCGGACGGTGTTTGATTGAAACATGGTCATTCGTGTGTCATTTGTTTATGCTAACTATATTCCAAGCAGTTGTTCTCATTACGCGTTTAGATTTCTTGCATGTGCAGATCCTAAAGGCAAGGAGAACATAGTCGATGACAAGCTTCGGAATGAAGACACGACGTGAAGGCACTCAAAAGATGAAGATGATCGAGTTGCCGCTGACCATCATCAACACCACAAGGATCTCAAGCATTGAAGATCAAGTCATTCACGAGCTTATGTTAAGGGGGAGTTTGTCAACACACTTCCTACATGATACGGGTAGTTTGTTGATACACTCTCTGCTTTCAAGACGTGAAGACTTTGAAGATCCTCCGACATTGAAGACTTGAAAGGACATCAGAGTCTTGAAGACACGAAGATCAAAGATGATCAAGATCAAGACAAAGCTACAGCCAAGGGGGAGTTTGTTGGTGCACTTGTGTCTGTACTTTGTCTGTATTCGGTCATGATGTAAAACGATGTCTTTGTTAGTCATGTAAGTTTGACCAAGTCAACCATCCTCCTGGTTTGACTTGGCCAAACAGTTATAATATGGATGTAAATTGTCTGTGTCGAAGGTTGGGTCATCGAAGGATTGTTTCTATCCTTCGATGAGCTCGATAGATATCCCACGAAGGATACTGATGGACCTCGAAGGATATACCATCCTTCGAGGTATATGTGAATCCTTCGATGGCAGTATGATCGATAGATGATGTTTCGATCAGTAATCCTGATCCTTCGACCAGATCATCTGTTATGGGTATAAATACCCATGTAGTGTGTTCACTTCATAAGAGAGTCACGAGAGATAAGGCAGACAAGGAGAGACACTTCTGTCGAGAACACACACACACTTAGAGAGTTTGCAAAACTGATTTGTAGACATTGGGCTTGTAACCGAACCTTTCATACGCATTAATACAAGTGGTGTTAATCGGTGAATATTGTGTGTCTTGTGTTTGTTCTTGTTTCATCTCGGTTTGCACTCTAGCTTGGATTCCGCACTTGCTAGTGTGTTTCATATAACAAGGTTAAGGTTTGACCTCATCCTCCGAGGGACCTACAATTTGTTACCAAACGAAATTAGAAATATAAAAACTAAGAGTTAGTGGTTAGAAATATAAATACTAGAGTAAATTGCCAAAATCGTCCATGAGGTTTGGACATGTTTGTCTTTTTCATCCAAAACAACTTTTTTGTACGAGAGTCCTTCATTTTTGGGATTTTTTGTCATTTTCATCCAAACGTCTGACCTTATTGCCAAAATCGTCCCTGAGATTTGGGATTTTTGCCATTTTCATCAAAATGTTTAATAGAAAAAATAAAGCAAATTAGATATTTGAATAAAAATGACAAATAATCCCAAAAGTGAAGTACCATATTATACAAAAAAGTTGTTTTGAATGAAAATGACAAACATACCCAAACATTAGAGACGATTTTGGTAATTTACTCTAAATACTAAGAATTAGTGGATTAGTAGATTGTCTTGAACAAATAAAAGAAATGTTTATAGGTATGATTATAGTACACAATATATATGTTTCAATAATTGGGCCAGGTCCTTATACCATACCCATCCCATACCAAAAAACTATTAGAACTAATCACATACCCGGTCATATAACCGAATATTCATCACAAATGTTTCGAATTTAAACGTCAGGTTCGGGTTGGTTTGCGCTCCTTATCCACCACTACCTTGCTTTCAATTATATCGAATCCAAACTCTAGCAAGAACAATCAACAAACTCGAACCCAATCGAATTCGGTCACTATTTGGGTATGTAATATCAAGTGGACCATAGCTCGGGTCATTCTCAGTACCTCCGAGGCTCAGACCTCATGCCATGTTCAGAAACATGTATACAAATATAAACCCAACCTAGTTAAGTTAGTCCCCAGCTTATCAAGGATTTCACCTACATCTAATAGGCACTAAGGATTCAAGAATATATTACTTCCTACAAAACAAAGAGTTAATTTATATTTCTTGTCACATTTTCATGTGTCCAAACACCACAATAAATACTCACCACTAATAAAGTTTATATTTCGCATTCACCAAGCAAAACAACCAAACAACGAAAACACAAAGTGGGATAAAACTACTTAGACATAATCTTCGACTTCATCAATCGAAATGGTTTATAGTCTCAACTGAGAAGACTCCACACAGGCCATTGAATATGGTTCGTTTTGCAAAATCTATTAACTGGGAGATCAATTTCCAAGAAAATGGATTTCACAATGTTGCGAAGCCCTTGGAACCTTAAGCAACTGTGCCGCCAACTGCATTTGTTCTTCTGTTTTTGAGCACGTGTGTCCCCATCCCCACGTGATTGTTAACCTCTTCAAAACCTCTGCATTCCCCAGCAAGTATTCCAAAAGCTGTATATCGCACTTTTGCCCATTGCAATTTAAAACCTTGATGGTTGTAAGGGTTGTTACCATACATTCAGGAACTGACTTCGGGTCACCCCAGTGAGAATTTGTAGACTTTTGTTTTAACACAAACAAGAAACGAAACTCGATATTATACAGGGTTCAAACAAGTTAACGAGTATATAAAAGAAAGCTTAAGTACCATTCCAAAACATAAATGTTTCAACTCAGGAGAACTTTCAAGAAATGTAAGGCAAAAACTCGGCAGTTCCAAGTGGCTGAGTTTCGGAAAGACAGGCAGAGGCGAAGTGAATGGGGCCTTTAACAAAGAATAGAGTCACAGTTAGTACAAGAATAATAAAATCTTTAAAAAAGTAAACAATAACAATGAAGTCCATAACAATGGAACTTACATATCGAATTGACAGTGATTTAATTCCAGTTATTCTCTTTAGAAACTCAACCCACCTATCAACTTTTGTATCACCAAAACCAACTGATGCCTCAACTAATGATGGCATATCTTCCATGACAAAAATCGAGCCCCCGCCAATTGATAGGTATTCAAGATTAGGGACGTGTAAAACAACTCTGGTGTGAACTACCGGAGCTTTATTAAATGTTAGTTTCAACCGTTTCAATGTAGCGATATTGAATATATAATCGTCTTCATTGTTGCAACATTGTACATGCAAAGATAAGCTTTCAAGCATTGGGCAGCCAGGGATGAGTTTAAATGCATTGACAATAGGATTTTTAAAAACAACAATGTCGAGAGTTTTCAGAAAAGGAAGATTAACCAGGGACGGACACTCCCAAACTTCCTCATACTGGGTATCGTGATCTATTCTTAGTTTTGTGAGTGTCCTGCAAGTGAATAGACACAAAGGCAACTCAAGCAGCATAGCTTTTACATCAAGCTCAGAAACATGTAACCTAACTGCGGCATCAATCCACTTTAACACTTTTGACTTTTTAACCCACATTTCAGAAAAACACATCCGGAATGATTTAATTTGAGGTGATTTCTGAAGCTCCAATACTCGATCAACAAACTGCATAAAACAATCTAAATCGTGGAAGGGGTGACTATCATCAAAGTCAAGATTTGTCACCAACATCCATCTGTACCTCCATGTTCTAGATAAAATGCTAGTTCGTACTGCATATTTTGTAGGCATTAAAGACAGTATGTGTGAATGAACCTCTTCGGGCAGGCTGCTAAGCCTATCGACATTCCTAATCGTGTAACTCATCTTTTAGATTGTCTGCTTCCTATTTATTTCAAACAAATAAACAAACAAAAATCAGAACATGTCTTTCAAATATTTGTGATAAAATATGCAAAAAACGTGAAAGTTCAGAACATAAGAGAGCAATCAGGATTAAGTGAGAATTTACTATTACCTGCAAAGATGAACAAGCAAAGCAATCAGGATTCAGAAACTGAATGTAAATCAAATAAAATTGATCATTAAGATTTGGAGTCGCTTACACTAAATTCGCGAACGTGATTTGATTGTGGTGAAGCTCCAAGATCTCAAAGCCAAATATTTAAATAGAGATGGTGCAAGCCAGCAAGGTTTACTAGCGAGTAAAAAAATGTACCAAAAGACACCAGTTGAATCCATCGAGGTGAAATAGTGAATCGATTGAAGTTCCCATAATTGAAGCTCGGTATAGAAACGGTTCGAAGGTTTTGCTAATGGGTTAAAAGTATGCTAGAAGCCCAACCATCGTGGTCAAATGCTGAATAGATTCTTTTAACTCCGTCTTTTTATGAACCACTATAAAATTACATTACATTTCATTACAATTACAGCACTTTTTCTTTCACACGAAACCACATAATTAAAATAGTACCACTACACATTTTTTTTTCTTTTTTATGAACATTGTGTATGTCGACCAAGCTTACAACTACTACATTTTATTTTATTGTACAATCACGATCATGGTCACATGGTTTCTTTTAACGTAGTCTGGCTCAATAAATGGCAGCAACCCATAAGAGTTAGAGTATCGATATATTTGGTGAACTAAGTTAGAAACTCACTAACTAAGCGATTTAGTGAAGGGGTATGTATGGTCCCAAAAACCTACGCCGACCAATCAGGTCCCGCACGGACCATACTTCTATTATACTAATCTGGCGTCTTTCTCAACCTCGCGCCCACCAATCAGGTGAAACCTAGGTCGCGCGAGGTCTGAGCAAAGACAAGACCAGATTGCACACTTAGCTTCCTGGATAAAAGCCCTCACTTCCTGGACCTTGCGCCGGCTACATGGGTCTTCCTTCCCCAGGGGTCGCGCGGAGGACAGAAGCGCAGGTCATCTTAGGACAAGTACCAAAGGTACGAGTGGTAGAGCAGTGAAGCAATGAGCGTCCAACAAGCTGTATTCGATCGTGCTCCATGATTAACAATCGTACAGGAGACAGGAGAGTACACAAGGACGCATACGTGGCACCAATCAGCGTGCGCCGACGTCTGCTCCATGATCTCCACTCAGCCGGTGATGACAGAGAGACAACAAGGACAAAAGTCAGGACACGTGGATCCATTTAGCGTACGCCAACTCCATCCTCACCCAGAAGCACTAACGGTTGTTGTAGAGGGGACAAGACGGATATTCCTTGTTGTCGACTCCAGTCCCAAAACCCATCAGCCCATCTCCTTCCTCACTACTCCGACTATAAATAGGAGCCTTCACCTACAGGTTTAACCATTCTGTTCCTTGCTCTCTCACTACTAATCACACACTTATTTCCTCAAAACGCATACTTATTCTCACGCCAGAGAGTGGTTAAGAGGAGAACCCCCTATTCCCCTCCTCTTACGAGCTTAACGGGGTGTTTAGTGTTTTGCAGGAACATCACGATCATAGCTCGGAGAAGATTAAGAAGATTAACCTTATTTGTTGAGGCACATACCACAAACTAATCACCAGATTAGTTTGGTTTTTCTTCGTTGGCGCCCGCCGATTTTTACAATCAATTTCAACTTCTCTTTTCTGAGCTATTCTGTTCTCTCGATCAATGGCTGATCAGGGAATCCCAGACTTTGGCTTCGGGACACGCTCTCAAGTAGGCACGGTGGATGACGTCTCGCACGTCCAAAACCTGCCTACTGACGAGTTCACCGAAGGGGAAACTGCAAACGTTGGGGGCCGGAGTCCGCGCAAGTGGTGTTCGCATCACCCAAACAGTTACCTCAACAAGTCATGGCCCTGGCCCGTCAACTCCAGCACCATCGATCGTATCCACGTTATTGGGTTTACCAGAGGGGGAAACGCTCTCCTCCTGGTATGCCAAGCAACAGGCAACCTTGAATCTCATACACTCGCAGTTGAGCGCGCAACAGGCAATTCTACAAGCGCAGACGGAACCATCCCTTGTGGCAACTCCTGCACCAAGGCAGGGGGCGCATTAAACGCCTCCTCAAGAGAATGTACAAAGGCAGCATGAGAGACCCGCTTTTCAAAGAAGACAGAGCGTGCACGATACGCGCGACACCTATGATGAAACAGACAGTTATTATGAACACCCTCTCATGCGCAGCACAGACGTCCATTAAGTAGCCGGCTTGGGCCGCACAACTTCAATGACGAGTGGGAAAACAACACTGATGAGAACGATTCCACATACCCTCAAGAAGCGAGCTCTTCAGTTTTCAACTGTCTGCAAAAGAACCATGAATCGTACAAACCAAAGCCGCGCATTACGTACAATGAAGCAGCAGATCATAACTTCAGTCTTGTTTATAGGCTAGCGGCAGCAGCTGAGGATTCCAAATTCATCTGGAGCATTGCTTTAGCTCCACTGGAGAAAGCCAAACTTCCACAAACTGTGGGTAAGTTTAACGCCTTTACTGATCCGGATGATCACGTTCAACTTTTTATAAGTGTTGGTGTGGTGGGTGGATGGACCATGCCTATGTGGTGCCATCTCTTCGTTCAAACACTCACGGGAGCTACTCGCACATGGTTTGACAGCCTCCCAGCAGGAAGAATCAAATCATGGATTGATTTCCAAGAACAATTCCTAGCCCATTTCAGCCAACAAAGGCGATACAGGCACGATACATCTGAAGTTATGGACATCTGGAGACGAGAGAATGAAGGTTTGGAAGCTTTTATCACTCGCTTTAACAAGGAGTGCTTAGAAATTGGTGGAGTGAGCGAAGATCTGATACGCACTACGTCAAAAAGGCAATCTGTTGTGATAGTCTAATCCGGACTATCACGGGCAGAGACAATATGCCTAAAGAATGGGACAAGCTAATGGCAGAAGCTAAAGTAGTCGCGCAAACAGAAGAGTCACTGACTGGTGGCAAGTCCAGTCATTATCCAGAAGATCGTCATTCAAGAACCAACGCGCGTGAATAAAACAGGCGCAACAAGAACATAAACCCTGGCTGGAAGTCCAACCAGTCCAGTGGTTACGAAGAAAGGCCTCGATTCAAGGAAGACGCGCGCGACACGATTGATCGACTTGGATACCGCAAGGCGGTGAAGAACGAGTATAGGGAAAAACATTGGACTCCGTTAAAAAAGACACCTAAGGAGGTTGTTATGACGGAGAATCATGATTTCAAGCTCTAAAGCCTATGTCGAACAAGAAGGGTCAAGACCCTAATCTATATTGTGATTTCCACAAAGATACATGCCACTTGACAGACGATTGTATCAGCTTATACTAGGAAATCGAGAAGGCTCTCAAAGTGGAAAGTTGGGTCACTTAGTGAAGAATATGCGCAAAGAGACGCACCAGATACAGAGAAACGACGATGGAGGTCAGAACAAAGTCCGTCGGTTCGAAACACACATGGTCGACGGACCAAGAAAGAGCATGAAAAGCAAGGGTAAACGCCCATTCGAGCCATCGTGGCAAGAGCAGCAAGTAATCGTTTCGGTGGTGCGCGGGGGGCCTCGCGCCACACACCCCGTCATCATCACCGACATCATTGGCCATTACGAGACGGGCTATGTCTTCATTGACCCTGGGAACATAGCTGATATAATCTACGAGCAATGTTTTGATCAATTTGATCCTGAAGATAAGGCACTCCTGGAACCAGTGGACTACCCGTTGTCTGGTTTCTGTAATGAAACGGTATTTCCACTGGGTCAGATCAGCTTCCCAGTCACGCTATCTGATGGTGAACATTCCAGAACAACTAATGTCAACTTCATGGTCATGCTAGTTAAATCAAGACATGATATATTAATTGGAAGAGAAACACAGGGTGAAATGAGCATGGTAACATCCACCCCACATTCGCCTATCGGTTTCCCAACAGCAACGGGGGTGGCAATTATTTACTCAAGGAAAGAAGTCATGGCATGGCAACTGATGATGCTCGGCCAGCGAAGGCCAGCAAGGTTACGCCTCCAAAAGAACCAGAAAAGTGGATCTTGAATCGCAAGTATCCAGAACAAACAGTGGCGATTGGTTACACATATCTCCAAACTTCAGGTCACATTTAAAGCAACTGCTCTTCAATAATATGGACATATTCGCCTGGACACCGTCAGACATGGCCGGTGTCTCGCGCGACATCATCGAGCATTGCTTAAATTCTTTTCCATCAGTCGAAATGAAAGTGCAACGAAAGCGTAGCTTGGGGTCTGAAAAGACAAAGGAGATGAACGAGCAAGTTTGTGAGTTGATGAAGGCAAGTATCTTGCGCGAAGTGCGCTATCAGACCTGGGTGGCAAACCCAGTCATGGTCGGGAAGTCTAATGGAGGGTGGCGCATGTGCGTCGATTATAAAGATCTCAACAAGGCATGCCCGAAAGATTGGTATTCACTGCCCGAGATCGACAATAAAATATACTCTCTCACGTCATTGCTGTCACAACCCCCGATCCCTATTTCCCGGGGAACGGGCGACCGTGAGCCAGTTTCGATGGTATCACGTTTATTTATTCAATTTGGCAGCAGAAATTTTCATCAGGACCGTAGTTAGGAAATGTTAAATCAGAGTAAACCACCTTGTTTAATAATATTAAACATACGGGTAAAACCCAAGTTTTCCATACACACGTTTCATAGGAATAAATCCTATTTATTTATTAAAAACATCTCTTTTATTCTTAGGTAACTTTATTGCCACTTTTCCAAGCCTTCAGTGCTGTCCAGCTGGCTTCTATTTGGCTTTCACATATTGTTACCTGAAACGCGTTTTAAAAACATTTTGTCAGTGGGAAATACTGGTGAGTGAATCCCAGTTTAATCAAGTTTATATAAAAACAATTTCACAGTGAACAGTATTGAGGGCGCATCCGCAATTACATTTGTTTCCAAGTTATATCAATTACCCCCACACGGTAATGTCGTTCCGACTTATGGTCATGTTACTCCTTTACCAGGTGGTAACAAATTTTGTATACAAAACCCCAAATTTACGGACTGTAATTGTATTCTTACAAATACTCAATAACTGTTATTCGCATGGAAAAGTATTTAAGGTTTTGTAAAAACAGTTAACAAAAAAGAGATTACTCACATTGCTATTTTAGGGTTTTCAGTAGTGATTTCCTGGGAATAATCTATAATTTACACAAATGCACGTGTGTTAGTATAATAACCCATATTAACATTAGTAATACCCTCCCCGAGACGGCATTCCAACGACTACGTCGGGCAGAACCACGACAGCCGTTACGGAACCCTAGATCAATCGGGCAGCGTATCTAATACGTCTCCAGGGGTTATAATACTTACATCGTAGCAGAACCTCGCTATTTTAGGGGGTATAATACCCGGGTATAGTAACGCCACTACAGAAAATTAAGAAAGAAAGAAAGATTTGAGCGAGACGGACTGAAGGCCGATGGCCTCTATTTATAGGGCTGTAATCGCGTCTCCACGCGGCCCGCATGAAGAATAGGCCAAGTTTACACGGCCCGCGCCAACGCTGGGTCAACGCGTAGCTTGGCTGGGTCACTACTAGGCTTGCCGTGTGTTGGGCCACGTGGCCGCACCGGGCTTTGCCACATTCCAGATCTCTCGCGGCCCGCATGAACTTAAACAAGACCATATGCGACCCGCCTGAACTAAAGGTTTCAGCGGAGTCTGGTTACCTCCTAATGCGGCCCGCGTTAAAAGTTGGGGTGGGTCTATGCGGCCCGCCTCAACTTAAGATTTAGTGTTTTTAATTCATTTTATATGTTATATTGTATTTTAGGTTTGGTTTTCACATACGGGGTGCATATAAAGACATGTTGAGACATTTAAAGATATATTAGGGTGTTGAAAATTTTATGAGAGTGTCGGTTTACATTAGGGTTGTTATATCCTCCCCACCTTGTTTTAGAGCTCGTCCTCGAGATCTACTGGAACAAGTGTGGATATTTCTTTTGCATTTCTGATTCAAGCTCCCACATGTACTCAGGTCCTCGTTTGGAGTCCCACTTTACTTTGACTAAAACTAATCTCTTGTGCTTGAGATTCTTGATTTTCTTATCTTCAATCTGTAGAGGCCTCTCTACAAATTTGAGTTGTTCATTAACCTTTATATCCTTGAGAGGTACTACGAGTGATTCATCAGCTAGACACTTTTTGAGATTAGATACATGAAATACATCATGTATTCCTGCCATTTCCTCTGGTAGTTGTAGCTGATAGGCTACAGGTCCTATTCTTTTAATAATTTCAAAAGGTCCAATATACTTGGGACTTAGCTTTCCTCTTTTGATGAATCTTACCACTCCTTTCCAAGGTGAAACTTTTAACAATACTTTGTCACCTACTTGGAATTCTAGTGGTTTTCGCCTGTTGTCAGCGTAGCTCTTCTGTCGATCACGTGCTGCTTTTAGTCGTTCCTTGACTTGAATGATTTTGTCGGTAGTTTCTTGTACTATCTCGGGTCCAGATAGTTGCTTTTCCCCAATTTCTGCCCAACAGGCTGGGGTTCTGCACTTTCGTCCATAAAGTGCTTCAAATGGTGCAACATTGATACTTGTGTGATAACTGTTATTATAAGAAAATTCTATCAAAGGTAAGTGTTCATCCCAATTACCTCCGAAATCAATTACACAAGCTCTAAGCATGTCTTCCATTGTCTGAATTGTCCTTTCACTTTGCCCGTCCGTTTGAGGATGATAAGCGGTACTTAGATTTAGCTTGGTTCCCATTGCTTTTTGGAAACTTGACCAAAAATGAGAAGTAAAACGGCTATCTCTATCAGAAACAATTGATAAAGGTATTCCATGCAATGAAACGATTTCATTTACATACAATTTAGCTAATTGTTCCATGTTGAAGGTTTCCTTCATTGGTAAGAAATGAGCTGATTTGGTTAGCCTATCTACAATCACCCAGACGTATCATTTCCTTTTCTTGTTTTGGGTAATTTAGTAACAAAATCCATTGTTATCAATTCCCATTTCCAAACTGGCATTTCTAATTGCTGTAACAAACCCGAGGGTTTCTGATGTTCAGCTTTAACTTGGGAGCAAGTTAAACATTTAGAAACATAAGCTGCTATGTCCTTTTCCATTCCTATCCACCAGAAATTTTTCTTTAAATCCTGGTACATTTTATCACTTCCTGGATGCATCGTATATTTAGATTTATGAGCTTCTTCTAATATACGGTGACGTAGGTTTCCTAATTTAGGTATCCAGGTTCTCTTTTTATGAAATCTCCAAATTCCATCCGTTCCTTGTTCTAATTCCTTAATCATTCCTTTTAATTTTTCAGTATCTTCCTTGATTACTGATTCTTGTGCTTTTCTAATCTGATCGTTTAAATCTACTTGCAGATTTAATTTAAGAGAACGTACCCTTTTTGGCTTTTCATGATACTTCTAACTTAAAGCGTCAGCCATCACATTGGCTTTTCCTGCATGATACTGGATATCGCAGTCATAATCGCTAAGTAATTCCATCCAGCGTCTTTGTCTCATATTCAACTCTTTTTGCCCGAAGACATATCTTAAGCTTTTATGATCTGTGAATATGGTAAACTTACTACCATAAAGATAATGTCTCCAAATCTTAAGGGCAAAAATTATAGATCCTAATTCCAAATCATGGGTTGAATAATTCTCTTCATGACTCTTAAGCTGTCTAGAGGCGTAAGCTATAACCTTTTGACGTTGCATTAACACACATCCATAACCTAATTTAGAAGCATCACAATAAATTACAAAGTCTTCAGTTCCTTCTGGTAATGCTAATATAGGTGCATGGGTTAGTCTTCGCTTAAGGATTCTAAAAGCTTCTTCTTGTTTTGGTCCCCATTCAAACTTAACAGATTTACAGGTTAACTTAGTTAAAGGAATGGTTATTCTAGAAAAATCTCGAATAAACCTTCTATAATAACCGGCCAATCCTAAGAAACTTCTAACCTCGGTTGGTGATTCAGGGGTTTTCCATTTAGTAATTGCCTCGATTTTTGTTGGATCTACATGAATTCCTTCATGATTCACTAAATGTCCGAGAAATTGTACCTATTCTAACCAAAACTCGCACTTTGAAAACTTAGCATAAAGCTTTTCTTTTCTTAGTAAGCTTAAAAGTTAAAAGTAAGTGCAAGTGCTTTGCATGCTCCTCTTTACTTTTAGAGTAAATTAGAATATCATCTATGAAGACAATTATGAATTTATCCAAATATGGCTTACATATTCGGTTCATCATGTCCATAAATGCGGCTGGGGCAGTGGTTAAACCAAATGGCATGACAGTAAATTCATAATGACCATACCTTGTTCTGAATGCAGTTTTAGGAATATCCTCTTCCTGTACCTTTAATTGATGATATCCTGATCTTAAATCGATTTTAGAGAAAAATCGAGCTCCTTGAAGTTGATCAAACAAATCGTCAATCCTCGGTAATGGATACCGATTCTTAATCGTGACTTTGTTCAATTCACGGTAGTCAATGCACATACGCATTGATCCGTCCTTCTTTTTGACAAACAATATCGGTGCTCCCCATGGCGATGAACTTGGCTGTATGAATCCTTTTTCCAATAATTCGTCTAATTGTTTCTTCAGTTCTTGCATTTCAGCGGGTGCCAAACGGTAAGGTGCTTTGGAAATTGGTGCTGTCCCTGGTAGCAGATGGATTCTGAATTCGACTTCCCTGTCTGGTGGTAATCCTGGCAATTCCTCTGGAAAGACATCTGAAAACTGGGACACTACTGGAATGTCTTTTAATTCTTTTCCTTTAGTGTTAGTGATTATAGAAATCAAATACACTATAGACCCTTTTCTTATATAACTTGCAGTTTTCATCACGGAATGAATTTAGTGGATCTAAAGGGTTTATCTCCTTTAATTGTGATCTTTTCACCTCTTGGTGATTTTAATTGAATTGTCTTTTGATCACATAAAATACTGGCTTTATTGGCTATTAACCAATCCATACCTAACACAACATCAAATCCAGCCAGATTCATTGGGTAAAGGTTTGCAGTAAACTTTTGATTAAAAATTTCTATTCTTGCCCCCTGCAAGATTTCAGAAATTCTAATGGTTTCTCCATTTGCGGTTTCTACTAGACATTCTTGTGGTAGTTTAGTTAATGATTGATTTAGGAGTTTGCAAAACGAAGTATTAATAAAACTTTGGTTTGCACCAGAGTCAAATAACACTTTAGCAAAAATATCATTAACTAAAAACGTACCAGCAATGACGTCTGGAATCATCTTAGCTTCATCTGCAGTTAGAACGAATGCTCTTGCATTTTTAGGGTTCTTGTTATTTGGAACTGGGTCAGTTTTGGACAGTTTGGCTTGATATGACCTTTTTCTCCACAGTTGAAGCACATTCCATTGGTTGGTTTTCTTCTGCAAGTTTCTTCCTTATGTCCTGGTGTTTTACAGAAATTGCAGTAAGTAGAGCATCTTCCAGAATGCTTCTTTTTGCAGGCTTTGCAATATGGTGCAGAGGTAGAACCTACATTCCTACGGTTGGAGTTTCCAGAACAGAATTCTTGGGTAAGCCTTTGGGTCAGGTTTCTCCTGTGGTCTTCTTCTCTAGTACGGATTAACTCATCTGTCAAGGTATTGGCTAGTTCTACAGCTTCTTCTATGGTTTGGGGTCTAGCGGCCTTGACTACGTGTCTAATCTCTCCAATTAATCCCTAGATGTAACGGGAGATTAATACTGGTCCAGGTGATGCAAGGGTTGGTACTATCCTAGCATATTCAAAGAATGTGGTAGTGTAACCTTTACTGTCTACCCCAGTCATTCTAAGATTCAAAAACTTATTTGCTATTTGTTCTTTTTCATTGGGAGGGCAGAACTTCCTTTCTACCATGTTCTTAAATTCCTCCCATTCCATGTTATAAACCCTATCACTTCCTCTTGATTGGAGGATAGTGTTCCACCATTCTAGAGCTGCATTCTTAAACAGATTTGAAGCAAACATTATTTTATCTTTCTCCGCACACTTGCTTATTTTCAGAACTGCCTCAGTTTTCTCTATCCAGCGTAAAGCTGCAATGGGTCCTTCATTGCCCGAGAATTCTATTGGTTTGCAGGACCAGAATTCTTTGTAAGAACAACCATGTGGCATGGTTCTTCTTCTTTTGGGAATGGGCGCTTGAAGTATGAGTCCATTGTTCACGCTGTGTTCAGGTTCAGCTGATCGCTTACTGCTATGCTTACTTTTATTATTCGCTTCTTGAACCGTTTGAATAATAAATGGCATTGCATCTATAATTCCCTGTGCCACAATATGTTGAACAACACTATTATCCATTTGGTTTCCGTTGTTATTGTTGTTCGGATTCTCGTTAGCCACGTTATTGTTACTCTGGTTATCGTTATTCAGATTTTCTTGATTTCCCTCGCCGGCCATCTGAATTTTAAACATTTACCAAATATTAATATCACAAATAAAATTTGAATATAGCCAATCACATGATACGCACTTTTTGGTCAAAAGCGTCGAGCATTGCGACTTTTACTCTATTCATATTGTATGCATCAATACACACCAGTACAGAAATTAAAATTACAATACCGACTGAAATGTAAAGCTACAATACTAATAGTATGCATCCGTAGTTTTTTTTTTCTAACACATACACACATATATTATTATACTATTATATTATATTATTATTATTACTACTACCGTTCCGCCATCACATTCACTGATATGGATTCATCCAGAAATCCATATTGCGCTCGTCGTACTTCCAGACGAGGCGCTCTCCCACCTGTCGCATTCTTTCACTACTTTCTAAAATTTCCTCCCCAAAAGTCCTAAGTTCTTGGACATTTTCTGCACTCATTGGGGGTGCAGGTTCTAGGACTGGGTTTGGAATCTGAGGTGCGGGTTCCTGGTACGGGGCCTGGTAAGGGTAAGGATTTTCTAAGATCTCCCTAATGTATGCATCATTAATGTGATAGGGATCTTGAGGATCTAACCCTGGGTAGGCTCCTAGATTGGGCATCGGCACGTTTTCCTGAATCGGGTTTTGTTGCACATAGTCCCTAACCTCGTTCCACCAGGGATCGTAATCGTTTGGGTCTAGGGGATTGGGTGCAGGTACCCTAGGTATCTCTTCTGGATTGAAATTATGCATTTCTGGTTGATCTTCAGGATTTTCTACTTCCATGGGTTGGTCAGGATTTGGTAATTGTGGTTGGGGTGCTAGCATTTGTTCCAGGTTTGGGTCAGCTGCAGTAGTTGCTAAAATGTGGATATTGGCTATACCCCTATTGAGCATATCCTGGGCATAAGCATCAGTTTCTCTTTTGGCTGCGGCTAACACTCGCTGATCCTGTAACTTTTTCATACGTTTCCTACGTTCGTGTGCTCCCCTACTGAACCATCCCCTTTTTTTTCTAAGGAAATGGCTCTTCAGACTGAGCCTTAAACACAAAGATTCCTTCTTCCGTGTTAGCAGAGTACCCTGAGAGGGCAGTCTGAGAAGAGGAGCTGCCTTCGCTCCTAGGCGAACCAGACAATTGACGATACGCGTCAGAGGGTCCTTGGTCGCTCATACTGTAAATTAACAGATAGTCAGATAACACATAACAAGTAAATACAATTATGCACGCATTTTCATAATTTATTTCCTAACTAATTTGAATTTTGATGTCAGCAGAACACTTCTATGGCTGAATCAGTGGCATAGCTCTGATACCACCTTCTGTCACAACCCCCGATCCCTATTTCCCGGGGAACGGGCGGCCGTGAGCCAGTTTCGGTGGTATCACGTTTATTTATTCAATTTGGCAGCGGAAATTTTCATCAGGACCGTAGTTAGGAAATGTTAAATCAGAGTAAACCACCTCGTTTAATAATATTAAACATACGGGTAAAACCCAAGTTTTCCATACACACGTTTCATAGGAATAAATCCTATTTATTTATTAAAAACATCTCTTTTATTCTTAGGTAACTTTATTGCCACTTTTCCAAGCCTTCAGTGCTGTCCAGCTGGCTTCTATTTGGCTTTCACATATTGTTACCTGAAACGCGTTTTAAAAACATTTTGTCAGTGGGAAATACTGGTGAGTGAATCCCAGTTTAATCAAGTTTATATAAAAACAATTTCACAGTGAACAGTATTGAGGGCGCATCCGCAATTACATTTGTTTCCAAGTTATATCAATTACCCCCACACGGTAATGTCGTTCCGACTTATGGTCATGTTACTCCTTTACCAGGTGGTAACAAATTTTGTATACAAAACCCCAAATTTACGGACTGTAATTGTATTCTTACAAATACTCAATAACTGTTATTCGCATGGAAAAGTATTTAAGGTTTTGTAAAAACAGTTAACAAAAAGGAGATTACTCACATTGCTATTTTAGGGTTTTCAGTAGTGATTTCCTGGGAATAATCTATAATTTACACAAATGCACGTGTGTTAGTATAATAACCCATTTTAACATTAGTAATACCCTCCCCGAGACGGCATTACAACGACTACGTCGGGCAGAACCACGACAGCCGTTACGGAACCCTAGATCAATCGGGCAGCGTATCTAATACGTCTCCAGGGGTTATAATACTTACATCGTAGCAGAACCTCGCTATTTTAGGGGGTATAATACCCGGGTATAGTAACACCACTACAGAAAATTAAGAAAGAAAGAAAGATTTGAGCGAGACGGACTGAAGGCCGATGGCCTCTATTTATAGGGCTGTAATCGCGTCTCCACGCGGCCCGCGTGAAGAATAGGCCAAGCTTACGCGGCCCGCGTCAACGCTGGGTCAACGCGTAGCTTGGCTGGGTCACTACTAGGCTTGCTGTGTGTTGGGCCACGTGGCCGCACCGGCTTTGCCACATTCCAGGTCTCTCGCGGCCCGCATGAACTTAAACAAGACCATACGCGGCCCGCTTGAACTAAAGGTTTTAGCGGAGTCTGGTTACCTCCTAATGCGGCCCGCGTTAAAAGTTGGGGTGGGTCTATGCGGCCCGCTTCAACTTAAGATTTAGTGTTTTTAATTTATTTTATATGTTATATTGTATTTTGGGTTTGGTTTTCACGTACGGGGTGCATATAAAGACATGTTGAGACATTTAAAGATATATTAGGGTGTTGAAAATTTTACGAGGGTGTCGGTTTACATTAAGGTTGTTATAATTGCCCGTTCATTGGGCCTCGTACCAGAGGCGGACCCACAGTTACTGTCGCCCGTAGCGCCGATGTGGATGGGTTTTCAGACTTTGTTGGGGATACACCTGATTAAGAGGTTCGACGTCCTCAGCGAACGGTTTAAATGCTGCGCAGGTCTCTTATGGGCTCCGTGGGACCTACCGGAGCAGTTCGATCCAGTCAATCCTCCGCCAGATGCTGCTGCAGCGGTCGTGCAGGACCCTCCGGTGGATTTAGACAGACCAGCGATGCCACAGCCACCACCACCTCTCGGGGCGCCCCAGTTTCCACGGTACATTATTCCAGGTCATGCCCCGGAAGCTGCAGTAGATTCGCATTTACGAGCCGACATTGACATGCTTACGGATTTGGTGGGTTGGTTGATTCGGGAGGCGCATGATAGACAAGAGAGAGGGGTTACCTGCCATACCACTCTCACCAGCTCGAGCACCACATCCTTAGCAGAAGTCGCAGCAGCCAGATTCAGATTCAGACTCGGACTCGGAACCAGAGGCATAGACTAGCTACACGTACATATTTTGGTATTTAGTGTTCAGTTGTAGTTTTTATTTTTGTTATTGATGTACAAACTTATCTTATGTATGTCATATTTAATTTTGTTTTCAGTTATTCGGTTAGTTAATGATTGTTTGTCTTAAATTGATATTTCGTAATAAAATGTTAAATTATATTTAAACGATATAATATTTTAATGGTAGGATAATATTTGAAAAAAATAAAATGTTAAAAAAATATAATATTTAAACGATCGAATATATTTAAAGGGCCGATCATAAAAACGGTAAAATATTTCTATACAAAAAGTAAAACCTTTCTTTAAAAACACATATTTTTTCACACAAAAAAACATCACCCTTCAAAAGCAATCAAATTACCCCACCAAAACACCCATTCTTTCAACTAAAAAAACACCCAACTGACGCCTTGCCTAAACCCCTCAAACTTTGTGCCTGACATCCCATTCAGACCCTCTTGAATTAAGTGCGTAGACGCCCCGTATAGGCCTTTACGAGACGTCTAAGGTTTAAAAAATGTGCAAATAGACAGAGTGGGTGTGTAAATATCTTGAGGCTTGAAACAACGTTCTCAAAACCGGACCGGCCGGTCGGACCGGTCCGGCCGGGATCCGGAGCCTTTACCTGGCCGGTTCAGGCCATAAACCCGTTTCAACATTAGACCGGCGGTCTGGCCGGGAGCCGGGGGGTTTGAGTTCGATCAAAGCAGGGGAGGGCGACCAAGCTTGCCAAAAACCCTAAATCCCACAAAACATCTAAATTGAAGGTTCAAATCTAGTCCAAATCGAAATCTGAGTTGAGATTTGTGATCCCCAGCACAAGGGGTTGTAAGGTATGTAAAATTTTATGAAATTCTCTGTTTGAAATTCTCATGAATTTGGGAAATCCAAAATTAGATGATGAATGTTTGCGATTTGGTTAGAATAGGGATGATATAGTGTCTAGGAGTAAAACCCAGACAACTACATGTGAAATCATGTCCAAATTCAGGAAATTCCATGAACATATTGAAGGTGGGTTATGGGTTTTGCAAGAAAATGATGAACACTAGGGTTTAGAAGGCTATTCTAGTGTAAATTGGTTCATAGAAATGGATTTCTGAAAATATGATGTGTAATTTTGCGTGTAATAGCTCAATTGATGTTAATTAAGGCTAAGTAGTAAGCCACGAATTAGAAAATAAAAGATGTGAAATTCTGCCCGCTAAGTGTTTGTAAAAATGCCTCAAAGAAGGCTCCAAACTGAAATTTAAGTTAAAAACGCATAATTATGAAGTTCGGCAAAATGTGCGTTATATATGTGAAACAAAGAGTCCTAAACATAAAGTGATTGAACTCTATAGGAAAGGAAGCCGGAGCATCGAGCGGGCAAACCGGTGTGGACGCACGTTTGAAGGGCTTGCTTTAAAGGTATGTAACTTGACTAAATGTTATTAAATTCTGCGTAGACGCAATGTAGAATAGATGTTGTGATGATTTTCTTGACCATGATCGCTACTTCAATTTATAGGGTTAGAATTGATAAGGAACCGTTTGGTAGTCATCATAATATTGGAGGTTTTCCACAAGAGGAGCCAACGGGTCAGATAATTGTGTAAAACGTAACATTAGTGTTTTAATTAGATAACAATGGCGATATCAATCACTAAAGCATTGAACCATGGAAATTGGTAAGGAAATGCGAGTGGTACTAAGCCCCGGATGATGGGCATAAGGCGCCATAAACTTATTAGTAAAATGGTACAAAAATGGGTAAATTTAGAACGGGTCGAATAAATGATAGTATAGTGACTTTTAGCCGTATGATTGGTGAGACAAATGTTGGTATGATAGTCGTAATGAACATGTCCGTAATAAATTTACAGACATATAGGGAAGAAATAGCCTAAAATGACATGTGGATTTGGGCGAAATCAACAAATAGTCAAATAGCAAAGTTACAGAGTCCACCGTAAGTTACGGTCTCCACCGTAACTTACAGTGGAAAACAAAAACGTTACGGTGGTTCACTACTGTATTACGGCAGACCAGAATCATACAGCATCTACCGTAACTTACGGTAGACACCGTAAGTTACGGTAGAGCCCATAAAACTTTGTATTTTTTTTTCACATCAAGATGTCAGAACTTTTTTTTGTACTATATTAATGCCAAAACTAATGTTTTTAGTGGGTTTGACCCTAGGTGATGATGTGGATCTTACGAATGGCGATCAAGCAAGTTTTGAAGAACCGAACACACTTTAGAAGCTTCCGCAATATCTAAATTTAATAGACAATGTTTTGAAATGTAATCAATTAGCTAAACAACTTATGAATGTTTGAAATAGTTGTTAATTGTCTAATCTTTTGCTACTTTTCAACTATATCTATGGAACTTATGTTATAATTGGATGTCTTTTTATGTATAATCGCATGAATTATTATTAAATACAAGTAGTAATTAGACGGGTGTTACTAGTTGGTAATCAGAGCTTAAGGTTGTCAACAAAGTGTTCGGTTCAAGCTTGATCGATCGTCCGGTAAGAATTAACTTATTATGTTAGTAAATTATACCTTGTGTAAGAAACGAGATGTGAATCGATGTGCATGGGAAGAGTGTGCTAATTCACTCAAACCCGGAAGGTGCACTAAAAGTGAACGGTTAAAGCAAGTTAGGAACTTGGCTAAACCGAAACAAATAAAGTTATGCTACAAATGAAATGTTTAACGTTTAATGTAAACATTTCAGTTTCAAGATGTCGGAAAGAAATGATGATGATCCGGTGCAGACAAGCACCGAACAAATGAAAGAGATTATTGCCGAAGAAGAGGGAAGGGCAATTGAAGGTAGTCTATCCGGGTTCATAGACAAAATTCAAAGCACGGTGCTGTCACTTGTCGAAGAACGAGTCAAAAGGTTGGAGGATAGTGTCAACCTTATGAAAGAGAAATCGGGAGAACGCAAGGGGTGTTCGTACAAAGAATTCATGGCATGTAAACCGCCAATCTACAACGGGGAGTTCGACCCGATAATATGCCAAATATGGATAAGTGACGTCGAAGGGGTGTTTGAACGGACCCATTGTGACGTAGGTGACTTTGTTGCTTACGGAACGGGTCAATTGAGGGGTCAAGCCAAGGATTGGTGGGACATTAAAAAGAAGGAAATAGGAGCCGAAGCGGCGATGGTTATGACTTGGGATGAGTTTAAGGTGCCGTTCCTTAAACACCATAGTCCCAAAGCGGTTATCAACAGGATTAAGGAAGAATTCATCCAGCTAAGACAAAAGGGTGAAACAACTGATAAGATCACGGGCATCTTCATGGATAAGCTGAGATTCTGTGACGAGTTAGTCACCACTGAAGAGCAAAAGATATACTACTATTACAACATGCTGAGTGCCGAATACCGGGAGTTTATGACTCCGTCAAAGTACGAAACCCTCACGGAGATTATCAACACCGCCCGGGAGCGGGAAATCGAGTTAAAGAAACAAGTTGAGAGGGGCGAGCGAAGGCACAGGATGTGAATCCAAGCCCTACAAAGAAAGCTCGAACTGCTGAATCGGGGAAAAAGGTGGATGCTAAAAGTGGGTCGCCCAGTTGCAAAATATGTGGAAAAGGACACAAAGGAGAGTGTCGGTTCAAAGACAAGCCGTGCCCAATATGCAGTAAAACGGGGCACACGGCATCTCTATACCCGGGTAAATTTTCAGTTTGCTACAAATGCTATCAGCCCAGCCACAAATAGTCCGAATGACCAGACCTAGTTGGAAGAAGAGATGTTAAAGAATATCCAGCAGAAGCCCCAAAGGCAAAGGCTAGATCCTTCCAACTTACTGCGGCTGAAGCAAAAACGGAACCCGATGTGGTCTCAGGTATATTCATGATTAACTCAATTCCTGCACGTGTATTGTTTGATACGGGTGCGAATAAATCCTTCATTTCGCATGGATTGATTCGACATCCTTCATTTGTATTGACAAAATTATTTGTGCCTTTAGAAGTTGAAATAGGGGACAATAAAAGCTTTATAGTTTGTGATATTTGTCGAGGTTGCAAATTTAGTATTGATGATGAAGAATATTTGATAGACCTAATCCCGATGTCAAGTAGTTGTTGGGATGGATTGGCTTTATAGTTTGTGATATTTGTCGAGGTTTCAAGTAGTTGTTGGGATGGATTGGCTATCTCAACACCACGCGAAGGTCGTGTCTTTTCGTATGGAGATAAAACTAACATCTCCTAGCGGAAAACACGTTACAATTTATGGCGTAAAAGGAGGCAATCCTATAATATGCTCGATGATGAAAGCTCGCAAGCTCATGAGGCATGGATGTAAAGCATTTATGATATACGCAAATGAGCCCGAGAAAGAACTACCAAAGATTGGAGACGTACCCGTGGTATGTGACTTTGAAGACGTATTTCCGGACGATTTACCGGGAATGCCGCCTGAGCGGGAGGTAGAGTTCAGAATCGAATTGATTCCGGGCGCAAAACTCGTAGCTAAAGCGCCGTACCGACTCGCGCCGTCGGAATTACAAGAATTGATGTCACAGATTCAAGAACTGCTTAACAAAGTATTCATAAGGCCGAGTGTGTCTCCTTGGGGCGCGCCGGTACTGTTCGTGAAAAAGAAAGACGGAAGCATGCGCATGTGTATCGATTACCGGGAGTTAAACAAACTCACGGTAAAGAACCGATACCCGCTTCCGAGAATAGATGATCTATTCGACCAATTACAGGGTGCAAATTGGTTTTCAAAGATTGACCTTAGATCGGGGTATCACCAACTAAAGGTCAAAGAGGAAGATGTGCCGAAGACGGCTTTTCGCACGCGATACGGACATTACGAGTTTCTCATGATGTCATTTGGGCTGACAAATGCACCCGCGGCTTTCATGGATCTCATGAACCGAGTTTCCAAGCCAATGCTAGACAAGTCAGTCATCGTGTTCGTAGATGATATTTTGGTGTAGTAAAAAAGTGAAGCCGAGCATACACACCATTTACAAGAAGTGTTAGAGACACTTAGACGAGAAAGGTTGTATGCGAAATTTTCTAAGTGCGCCTTTTGGTTACGAGAGGTGCAATTTCTCGGCCACATCATAAGTGCCGATGGAGTGTTGGTGGACCCGTCAAAGATCGAAGCCGTGTCAAAATGGAATCCCCCGAAGAACCCCTCGGAAATTAGAAGCTTCTTAGGGCTTGCGGGGTACTATAGGAGATTCATTCAAGATTTCTCCAAAATTGGGTCGCCACTAACAAAGTTAACCCGGAAGAAGGAGAAGTTCGATTGGGGTGTAGAACAAGAAAGGGCGTTTCGGACGCTAAAAGAGAAGCTAACTCAAGCTCCGGTATTAACGTTGCCGGACGGAGTCGAGGACTTAGTGGTCTATTCAGATGCCTCATCGTCGGGGCTCGGGTGTGTTTTGATGCAGCGGGGCAAAGTTATAGCTTATGCCTCGAGACAATTGAAAATACATGAAAAGAAATATCCCACGCATGATCTTGAATTGGCTGCGATGGTATTTGCATTAAAAATATGGAGGCACTATTTATATGGGGTAAAGTGCACCATATTCACCGATCACAAAAGCTTAAAATACTTCTTCGATTAGAAGGAGTTAAATATGCGCCAGAGACGATGGTTGGAAACAGTGAAAGATTTCGACTATGAAATACACTATCACCCCGAAAAGGCAAATGTGGTGGCGGATGCTCTGAGTAGAAAAGCGGACTATGTCCCGATTCGAGTAAGGTCAATGCAGCTTGTGGTGACCTCGGGTATACTAGAACGTATCCGGGAAGCGCAAGTAGAAGCAGTGAAGGAGGAAAATTGGAAGAAGGAACGAATAATCGGTCAGTTGAAAGACTTGTCGGATGGAAGGAACGGGTTGAAGACTCGATCCGGAAGAATATGGGTTCCGAATACTTGCGGGGTGAAGGCGCTACTACTTAATGAAGCCTATAAATCCCGATATTCCATTCATCCGGGTGCAACCAAGATGTATAATGACCTGAAACAAAATTATTGGTGGCCCGGAATGAAGAGGGATGTGGTGAAATATGTGGAGAAATGCCTGACTTGCTTACAAGTCAAGGCAGAGCACCAAAAACCATACGGTAAACTCCAACCGTTAGAAATCCCGGTTTGGAAATGGGAACATATTACGATGGACCTGTTAACCAAACTACCAAAGATGAACCGCGGTTTCGATGCTATATGGGTAGTGGTGGATAGATTGACAAAAAGTGCTCACTTCATTCCGATTCGCGAGACTTATACGTCAGAAAAGATGTCAGAAGTTTACACTAATGAGATAATAGCACGCCATGGAGTACCGGTATCCATCGTGTCTGATAGGGATACACGGTGTGTTGGGGTGAGGTGGGACCACGCGAATTGGCCCATACAGATGTAATTCAGGCCACTAATGAGAAGATTGAAGTGGTACGAGCTCATTTGAAAGCAGCCCAAGATAGTCAGCAGTCATATGCCGATAAAAGAATAAGACCGATTGAATTTCAGATAGGCAACATGGTGATGTTGAAGGTTTCCTCATGGAAGGGCGTTATTAGATTCAGAAAAAGAGGGAAACTAAGCCCGAGGTTTATCGGGCCATTTAAAATCATCGAACGGGTTGGCCAAGTGGCTTATCGCCTCGAGCTACCGGAGGAGTTGAGTGGAGTACATGGCACGTTTCACGTGTCGCAATTGCGGAAATGCCTAGTGGAAGAAATAACTTATATCCATTACGACGATATCGAGGTGAAAAACAGCCTAAATTATGCGGTAAGACCATTGGAGATTCTAGATCGAAAGGTCAAGCGGTTGCGAAACAAATAAATCGATCAAGTCAAGGTCAAATGGGAGCATAGAAAGGGTTCGAACATTACGTGGGAGTCCGAGGAGGAGATGCGACGTCTCTACCCTACATTATTTGGTACGTACTTCGGTTTCGGGAACGAAACCCTTTTAAGGGGGGTGGACATGTAACATCCCGAAAATATAAATCCATAAAATTTGCAATTTTTAATTTCAAATAAATTAGTAAAATAAACTAACTAGGGGTGACACTAACCTAGTTAGATAATGACTTGTGAGTGGTTAAAAGACAAAAGGGGAACTAACGGAAACTTGAGGGGCCAAAAGTGTTTAACTTGAAACAAGTTTTAAATAAAACATTTAATTAAAACACAAACACTCCTGGAGGAGTGTTTGAGTTCGATCAAAGCAGGGGAGGGCGACTAAGCTTGCCAAAAACCCTAAATCCCACAAAACATCTAAATTAAAGGTTCAAATCTAAATCTGAGTTGAGATTTGTGATCCCCATCACAAGGGGGTTGTAAGATATGTAAAATTTTATGAAAATTCTCTATTTGAAATTCTCATGAATTTGTGAAATCCAAAATTAGATGATGCATGTTTGCGATTTGGTTAGAATAGGGATGATATAGTGTCTAGGAGTAAAACATAGACAACTACATGTGAAATCATGTCCAAATTCAGGAAATTCCATGAACATATTGAAGGTGGGTTATGGGTTTTGCAAGAAAATGATGAACACTAGGGTTTAGAAGGCTATTCTAGTGTAAATTGGTTCATAGAAATGGATTTCTGAAAATATGATGTGTAATTTTGCGTGTAATAGCTCAATTAATGTTAATCAAGGCTAAGTAGTAAGCCACGAATTAGAAAATAAAAGATGTGAAATTCTGCCCGCTAAGTGTTTGTAAAAATGCCTCAAAGAAGGCTCGAAACTAAAAATTTAAGTTAAAAACGCATAATTATGAAGTTCGGCAAAATGTGCGTTATATATGTGAAACAAAGAGTTCTAAACATAAAGTGATTGAACTCTATTGGAAAGGAAGCCGGAGCATCGAGCGGGCAAACCGGTGTGGATGCACGTTTGAAGGGCTTGCTTTAAAGGTATGTAACTTGACTTGTTACATTAATTGAATTGTTATTAAATTCTGCGTAGACGCAATGTAGAATAGATGTTGTGATGATTTTCTTGACCATGATCGCTACTTCAATTTATAGGGTTAGAATTGATAAGGAACCGTTTGGTAGTCATCATATTGGAGGTTTTCCACAAGATGAGCCAACGGGTCGGATAATTGTGTAAAACGTAACATTAGTGTTTTAATTAGATAACAATGGCGATATCAATCACTAAAGCATTGAACCACGGAAATTGGTAAGGAAATGCGAGTGGTACTAAGCCCCGGATGATGGGCATAAGGCGACATAAACTTATTAGTAAAATGGTAGAAAAATGGGTAAAGTTAGAACGGGTCGAATAAATGATAGTATAGTGACTTTTAGCCGTATGATCGGTGAGACAAATGTTGGTATGATAGTCGTAATGAACATGTCCGTAATAAATTTACAGACATATAGGGAAGAAATAGCCTAAAACGACATGTGGATTTGGGCGAAATCAACAAATAGTCAAATAGCAAAGTTACAGAGTCCACCGTAAGTTACGGTCTCCACCGTAACTTACGGTGGAAAACAAAAACGTTACGGTGGTTCACTACTGTATTACGGCAGACCAGAATCATACAGCATCTACCGTAACTTACGGTAGACACCGCGGTAGAGCCCAGAAAACTTTGTATTTTTTTTTTCACATCAAGATGTCAGAACTTGTTTTTATGTACTATATTAATGTCAAAACTAATGTTTTTAGTGGTTTTGACCCTAGGTGATGATGTGGATCTTACGAATGGCGATCAAGCAAGTTTTGAAGAACCGAACACACTTTAGAAGCTTCCGCAATATCTAAATTTAATAGACAATGTTTTGAAATGTAATCAATTAGCTAAACAACTTATGAATGTTTGAAATAGTAGTTAGTTGTCTAATCTTTTGCTACTTTTCAACTATATCTATGAAACTTATGTTATAATTGGATGTCTTTTATGTATAATTGCATGAATTATACATATTAACTTAAACTAATGATGAATAGTGTTTCATCATTTTTAATGATTTATTTTTAGTTAATAATTTTTTTATCATTTTATTGATTTTTAATAATAAATGATAATTGATCAAATTTAAGTATTTGTTTTTTCTTTTTCAACTTTTACTATCTATTATTATATTTTATTTTTGGTAATAACGTGCATTCGTTAACTTTTTTAAAAATCTAAATCCGTAACATTTTTTTTATCATTCTAGGCTATCTGGTCGCACGTTGTGACGCTACATTACGTCGGGCGTTAGATCGGTATTGATTCGGTTAGTTATAATACCGATACAATACATGCACTCGGTATAGAAGTCAACACGTGATTTATATTGACCGGAAACGATAAAATCGAACAATGGCACTGACACCGATGTTCGAACGATATCGATCGGTTTAGATTGTCACGATAATGTTTACGATATTCATTCATCGTTGCAAACAGAGTTGTATAAACGAATTTTTCTTACATCGGTAACCATAAAAATAATTCTTGATGAATAGTATTTCATCATTTTTAAGGATTTATTTTTTGTTAATACTTATTTATCATTTTATTTGATTTTTAATAATAAATGATAATTTATCATATTCAAGTCTTTGTTTTTTTAACATTATTATTTTTTATTTTTAGTAATAACTTGCATTGTTAACTTTTTTAAAAATCTAAATCCGTAACGTTTATTTTTTTATCATTCCAAGTTATCTGGTCGCACGTTGTGACGGTATGTTACGACGGGCATTAGATCGGTATCGATTCGGTTAGTTACAATACCAATACAATACATGCACTCGGTATAGAAATCAACATGTTATTTATATTGACCGAAAACGATAAAATTGAACACTGGCACTGACACTGATGTTCGAACGGGATCGATCGGTTCAGATTGTCACGATACTGTTTCCGATATTCATTTGTCGTTGCAAACAGAGTTGTATAAATGATTTGTTTTATACCGATAACCATAAAAATAAATACAAGTACCGTTTCTGATGCTATTCCGTACAATATATGATACGGTAGTAATACACTGTCAGTTTGTCGAAATAAAACAATAAAAAATAGTATTACCGAAACTAATATTGTTCGTTCAGTTCACTATTGTAGCGACACTGTATCTGTTATCAAATAGAAAACTATAAAAGTGAATACATTTCATGCTGATGTTGTCCAGTACGGTAAGGTAGCGATACGATGTTTGTTTATCAATAGCAAAAACAAAAATCTTAAGTACACATACCAACACGTATGTTGTTCAGTCGGTTTCGGTTCGGTTTGATACGATAGTAGCACCCGCCGCGAAGCACGGGGGAATCTCACTTATACGGTGTAAGTTTATCAAAAGCAAAAACAATAAAAACAAATACCGAAAACAATACATCAGTCGATTTGAGTTAGGTTTGGTATTATAGTAGTACAATATTCGTTTGCAATATGATTTATATCGCAATGTTGTAAAAAATAAATATAGAACACACACAAACAAACTAACTGATATCAACTAAGCAACATCATATTCGTTTTTATTGTTTTTTATAGATGTAAGGTTTTCTCTTTCTATTATTATAGTGAATGACGGTACCGTAACAATTCGAACAGATAACAAAGAATTCCCGCCGCGAAGCGCGGAGGAAAACTCACTAGTTATTATTAAATACAAGTAGTAATTAGACGGGTGTTACAACATGTGGGGAGAAATAGGAATAACGATTATTGATGCAAGTGTGTGATCTTCTCTCCTATCTCCTACTTTGTGATCTCTGAGCTTCTCATCCCCTTCTATGTTAACAAATTTGGGTTTTTAGCTTAATTTTATCCTTTTGGACTTTCCGTCAGTAAAAAACACAATTGTTTTTTTTAAAGAACATTTTTTATTTAAATATTTTTACAAAAGTTACTTGAGTTAAAATTCTTGTAAGTGAAAGACTATTTGGCATTTAGGTATAAAAAGTTTGTTCAAACTGAATCCTTTACCCCCTTTACCTTTTATGATAAATTGGCTAAACTAAAACAATATACAGTTCAATACTGGCCGATCACGAACCGGGTATACATGCGGGTATCGGGTACTATTAGTTTGTTAAAAGATACCGTTTCTTACTATTTTACTTTGTATGAAATTTGTTACCAAACGAAATTAGAGATATAAAAACTAAGAGTTAGTGGTTAGAAATATAAATACTAAGAATTAGTGGATTAGTAGATTATTTTGAACAAATAAAAGAAATGTTTATAGGTATGATTCTAGCACATAGTATATATCTTTCAATAATTGGGCCAGGTATCACCTTATATCATACCCGCCCCATACCATACAAACTATTAGAACAAATCACATACCCGGTTGTATAACCGAATATTCATCACAAATGTTTCGAATTTAAACGTCATGTTCGGGTTGGTTTGCGCTCCTTATCCACCACTACCTTGCTTTCAATTATATCGAATTCAAACTCTAGCAAGAACAATCAACAAAGTCGAACCCAATCGAATCCGGTCACTATTTGGGTATGTAATATCATGTGGACCATAGCTCGGGTCATTCTCAGTACCTCCGAGGCTCAGACCTCATGCCATGTTCAGAAACATGTATACAAATATAAACCCAACCTAGTTAGTTAGTCCCCAGCTTATCAAGGATTTTCACCTACATCTAATAGGCACCAAGGATTCAGACTATATTACTTTCTACAAAACAAAGAGTTAATTTATATTTCTTGTCACATTTTCATGTGTCCAAACACCACAATAAATACGCACCACTAATAAAGTTTATATTTCGCATTCACCAAGCAAAACAACCAAACAACGAAAACACAAAGAGGGATAAAACTACTTAGACATAATCTTCGACTTCATCAGTCGAAATGGTTTATAGCCTCAAATGAGAAGACTCCACACAGGCCATTGAATATGGTTCGTTTTGCAAAATCTATTAACTGGGAGATCAATTTCGAAGAAAATGGATTTCACAATGTCGCGAAGCCCTTGGAACCTTAAGCAACTGTGCCGCCAATTGCATTTGTTCTGCTGTTTTTGAGCACATGTATCCCCATGTGATTGTTACCCTCTTCAAGACCTCTGCATTCCTTAACAAGTATTCCAAAAGCTGTATATTGCACTTTTGCCCATTGCAATTGACGCTTGTAAGGGTTGTTACCATACATTCAGGAACTGACTTCGGTTCATCCCAGTGAGAATTTGTAGACTTTTGCTTTAACAAACAAGAAGAGTGATAGAATAGAATGTTCGATGCCTTCTCATTCAATACAAAACTGTATATATAGTTACAAACAAATCTCCCCATATTGGGGAGAGATATGACCGATATACATCACAAATATATATGAGATAATTTCCTATTCTATGTTTATCTATTACACCCCCGCAGTCGAAGCTAGAGGAAAATCATCAAAGAGCACTTTAGGTAAACCTTTCGTGAAAATGTCGGCTACTTGAAAGCGTGTGGGAATGTGTAAAATCCGAACTGAGCCGCGTTGAACGAGGTCACGAACGAAGTGGATATCCAGCTCGATGTGTTTTGTACGTTGATGCTGAACTGGATTCCCGGATAGATAAATGGCACTAATATTATCACAGTACACAAGACTAGCACTAGTGAGGGGCTTGTGTAATTCAAGTAAAAGGTTTCGAAGCCAACAAATTTCCGCAACGACATTAGCAACGCCCCTATATTCAGCTTCAGCACTCGAACGAGAAATAACCGATTGTCGCTTAGACGACCATGAGATGATGTTGGGGCCGAAGTAGACGCAATAACCTGAAGTGGACCGCCGTGTGTCCGGACATCCTGCCCAATCAGCATCGGTGTATGCACGTAATGAGAAGTCGTTGGAAGCACCGATAGTTAAGCCATGAGAAGTAGTGCCTTGAAGATATCGTATGATTCGTTTAAGAGCATTCCAATGATCGACTTTGGGTGCGTGCATATACATGCACACCTGTTGAACAGCATAGCAGATATCGGGTCTCGTGAAGGTGAGATATTGAAGAGCCCCGGCCAAGCTACGATACAACGTTGGGTCGTCATAATCAACACCCGAGTTCGAACCAAGTTTAGGTTTTGTATCAACAGGTGTGGCGGCGGATTTACATGAAGACATGCCAGCCCGGTCAATAATTTCTTTTGCGTATGCCTGTTGAGAAAGGAAAAGAGTGTTACCGTGCCGTTGTACGTGAATGCCCAAAAAATGACTCAGCGGCCCGAGATCCTTCATTGCAAATTCTGCTGCAAGACGAGACATAAGATGAATCCGAAGAGAATCTGTCGATGTGGTGAGGATGATGTCGTCGACATAAATAAGAAGATAGGCAGTACACCCGTTGTGCTGATACGTGAAAAGAGAATTGTCACATTTGCTCTGCTGAAACCCCAAAGAAAGAACGAAATCGGTAAATCGTTGATACCAGGCACGAGGAGCCTGTTTTAAACCGTAGAGTGATTTCTGTAGTAAGCACACATGATCAGGATATTGACGATGCCGAAACCCCATGGGTTGATGCATGTAAACAGTTTCGTTGAGGTTACCATGAAGAAAGGCATTGGTAACATCCAATTGATGAATCGGCCATGAGTGTGACAATGCAATGGATAAAACAGTACGTATCGTAGTCGGTTTTACAACCGGACTAAATGTCTCACCACAGTCTACTCCAATCTGTTGATTGCTCCCATCGCAAACCAGCCGAGCCTTATACCTTTCCAATGAACCATCTGAGCGAAACTTGTGACGAAAGAGCCACATGCTACGTAAGATATGCATATCAGGTTGCCTCGGAACTAACACCCAGGTCTTATTTTTAATAAGAGCATTAAATTCTGTGGTCATGGCGTTATGCTATTCCGTGCTGGACAAAGCATCTTTCGGGTTTTTGGGGATTGGTTCAATGGACGAGGATGTAAGGTTAAAGATGGGTTTTGGTTTATGGATACCATCCATAGAGCGTGTACGGATAGTGCGATGAGGTGGAGGTGAGGGCGGAGGTGGGGGTGGGGGAGGGGTTGGGGGTGGGGGTGGGGTAGGTGAGGGCGGTGAGGTGGCAGCCGAGTCAGGGTCTGAGTGTGGAAACATGCCAGGAGAGGAGTTGGTGAGTGGGCTGTGAGAGGGTGGGCTGGTAGTTGACGAAGGGGAACCGGTAGGAGAAGAGTGTGGGCCGAGATGGTAGGTTGGCAGTGGGGTAGAGTGGTGGGTTGGCAGTGGGGTAGAGTGGGCCGTTGTGTGTTGGGCCGAGGAGGTGGGCAGGAATGGGGCGATAGGTATAGTATTTAGGTGGGTAGGAGAGGGAGGAAGGTTGGGTGATTGGGCCGAAGTGAGGTTGGGTGTAGTGGGCTGGGCTAAGGGTTGTGTAGAATGAGTTGTGTGAGTACTGTTCGAAGTGGGGTGAATGTGGTGTAGGGGATGAGTATGATCAGTGAGAAAATCATATGAGGAGGGTGAAGATGAGGGATTATTGGCAAAAGGGAAAGTAGTTTCATCGAAGATGACATGTCGGTTGAGAATGATTTTACGAGTGTTGAGATCAAGACATTTATAACCCCTATGATTAGGTGGGTAGCCAAGGAAGACACATGGCATGGATCGGTATTGAAGTTTATTGATGTTGGTGTGGGGGATAAGAGGGTAGAACAAGCAACCGAAGACTCTCAGGTGTGAATATGAGGGTACATGTTTGTATAATTTCTGAGTTGGGGAAATATTGTGGAGGATTTTGCTAGGTAAAATATTGTGGAGATAGGTTGCAACATCTAAGGCATGATGCCAATAGGTGTTGGGTAAGGAGGAGTGAGCTAAGAGGGTTCGAATAATGTTATTTATGGATCGAATTTTGCGTTCGGCTTTACCATTTTGAGAAGAGGTATAAGGACATGAGAAGCGAAAATGCATGCCATTTAATTTGCAGAATTGGTGAAACGCATTATTATTATATTCCGTTCCATTATCGCATTGAATTTGTTTGATTTTCCGTTCAAATTGGGTGTGAATTAGATTATAGAAGGTGGTAAAGGTGGAGAAAACATGAGATTTAGAGATAAGAGGGTAAGTCCATAGAAAGTTAGAAAAATCATCAATAAAAAGTATGTAATATCGATGACCCCCCGTACTGGGAACGGGGGAGGTCCAAAGATCACTGTGTATGATATCAAATGGCATGTTTGTGTTATTATTAGAGTCAACAAAAGGTAACCGAATATGTTTACCAAACACACAAGATTGACAAACATGGTTGTTCAAAGTGCCACAAGAAATAAAACTAGAGTTTTTAAGCGAATTTAATAAAGAAGGTCCCGGATGACCGAGACGTTGATGCCATGTGTCTTGAGAAATAGCAGTGAGAGCAGTGGGAGATATGATCTTGGTGACTTGGGACGGATCAAAAGTGTAGAGGCCTTCCGAGCTATTGCATCGTAGGATAGGGGTCCGAGTCTTGAGATCCTTCACCAAAAAACCATATGGGTCAAACTCAATTGATAATTTATTATCAGTAGTAAAGCGACGAACAGAAAGCAAATTTTTAATTAAGGATGGGGCATAAAGAACATGGTTTAGTTTGAATGGTGGTAGGGGAGGGGGTAGGGTAAGGTTGCCTTGTCCATGCACGGGAATGGTTTGACCATTTCCCACAATTATATTTTTATTAATGCTTTTATTAAAAACAGACGAGAGATGAGAGTTAAAAGTCATATGACCTGTAGCACCGGTGTCCATGGCCCAAGAAGGGTCGTTGAGCGACATAGCATACATGGCCTGGTTGAGATCAGTTGGCATGTGTTGGGGTGGTCGAGGGCCTAAAATTCCAGCCGAGTTGTTATTGTTGTTGGGCTTGGGCATGGTAGGATATGGGCATGGGGGAATATTGTGCCAAGAAGCCCACTGTGATTGTGGAGTAGGAGGTTGTGGGCCGGCCCAGTTTGGGTAATACGGCCAAGGGTAGCCGCCCACAGTAGAGAATGGTGAAAAATTATTGTTGTGGCCACCTGAAGTATATCCACCTCGACCACGTCCACCGCTGTTCCGGCCACGACCACGGCCCCTTCTGCGGCCGCGACCCCGACCCCTATCGTAGTAATCTGTTCGCTGCTCTCGATGCTCCGATTTATCCCGATCCGACTTGTCCCGATCATCGCGTTGTCTCGGTTCAGTGTTTGCAATTAAAGCGGTTCCGGCGGATTGAGCGGAATGACGTGCCTGACTCAATTTCCGTGACTCGGCCATACAAAGCCGTGAACGTGTGTCGTAAAAATCTGGGAGGGGCTTCATCTGCTGAATAACAGAAGCAGTATTTTCGTATTGCTCGGTCAGTCCCGAGAGGAGTTGCAACACAAGTTGCTCGTCAGTTACCGGAGAGCCGAGATTAGAGAGTTGGTCAAAGATAACCTTGAGAGCCTGACAATACGCGGACATATTCGGAAACTGGTCCAGGTGAGTGTTGGCGAACTTGTTGTTGAGGTCGATTGTACGGGTGGCTTTATTGTCTTGAAAAATATTGGCGATGGTGGTCCAGGCGTCATATGCAGTAGTATCGGGTTTGAGAACCGTGTGTAAGAGATCGGTGGAGATGGTGCTGTAAATCCATTGTAGAACAATGGAGTCAAGTCGCTCCCATGTCTCGGTTGGTGGGGACTGTGCTTTCTCTTTTTCTTTGCCCGTGTCCGATGAGGAAGATGTTTCAGTGGCCGGTTTAGGTTGTAGATGATCGAACACGAGATGGGCTTTGCATTGGATCTTGAACATCTCGGACCATGTTGTATAGTGACCGGTTTCAATGTCAAGAATGACGGGTATGAGGCTTTTTATGGAAGTGACGGTGACTGCAGGGTGAACAGACGAAGAAGATGACATGTTGGAGAAGAAGAAAGCGGCGCAGGGAGGAGGCAGGGAAAAAAAAATCGGCCTAGGATCTACTAGGGTTTGATACCATGATAGAATAGAATGTTCGATGCCTTCTCATTCAATACAAAACTGTATATATAGTTACAAACAAATCTCCCCATATTGGGGAGAGATATGACCGATATACATCACAAATATATATGAGATAATTTCCTATTCTATGTTTATCTATTAAAGAGAAACTCGATATTATATAGGGTTCAAACAAGTTAACGAGTATATAAAAGAAAGCTTAAGTACCATTCCAAAACATAAATGTTTCAACCCGGGAGAACTTTCAAGAAATGTAAGGCAAAAACTTGGCAGTTCCAAGTGGCTGAGTTTCGGAAAGACAGGCAGAGGCGAAGTGAATGGTGCCTTTAACAAAGAATAGAGTCACAGTTTGTACAAGAAAAATAAAAACTTTTAAAAAGTAAACAATAACAACGAAGTCCATAAGAAAGGAACTTACATATTGAATTGACAGTGATTTAATTCCAGTTATTCTCTTTAGAAACTCAACCCACCGATCAACTTTTGTATCACCAAAAACAACTGATGCCTCAACCAATGATGGCATATCTTCCATGACAAAAATCGAGCCCCCGTCAATCGATAGGTATTCAAGATTAGGGACGTGTAAAACAACTCTGGTGTGAACTACCAAACCTTTACGAAATGTTAGTTTCAACCGTTTCAAAGTAGCGATATTGAATATATAATCGTCTTCATTGTTGCAACATTGTACATGCAAAGATAAGCTTTCAAGCATTGGGCAGCCAGGGATGAGTTTAAATGCATTGACAATAGGATTTTTAAAAACAACAATGTCGAGAGTTTTCAGAAAAGGAAGATTAACCAGGGACGGACACTCCCAAACTTCCTCATACTGGGTATCGTGATCTATTCTTAGTTTTGTGAGTGTCCTGCAAGTGAATAGGCACAAAGGCAACTCAAGCAGCATAGCTTTTACATCAAGCTCAGAAACATGTAACCTAACTGCGGCATCAATCCACTTTAACACTTTTGACTTTTTAACCCACATTTCAGAAAAACACATCCGGAATGATTTAACTTGAGGTGATTTCTGAAGCTCCAATACCCGATCAACAAACTGCGTAAAACAATCTAAATCGTGGAAGGGGTGACTATCATCAAAGTCAAGATTTGTCACCAACATCCATTTGTACCTCCATGTTCTAGATAAAATGCTAGTTCGTACTGCATATTTTGCAGGCTGCTAAGCCTATCGCCATTCCTAATCGTGTAACTCATCTTTTAGATTGTCTGCTTCCTAATTATTTCAAACAAATAAACCAACAAAAATCAGAACATGACTTTCAAATATTTGTGATAAAATATGCAAAAAACTTGAAAGTTCAGAACATAAGAGAGCAATCCGGATTAAGTGAGAATTTACTATTACCTGCAAAGATGAACAAGCAAAGCAATCAGGATTCAGAAACTGAATGTAAATCAAATAAAATTGATCATTAAGATTTGGAGTCGCTTACACTAAATTCGCGAACGTGATTTGATTGTGGTGAAGCTCCAAGATCTCAAAGCCATATATTTAAATAGAGATGGTGCAAGCCAGCAAGGTTTACTAGCGAGTAAAAAAATGTACCAAAAGACACCAGTTGAATCCATCGAGGTGAAATAGTGAATCGATTGAAGTTCCCATAATTGAAAGCTCGGTATAGAAACGGTTCGAAGGTTTTGTTAATGGGTTAAAAGTATGCTAGAAGCCCAACCATCGTGGTCAAATGCTGAATAGATTCTTTGTCTTTTTATGAACCACTATAAAATTATATTATATTACATTACAAGGCAAAATATCAAATACAAATAATCTTAACATACTAAACATACAAATTGAAGGAAAACCCAAAAAGACAAGGTGGCGTTTTTGTAATTACCACCAACTATCAAAGTTACAACCAAAAATACCTAAAAAAACACAATTTTTTTTTTAACATTTTTTATTAAAAAATCGCTACATTTCGTTAACAAAAAAAAAAAAAAAATTTTTTTTTGCCTGCTACTAAAAGTAGCGATTTTTTAATAAAAAATGTTAAAAAAATAAAATAAAATAATTTGTGTGTGTTTTTTTTTTTTAGATTTTTTTAGGTTTTTTGGGGGGTTTAGTTTTTAGCATTTTAGCTTGGGTGGGGGGGGGTAGGTTTTTTTTAGGTTTTTTTTTTTTTTTGGGGGGGGGGTTAGGTTTTTTTAGGTTTTTGGGGGGGTGGGGGGGGGTAGGTTGTTTTTAGGTTTTTGGGGGGTGGGGGGTGGAGGGTTTAGGTTTTTTTTGGGGGTGGGGGGAGTGGTTAAGTTTTTTTAGGTATATTTGTAGAGTAACTTTAATAGTTATTGATAATTACAAAAATGTCACCTTGTCTTTTTGAGTTTTCCTTCAATTTGTATGTTTAGTATGTTAAGATTATTTGTACAAGAACTTTACCCTACATTACAATTACAGCACTTTTTCTTTCACAGGAAACCACATAATTAAAATAGTACCACTACACATTTTTTTTTCTTTTTTATGAACATTGTGTATGTCAACCAAGCTTACAACTACTACATTTTATTTTATTGTACAATCACGATCATGGTCAGATGGTTTCTTTTAACGTAGTCTGGCTCAATAAATGGCAGCAACCCATAAGAGTTAGAGTATCAATATATTTGGTGAACTAAGTTAGAAACTCACTAACTAAGCGATTTAGTGAAGGGGTATGTATGGTCCCAAAAACCTACGCCGACCAATCAGGTCCCGCGCGGAACCATACTTCTATTATACTAATCTGGCATCTTTCTCAACCTCGCGCCGATCAATCAGGTGAAACCTAGGTCACGCGCGAGGTCTGAGCAAAGACAAGACCAGATTGCACACTTAGCTTCCTGGATAAAAGCCCTCACTTCCTGGACCTTGCGCCGGCTACATGGGTCTTCCTTCCCCAGGGGTCGCGCGGAGGACAGAAGCACAGGTCATCTTAGGACAAGTACCAAAGGTACGAATGGTAGAGCAGTGAACTAATGAGCGTCCAACAAGCTGTATTCGATCGTGCTCCACGATTAATAATCGTACAGGAGACACGAGAGTACACAAGGATGCATACGTGGCACCAATCAGCATGCGCCGACATCTGCTCCATGATCTCCACTCAGCCGCTGATGACAGAGAGACAACAAGGACAATAGTCAGGACACGTGGATCCATTCAGCGTGTGCCAACTCCATCCTCACCCAGAAGCACTAACGGTTGTTGCAGAGGGGACAAGACGGATATTCCTTGTTGTCGACTCCAGTCCCAAGACCCATCAGCCCATCTCCTTCCTCACTACTCCGGTTATAAATAGAAGCCTTCACCTACATGTTTAACCATTCTGTTCCTTGCTCTCTCACTACTAATCACACACTTATTTCCTCAAAACGCATACTTATTCTCATGCCGGAGAGTGGTTAAGAGGAGAACCCCCCCTATTCCCCTCCTCTTACGAGCTTAACAGGGTGTTTAGTGTTTTGCAGTAACATCTCGATCACAGCTCGGAGAAGATTAAGAAGATTAACCTTATTTGTTGAGGCACATACCACAAACTAATCACCAGATTAGTTTGGTGTTTCTTCATTGGCGCCCACCGATTTTTACAATCAATTTCATCTTCTCTTTTCTTTTCTGAGCTATTCTGTTCTCTCGATCAATGGCTGATCAGGGATTCCCAGACTTTGGCTTCGAGACACGCTCTCAAGTAGGCACGGTGGAGGACGTCTCGCACGTCCAAAACCTGCCTACTGACAAGTTCATCGAAGGGGAAACTGCAAACGTTGGGGGAGTCCGCGCAAGTGGTGTTCGCATCATCCAAACGGTTACCTCAACAAGTCATGGCGCTGGCCCGACAACTCCAGCACCATCGAATGTATCCATGTTGTTGGGTTTACCAGAGGGGGAAACGCTCGCCTCCTGGTATGCCAAGCAACAGGCAACCTTGAATCTCGTACACTCGCAGTTGAGCACGCAATAGGCAATTCTACAAGCGCAGACGGAACCATCCCTTGTGGCAACTCCTGCATCAAGGCAGGGGGCGCATCAGACGCCTCCTCAAGAGAATGTACAAAGGCAACATGAGAGACCCGTTTCTCAAAGAAGATCGAGCGCGCACGATACGCGCAACACCTATGATGAAACAAACAGTTACTATGAACACCCCTCTCATGCGCGGCACAGACGCCCATTAAGTAGTCGGTTTGGGCCGCACAACTTCAATGACGAGTGGGAAAACAACACTGATGAGAACGATTCCACATACCCTTAAGAAGCAAGCTCTTCAGTTTTCAACCGTCTGCAAAAGAACCATGAATCGTACAAACCAAAGCCGCACATTACATACAATGAAGCAGCAGAGCATAACTTCAGTCTTGTTTATAGGCTAGCGGCAGCAGCTGAGCATTCCAAATTCACCTGGAGCATTGCTTTTGCTCCGCTGGAGAAATACAAACTTCCACAAACTGTGGGTAAGTTTAACGGCCTTACTGATCCGGATGATCACGTTCAACTTTTTATAAGTGTTGGTGTGGTGGGCGGATGGACCATGCCTATGTGGTGCCATCTCTTCGTTCAAACACTCACGGGAGCTACTCGCGCGTGGTTTGACAACATCCCAGCAGGAAGAATCAAATCATGGATTGATTTCCAAGAACAATTCCTAGCCCATTTCAGCCAATAAAGGCGATACAGGCACGATACATCTGAAGTTATGGACATATGGAGACGAGAGAATGAAGGTTTGGAAGATTTTATCACTCGCTTTAACAAGGAGTGCTTAGAAATTGGTGGAGTGAGCGAAGATCTGATGCGCACCCACGTCAAAAAGGTAATCCGTTGTGATAGTCTAATCCGGACTATCACGGGCAGAGACGGTATGCCTAAAGAATGGGACAAGCTAATGGCAGAAGCCAAAGTAGTCGCGCAAACAGAAGAGTCACTAACTGGTGGCAAGTCCAGTCATTATTCAGAACATCGTTATTCAAGAACCAACGCGCGCGAATCAAACATGCACAACAAGAACAAAAACCCTGGCTGGAAGTCCAACCAGTCCAGTGGTTACGAAGAAAGGCCTCGATTCAAGGAAGACGCGCGCGACACGATTGATCGACTCGGATACCACAAGGCGGTGAAGAACGAGTGTAGGGAGAAACATTGGAGTCCGTTAAATAAGACACCTAAGGAGGTTGTTATGACAGAGAACCATGATTTCAAAGCTCCAAAGCCTATGTCGAACAAGAAGGGTCAAGACCCTAATCTATATTGTGATTTCCACAAAGATACAGGCCACTTGACAGACGACTGTATCAGCTTATGCTAGGAAATCGAGAAGGCTCTCAAAAGTGGAAAGATGGGTCACTTAGTGAAGAATGTGCGCAAAGAGACGCGCCAGATACAGAAGAACGACGATGGAGGTCAGAAGAAAGTCCGTCGGTTAGAAACACACATGGTCGACGGACCAAGAAAGAGCATTAAAAGTAAGGGCAAACGCCCATTCAAGCCATCGTGGCAAGAGCAGCAAGTAATCTTTCCGGTGGTGCGCGGGGGGCCTCGCGCCACACGCCCCGTCGTCATCACCGACATCATTGCCCATTATGAGACGGACTATGTCTTCATTGACCCTGGGAACATAGCCGATATAATCTACGAGCAATGTTTTGATCAATTTGATCCTGAAGATAAGGCACGCCTGGAACCAGTGGACTACCCGTTGTCTGGTTTCTGTAATGAAACGATATTTCCACTGGGTCAGATCAGCTTCCCAGTCACACTATCTGACGGTAAACATTCCAGAACAACTAATGTCAACTTCATGGTCATGCTAGTTAAATCAAGACATGATGTCTTAATTAGAAGAGAAACACAGGGTGAAATGAGCATGGTAACATCCACCCCACATTCGCCTATCGGTTTCCCAACAGCAACGGGGGTGGCAATTATTTACTCAAGGAAATAAGTCATGGCAACTGATGATGCTCGTCCAGCGAAGGCCAGCAAGGTTACGCCTCCAAAAGAACCAGAAAAGTGGATCTTGAATCGCAAGTATCCAGAACAAATAGTGGAGATTGGTCGCACGATATCTCCAAACATCAGGTCACATTTAAAGCAACAGCTCTTCAAGAATATGGACATATTCGCCTGGACACCGTCAGAAATGGCCGGTGTCCCGCGCGACATTATCGAGCATTGCTTAAATACTTTTCCATCAGTCGAACCGAAAGTGCAACGAAAGCGCAGCTTGGGGTCTGAAAAGACAAAGGAGATGAACGAGCAAGTTTGTGAGTTGATGAAGGCAGGTATCTTGCGCGAAGTGCGCTATCAGACCTGGGTGGCAAACCCAGTCATGGTCGACAAGTCTAATGGAGGGTGGCGCATGTGCGTCGATTATAAAGATCTCAACAAGGCATGCCCGAAAGATTGTTATTCACTGCCCGAGATCGACAAGAAAATAGACTCTCTCGCACCGTTCAGATGGAAGTGTTTCTTGGATTGTTACAAAGGCTATCAACAAGTCCAAATGGCCTTGGAAATCTTTATCGGAGTTGCCTTAGCGCGCCGCAACGCGCGCGTAGATATAAACCTAGTTGCCTTAATAATAATAATAATAATAATAATAATAATAATAATAATAATAATAATAATCTATACTATATTATAATGTATGAGGGAATGATATTTTAAGATACCCAAAAAATAATAACTTTTTCCCCACTTTATTTATAGAAAGATCTCTAAAATAAGGGTAATTAAGTCTTTTAAACACTATTTATTTCTTAGCCCCTAAGCTTATTACACTTAAACCCCTAAGGTTTTAACAAAATTATAGATAATTAGTTACAATTCACTCATCCACAACAAACTTATACATTTTTTACGTATTCTTCACATATCTTATATACTATACTGTTTAAAAAAAATCCAAAGATAGCATGACGACTTACACATTTTTGTCAATGTTTCGATAGTTGTGTTTTCAATATCGACGCACGGATTAAAAGCTACAAGTCGTTAATGCTTTAATATACAAGTAATTACTAATTGTGATCTAATGCGCCTAATCTACAAAGATGGGCTCCATCTATGCAAACAAAAAACAAAAAGAATTAAAAATACCATAACATAAAATGAAGATATTATGTGTCACATTTTATTTTATTAAAACTGCCTAATATATGTACTTAGAAATATCTTATAAAAACTTAAAACTAACTAAAACAAACTTCCTAAATAAAGGGGTGTCAAATCTAAAATTAAACCCTAATGCACTTCTATAGTTACTTACTACTATAAATACATAGCAAGACACCCCTATATCCATTGCTAACCAAAGTTAAAAAACGAATCCAGTTCTGAATTCAATTGTTGCGAAAAACCAAACATGTGAGATTCAAAATTCTAAGGTCAGTTCTATTATACCGCAGTAGTGAATAATTGTTTTCTTTTATTTACTTTTATGTGAATGTTAACTTATTTGATTTTTCAGATTCAGTTGCATGATGAACATGCCAATTTAAACAACTCATTTGTCGAACAAGCTTCTAAGGTATTGATTTTGCTGGTTTTTAAGTATTATTTTTGCGTATATCTTTCATATTAACTTGTTCGTTATGTTATTATATGTGTGTTTTATTGTAGGATGATGGTGATAAAAGTGTTAATATTATTTCTTATGGTGCAATGTTAGTCCATACAAGTCTAATCTTTAACGTGAATTTAGTGAATATGTAATTTTAAGGTTTATTTAATCTTTTTTTAACTTTTGTATTCAATTTTTGTACTTTTTAAGGATCGAAAGTTTGAGACTCAAAGGAAGAGGTTCAAGAGACTCTCTGAATGGAAATGAAGTGAGGTTATTAATTTAGACGATTCTGAGGACAATGACAAAGAAGAGGAATTAGAAGATACTGCTGATTCAAGCACAAACCAGAAAACCCGATTAAAAACACATCGAGTGTCAATTCAAAAGCAAAACAGATTTCATGCAGTATAATATGAAATCTATCAAGTGTTTTTATGTTTTTTTTTCATTTTCAACTGTTATGTTTGATCTAGACGTATGAATGAAGTTTATTTTATATTTGAACTTTATTTTTTGTGTTAATATAATGCAGTTATTGACCGTATTAATAAAGTTCAAAATCAAGTTAGTATCCTAAATTTACAAGTCAACTAAACTTATATAAGTTAATATCCTAAAGTTGCAATAATTAGATATTGTAGTTAGATAAAGTCAAGCTGAAATTATAAAATATTGCAATTATTATTGAATATTAATCTAAAAATTTGTATTTCTTAATTAAAAAATAATAAAGTAATAAACTTTAAAGCTAAACAAAAAAACTGAACTTACTATGATATAAAGTTAATAAAGATATAAACTCCTAACATCCTTTTTTTTTTTTACAAAAACTGTTTTTAAAATTTTATAAAAAATATATTTTTTTACATATATAAAAACGAAATTTAACAATTAAAGTTAAAGGTGTAAAACGTACTTACGAGTCAACTATTATTTTTTTATTTTTATAAAAAAAAAATTTAAACTTAAAGTTTATTGGATGAGTACCATGTAGATACATAAAAAAAGTTATGAACTAAAGAATAAAATTATAAAATTTATCATTTAACCAAAAAAATAACCTTACTTTACACTATAACAACTTATATTTTATTTTTTGTCATTTGATTATCATCTTTTTTTTTAAAAAAACGAAACTTTACATGTGTAAAACATTTTTTTTACTTTATTTATAAACAAAACATTTTGTTTCTATAAAAAAATAATTCTTTTATAAACATTTTTTTTGTAACAAGTAATATAAATAAAATACTCCAGAAATTTACAATCTTTACTAGATAAATACTAAACCATGTTGTAAATTTTTAAGAATTATAAGTTCAACTATATTGTTCTAGATAATATTAGTCAGTTTCAAAAGAATTCTTTACCAACTTAACTAGATACATAGTAGATTTGTTGCATATTTTTAGGGATTATAAGTTAAAAGTAGACTCATATAGATAAGATTGATTAGGAACTAAAACTCTGAACTTAGTATGATATAAAATTAATAAAGATATAAACTCTTAACATCCTATTTTTTTTTATAAAAACAGTTCTTGAAATTTTATAAAAATATAAATTTTTTATATCTGTAAAAAACCAACATTTAACAATTTAAGTTAAAGCTCTAAAACATACTCACGAGTCAAATACTATTTTTATTTTTATAAAAACGAAAATTTTAAACTTAAAGTTTATTGTCTGAGTACTATGTGGATTTAAACTTAAAGTTTATTGGATGAGTACTATGTGGATATTTAAAAAAAGTTATCAACTTTAAAGAATAAAATTATACTTTATAATTTAACCAATAAAATAAACATACTTTACAATTATAACAACTTATCTTTTATCTTTTGTCTTTTGATTATTAATTTTTATAAAAAAATAATATTTTTGGTCTTTTGATTATTACTTTTTATAAAAAAAAACAAAATTTTACATATGTGTAACATGGGTAGGGATCGTGTACATTAATTAAGAAGTGTGAGAAGTGTGAGAAGTGTATTATAACACTATATATAACAATATATAACACCATATAAACACCGTATAACACTATGTAACACCATATAACACTATGTAACACTATATAACAATATATAACATTATACATCTATCACAGACATGCTATCAAACAAAATATAGTGTTATATAGTGTTATATAGTGTTACATAGCGTTATATGGTGTTATATGGTGTTACATAGTGTTAGCGGTGTTTATATGGTGTTATATAGTGTTATATATAATGTTATAATAAACTTCTCACACTTCTGGATTAATGTACAGGATCCTCTACCTGTGTAACATTAATGACATATATCCACCGCAATAATGTTATCATAAATATTATACGAATAAGAAAACTACCAGAAATGAGTTCCGTAATCCAAAGTGTCGCTCCCGTCGCATCGCGTGGGCACCTTAATAGTAATAGTAATAGTAATAGCAATAGTAATAGTAATAATAAATAGTAATAAAAATAATATATTTCTTTCCATTGAAGGAATGAAAAAAAACACTCCTTTACCAAGGAAAGGAATGGAAATTATTATATTTTTTTTTGAAAAAAAAGGCGATGTATTAAAAAGACTTAAGCAAGGTGCTCAAGCAAGTACAAATTACAGGAAAATAAGAAAGGAAACGGAGGTACGATACAATTACTCTCTTATACAAAAACTCCTCCATTTTTTCCATGGCAAATCCTTGAGTTCTGAGCGATTACAAACCCATGTGAACGAAACTGCCTTGATGTCTCCAATTATCTTCGCAAGGACTGGAAGTTTGCTTTTGAAAATGACGTCATTTCTCGTTTTCCAAATGATCCAGCAGGTTGTTGCTACCACCGTATACACCGCCCTTTTGTATCTCTTTATCCCTTGATACGAGTCCGTGAACTCCAATAATTGCACCACACTTAGGATATATCTAGGTGGAGGAATCTTCATCCATTGAAAGATTACCGCCCAAATTTGTTGAGCCAAGCCGCATGTAACGAGAAGGTGGTTAACCGATTCAATACCTTCATTGCATAGGACACAGTTAGCCGAGGGAAGATGAATACGCCGAATCTGAAGTGCCTCTCTTGTAGCGATCCGGTCCAATACGACTCTCCAAAGGAAGCAGTTAACCTTTTTGGGAATCCAATGCAGCCAATTCAGTACTTTTGTTTCGTTTATTAGACTGATTTTATCAAGTTCTGCCCTTACCAATCCTGCCTGAAATTCCACTTGTTTCTCACCCATCCTCCATAGCCACGCATCAGATCTTTGACTAATTGTGACCCCGTTTATGACTGCCAAACATTCATCCCATTCTTTTAACAATACATTAGATGACAGATTGTTTCTACTCCCCAGAACCACTCGATACATCCTTGGTTTGTTCTATAATGATACGAGACATAGCATCTTTTATCACTTTCATGATTATAAAGATTCGGAAAAGATTCTCTTAAGGTTCTATTTCCTGCCCATAAATCCAACCAAAACAGGATTTTATCTCCTTTTCCCATTTTTGGAAGCATTCTTTCACATACAACAATTGGCTGATTTGCATTTAACCGACCCATATTAACTATTGCTTTCCAAACACCACCAATAGAGTTTTTTAGTGGGATTGAGGATTTACTTTGAGCCCCACTATGAAAAGCCATGATCACCCTTGCCCAAAGGGAGGAAGGTTCGTTTTTGTAACGCACACACCATTTGATCATGAGGGCCTTGTTCATTGATGCAATACTACCTATACCCAACCCACCCTTATTTTTTGGAGCTACCACTTTAAACCACGGGACCCAGCTGACTTTGTTTTTTTCCATGCACCCGGCCCACAGGAATTTGCGACGAATTCTTTCCATATGTTTAACAACTTGAATTGGGGCACAAAAAAGTGAGAGGTAGTAGGTGGGAAGATTACCTAACACCGCTTGGATTAGTGTCACCCTACCGCCGAATGATAATGTTCGAGCCTTCCATAATGTAAGCTTTTCCTCAAATCTTTCAATGATAGGCTTCCAAAACTTCACTTGATTCATGTTTGCACCAACCGGAAGACCGAGATAAGTAAAGGGGAATGCACCCGTTTTGCATTGTAGGATTGCCGCCTTTTGCATAATAGCTTCGTTTGATACGCCCAACCCAAATAGATGACTTTTGAAGAAATTTACCTTTAATTCTGAAGATAAATGGAAGCATCTTAATAATCTTGAGAGATTATGGAGGTTTGTATCTGACCATTCCCCCACAAATAAGACATCGTCCGCATAGAGTAGGTGTGAGATGGTTGGGCCCTCATTTGGCATGTTAGCCCCTTTGAATAAACCGTTTTCACTAGCCGTGATTGTTGCAACATGAAGAGCTTCCATAGCTAGAATGAATAATAAAGGAGATAGAGGATCCCCTTGACGAACCCCACGTTCGATATTGAATTCTTGTGATGGAGAGCCGTTTACCAAAATTGAGGATCTTGAAGACGATAAAATGCCAAAGATCCATTTACGCCATAAGGCTGGAAACCCATTTGCGAGAGAATAGACTCTAGGAAGTTCCAACTTATAGAATTGAACGCCTTTTCAAAATCTACTTTGAATAACATTAGCTTCTTTTTCACCTTTTTGCTCCATGAGACCAGTTCATTGATAATAAAAGGACCCTCCAAGATACTACGACCCTCGATATAAGCCGTTTGGGTGTCGCTAACCAGAGAACCCATTACTCTCTTCAATCTCTTAGCCAAGATTTTTGAGACCAATTTCGAGATACAACCTATGAGGTTGATAGGCCGAAATTCATTTATGAATTGAGGGTTGGACACTTTAGGCACTAAAGTGATGAAACTCGAGTTACACCCCCTGTTGAGCTTCCCATGGACATAGAAATAATCTAAAAGTTTGACAAAATCAGCTTCCATACTTTCCCAAAACTGTCTGATAAAGCTGAAAGTGAAGCCATCTGGTCCCGGTGCCTTGTCACCCCCACAATCCCACACTGCCTCTTTAGTTTCTTCTTTAGAAAACCGTTTTACCAGCAGAGCCGATTGATCCAGAGACAAAGCTTTGAATATGTTGTTTACAAACTTGGGTCTGCAGTGGTTATCCTCTTTGAATAATTTCTCAAAATAATTTTTTATCTCCAACTTTAAAGAATCCGGCTGCGAGATCCATACATCATTGAAAACAAGACCGTTAATCCTATTGTGTTTCTGATGACTTTTGATAATACCATGAAAGAATGAGGAGTTCTCGTCTCCCTCGATTAACCATTTGACCTTTGCTCTTTGCTTTAGATCCTCCAAATTATATCCTTCCAGTTCCGCCACTTTGTTAACCCATACTTCTCTACTTTGAATTTCCTCATTCGAAAGAGACATAGATTCGGCTTTCAAGTCAAGATTTTCTATTTTCTTTGTGAGCTCACAAATTAATCTTTGATCCCGGGCCTTTAACTCCTTACACCATGGTTTGATTGCCGTTTTAACTGCTTTCAGCCGTAAACTTACCATTTTGTCCGGAGGGTTCGGTTGTTGAAATTCAAGATACGAGTTTAGCACGATGTTTCGTAGGCTTGCTTCATTAAGCCATGAGTTGAAAAAACGGAATGGAGGGGTGCCGAAATTTTCAGCTGAGCATTTTAGAAGCAGGGGACGATGATCAGAACGGTATGTGGGCAACCCAGATAGAGTTGCAGAGGCCCAATTTGACAGGAAAGAATGGCAGACCAGGACTCTGTCAATTTTACTAAGACTTCTGCCGTCATCCGCCATATGTGTATATGAACAACCAAGCATATTGTATTCAGATAGGCCTGCTGACCGGATAAACTGATTGAAGCTTTCTGCCGCTTGAGTGTTGAATCTGGAATTCCTCCTTTCTCTGGGTTCCCTAACACAATTAAAGTTGCCCAAAAGAATCCAGGATCCGTTGTGTGAGCTTAAAAGATTAAGCAGATTCGACCACAGATCTTTTTTACTATTATTATCATGGGGAGCATAGATATTCACAACATTGACATTCCCACCCCCATTTGTTAATTCACCCATAGTAGCCAAAAAATGTCTGTTTGCGACCGATGATTTTTTAATGAAAATAGATGGATCCCAAATATTCAATAAACCCCCCGATCTCCCAGTAGCATCTACTGCTTCTGAATCAAAAAAGGGGTTACCCCAAAAAGAGTTCACCTGTAACTTTTCCGAGTCTGTAAGCTGGGTTTCTTGTATTGCAACGAAATTGACCATGTTGTGCTTGATCAACTCTTTAATATGCATCGCCTTCATGGGGTCCCCCACTCCCCTAATGTTCACGGATAGATAATTCATTGGGAATTGATCGACACCCTTTCACCTATCACTTGCTTCCTGATGTCATTTTCTTTGCCATTCATGTCAAAACCCAGACACTCTCCGACTTCTTTTGTGAGACTTACTTCCTTTTCCACCTCCAGGTCCTCCTGTTGTGAAACCGATCCCTTTTCCTTTGATACACCATCATCGACTTTAGATCCAGTGTTTCTCCCTTTACTTTTCGGACAATCTCCATTGCGTGGGGTCCAGAGCGAGTCTTTCATTCTCGTAGAAGGAAATCTGAATTTAGATTTCTTGCCAAGACCAACTCGATTTGAATTTGCAGAGATTTGTTTCGATGATTCTGCCATGTCGTATGGAGGAATGTTTAGGTCAAGAGTCTCTTTCCCCTTAACCTGTTGTAGTAGTGCTCTTAGGTTGAAAGGATCTGGAGACTCTGAATTCTCCTCATTTATAGACTTGGGCCGGGCTGCATAATTATTATCTGAATTTTCAGATGGGGGAGTCTCCAATATAGGCCCAGCATCAAAAAGCTTGTTAAGCCCAAGACCATCCTCATTATCTGCTAGACAAGTAGGTCCAGCATGTGGGGGAGGTGGAGGGGTATCATATGGGCCCATTTCCGAACCCACCGAATTTGATGATACGACCCTTTTAGGGTTAATGTCATTGTGTCTACAGTCATTGGATTTCGAAAAAGGAGAATTAATATCACCAGCCGACTTTGGAGACTGTGCTGAACACCTTCCAGTATCCCTATTATTGTTGCCTTTGTTTCCAAGAACTCCGACTTTTGGGCTACCCTTTTCAACTACCGGAGAATAGTTGCTGGAGCATGACTGTCCAGATTCCGCCTGAGTTTTTGAATTATTCCGGTCAGTGGGCGTAACGGGAGTGAACAGGGACTCGTCACAAATATCTTCCGTAATTAGAATATCATATGGACGACCGTGCCAGGCAATAGTTAGAATGTTGTTTATGCGGCCAACTTTGCTTTGCTGGTAATGAAACACACTGAATTAACCGATAGGTACAAATCTTCGTCGTCAGCTTTGGAAGGGATTAACACTGAACCAATCAAGTTTCCTATTTGATCAAAAATGTTTGGACCCCAGAATTGAAGCGGTACCCCCCTAATATAAATTCTTGCTAGTGGTTGATAGTTATTATATTTGGTAGGAGTTAGATTCCTTTGAAATGCTCAATTTCATTACCACAAGCTAACCAAACATGTTTCTTTTTATTCTATCAGAATAATCCATTCTTTTCCACCTTTTATTCCTTTCTACCAAACGCTACCTAAGTGTTTATAAACTTATTGGGTCACCATCACATGTTGGTGAGCCATTTTTGGTATAGTCGTAGGTGCAACCATGATAGGCATAGAAATCAAAACCATTGCGCTTATATCTATCCTGCTCACATCAACAAGTATATGTTGTCCAAACCTATACAAAAAGGCATAACTAATTAGTGTCATGTTGAATATTAAATCGCCTTGTTATAACCTTAATACTTAAGAGAAACAAGTAATAAGATTGTTGAAAAGGCATGTATATTAAGTTTTGAATTCTATGATATCAAGTCTTTTTATGAATTTAATGAGAAAGACTGAAATGCAGACAACAGATCACCACATTCTCTGTAGACTGCAATCATGGTATTTCAAGATACATCTCTTTCCAGCATTTCATCAAACAAAACACATGGTATGCATACGTTGAAACAAGTGAACCCACGAGGGTTTGTGACTCTAATCCTGACTTATAACATGTGAAATCACTCTTTCAAACCTTTTGTTCAGATACAAACACGAAGAACAATAGCAATGGTGATTGAATTGGCCTTAAAATGTTGCAATCATTATACCAATAATATAATGGTTTCTTACTGGTTTGATGACTCTCTTAAGGAAATTACTTAGATCATTAACACAAGTGAAACCAACTTCTTATAAAATTGCCTGCAAAAGCAAATTATAAACAAACCTTCTGAATAGGTAAAAAAAAAAAAAAAAAACCATTTCCACAAAACAAAAAATAATAGAAACAAAATATCTAGTCATCACAATTTTATAATAAACAATGAGTTGTCTCAATGTGCAGGTAGAAGTTTTAGATTGCATCATGCATATGCTGCTCATTTCACAAAATTAACTAATAGTAGAATGAGACCAATATTTTCCATGAAAATGGATCTCACAACACCTCGAAGCCTTAGGAAGCTTACGCAAGTTTGCACAAAACCACGTTTCTTCTTCAACGTTGCAAGACTCTCTCCAAGTGATTGTTATATTCTTCAACACCGCGGAATTCTTCAGCATGTATTTCAGAAACAGCATATCACGTTTCCACAACTTACAAATTGAAATCTTGATGGTTGTAAGATTTGTTAGCATACAAGCCGGAGCGGACTTTGGTTCCACCCATGTATGAATTAGTTTCTAACTCAAACAAGATAGACAAGTTAGTACATTTCAATATTATGTTTGGGTAACATGTACAAAAAGAAAAATGGTCAAATCAACAGCTCAGGTACCTCTTCAATGTACAAATGTTTCAGCTCAGGACAACTTTCAAGAAACTGAAGGATCGATCTAGAATGCTGGAAATTCTTCAACTTCAAGTGCTTCATATTTGGAAAGATGGGCAGAGGTGAAGTGAATAGGAAACTTACATTTTGAACAAAGAGTGATTTGACTCCACTTAATCCATTTAGAAGCTCAACCAACAGATGATGACGATCAAATATTATTTCACTAAATGAAACAGAAGCCTCAACCAATGACGACAAATCTTCCATTACAAAAACCGAGCACAACATACCACCAATACATAGGTATTCCAGATCAGGGACGTTTAAAAAAACTTTGTTGATAACAGATGTATGATGTGGCCATGTTAATTTCAATCTTTTCAAAGTAGGGATATTGGATATGTAATTTTCTTTATTCACTTTGCACATAATATGCAAAGATAAATTTTCAAGCAGTGGGCAACCATTGATGAGTTTATACAATGCATTAATGTAATGATCGGTGTAAACGCTTATGTCAAGTGATTTCAGGCAAGGAAGATAAACCAAAGGCAGATCCGTCAAAAAACTCCGAACATAATCACAAAAATCTAATTTTAGTTTTGTGAGTGTCTTGCAAGTGAACATGCTTAAAGGCAACTTAAGTGAAAGTGAGGTAACCTCTATGTCAAGCTCACGAACGTTTAACCTGACTGCCTTATCAATCCAATTTGATACTCTTGACTTTAGATTCCAACGTTTAGAAAAGTGTAACCGAAATAACTGAAGGTGGGATGCCTTACAAACGTTCATTACCCAGTCTCCAAATTTTATCAAGATGTTTTTATCATGGAATGTATCATCATCAAAGTCAAGATTCGTGACAAGCCTCCATTTGTACCTCCAACTTTTGGATAAAATGCTAGTTTGCACAGCATCTTTCGTAGGCATTGAAGAGAGTATATGTGAAGCTATCTCTTCAGGCAATATGCTAAGCCGGTCTACATTCTTTGAACTCATTGCGCTTCTTAAAAAACAAACACAATCAAACACAAAAGTTCATAATCAAACTGTATTTATATTAAAGTTGGATCGTGCGAGCATGTTAATATATAATCAAACAAAAATATTCAAAATCAAAGATGAAAACATACCAGATTAAGCCAAATGCACCATAGTTTTTTTTTTTTTTTTTTTGGTGCCTTAGCTGAAACTAACCAATTGTAGTTGCATTTTAACCGTCTAATAAAAAAAAAAGCAGGGTCTTATTTACGTGTGGAATAGTGTTTTAACAATGAAACTAAAAACTGTCAATGTACATTCAAAGATGAAAACCTAATCAACCGAATCCTTACCTGTACAGATGACAAGAAAGGCAATTAGGGTTTGGGATTTCAAAGTAAAATCCCAATAGAAACACGGATTGAAGGTTTCACGAGCACGATCACTTGGAATAAAACGCCGTTGTCTCAGTGGCCGTTATCTCTATTTACTTTTTACCCTATGATTTTGGCCCACGGTTTCTTTTAATGTATTCTGGCCCAAGTGTTATAAGCCCAAAACAGTATGTATGATAAGAGTTTGTGGAGGCGTATAATTAAGGTTTAGGATTTGTAGGAGGTGGGTAAAAGAGGTGCCTTAGGTTTGTTGTAGGGACTTGATGTTCCTATAGGGCAGACGTTGCATGTCATTGTATTCTTATATTTATGCCTATGTGCAGGGGGCGGACCCACCCTAAGCCGTGGGTGGGCGGTCGCACCCTTTGAAAAAAAAGTTTCAGTATTATTTTACTCCGAAAATCCCCAGATCGCCCCCCTTAAAATTTTGTAATCGCCCCTTGAGCTTGGACCTCATGAAAGAGAAGATATGAAAAAAATGAAACAAAATTAAAGAATCTGTTCACCGGAAAAACTGGTGGAAATAAGAACTCTACTGCTGCGTGCAAATAAAGAAAAAAGAGAAACAATGTGTATTGTTCTTTTTAATATGGACCAACTCAAAAATTACTTTATTTAGGTTAAAACACGAATGTCAAAAAGTAAAAGAGAGTGAGTGGCTCCTATTACACCAAAATTGTTGGTAGTACTAGACCTATATTTTAAACTTCAAATATCTTTATTTTATTCACCATATATAAATTTAATTTAATAACTGTGTATGAGTTTTGCTTTTATTTTTATTTTTATTTTTATTTTTATTTTAAGCTTTTCAAATATCTTTATTGTATCTGATTTAATTTACTTATTCATTATTAATTTACTTGATTAAGTTTAATTATTTATATAATTATTCATCACGACTTTTATTGTCCTTGTCACAAATAAACATGTTTCAAAAGTTATATATGTAAAAACATTTTAATCCCATGTTTCTTACAATCATTAGACATCAACGACATTTTAAGAAAGTTGAGTATAAGAATGAGATTGTTGTTTCCTATGATCGAACCAATAAATTATTATTTGGAGTTAATTACAAAGTTAGTCCCTGTGGTTTGCACAAAGTAACATACTCAGGTACTAATAGTTTAAAATCACATTTTAGGGTATTAACTTTTCATTTTATAACGTTTGGAGGTATTAACGTTATTTGTAGGTTTAAAATCACATTCTATTAGTACCTAAGTATGTTATTTTGTGCAAACCACATGGACTAACTATGTTAATACCTAAGAAGTTAATACCTCCAAACGTTACAAAATGAAAAGTTAATACCCAAGAAGGCGATTTTAAACTATTAGTACCTAAGTATGTTATTTTGTGCAAACTACATGGACTAACTATGTAATTAACTCTTATTATTTGTTTAGTATTTGAGAGGATTGGAAAAATGTTTTAAAAATTATATATGTAAACATTTTAGTGAGATGTTTCATACAATCATTAAATATCAAGGGCACTTCAAGAAAGTTCAGTATAAGAATAAGATTGTTGTTTCTTATAATCAAATCAATAAATTATTATTTGTTTAGTATTCAAGAGGATTGGAAGTGAGGTAAAAATACATTAAGGAACGTTTTTACAAGTACTAAAATGAAGTTGTTTTACAAAAAAAAAAAATCATGATATGTTAAATACTTAAATTTAAAGTGAATATGTGATAATGTGATGTTGAGATATGTTATTGAGTTATTGACTTGAATGAGAAGCCATCTCCGATCCGACCCAAACCGAAAAAAATATATTATATACCAATAGACACAAGACCCTTTAAAAATTTTCGCACCCCGTGAAAAAAGTTTCTGAGTCCGCCACTGCCTTTGTGTGGTCTCATGAGGTCACGCATTTTTCTATGTTATTTTCATCAATCTTGCTATGTGTGGTCCCATGAGGTTATGTATTTTCTATGTTTTTTTCATCACTCTTGCTTGCATTCGTGTTCTTGCTAATTTTACTATTTTCATGCTTTATTGTTTGTTTGTTTGTCTTGGGTGTTGTTAGAGTTGAGTCGAGAGTCTCTCTAGAAGCAGCCTCTCTATCTTATAGATAGAGGTAAGGTTTGCCTACATCACACCCTCCTCAGACCCTTTCAATAGCTTTGCTAGTTGTGACATTTATTGGGTACGACTGATAACTTAACCAAATATACTGATTAAAAATGATTTAATTTAAAATAGAATGATTTAAAAAGTAATTATAGTGTCTCGTTTTTTGAACCACAACGTTTTATCAAGTGAACCTGAATTATATATAAAGAGTTAAGTTCACGTACAAACAGTCTTATCATACAAAACAAAACGTACGAAAGGCATGAAAAAGTCAAAAAAACATGGTGACATTTTCGTAATGATTTGCTCATATAGGTAATTATCAAAATTACTATACAAATGATCTTGTGGGGTAATTTTGATCTTGTAGGGTAATTTTGTAAACCGTTCTTGTATGGTAATTTTGATCTTGTGGGGTAATTTTGATACACTTGTAGAGTAATTATGATACTCTACAAAATTACCCTACAAGATCAAAATTACCATACAAGATCATTTTTAGAGTAATTATGATACTTTACAAAATTACCCTACTAGAACATTTTACAAAATTACCCTACAAGATCAAAATTACCATACAAGATCATTTTTAGAGTAATTATGATACTTTACAAAATTACCCTACTAGAACATTTTACAAAATTACCCTACAAGATCAAAATTACCTTACAAGAACATTTTACAAAGAGTAAACTGCCATTTTGGTCCCTGAGGTTTGGTCACTTTTGCCACTTTAGTCCAAAAATCAAACCTTTTGCATCTGGGTCCCTGTGGTTTCAGTTTTAGTTTTATTGCCATTTTGGTCCAAAAATGAAATCAGGTCATATTTATCTTATAAAATACTGCAATTCTGTCATTCTACTCAGGGGCAAATCAGATCATATTTGTCTTATAAAATCTGGTATTTATTTATAAAAAAGAAATGACCATTTTGCTTCTACGGAAAATGACAAAATAGCAGGATTTTATAAGACAAATATGACCTGATTTCATTTTTGGACCAAAATAGCAATAAAACTGAAACCACAGGGACCCAGATGCAAACGGTTTCAGTTTTGGACTAAAGTGGCAAAAATGAACAAACCACAGGGACTAAAATGGCAGTTTACTCTTTTACAAAATTACCTTACAAGATCATTTATAGGGTAATTTTGATAATTACTCTACAAGTAAATAATTACGAAAATTTCACCGCGTTTTTTTTACATTATCACCCTATTCGTACGTTTTATTTAATAAAAGTATTTGTATTTGATCTTTTGTCTATATATAAAAATGTTTTATCAATGAACCTGGATTATATATAATAAGGTCCAAATATATTATGAAAATTGTTAATGTGCTACATAGACTTTAATGAGATCTTCAATTCTTCATCAGTTTTATATCTGTACATTTTTATATTCGATTTTTTAAGGAGAGACATACAGTACGCTAAAAGTTATATTATATAACCCTACAAAAAGTAACTTAAGACACAATGGTTTGGATCACACCCCTTCAAAGACACAATGGTTTGGATCATACCCCATTAAAAAGTCACAACCCTTCAAATTACTATTATATATATCACACCCTTACAAAAAGTTACAACCCTTCATATATTTACAAAAAGTCACAACCCATCACACCCCCTTCAAAAAGTCACAACCTTTCAAACTACTTTTATGTATATCACACCCTTATAAAAAGTCACAACCCTTCAAACTACTTTTAAATATTTCATACCCCTTACCAACTTGAGGTTTGTACCCCATTCGTTTAAAAGTAGCGCTGGTTAGAAATTCTATGGATAAGTTTCTACCTTTTCGTTAAAAAGTCGAGTCGATTAGAAATTATATAGAGTAAATTGCACAAAACGTCCTTTAAGTTTCACCAATCTTGCTGGTTTCAGCCTTAATCTTTATAAGTTGCCAAAACCAGCCTTGAAGATTAATTTTGTTGCAGGTTTCATCCTTTATAACTAACCCAGTTACTAATCCATGTTAAATGGCCTCACATGCATAGCATGTGAGGGTAAAACTGTCTGTTCATCTCTCTCTCTCTCTCCACTTTCTTCATCTTCAACCTCCAAAATCACCATAGCTTCAACCCTCCATTGTTGACAGCTATGTCGTTCCTTCCAATTTTTGGGTTTTGAATCTGCACAGCCTCTGCAGCTGCATTAACACGAGCGTGGTCATCTGAGCCTAACCCCATGAGACCTCCTGATTTACCCGCCAAACCATCCTCCATCTCTGAGTCAAACGAGACCCCTGCAACAGCACCTACCTGTTCACCAGCCGACTGGGCAGTAGAGGCGGCTGACTGCTGAACACCCACCACATCCATCTCTTGCTCAGAACCTTCTAGGTTAGCAGGGGTGGTATCCAACTCCCTGTTATTTCCTTCCAAATCCATACTCTCATCAACAAACCCCTGCGATTGGGGGTATTTTACCGAAGAAACACTAGACTTTCCACATGTGGTATGCAAGTTATAACAGAACCCAGGGGTTTGTTGAACAAATTCTTTGACACTGAGATTAGCTAGGAGGGGGTTAAATCTTACCGAATTCTTAGTATTCTTCATTCTCCATTTCCTGTTTCCGGATGGTATTGCTGCCGATTTTGCATTTCCTGGTTCCATATCGTTGGTTTCCAAGTCACTTGAAGCCCGATTAACATGCGCAGGATATGAAAATTGCTGCTAGGGTTGAGTAATTTATTCAGGATGGATCGTATCTGGAGAAGAATTAGGGGCTGGTCTTGATTACGCTTATCCATCTCCAGATTTGGAGTTAAGTTGATCAAAATTGACACACTCCCATGGCTAGTGTTAATATAATGCAGTTATTGAACGTATTAATAAAGTTCAAAATCAAGTTAGTATCCTAAATTTACAAGTCAACTAAACTTATATAAGTTAATATCCTAAAGTTGCAATAATTAGATATTGTAGTTAGATAAAGTCAAGCTGAAATTATAAGATATTGCAATTATTATTGAATATTAATCTAAAAATTTGTATTTCTTAATTAAAAAATAATAAAGTAATAAACTTTAAAGCTAAACAAAAAAACTGAACTTACTATGATATAAAGTTAATAAAGATATAAACTCCTAACATCCTTTTTTTTTTACAAAAACTGTTTTTAAAATTTTATAAAAAATATATTTTTTTACATATATAAAAACGAAATTTAACAATTAAAGTTAAAGGTGTAAAACGTACTTACGAGTCAACTATTATTTTTTTATTTTTATAAAAAAAAATTTAAACTTAAAGTTTATTGGATGAGTACCATGTAGATACTTAAAAAAAGTTATGAACTAAAGAATAAAATTATAAAATTTATCATTTAACCAAAAAAATAACCTTACTTTACACTATAACAACTTATATTTTATTTTTTGTCATTTGATTATCATCTTTTTAAAAAAAAAAAAAACGAAACTTTACATGTGTAAAACATTTTTTTACTTTATTTATAAACAAAACATTTTGTTTCTATAAAAAAATAATTCTTTCATAAACATTTTTTTTGTAACAAGTAATATAAATAAAATACTCCAGAAATTTACAATCTTTACTAGATAAATACTAAACCATGTTGTAATTTTTAAGAATTATAAGTTCAACTATATTGTTCTAGATAATATTAGTCAGTTTCAAAAGAATTCTTTACCAACTTAACTAGATACATAGTAGATTGTGTTGCATATTTTTAGGGATTATAAATTAAAAGTAGACTCATATAGATAAGATTGATTAGGAACTAAAACTCTGAACTTAGTATGATATAAAATTAATAAAGATATAAACTCTTAACATCCTATTTTTTTTTTATAAAAACAGTTCTTGAAATTTTATAAAAATATAAATTTTTTATATCTGTAAAAAACCGAAATTTAACAATTTAAGTTAAAGCTCTAAAACGTACTTACGAGTCAAATACTATTTTTATTTTTATAAAAACAAAAATTTTAAACTTAAAGTTTATTGGATGAGTACTATGTGGATTTAAACTTAAAGTTTATTGGATGAGTACTATGTGGATATTTAAAAAAAGTTATCAACTTTAAAGAATAAAATTATACTTTATAATTTAACCAATAAAATAAACATACTTTACAATTATAACAACTTATCTTTTATCTTTTGTCTTTTGATTATTAATTTTTATAAAAAAAACAATATTTTTGGTCTTTTGATTATTACTTTTTATAAAAAAATACAAAATTTTACATATGTGTAACATGGGTAGGGATCGTGTACATTAATTAAGAAGTGTGAGAAGTGTGAGAAGTGTATTATAACACTATATATAACAATATATAACACCATATAAACACCGTATAACACTATGTAACACCATATAACAATATATAACATTATACATCTATCATAGACATGCTATCAAACAAAATATAGTGTTATATAGTGTTATATAGTGTTACATAGTGTTATATGGTGTTATATGGTGTTACATAGTGTTATACGGTGTTTATATGGTGTTATATAGTGTTATATATAATGTTATAATAAACTTCTCACACTTCTGGATTAATGTACAAGATCCTCTACCTGTGTAACATTAATGACATATATCCACCGCAATAATGTTATCATAAATATTATACGAATAAGAAAACTACCAGAAATGAGTTCCGCAATCCAAAGTCTCGCTCCCGTCGCATCGCGTGGGCACCCTAATAGTAATAGTAATAGCAATAGTAATAGTAATAATAAATAGTAATAATAATAATAATATATTTCTTTCCATTGAAGGAATGAAAAAAACACCCCTTTACCAAGGAAAGGAATGGAAATTATTATATTTTTTTGAAAAAAAAGGCGATGTATTAAAAAGACTTAAGCAAGGTGCTCAAGCAAGTACAAATTACAGGAAAATAAGAAAGGAAACGGAGGTACAATACAATTACTCTCTTATACAAAAACTCCTCCATTTTTCCCATGGCAAATCCTTGAGTTCTGAGCGATTACAAACCCATGTGAATGAAACTGCCTTGATGTCTCCAATTATCTTCGCAAGGACTAGGACTGGAAGTTTGCTTTTGAAAATGACGTCATTTCTCGTTTTCCAAATGATCCAGCAGGTTGTTGCTACCACCGTATACACCGCCCTTTTGTATCTCTTTATCCCTTGATACGAGTCTGTGAACTCCAATAATTGCACCACACTTAGGATATATCTAGGCAGAGGAATCTTCATCCATTGAAAGATTACCGCCCAAATTTGTTGAGCCAAGCCGCATGTAACGAGAAGGTGGTTAACCGATTCAATACCTTCATTGCATAGGACACAGTTAGCCGAGGGAAGATGAATACGGCGAATCTGAAGTGCCTCTCTTGTAGCGATCCGGTCCAATACGACTCTCCAAAGGAAGCAGTTAACCTTTTTGGGAATCCAATGCAGCCAATTCAGTACTTTTGTTTCGTTTATTAGACTGATTTCATCAAGTTCTGCCCTTACCAATCCTACCTGAAATTCCACTTGTTTCTCACCCATCCTCCATAGCCACGCATCAGATCTTTGACTAATTGTGACCCCGTTTATGACTGCCAAACATTCATCCCATTCTTTTAACAATACATTAGATGACAGATTGTTTCTACTCCCCCAGAACCACTCGATACATCCTTGGTTTGTTCTATAATGATCCGAGACATAGCATCTTTTATCACTTTCATGATTATAAAGATTCGGAAAAGATTCTCTTAAGGTTCTATTTCCAGCCCGTAAATCCAACCAAAACAGGATTTTATCTCCTTTTCCCATTTTTGGAAGCATTCTTTCAGATACAACAATTGGCTGATTTGCATTTAACCGACCCATATTAACTATTGCTTTCCAAACACCACCAATAGAGTTTTTTAGTGGGATTGAGGATTTACTTTGAGCCCCACTATGAAGAGCCGTGATCACCCTTGCCCAAAGGGAGGAAGGTTCGTTTTTGTAACGCACACACCATTTGATCACGAGGGCCTTGTTCATTGATGCAATACTACCTATACCCAACCCACCCTTATTTTTTGGAGCTACCACTTTAAACCACGGGACCTAGCTGACTTTGTTTTTTTTCCATGCGCCCGGCCCACAGGAATTTGCGACGAATTCTTTCCAAATGTTTAACAACTTGAATTAGGGCACAAAAAAGTGAGAGGTAGTAGGTGGGAAGATTACCTAACACCGCTTGGATTAGTGTCACCCTACCGCCGAATGATAATGTTCGAGCCTTCCATAATGTAAGCTTTTCCTCAAATCTTTCAATGATAGGCTTCCAAAACTTCACTCGATTCATGTTTGCACCAACCGGAAGACCGAGATAAGTAAAGGGGAATGCACCCGTTTTGCATTGTAGGATTGCCGCCTTTTGCATAATAGCTTCGTTTGATACGCCCAACCCAAATAGATGACTTTTGAAGAAATTTACCTTTAATCTTGAAGATAAATGGAAGCATCTTAATAATCTTGAGAGATTATGGAGGTTTGTATCCGACCATTCCCCCACAAATAAGACATCGTCCGCATAGAGTAGGTGTGAGATGGTTGGGCCCTCATTTGGCATGTTAACCCCTCTGAATAAACCGTTTTCACTAGCCGTGATTGTTGCAACATGAAGAGCTTCCATAGCTAGAATGAATAATAAAGGAGATAGAGGATCCCCTTGACGAACCCCACGTTCGATATTGAATTCTTGTGATGGAGAGCCGTTTACCAAAATTGAGGATCTTGAAGACGATAAAATGCCAAAGATCCATTTACGCCATAAGGCTGGAAACCCCATTTGCGAGAGAATAGACTCTAGGAAGTTCCAACTTATAGAATTGAACGCCTTTTCAAAATCTACTTTGAATAACATTAGCTTCTTTTTCGCCTTTTTGCTCCATGAGACCAGTTCATTGATAATAAGAGGACCCTCCAAGATACTACGACCCTCGATATAAGCCGTTTGGGTGTCGCTAACCAGAGAACCCATTACTCTCTTCAATCTCTTAGCCAAGATTTTTTAGACCAATTTCGAGATACAACCTATGAGGTTTATAGGCCGAAATTCATTTATGAATTGAGGGTTGGACACTTTAGGCACTAAAGTGATGAAACTCGAGTTACACCCCCTGTTGAGCTTCCCATGGACATAGAAATAATCTAAAAGTTTGACAAAATCAGCTTCCATACTTTCCCAAAACTGTCTGATAAAGCTGAAAGTGAAGCCATCTGGTCCCGGTGCCTTGTCACCCCCACAATCCCACACTGCCTCTTTAATTTCTTCTTTAGAAAACCGTTTTACCAGCAGAGCCAATTGATCCAGAGACAAAGCTTTGAATCTGTTGTTTACAAACTTGGGTCTGCAGTGGTTATCCTCTTTGAATAATTTCTCAAAATAATTTTTTATCTCCAACTTTAAAGAATCCGGTTGCGAGATCCATACATCATTGAAAACAAGACCGTTAATCCTATTGTGTTTCTGATGACTTTTGATAATACCATGAAAGAATGAGGAGTTCTCGTCTCCCTCGATTAACCATTTGACCTTTGCTCTTTGCTTTAGATCCTCCAAATTATTTCCTTCCAGTTTCGCCACTTTGTTAACCCATACTTCTCTACTTTGAATTTCCTCATTCGAAAGAGACATAGATTCGGCTTTCAAGTCAAGATTTTCTATTTTCTTTGTGAGCTCACAAATTAATCTTTGATCCCGGGCCTTTAACTCCTTACACCATGGTTTGATTGCCGTTTTAACTGCTTTCAACCGTAAACTTACCATTTTGTCCGGAGGGTTCGGTTGTTGAAATTCAAGATACGAGTTTAGCACGATGTTTCGTAGGCTTGCTTCATTAAGCCATGAGTTGAAAAAACGGAATGGAGGGGTGCCGAAATTTTCAGCTGAGCATTTTAGAAGCAGGGGACGATGATCAGAACGGTATCTGGGCAACCCAGATAGAGTTGCAGAGGCCCAATTTGACATGAAAGAATGTGTAGGTCCGGCTAGGGGAGGATCTAGTCGCCTAATCCTTGTGTACGAACACACCTGGTTGTGCGGAATCCAACCGGAGATGCAAACCGAGATAGAGATGAACAAGAACACGAGATACAAGACATGTATACCGTTTAACACAATCGTCTATTCAAACCGACAGAGTTTTGTTACAGAAATATATCACAAGAACTACAACCAAAACTCTCGATTCTCTCTATTCTCTCGGGTTCTTCTTTTTCGTCCACCTCCCTCTTTTCAGTGTGTATGTATGTTGTATTTTGTCTGTCTGTGTCCACCGCCACACACCACACAAGTGATTTGTTTACAAAATATATATGTTTCACTTGTGCGATTGGTAGTAGGGTTCGGTCCAATAATGCATCAGCCCACACAAAGAGGCCCAATAGCAATGTTTCCACCCACATGCATGCTATACGTACATTGAATCAATTTCTTTCAAACATGTGAAGTTTAGTCAATGATATGACATCATCATGATGATGTCATGATGACGTGTCAAGCGGGAAACGTTCTCGGCTCTCCTTGCCTCGCGTGTCGAACTCTGGGGCGCACGACGGAGGAATGTCGTGACGTCGGGCTTGAGCTGAGGCTAACCGGGTCGAACCGAACCGAGTTGAACCGAGCTAAGTCGCGTCCACATAATATGTATCAACAAACTCCCCCTTGGACGCTACTTGGGAGGTTCATCTTCCATGTCTTCCATGTCGGAGGATCTTCAAAGTCTTCACGTCTTGAAAGCAGAGAGTGTATCAACCAACTCCCCGTTTCATGTAGAGAGTGTGTTGACAAACTCCCCCTTAACATAAGCTCCCCCTTGAGTTATGCTCGTGACTGACTTGATCATTAATGCTTGAGATCCTTGTGGTGTTGATGATGGTCAGCGGCAACTCGATCATCTTCATCACTTGAGTGCCTTCACGTCGTGTCTTCATTCCGAAGCTTGTCATCGACCATGTTCTCCTTGCCTTTAGAATCTGCACATGCAAGAAATCTAAACGCGTAATGAGAACAACTGCTTGGAATATAGTTAGTATAAACAAATGACACACGTATGACCATGTTTCAATCAAACACCGTCCGACAGTTTGAAAGTTTAATAAATTTGTCAATTTTAGTTTTTAACTTTCAAAACTTGCAAATTTTGACCGTTTATGAAGATTTAGTCAATTTGGTTTTCGTTCATGGTTTCAGGTGACGAAGACTCGAGATCCAACATCCTACGATCGAAGATAAGATAGAAATAAAATCTTTTTGGCTTTTAGAAAGTTTATATTAAAACACACCTAAAATCTTTTTGGAATTTTTTGAATATTTGAAATGTAAAGACTGAAAGCAGTAAATAAATATATACAGACATTCTTTTTGTGAGTTTCGAGGGTAAGAGAATCATATCAGTGTACGGTCATGCCAAAACGCTCCTGTTATTCAATTAATTAACATTAAGATAAGCATCCTATAACAATCATCGGTATTGTTGTCGACTTAAACTCAAATTATCAGATGTAATCATGGTAAGGGGATACGTTAAGGTATAATTTATACTTACCGACCGGTGTTCATCCGCATCACGACACATTCCCGTATCCAGGTATGCACCAGGGTTCATCTTACCGGTGAGTATACCGATTATCATCTGTTTGACCGTATATGATGTGAGATTCTCACTTATTTTGATTGAAAACAAGCCCTATGTGATAGAATCACTTATTGATGAGGAACTTGATTTTCATATGCATGAGGGCACAGGAGCAAGTCCGTGAACAGGTCAGTACTTTCGTACAACAGAGAGACGAACTTGACTCCCGGATAAATGTGATATGTTATCACTTATTTGTTTGGACATGTGATTGTTTATCACTTATTGAGGTCGTATGCAATATGTACACGTATGTATGGTATCATGGAAGATCTAGACTTGCGTCCCCGTTATTTTTCGGTAAAAGATACAACCATGATACCCAGATGATAAGCAGCATAAAGACCGAATATCTCAGAACCTCGGCAATCTATCAAACGAAATTTCGGTACTAAGACCATATGCCAATGAATGGTTCCCAACTGGTCTTCAGTCGATTTAAGATTTATATCACCATGCACACTTTAAGATGATTGTGAGCCTACCGATACATCTTATATAGAGCTGCTTATCGTTTTTCATATAAGGTTTAAAGAGGGTTGGAGAGACCACTGATGTACTATCACTTTCTCTTTTGCTCGCCAGGAAACTCATTTTTGTTTTTCTATTGTTTTTGTGTTTTTGAAATTTTTCGATGTTTTTGGATTTTCAAATATTGGATTTACTCCCCCTAAAATCAACAAACTAAGATAAATTTAAGACACAAAGGTAGATTTTCCGATGTTGGTTTTACTCTTGCTTGACCTTAATGCCGTTTACCAATAGTAAAAAGTCAAATCTTGATTTGTCAAATGCTTTGGTAAAAAGGTCGGCACGTTGGTCATCGGTGTGGACCTTAACAACATCGATTAGCCTTTTATTGAAGCAATCACGTATGAAGTGATATTTGGTTTCGATGTGTTTGGTCTTTGAATGCTGCACAGGATTTCTAGTGATCTGTAAAGCAGCAGAATTATCAACGTAAATAGGAGTAGTTAGGAATTCAAAACCGTAGTCGCGCAATTGTTGCTGGATCCAAAGAACTTGGAAGCAACAACTTGAGGCAGCAATGTATTCAGCTTCACATGTTGATGTAGCGACACATGTTTGCTTCTTGCACTGCCATGTGACTAGGCGATTTCCCAAAAACTGACATCCAGCCGTTGTGGATTTGCCGTCGATTTTGCATCCGCCAAAATCAGAATCACTGAAAGCTATCAAGTCAAAGTTATTATCCCTAGGGTACCATAGACCGGTGTCAGGGCAACCCTTCAAATAACGAAAAATCCTTTTTACAGCTGCAAGATGTGAGGCCTTCGGGTTGACTTGATATCTGGCAAGCAGGCACGTTGGGTACATTATATCTGGCCTTGATGCTGTGAGGTACATAAGAGATCCGATCATCGCGTGGTAATATGAGGGACTAACAGCTTCACCCTTCAAGTCTGGAGTAATTCCGTGATTTTTGGCAATGGGGTACCAATGGGCGTTGCATCAGACATCTGGAACCGGCTCAAGATGTCACCAACATATTTAGTCTGATGGATGAATATCCCAGACTCCATTTGTTGCACTTGTAGGCCCAAAAAGAAAGTCATTTCCCCCATAGCACTCATCTCGAATTTATCCTGCATAATGCGCTCGAAATTCCTACACAAAACATCATTAGTAGAACCAAAAATAATATCATCAACATATACCTGTACCAGAAGAAGATCTCCATCTTGTTCTTTGATAAAAAGAGTACAGTCGATAAGACCTCTGCGAAAACCATTCTCCAGCAGATAATTAGATAAGGTTGCGTACCAAGCTCGCGGTGCTTGATGAAGACCATAAAGAGCTTTGTTGAGCAACCAAACCCGATCGGGATGGATAGGATCTTCAAAACCTGGAGGCTGTTCGACGTACACCTCTTCTTCTACCACACCATGTAAGAATGCACTTTTGACGTCCATCTGGTAAACCTTGAATCCTTTGAATGAGGCATAAGCCAGAAAGATCCGAATTGCTTCCAGACGTGCAACAGGTGCACAGACTTCGTTGTAGTCGATCCCCTCAATCTGACGAAAACCTTGAACGACTAATCTCGCTTTGTTTCGGATAACAACTCCACGGTCATCCTTTTTGCATTTGAACACCCAACGGGTACCAATCTTCTTGTAACCAGCAGGTTTCTCTACGAGCTTCCAGACACCTAGCTTCTGGAATTGTTGTAGTTCTTCCTGCATTGCTTCCACCCATGAGTTATCTTTCATAGCTTCTTTCCAAGTTCTTGGTTCTTCCTGTGAGACATAACATGCGAAAGACCAATCATTTTGTTGCCCGGATTCTCGAATTGCTGCATACAGGCCTGCATTGTTGTTGTTCCGTAACATGTTTCTTGTTTGAATGCCACTTTGCACATTTCCGATGATGTTTTGTTGAGGATGGGTATTATGAATCCTTGTTTCTGGATTATCTGGAACTGGAATATTTATACCCAGATTGTTGAAATTGAGATCAACAACTAAATCAATGCCCGGAATTGACGAAGAGGATGATGCAGTAGCTTCAGCTGTTCTAGGGGCATCCACTGGAGGAGTACCTTCTGAAGTACCATGAACTGCTGTTGTGGGGGCTTCTTGATCTGCATCTAGAAATTCATCATCCTCTGAAGATTCGTTCAATTCGGTTGCATCGTGAAAATCCTCATTGTCGAGAGCATTATTGTTCACCGAAGATGGTTCCTGATTGACAAGAATTGGACGAACCACCGATGAAACTGTTGCATTGTCACTCTCGAAAAACATCCTTGCAGCAGCATTTTCTTCAACGGCTTCAACATTGATCGAATTGAAAAAGTCATCGTACTCAAACATCCAAGGCTGACCAGGACATTTGACTGGCAATGTGTGCCTTTGTACTCTGACCTCAGACCATTCCTCGACCCTTTTAGTCTCTAGATTCCAGACTCTTAAGTTTGGGGTGGCATACCCAAGAAAGTATCCCTCAATTGCTTTTGCCCCAAACTTTCCATTAGGATCGATAATTGTGCATGGAGCTCCAAACGGTTCAAGATAAGACAAATCTGGTTTCCGTTTGTTAAGAAGCTCAAAGCAGGTCTTGTTGTGCCTTTTGACTGTAAGGACTCGGTTCAACGTGTAACATGCAGAGGCCACAACTTCAGTCTAGAATGGAATGGGCAACTGCGACTCTACCAACATAGTCCTAGCAGTCTCGATCAATGTGCGGTTCTTACGTTCAGCGATGCCATTCTGTTGAAGCGTATAAGCTGCACTAAATTCATGAAGAATACCTTTTGAGGTGCAAAACTCCGCCATGGCATGATTTTTAAATTCAGTACCATTGTCTCTACGTATCCGCCTAACCTTCAGCTTATACAAGTTCTCAATCTGAATGATCAAGTTTTTGATAATACCAAAGGTTTCACTCTTGTGTGCCATGAACGCCACCCAAGAAAATCTTGAATAATCATCATTTATCACGAGGCAATATTGATCGTACCGAATGCTTTTATGCTTGACAGGACCGAACAAATCCATGTGCAAACGTTCTAGCGGAACGGCCACCGTGTTGATCTTCTTAGTAGGATGTCGCTTCTTCGTTTGTTTTCCTTTCTGGCACGAAACACAGACGTCTTGAAGATGGAAATTTTTAAGAGGAACACCATTCACCAATTCATTTGACACTAAATGATTCATTTTGCGTAAGTGAATGTGACCCATTCGTCTGTGCCAAGAAATTGAATCTTTTTCTGTGGCTTTAGAAACGAAACATGTTGCTTGTGCAGATGTAGTAATAGCTTGGCTCATATCAAGGACATACAGATCATTTATCCTTGGAGCAGATAAAAGAATCCATTCTCTTGGAATTTTGAAGCCGGGCTTTAGCACATAACATCCATTAGCATCAAAGTGAACTGAAAACTGCTTGTCACAGATTTGAGAAACGCTAAGAAGATTGTGATCAAGCTGTTGCACAAAGTTGATCTTGTCAAAGCTGACAATCCCGTTGGATATCATTCCTTCACCCGTAATATATCCGCCCTTATCTCCAGCAAAAGCAACATAACCTCCTCTAATAGATTTGACGTCGTAGAGAAGCTTCATGTCTCCTGTCATGTGCCTGGATGCTCCACTATCAACAATCCAATGACTACTGATAGTTCCTCCTGGAACACCCTGCACATGAACTCAATTGATTAGTTGGAGATGGGGACCCAAGCCATTGTGGTCTTGGGTCTTCCATTTTCGTCAACAACAATAACCTCTTTTCTTTGATGATTGGTAAATTGTGATGGTCCCCCTGATTCAGTAACCGTTTTTGGTTTCCAGGTCTGTTTTGTTTTACCAGTGTTGTTCTTTAAAATTTTAACTTCATGGTTGATAGAAGTTTTTGAATTTTCGGGTTTCACAGAAACAGATGTTTTGTTAACCACATCGGTTTTAATTGCTTTTTCAAATTTCTTGACCTGTTGGCGTTTCTGTTTCTTTTCCCTTTCTTTTACAAGGCGGGGATCTTGTTTTACAGAAACAGATCGCTTACGGTCAGTTTGGTCACGGGGAGCATCAACTTTGCCTTTTTGCTTATGAAGATATGGACAATTTCGAATTATATGTCCAATTGTTCCACATTCAAAACACGATCTTCGTTCAACAAACCCCGAAGTATCATGTAATCGTCTTGCCGATGATGATGAACTTTGTGATCCGGAGGTACTAGGTTTTGAACTGCTTGGTTCATTTCTTTTCTGAACATTCGCTTTCTTAACAAAATCTAAGTTAGATTGGTTTTCAAATGTTTCGAATTTGTCCGTTCCCTTCGATTTCACAAAGTTCACATTCTTGTTCTTCTTTTGATTCGGCTTCTTATGAGCTTGAGCCGGGTATTTTCCTTTTGGCTTGGTGTGATTTTGCTGTTTTTGCACTATTGGTAACTTCTGATTGCCGTATTGTTTCCGAACTTCGGCCTTTGGAATAGGAGGACACTGTGTTACAGTAACATGTGATCCTGTCTTTCCCAAAAACTTACTTGTCGAATTTTCAAAGACTTTACTTATTAATGATTGATTAACATTCTTAATAGGAAAATCTTTGTCTGAATAAATTTTATCATCACCAACAAGAGTGTACAGCAAATTCACACTCTCCGATTCTTCTGCAGATGTGGACTTGATTGCAACAGTCTTAGCGGGTTTTGCAGGAGGATCACATAGAATATGATTCTCAAGAGGTATGTCCTCTTCTTTAATTTCCGCATCAGACTTTGCTGGTATAGTATCATCAGATTCATCATCAGAAGAATCAACATCCTCAATAATGACTGGAGGATCTTGATTCAGTTTAGCAGAAGACACACACGTATCTGCTGATACATCTGAATCTGATGATATTTCTTTCTTATATCCGAGCCCTGTTGCAAATTCTTTAACATCTAGAGGGACAGATGGTTCAAAGAACGTTCTATCTTCCTCGTCAGGCATCGCATCATAATTGTGTCTCACAGGTGGTGGACATTTCTTATAGCCTATGCATGTGACATCCCGTTTTTCTTTCTGAACGTCAATGATGTGATCCAGCACATAGTTAGAGTTCAAATAACTGTCTAGCTTAAGTTGGATCGCCTCACTTTCTGTTTTGACACAAGCCATCTCCTTTTGCATTATCTCAAGGAGAGATATATACAAATTAATGTCAGTTTGTTTTCTGGAAACCATTTTTGTTAACTCGGTTTCTTTCTTTAATTTCTCAATTACCGATTTAAACTCTTTTTCATGGTTTTCGTAAAACATGTTGGCTTCAGTGCATTTGGAAAGATCCACGGTCAACTTTTGATTGTGGATGAATGTCACATCATTGCAAAGCCTCGTGTTTGCTTTGCAAGTCACACCACTTGGCATTCAAAGAAACATGTTTGTCTTGCAAGTCAAACAAACTAGCTTGTAAAGCATTATGTTTGCCTTGCAACTCAGACATGTTTTCCTCTAAATCAGCACATTTAACATGCAAACTGTCACAATTATCACAATTAATATCTGTGGGTTCATCGACACATACCTGACTTGATGAACTGTCGACATTAGCCATAAAGGCTGAATGGAGAGAGGACGAAGAATAAGCAGCTTGATCCACCAAGATAGATCTTCTTTGAGTTCCTGCTGCAGCTTCCTCCAATAGCTCATCAATGTCTACATCAACTGATACACTTGAGGCCTCACCCACATGATCATCACCTGAATTTGAGGATTCTTCATCTGAACTCCTGCTGTAACCCGAAGAGTCTTCATCCTCAGAAGATTCACCACCATTGGCGGAAGATTCTCCACCACTGGTGTGAACTAAATCCTTCACAACTTCAGCAAAACATGCTGTTCCGTCTGGAGCATCACCACTCAACTGGATCGACCAATCACAACCTTCATCTACTTGAACCACAAGTGCCTGGTTGGCATTTGATGGTCCCGCTTGGCTTGAGTTGTTAACAGGTACCAATGTACGCTCGTTGTTCCTTACTTGATTCTGATTTGCCCTGTTGCCTTGACCTCTGAAAGGATTCTGGTTCCCATGTTGAGGTGGCCTCGTACATTCACGTTTGAAATGACCACGTTCACCACAATTAAAGCACTTAACAGCCTGCTTATCGAACCCATACTTGGTATCTTTCTTGCTTTCCAAGCTGGTTCTGCCCGTTCTCTCCATGAAATCCTTTGCTCGCCTAACAACACTGGCGAAGGCCCACTTGATGTCCATCATCTCCATCTCCTCCTTATCGATCTGCTGATAGTCTTCTTGTGTCAGATTAATGTTGCCAATCTGACCTTCCACTAACCCATAGTACGCGCTCACTAAAGTGTTAAGCAGCTCCATGTGTTCCTTTGCTACTTCCACACTGACCTTTGAAAAGCTTGAAGTGTCGAGCCGTACTGTATTTGGTTTTGATTGTTGACCAGCTGATGATGTACTTCCATAACACGCTTGTTGTTGAGCAGGAGGAGGTGGTTGTAGTGGATTTCCATACAAGTCAGTGGTGGGAGCTGGCTTAACAGGGACTTGTATCTGATTGCCATATAGATCGGTGCTTGTGACAAACGCCGTTTGAAGTGGAGCATGTGAACCGGGTCTTGCAGACGAAGTACTAGAAGTTCCATAGTACATATCAGGATTGCTTGGCACGATGGATCTTGCAGAAAAAGTACTGGAAGTTCCATAATACATTTTAGGATTTTGTGGCACTGGAACTCTTTTTGCCTTTAAGGTTTCCTCCTGATCTTTGTTTTCCAAGAGCTGAACAAAGTCATTGATGTGCGTTGTAGCCAAAACTCCATTATACTTTAGAATTTCCAAAAAGCTATTCCACTGAGGTGGCATCGCATCTGCAAACTTCTTCACAACCTCTGCTGGAGTTGTTACTACTCCAAAATTGCCCAACTCTGTAAGCAAGTGATAAAACCGGCTTGTCATATCTCCCAACAATTCCTTATCCATACGCGTGAAGCCATCGAATTCTTTCTTGAGTAGATCATGTCGCAATTGACGTGTTGCTTCATTCCCTACCCCTCTGGTCTTCAACGTGTCCCACAGCTTCTTCGTTGTCTTGAAGCTGACAAACTGGTGGTAGATATCTTTGCTTAACGCCTGAGTGAGAATGGCGTATGCTTTCTTTTCCAGATCATATGTCTTCTTTTGATCTTCAGGAAGATCGGCAAACGTAGCAGTAGATGAAGCAGCAACCTCTATAACTTGATCGAAATCTGTGGTGAAACGTATCCACAATTCTGTATTTTGACCAAGAACGTATGTACGAAATCTATCAACCCAACCCGGATATTCGTTCAAGTGCATCAACTTTGGAGGACAATTTAAACTTCCGGTTTCGCTTTTGCTTAATAGAATACTTTGAATACTCGGAGTTTGATTTGATACGAATGCCCATTGACCGGTTGTTATGGCATTGGCTTGTGAAGATGTCGACACAGGAGATTCGGCCCATGAGGGAGATAAACTCGTATTCGTATACTTTCCCCCATCCGGAGCCGGAGTACCCCACCAACTTGGATTCATTTTAAATGCTTGACGATGAATACCTAATCAACACACTTGAAACAGACGGTTAAAACACTTATGTAATTTTTTTTTTTTTTAAGAATTTTGACAATGTTTAACAAAGTCCCACTAAACAAAGATAATCGTTGAAGTCGACGAAACGACTTAAAAGTCGAAGCAGATGTTGAAGTGATTTCGGTAAGCCCAAATAGAAGCCCAAATCTTGTGCGAGTAGACAAGTCTTGTGCGACTCCAATTTTGTGCGACTCAAATCTTGTGCGATCAAGTCAAATTTCGTGTGACTAAATCTGTTATGCATGCATGGATTTTGGGCCAATTCATCTTGTGCGATCCCAAGTAATCAATTCTTGTGTGACTAGATCCCAAATAGATATCCAACAGGAGCCCACTTTAAGGTGTGATATAATCAGAAGCCCAAATTGAAACCCAATTCTTGTGCGATTCCAATAGTCTTGTGCGTATGAAACTGTTGTGCGATTGAATATGTTGTGCAATTAACAATCTTGTGCGATTCAATCCTTGTGCGACTGTCAAGTTATTTTTGACTTTGTATCATCTGACACAAGGTTGCTTTTGTCATACCCACTTTCGGCTACACAAGTTCCAATTCTACCAACCAAATGATGGTGAAATATCTTAATCAAACACCACTTTCCAAGACATAAACACAAGCACAAAATACTTGACCAAAATCAAATGGTTGAAAAGCACAAGAATACTTTGAATATGATATGAATATATGAAGAACAACCCAGAAAATTTGAATTTTCCGGCAAACTTATGAGTTTTCTGGTGAACCGACAAATTTCCGAACACAAATTCTTGCTTGAAACTTCACTAAAAACCAATTTTTAACATGTGAAAATGAGAAATAAAGAGGTTTTTATAAGAACTTTCAGCAAAAGAAGCAGATTTTCGAAATTTTAAACAGAAATTTTCAAGAAAAACTAAACTTCAAAAACCCGAAACACACCCGAAAACACTCAGTTTTAACAAGGAGAAGAGCCAAGGCTCTGATACCACTTGTAGGTCCGGCTAGGGGAGGATCTAGTCGCCTAATCCTTGTGTACAAACACACCCGGTTGTGCGGAATCCAACCGGAGATGCAAACCGAGATAGAGATAAACAAGAACACGAGATACAAGACATGTATACCGTTTAACACAATCGTCTATTCAAACCGACAGAGTTTTGTTACAGAAATATATCATAAGAACTACAACCAAAACTCTCGATTCTCTCTATTCTCTCGGGTTCTTCTTTTTCGTCCACCTCCCTCTTTTCAGTGTGTATGTATGTTGTATTTTGTCTGTCTGTGTCCACCGCCACACACCACACAAGTGATTTGTTTACAAAATATATATGTTTCACTTGTGCGATTGGTAGTAGGGTTCGGTCCAATAATGCATCAGCCCACACAAAGAGGCCCAATAGCAATGTTTCCGCCCACATGCATGCTATACGTACATTAAATCAATTTCTTTCAAACATGTGAAGTTTAGTCAAAGATATGACATCATCATGACATCATCATGATGATGTCATGATGACGTGTCAAGCGGGAAACGTTCTCGGCTCTCCTTGCCTCGCGTGTCGAACTCTGGGGCGCACGACGGAGGAATGTCGTGACGTCGGGCTTGAGCTGAAGCTAACCGGGTCGAACCGAACCGAGTTGAACCGAGCTAAGTCGCGTCCACATGATATGTATCAACAGAATGGCAGACCAGGACTCTGTCAATTTTACTAAGACTTCTGCCGTCATCCGTCATATGTGGTCATATGTGTATATGAACAACCAAGCATATTGTATTCAGATAGGCCTGCTGACCGGATAAACTGATTGAAGCTTTCTGCCGCTTGAGGGTTGAATCTGGAATTCCTCCTTTCTCTGGGTTCCCTAACACAACTAAAGTCGCCCAAAAGAATCCAGGATCCGTTGTGTGAGCTTAAAAGATTAAGCAGATTCGACCACAGATCTTTTTTACTATTATTATTATCATGGGGAGCATAGATATTCACAACATTGACATTCCCAACCCCATTTGTTAATTCACCCATAGTAGCCAAAAAATGTCTGTTTGCGACCGATGATTTTTTAATGAAAATAGATGGATCCCAAATATTCAATAAACCCCCCGATCTCCCAGTAGCATCTACTGCTTCTGAATCAAAATAGGGGTTACCCCAAAAAGAGTTCACCTGTAACTTTTCCGAGTCTGTAAGCTGGGTTTCTTGTATTGCAACGAAATTGACCCTGTTGTGCTTGATCAACTCTTTAATATGCATCGCCTTCATGGGGTCCCCCGCTCCCCTAATGTTCACGGATAGATAATTCATTGGGAATTGATCGACACCCTTTCACCTATCACTTGCTTCCTGATGTCATTTTCTTTGCCATTCATGTCAAAATCCAGACACTCTCCGACTTCTTTTGTGAGACTTACTTCCTTTTCCACCTCCAGGTCCTCCTGTTGTGAAACCGATCCCTTTTCCTTTGATACACCATCATCGAATTTAGATCCAGTGTTTCTCCCTTTACTTTTCGGACAATCTCCATTGCGTGGGGTCCAGAGCGAGTCTTTCATTCTCATAGAAGGAAATCTGAATTTAGATTTCTTGCCAAGACCAGCTCGATTTGAATTTGCAGAGATTTGTTTCCATGTTTCTGCCATGTCGTATGGAGGAATGTTTAGGTCAAGAGTCTCTTTCCCCTTAACCTGTTGTAGTAGTGCTCTTAGGTTGAAAGGATCTGGAGACTCTGAATTCTCCTCATTTGTAGACTTGGGCCGGGCTGCATAATTATTATCTGAATTTTCAGATGGGGGAGTCTCCAATATAGGCCCAGCATCAAAAAGCTTGTTAAGCCCAAGACCATCCTCATTATCTGCTAGACAAGTAGGTCCACCATGTGGAGGAGGTGGAGGGGTATCATATGGGCCCATTTCCGAACCCACCGAATTTGATGATACGACCTTTTAGGGTTAATGTCTTTGTGTCTACAGTCATTGGATTTCGAAAAAGGAGAACTAATATCACCAGCCGACTTTGGAGACTGTGCTGAACACCTTCCAGTATCCCTATTATTGTTGCCTTTGTTTCCAAGAACTCCGACTTTTGGGCTACCCTTTTCAACTACCGAAGAATAGTTGCTGGAGCATGACTGTCCAGATTCCGCCTGAGTTTTTGAATTATTCCGGTCAGTGGGCGTAACGGGAGTGAACAGGGACTCATCACAAATATCTTCTGTAATTAGAATATCATGTGGACGACCGTGCCAGGCAATAGTTAGAATGCTATTTATGCGGCCAACTTTGCTGGTAATGATACACACTGAATTAACCGATAGGTCCAAATCTTCGTCGTCAGCTTTGGAAGGGATTACCACTGAACCAATCAAGTTTCTTATTTGATCAAAAATGTTTGGACCCCAGAATTGAAGCGGTACCCCCCTAATATAAATTCTTGCTAGTGGTTGATAGTTATTATATTTGGTAGGAGTTAGATTCCTTTGAAATGCTCAATTTCATTACCACAAGCTAACCAAACATGTTTCTTTTTATTCTATCAGAATAATCCATTCTTTTCCACCTTTTATTCCTTTCTACCAAACGCTACCTAAGTGTTTATAAACTTATTGGGTCACCATCACATGTTGGTGAGCCATTTTTGGTATAGTCGTAGGTGCAACCATGATAGGCATAGAAATCAAAACCATTGCGCTTATATCTATCCTGCTCACATCAACAAGTATATGTTGTCCAAACCTATACAAAAAGGCATAACTAATTAGTGTCATGTTGAATATTAAATCGCCTTGTTATAACCTTAATACTTAAGAGAAACAAGTAATAAGATTGTTGAAAAGGCATGTATATTAAGTTTTGAATTCTATGATATCAAGTCTTTTTATGAATTTAATGAGAAAGACTGAAATGCAGACAACAGATCACCACATTCTCTGCAGACTGCAATCATGGTATTTCAAGATACATCTCTTTCCAGCATTTCATCAAACAAAACACATGGTATGCGTACGTTGAAACAAGTGAACCCACGAGGGTTTGTGACTCTAATCCTGACTTATAACATGTGAAATCACTCTTTCAAACCTTTTGTTCAGATACAAACATGAAGAACAATAGCAATGGTGATTGAATTGGCCTTAAAATGTTGCAATCATTATACCAATAATATAATGGTTTCTTACTGGTTTGATGACTCTCTTAAGGAAATTACTTAGATCATTAACACAAGTGAAACCAACTTCTTATAAAATTGCCTGCAAAAGCAAATTATAAACAAACCTTCTGAATAGGTAAAAAAAAAAAAAAAAAAAACCATTTCCACAAAACAAAAAATAATAGAAACAAAATATCTAGTCATCACAATTTTATAATAAACAATGAGTTGTCTCAATGTGCAGGTAGAAGTTTTAGATTGCATCATGCATATGCTGCTCATTTCACAAAATTAACTAATAGTAGAATGAGACCAATATTTTCCATGAAAATGGATCTCACAGTGCTTCGAAGCCTTAGGAAGCTTACGCAAGTTTGCACAAAACCACGTTTCTTCTTCAACGTTGCAAGACTCTCTCCAAGTGATTGTTATATTCTTCAACACCGCGGAATTCTTCAGCATGTATTTCAGAAACAGCATATCACGTTTCCACAACTTACAAATTAAAATCTTGATGGTTGTAAGATTTGTTAGCATACAAGCCGGAACGGACTTTGGTTCCACCCATGTATGAATTAGTTTCTAACTCAAACAAGATAGACAAGTTAGTACATTTCAATATATGGTTGGGTAACATGTACAAAAAGGAAAATGGTCATATCAACAGCCCAGGTACCTCTTCAACGTACAAATGTTTCAGCTCAGGACAACTTTCAAGAAACTGAAGGATTGATCTAGAATGCTGGAAATTCTTCAACTTCAAGTGCTTCATATTTGGAAAGATGGGCAGAGGTGAAGTGAATAGGAAACTTACATTTTGAACAAAGAGTGATTTGACTCCACTTAATCCATTTAGAAGCTCAACCAACAGATGATGACGATCAAATATTATTTCACTAAATGAAACAGAAGCCTCAACCAATGACGACAAATCTTCCATTACAAAAACCGAGCACAACATACCACCAATACATAGGTATTCCAGATCAGGGACGTTTAAAAAAACTTTGTTGATAACAGATGTATGATGTGGCCATGTTAATATCAATCTTTTCAAAGTAGGGATATTGGATATGTAATTTTCTTTATTCACTTTGCACATAATATGCAAAGATAAATTTTCAAGCAGTGGGCAACCATTGATGAGTTTATACAATGCATTAATGTAATGATCGGTGTAAACGCTTATGTCAAGTGATTTCAGGCAAGGAAGATAAACCAAAGGCAGATCCGTCAAAAAACTCCGAACATAATCACAAAAATCTAATTTTAGTTTTGTGAGTGTCTTGCAAGTGAACATGCTTAAAGGCAACTTAGGTGAAAATGAGGTAACGTCTATGTCAAGCTCACGAACGTTTAACCTGACTGCCTTATCAATCCAATTTGATACTCTTGACTTCAGAGTCCAACGTTTAGAAAAGTGTAACCGAAATAACTGAAGGTGGGATGCCTTACAAACGTTCATTACCCAGTCTCCAAATTTTATCAAGATGTTTTTATCATGGAATGTATCATCATCAAAGTCAAGATTCGTGACAAGCCTCCATTTGTACCTCCAACTTTTGGATAAAATGCTAGTTTGCACAGCATCTTTCGTAGGCATTGAAGAGAGTATATGTGAAGCTATCTCTTCAGGCAACATGCTAAGCCGGTCTACATTCTTTGAACTCATTGCGCATCTTAAAAAACAAACACAATCAAACACAAAAGTTCATAATCAAACTGTATTTATATTAAAGTTGGATCGTGCGAGCATGTTAATTTATAATCAAACAAAAATATTCAAAATCAAAGATGAAAAATACCAGATTAAGCGAATTGTTAGTTGTTACGAACAAGAAAATCAATTAGGGTTTAAGATTTGAATGTATATAGAGACCATGTTCATGAAACTCGTAATGACATTCAATTATTTAAAGCCCAAAGCAAAGCCCATTAAAATCCCAAGTTAAAGTGTTACACAATATACTTTTTAGCTTATATTTAAATCACTTTCTAATTTAGTATTTTTTTTTTGAACGGAGTGATGCACACTATATTTTGTAACTTATATTTAAATCACTTTCTAATTTTGTTTTTTTTAACCGCTAATTTCTTTAATCTCTTGTTGTCTGTGGGACTTGAACTCAAGACCTTTCCAACTTAGGTGTTTTTAAAGGTTTTGTCTTTCTCAATGGACCACCATCCCATTGGTACTTTCTAATTTAGTTAATCAAGATATTACATTCAGGGTGTTTGAGATTGAGTTTGGAAATGAGTTATTGACTTATTAGTTTATTGTTTTTTAAAAAACCAATAAGTTAAAAAAATTAAAAAAGTGTTTGGCAATGTTAAAAGTGCTTTTTATTTTGGTTTTTTTAATTTTTTAGGGCTTCGACCCAATGTAAACACCAAATGTTTTTCAAAAGACACAAAATTCTGGCTTTTAAATGGCTTTTTCCTTTTTGATCATTAAATTAACAATTTATCATCTCTTTTGAAATAACAACTAAATATTGAAACTTATTCTATCATTTTTAGTCATTTTACTTTTCTTATCACAAAAGCTAAACCAAACACTTTTTTAGAAACTTATTTTGAAAAATACATAAGTTAATAAGCACTTTTAACAAAAAAAAAAACACCTTTTACAGAACTAAAGAAAATAAGGTTTAAAAGATTAATCTAATATTATTGAGCCTCAGATCGGTTCCTTGGTCTTGTCGGCAAAGTAAATTCGGTTCCAGTGTCGGGGAACAAAACCACACAAGACACATGGACTTAAATCCCAATATATTAATTAACCATGTTAAAAACTCAAGTATTATACAGTCGAACAAATGAAGTATTAGATATTTAGTGTGAAAGCACCGGATCAATGACGAACATCAACATTGCACTTGATTCAAGACGTGAAACCAATAAAAACATAAAAGATATAAAGATGTAGGAGATGAAACAATTTATTATTGAATCAGTCATCCCAGATTAGATAAACCGAAAAAGTATACATCATCTACAAGCTAGTTTAGATCACTAAGATCTAAACCTAGTTTTCTCTCACTAACACACAGTCACTCTCTCTCTAGAATGTGCACATACTGTTGAGGAATTTCTGGGGTTTGTGAGAGTTGCACAAGGCTTTTCATAGAGATCTGCCCTTATTCTAACCTATACAACACACATATATATAGGCTATGGCAAAACAACAAACTCGGACCCAAGTCCTGACACAAAACAAAAGGCCTAGTCCGAATATAATCATAAATTCGGACAAGACTACATCATACTAGTCAGTTCTTGTGAGACTAAGTACTGACAAACAAACAAAGACAAATATGGACACTTAATACATAAGTTTTGACAAACCAAAACCTCAAATTCGGACCCCATAACACTTATACTGTCCGAATTTGTTCAATAACTTTGACTTGGGTCTTTGACTTTGTTGACCAGAACTAATAAAGCACAGTTACCCGACGAGAACTGCACTTACAGACTCCCCCTTAACTGTTGCTATCAGTTTTGTCTGGCATCGAGTCACCAGATACTGCGCTTACAGACTCCCGCTTGACTGATGATGTCATGCCTGCTTTCTACTTTGGCTGAGACTTGATCTTTCCAGCAGAGCACAGTGATCTTCAACCCTTCTAATTAAAGACTTGCTAACACTATAATCACTTAAATGGCTGCTTTATGAAACCTTAAGAATCCAACATCAAACACTGAATCAAGTTAACGCGAACCAACCTGCAACCAAATGTAAGACAATCGCTCGAAACCTTAATCTTCAAACCTAAACGGCAACAGAAAGAAACATTGGATTTCCAATCCCCAACCTTGAACACTATAAACTTCACAAAGATATGAAGTTCAGTTCCATAAGTCAATAACAAACTGAACTTTGTAAAAGTACATCCACCATCTTGATCATGATCTGCAACCCTTCATGTATGATCTCATCTCGTGACGTATCTTTATGAATTAATCTCCTATCTTCACGAATCCACTAAATCCCCGATGGCTTTCATCTCCGATCTTCCTCTTACCAAGAAGCACCACATTCTTTCGAGAACAGACTAGCAACCGTCTTGGAAAAGGGACCAATAAACCAATCTTCTCTACTCTAAACAACAACTAATAAGGTTGAATCTTTAACTAGTCGTCAACCGAGAATCCAACTTCATCATGTTAATACTTGATTAATAACACAAACACATGTGACAAAACTCCATCACACTCCATCACACACGAGCCTTTTTTACACACAAGCTTTAGATTTACGAAGAAAATAGGAAGTTTTTTCTCCCCCTATTTCTTTGTAAACTATAAAAGTCCAACCAAGTCATTATTATCTTCACCTCTAATGCACGATAATAGTCCAAGATTGTCCTAAAACTCTAGTAAGGACCAAATCCGAACTCCGAGAATCTTGAAAAGAACATCGTGCACCACCATTACCGCTTCTCATCCCCTGACTTAATTCGAACAACATAAGTACCCTGGAACTTTTCACTAATCCGAAACTGACTTCAAATTTCCGAATTACACAAAATTCTGACTCTTAGCTAATTATCTGGTACCCCATGTAACCCGATATAACTAGACAAAATCGAAACATGCAAAACTCGGAACCTCCGAATTACACAAACTTCTAAACATAACTAAAAATCCGGTACCCAAGGTAACCCGGAATTCAAGAAAATTCGGAACTCGTAAAACATGGAAGCTTTTGAAACCTCGGATCAGTTCATTTGAACAGTACTACTACTACTGAATACAAAGAAATTCGGAACAAGCAAAGAAGTTCCGAATATAACTCAAAAATTCGGACTTCAAAAGAATGAAGAAATCCTTACAAGGAGAATGAACAAATCCTTACAAAGAGAATGGACAAATTCTTAAAAGGAGAACTCACAAATCCTGACAAACACACAAATCCTGAATAACTCATAAATCCTTACAAACTCACAAATCCTTACCACCTTTAAATTCGGACAAGGATGAAAGTTTGGACAAATAAGTTTGGATAAAGATGTGTAAGTAGTGACAAACACTAAGTTCTACTGACAAACACTAAGTTCTGACAAGGATGTGTAAGTATTGACAAACACTAAGTTTGGACAAGGATGTTTAAGTTCTGATCATTGTTTAAATTCGAACAGAACAAAATAAGTTCTGACACTTTAACTTCGTACAAGGGAAGTTAATCTCATTCCAATTATAAATTCGACCAGGGCAAGAGACTTTAAGTACTTACACTCTCTAAATTCGGACAAGAGAATAATAAGTACTGACACTCTCTAAGTACTGACAATTCTAAATTCGGATAAAATAAGAGAGATTAAGTACTGACAATGAATTTTGAACAAATTCGGACAAAAACCCATAAGTACTGACAAGTGTGACTACACACTAGGTCATCAAGAAGTTCAGAAGTAACAAATACGGACATAAAAACTTCTAACACTCACTTAAATTCGGATAGTACCTTTTTCAGATCAAACCTCAGATCTGAAACAACTTGGAAAACAAGAAAACATCTAAGTCGACGAACAACTTCAATTTCTTCAAGTATTCTGCAGAATCTTCACGTCTCCATGATGTTTGGCAGAAACAAACATCAAATCCAGAGCCACGGTGATTCGGAATGTGGTTAGACCATTCCGAATCGGTAACCATGCTCTGATACCACTGTGAAAGCACCGGATCGATGACGAACATCAACATTGCACTTGATTCAAGACGTGAAACCAACAAAAATATAAAATATAGAAAGATGTAGAAGATGAAACCCTTTATTATTGAATCAGTCATCACAGATTACATAAATCGAAAAATTCTACAAGCTGGATTGGATCACTAAGATCTAAACCTATCTTTCTCTTACTAACACATAGTCACTCTCTCTAGAATGTGCACACACTGTTGAGGAATTTCTGGGGTCTACGAGAGTTGCACAAAGCTTTTAACAGAGATCTGCCCTAATTCTAACCTATATAACACACATATATATATATAGGCTAGGGCAAAACAACAAACTCGAACACAAGTCCTGACACAAAACAAAAGGCCTAGTTCGAATATAATCATAAATTCGGACAAGACTAGATCATACTAGTCAGTACTTGTGAGACTAAGTACTGACAAACAAACAAACAAAGACAAATTCAGACACTTAATATATAGGTTATGACAAGCCAAAACCTCAAATTCGGACCCCATAACACTTATATTGTCTGAATTTGTTCAACAACTTTGACTTGGGCCTTTGACTTTGTTGACCAGAACTGATAAAGCACAGTTACCCGACGAGAACGGCACTTACAGTGTCACGGCCCTCGGTCCCGGTTTGACCCGGTTCAAGAGCCGCGAGGCAGGAATCCCGTGATATCTAATTTAGGCGACAGCGGAAGTCTTTAAATACAGGATCTTTTAATACTAAAAATGTCTGTTTAGTATATTACATAAAGTTTTAGAATAAAATCCCATAATTTACAATAAGATGATTTCACAGGGAAATCTTTATTTCTCAAAACATGTTTCTTTATTTATTCACATTGAGCCACTTCTTTAAGCTGGTAGTGCTTCACGACACTTTTCTTGGATTACAACAGATCACCTGAAACATGTTTGAAAAAGGTTTTGTCAGCGGGGAAATACTAAGTGAATCATTCTTTTTATGTAAAACAAATTTCAGTTATAATCCACAGTATTAAGAGTGATTACAATGTTTCTGATATCAAACCAACTACCCACGGTACTTTATCACTCGACCCATTGGCCCACCTGTCCAATGGTGTCTGTGATTATGGTCATATCACCCATTGGCTGCCCCAATGGTGAAGATTATCAAGTAATGTATACAAAACCCCACATACCGGCTGTAACTTGGTGATTACAAAGACTTAATCCCTGTAATTATAACTTTGAAAATAATTTGGAGTTTTGTAAAACAGTTGATAAAAAGAGAATGACTCACATTGCAGATTTAACGAGCAAAGTATAAGCCTACTGATTAGCCTTGATTAACCTAATTTAACAATAATGCACACACAAACGGGTTAGTAACTAATACAGCAGTTACGACAATTCACGAGATTAAACCCTCACAACGATTAATAAAGTGCAATACTTAATAATTCAACGGATTCACAACGAATAACAGAGCATAATCCGAATTCGAACAGCACTCAAATATTCAAGTCGAAATCACGACGGATAACAAAGTATCAGCTCAATTTGAGCAGCACTCAAACAATCATTGGATAGTTACAATCGATCGGACGTTGAATCGTAATAGCGATCGAGTTATTACCCTGATTGCGGCAGCGATTCGTGACCCGTGTGTGTTAATTGTGGTAAACAGACGATATCTCCGTATATATGTCGACTTTTTACGTCGTTTTAAGGACAGAAATCAAGTCCCAAGGTCGGCTATTTATACTAATTTTTGGACACGCTTACGGACCGTAAGCCATATCCCTTACGGTCCGTAAGGGAAGCAATCTAATTTATAGGGTAGCCAGGTCTGGGACTAGGCCTGCTGACTTGACAATTTGGAAATTTCAAAATTTTGACAGCGAGAATTGTTGATAATCGTCACTAGGGTTTTACCTCCCCTGAGTTTTAGGGGCCCTGATCCTGATTCCGATTGTTCTGGAAATTTTAGGGTTTATGCAGAATTACTTGGGTGTCTCAATTAGGGTTTCATTAATAGATAATTATCATCCTAATTATTAATTTTAGTGAGAGTTGTTACATCCTCCCCACCTTAAGAAAAATCTCGTCCTCGAGATTTACTGGAATAGATGAGGGTATTTTCGCTTCATTTCTGATTCCAGCTCCCAAGTGTATTCTGGACCTCTCTTTGAATTCCATTTGACTTTGACCAGCACTAGTCGTTTGTGTTTGAGAAATTTAACTTTGCTATCTTCGATCTGTAGTGGTTTTTCTACGAATTTTAGCTTTTCGTTTACCTCTACATCTTGAAGAGGTACTACCAGGGATTCGTCTGATAAACATTTCTTGAGATTGGATACATGAAATACATCATGTACTCCAGCTAGTTCTTCTGGTAGTTGTAGACGATAAGCAACTGGTCCTATTCGTTGGATCACTAGGAACGGTCCTACGTATCTTGGACTCAACTTTCCTTTCTTACCGAATCGTACTACTCCTTTCCAAGGAGAAACTTTCAAGAGTACTTTATCTCCGACTTGAAATTCTAACGGCTTGCGACGATTGTCTGCATAGCTCTTTTGACGATCTCGAGCCGTTTTCAGTCTTTCCTTGATTTGGGTTATCTTGTCAGTAGTTTCTTGTACGATTTCTGGACCTGATAATTGACTTTCTCCTATTTCTGCCCAACAAACTGGAGTTCTGCACTTGCGTCCATACAGTGCCTCAAACAGAGCAGTTTCGATGCTTGAATGATAACTATTGTTATAGGAGAATTCAATTAAAGGTAAGTGGCTATCCCAATTACCACCCAAATCAATTACACATGCTCGGAGCATGTCTTCTAGAGTTTGTATTGTCCTTTCACTTTGTCCGTCTGTCTGTGGATGATATGCAGTACTCAGATTTAGTCGGGTTCCCATTGCTTTCTGGAAACTAGTCCAGAAGTGGGAAGTAAAGCGACTATCTCTATCTGATACAATGGATAGTGGAACTCTATGTAAGGATACCACTTCGTCTACGTACAACTTGGCCAACCATTCAATACTAAAGGTTTCTTTTATTGGTAGAAAATGAGCTGATTTGGTTAATCGATCCACAATTACCCAAATCGTATCATTGCCTTTTCTGGTTTTGGGTAACTTAGTAATTGTAACACCTCGTAAAATCGTGTCCAATAATGTGTTGACACGTGTAATGAATCCTAACAAAGTCAAACGTTGACTATGAGGGACTATTTTCGTCAAAATCGAAAACTATGAATATAGAAGTACTGAAAGTGTCAACATGCCTAAACTAGGCCTCTGAGTGACCTTATATGGTGCCCGTATTCTCAGATGAGCCACTCGTTGGACGAGAGGAGCCGTTTGCGAAATTATTTGAAAGTTTGCGCAATAAGGGTTAAAAGTGTCAACATGTTAATTCTTACCTCTGAGTGACCTTTTAACAAACCAAGGGCTTCATTATGTTTCATAATATTCTCGGGAATGCTAAATATCGGCTATGTTAGGCTTTTATGCCAATAAGTGAAGTTATGCGCAAGTTTGAAAGTTAGAGGGGTTAAAAGCGTCAACATGTTAAATTATACCTATGAATGACCTTTTAACGAACCCGAAGTATCATGGTGTATTATAATACTTTCAAGAATGCCTAACATGGGCTGGATAAGGCCTCGACGCTATTAAATGATGATATGCGCAAGTTTGCGCATTAGAGGGATCAAAAGCGTCAATTTTTGAATTTACGCCTCTCGGGGACCTTTTAAGCAAACCGGAGCGTTGTAATAAATGGACATACACTCGGGGATGCCCATTATGGGCTATAGAAGGCTCGGATATCGTTAAACGGTATTTCGCGCCACTTTGCGCAATTAAGGGACTAATTGCGTCAAACTGCAAATGTAGGTCAAATCGTTTGATAACGAACCTTCCGGAATATGTCCATGAGTTAAACATACCCTATTTACCCTTTATATAGCTTAGATATAGGCTTAGAGGTGTTTGGTGCGCAAAAAATAAACTTTTATGTCATGCAGGGACTAAAAGTGTCAAAAAGTGCACAAGTTTGCACTTTCGCGCATATCTCGCATTCTGTATATCCCCGGACACCCAAAAATTTATGTAAGCACTAAAATATTTTGTTTTAGTGTTTGGCTTGATAAAATTCCATTCGTCGCGTCGTTTGGATCGTTTTTCGCGTCCGTCCGTGTTTCGTCGTAATTAGCCGAACAACGAGACCGTACGACCAAACGAACCGACACCCGGCATATTTTTGAGCATGGTTGAAGTTAAATATACTTTAACTTCCTTATGGAGCTTTGAAATGGAGTTAACGGATGTTAGAAGTGCCAAAAACTCAACAATACGTGTTCAGGGGCCAAATCTGCCAACTGCTGAAACTTCATGTCTGCAGACCTGGTCCTTACGGACCGTATACACTGGACCATACGGTCCGTATGGGAGTGCCAGATATGATTTTTGCTTGGTGAGCACTCTAATCACTTCTAAACCAATCCAAATCGTTTCCTTGGGCTCCAAACCAATTAGGACAGCTGTTATAACAGGTGTAATGATCCTAGAACTCCTCTTAGCACTTGTCTTGATCCTAATCATTTCCAAAATCTATAAATAGGATGAGAACCCAACACTTTCATTTGCTCATTTTCACTCATTCCTCCTCATCTCTCAATTCTGGAGCCTTAGGACATGTGTGGAAGACCATAGTTAGGTAGGTGATTAACCCCTGACAGGGCACCTCCTAATTCCTTCGTTTGCTTAGTTAATTGTCGGGTCAAACCGTTTAGGTAAAAAGTCAAACTTGGCAGATTTGTGGGTTTTAATTAAAACCATAGATGCAGATGTTATAAATGATATTTTGGCACTCTAATAGCTTGGTAATTACTATTAGAACATGTCTAAGCTGGTCCAACTCGACAATTCTAAGCTTAGGGTCGGTTCGCAACCGAAAGTCGCAAAAACTTGACTTTGCTTTGACTTTTCAGTTCTGACCCGATTAAGCTTGATTCTCCCATGTTTTAAGCTTCCATTAGGACCATATTATTCAGTAGTATAACCCCCTGGAGTTATATTGCTTGGTTCCTTGTGGTTTGAATTATACGCTAGTTTCCGCCATTATGCTTATAAACGCCCATTTTGCCCTTTTGACATAAGAATGAGATTTTTAGAAATGTGAGAGGACAAAGACCTTTGTTACTGATATTTAAGCTTGTCCCGAAAATTTGACATCAATTCTTGGTCCCAAATAGGAGTTATGCCCGATATCGTAATTAGAGGCTTTTAACTAAGTAAATTGCGATATCTTGCATAAAGCATGTTTAAACTTGGATTTTGACCCGAAACTCATTACCAACTATTAAGATATTATTTTTAGGGATTGTTGGAGTTATTGATCAGATTATAAACTGATCATATCATAGAGTTCTTGTATTAATTCGATAAATGACGATAATACCCTTTTCACGCATAAAATGAGATTTACAAATGATTTGAATGCCAAACCTTTTCCTACTGATTTTATACATTAAATAAATTATTTTGAGCATTCAAAACTGATCAAAATCTCAGATTTCCGTAAAACCCCTTAATTATCGTCAATTAGCGATTTTTACGCTATTTAGGTGCATAGTATGGTTTTAAACGATAATTAACACCTAAGACTTGTTACCTACTGAATTCTTAAACAAATTTTAATATTATTACAGTAGGTATAAGTCGAGAACTCAGAATTCCAAAAATGCCCGTAAAAGCATATGTAAAATGACCAAAATGCCCTTTCGGGACATAGTTTGGCCATAAATGGTAAACCTCACATATGTATGATATCTTACTGATGTAATGGGATAAAATAAATATTTTTACTGATTAGAAAGGACCAGAACTTCAGTTTTTTATAAAATCTCTTTTATAAATATTAAAATGACCAAAATGCCCTTACGGGACTTAAAATGGTTTTTAATACTTATTGGGCATATATGTTGACATCCTACTGATGTATTGACATATTCTAAGCATAAGAGCATATGGAACTCGTATATGATTCTTTTGGTTACCCGTTACGCATTTTACGCGTTTGGATCGGCTTATGTAACTAGTTTACGTATGTTTGCCGAAATGGGTTTAACCTTATCATTTTTATCTCAAAATCCGGAATGTGTTTAGTTTACCCATATTATACAAGTATCCAAACTTGTTGGGTCTGAATAATGTTCTATTCCGGTCATCGCTTAATCTAGCGTGTCGTACCGCTTTAGATACTTCAAGCTAGCCGGTCTAAGTCTATGACTTAAATAAAGACCATTAGCATTCTGAATTTGGTTATATATTACCATCACTCCAGACTAGAGCCAACCGGTAAAAGCTACCTGCATTTAGATAGATTGGATACGACTGAGTTATATTGCTGTGAATCAAGTATTAGCTCAGGTAAATACTTTTAACTTATTTTCCCTATACGGGCTTGGGATACGGTATATTAATACCGCTTGGTCGGGTATGGGATTATTTTGTCGGATTGTGATTTAATAAATCCGCATAACCCGTTTTAATCTGTATTGTTTGATAACATAAACATTGGGGGTTAACGACCGTGTCCTGGATATCCTTGGCTCATTTAAGTTATTAATGGCCACGACCTATGCACGGGGTGCAGGCATGCACCCGACAGATGCAAATGCTAAATATTAATTTACCCACAAGTTGGGGATAACTCCTTTGTGGGTTCTATAAGTGGTGAGTCAGTTAATCATGTCCGGCTTCCAAACCGGCCCCATATGTATGACAAACATGTAAAACTGTATACAAGATTTTATTAAGAATTGTCCCAAGTTATAAAAGGTTTTGTGCCTTGTGCACTTAAATCAATTTTCATAAACTCTTTTCAAATGAGTCGGTTAAATTGTATTTACCAGTGAAAACTGACGTATTTTCAAAAGGCTAAGTGGCAGGTACTACTCGTAATAGGCTGGGAGTTGCTCGGTGTCGAAAAAGAGGATCTTGCAAATCCTTAAAGATGCCATAAAGTCTGCTAAGCTTCTTTTTTAAACATTCTGTAATGATCCTCCTGTGGATTGATATTACAGACTCGTCTATAATAAATACTTTGATATTTTCAGACGTTTGAGTTTGTAATAATATTTTATATTCCAAGACTTCCGCTGTGCTATTCTGTGTATGTTTGACCATGATGATATCAACTACGTCACTATACTCCCCACTGGGCCCACCGGTGATACGTGGAATATCGGGGTGTGACAGGTTGGTATCAGAGCCAACATTGAGTGAATTAAACACTAGTCTTTTGTGTTTAATCTCAATGACACAGTAGCATATTCCTTAGACCTTTTGAGTCTAGACTTAACATAAGAATGCTCTCATCCCTATTAAGTAAACATTGTTTTTGATTTTATGTATTTTGAATATGTCGCCAAACAAGGAAGCCGTTGATGGAAAATTTCCTCATCCGAAGCCAATGAATGCCAAGTTTCACCATATGGCTAGAATAAGCGTGCGACCGGTTTGGAGGAAGACCTTTATGGATTCACTCCCACAACCAAACCTATTTGATTTGGAATCAGACTTCAGAGTCCATACCGGAGGTCCCTGAGGCTCAAAATTTTAAAGTCTGTACCAGTGGAATCTATACCAGGTGGTCCCTGAGACTCCCGTTGGTGGCTGATAACCCGTGTTTCTTACCTTCAAGTTTGGAATCCCAGACTTGGATTATATCAGTCAAAACCCAATCCGTGATCCATGTCATTCTTTAACCATTGAATCCTTGAATTCTATTTCCGTAACGGATCCTGATTGGAATATCTGCATTATTCACCAAGGTCTTTTGTACCTTCACCATATATGGTAAACACAGAAGAGAAACAATCGAATGGAGCGAGGAAGACATTAGATAATCATTCCTTGGTAATATTCTTTGCTTTTTAAGTCCTTAAAAGGACCCATCTCTTTTATTTAGTCCCTGTGTGGACATACCTTCGACTTAAGACCCTATATGGGCATTTACTATTCAGTCCTTTCATGGACTTGATATTTTGATATAATCCTTTCATGGACATTATATTTCTTTATAGTCCTTTCATGGACATAGTATTTCATTCTAAGTCTTTTCATAGACACATTATTCTATCAGAGTCCTCTGGCGGACATAATGATTCATCATAATCCTTTCGCGGACATATTATTTCATCATAAAGTTCCTTCGAGAGCAATTGTATATTGACGTCCCTTCATGGACATGTTATATCATAAAAGTCCTTATATGGACATATTTTATAGTCCCTTTTCGGACTTGTATTTCTCTTTTGGTCCATGCGTGGACTAGAGTTATTTAAAAGTCCCTGTGAGGACATCTGTACAGCAAAGCCCTTTTTGTGTGCACGCTGTACCAATATAGTCCTTTCATGGACATGTTATTTCATTAAGATCCCTGTGGGGATACGCTGTTTTGAATTAGTCCCTTTTGAGGACATTGATATTTCATTTTTATTCATATATGGATTTGTAATATTTTCTAGTCCTCGAACGGACTTATAATTTTTTTTAAGTCCCCTGTGGACAAATATATTACTAAAAGTCCTGTTTAAGGCACTATTGTAAATTCCTAATAATTTAGGAAAGTTTTGAAAATTTTATGTAGGTATTCGTCTCGTCCCTTTATCCAACAATAGTTCTGAATTTACTCGAACTTTATCGATCAGCGGATATATTTCAAAAAGATCCTCTTAATGGTATAACCTAGCCTATATGTCTATGAACATGGCTGTGATGGTAAAACCCTCTTAAGATAATTAATCTTTGTTAACATATGAGAACATGTTAACATTCCTGGCTGTGTGACTTGAGAGACCACACTAGCTTCCAAAAGTGCTTGGACTTTTCCAAGCCACCTTCGTAGCCTATGTGATCAATACGAATCACGGCTATCAAACAACAGTATGAAGAATGCATCAAAACATCCAATTTGTATGTATGCCATTGGGCGAAGATGTATTCATGACAATAATAGTTTTATTTTATAAACTTATTGTCAAAAGGCGATGAACTATGTTCGACCCTTAGAAATCACTGATCCAAGAGATCATTGATTATGTCCTTGTGACAAGGCCTTTTGCGCCATCTAACTGCTCTTCGAGACAAGCCTTGTGTTATATAAGGACGTCTCTATGATATTGACATTGTGATCTTTATGATCCTCTGTCCAAGGTAATGAGCCGTGCTCAAGCCTAATGGTCTGCATGATCAATGCGATCACGACTAAAATCATCAGTACGATGATTAAATCTGACATCCTTAATGATGTTTTGCCTAAGGACTATTTTATATTGTCCATATGAGACTACGCAATTGTAATCTTTTGTGATTCCTTGCCAAAGGGGGTGAGCCATGCTCGAAGCCCATAAGTCTATATGATCATTGCGATCCTGACTCGTATCATCAATACGATGATCATAACAATAACATCCCTTGTGATGAAATGCCTACGGGCTACACTTTACTCTATTGTCGATAAGACAAAGTTAGTGGTGGTCTTTATGATCCCCTGTACAAAGTGGTGGGTTATACCCAACCCTAGCAGTCTATATGATCAGCGCGATCATGACTAATATCATCAAATGCAATGATGATGTATAAAAATCAATGAGTGATGTCTTAAACTCATCAATGACAAGCCAATGTGCTATAATTTGTCATTCGTGGCAAGTTAACATATTAAGTATTAACATCCCTAGTCACAGGCCTCTTGTGCCAGCATTGACAAATGTCCTTCGTGACAAGCCTTGGTGCCATATCTTGTAACGTCATTGTGACGAGGCCACTAAGATATATCAATGGTCATATTGTACTAAAGTCAGCTAGTGGCGTTCAAAGAAGATATCCATAATAAAAATGCCTAAGTAGGCGTCTTTACTTAAGGCATCCGTGCACTCGTAAAGAAGATTTGTCATTGCGTGACACAATCGACGGTAGATGGACCAAGGTCGAAGATTGAAACTACCCCTATCATAATAAGAAAACTTGACTTTCCTCTCTGTAAGAAATACCCTGTTCTACCTCCTGAGAGGCAAAATGGAATTTGGATTGACATCCTGTTAGGAGTTGTATCTGTTACAGCAACCCTATATTGGTAAGCATTAACGGAAATGGAAGGACTGAGAATTAACCAGATGAGTTTTTGGAGAAAGGCTTGTATAGCTTAGCTCATCATCTTAAGAGCTCTAATTATGGTTGATAAAAGAAAGCGTAGGGCAATACGCTTGTGCATTGGTTATTGCAACCCAACTAAGGAACAATTGAGAATCGTTATTAGCTGCCCAGGATCGTCGACTTGTTCGGCTTACCATGAGGATAGTTGATTCCTTAAGACTGATTCGGGTAGTAGTTGGAATAACTATCTCACCCTGAATAAATTCTTATAACCAAAAGCGTGATATAAGCATAAAGACTGCTCCATTGGAGACCTTGTTTGAAGGAAATAGTCAACGCCCCTTTGTTCGGTAGGAGATTGGGAAAGCCCAATTCTCAGGATCTAAAATTTATATTAAAGACGATGAATAGGATATTATGAATCCGTAATCGTCTGAAAATTGCCAATAATCGGCAGAAGAGCAATGCAAACAAGAGGCGCAATTCTCTTAAAGTTCCAAATGGGGAACAAGGCTCTATCGTAAATATCAAATATGAAAGAGTACAATACGTTTCGGTATATAGAGCAAGTTAAGCCTTGGATATATAAATCATTCGAGACATCAAATGTGACAGCAGTATAGCTCATAAGCTAAACATGCCTAAGGAGCTCGGTGAAATTCACAATGTGTTTCACATCTTTAACTGAAAGAAATACCTAGCTGATGAATCGCTAGAAATGTCTCATGAAGACGTATAGAATGATGAAAGCCTGAGGTTTATGGAAAGACCTATATCGATCAAGGATCGACAGGTTAAGAAACTCCAAAAAGGAGCAAGCGCCTATTGGATAGGTCAACTGGAATACCTGTAAAAGTCCTTAAATGACTATGGAAGTTAAGTTCAGTTTACGACAGAAAGTACTTCCATCTTTTTGAGTAAATCTCGGGGTCGAGATTTCTTTTAAGGGGGTGAGGATGTAACACCTCATAAAATCGTGTCCAATAATGTGTTGACACGTGTAATGAATCCTAACAAAGTCAAACGTTGACTATGAGGGACTATTTTCATCAAAATCGAAAACTATGAATATAGAAGTACTGAAACTGTCAACATGCCTAAACTAGGCCTCTGAGTGACCTTATATGGTGCCCGTATTCTCAGATGAGCCACTCGTTGGACGAGAGGAGCCGTTTGCGAAATTATTTGAAAGTTTGCGCAATAAGGGTTAAAAGTGTCAACATGTTAATTCTTACCTCTGAGTGACCTTTTAACAAACCAAGGGCTTCATTATGTTTCATAATATTCTCGGGAATTCTAAATATCGGCTATGTAAGGCTTTTATGCCAATAAGTGAAGTTATGCGCAAGTTTGAAAGTTAGAGGGGTTAAAAGCGTCAACATGTTAAATTATACCTCTGAATTACCTTTTAACGAACCCGAAGTATCATGGTGTATTATAATACTTTCAAGAATGCCTAACATGGGCTGGATAAGGCATCGATGCTATTAAATGATGATATGCGCAAGTTTGCGCATTAGAGGGACCAAAAGCGTCAATTTTTGAATTTACGCCTCTCGGGGACCTTTTAAGCAAACCGGAGCATTGTAATAAATGGACATACACTCGGGGATGCCCATTATGGGCTATAGAAGGCTCGGATATCGTTAAACGGTATTTCGCGCCACTTTGCGCAATTAAGGGACTAATTGCGTCAAACTGCAAATGTAGGTCAAATCGTTTGATAACGGACCTTCCGGAATATGTCCATGAGTTAAACATACCCTATTTACCCTTTATATAGCTTATATATAGGCTTAGAGGTGTTTGGTGCGCAAAAAATAAACTTTTATGTCATGCAGGGACTAAAAGTGTCAAAAAGTGCACAAGTTTGCACTTTCGCGCATATCTCGCATTCTGTATATCCCCGGACACCCAAAAATTTATGTAAGCACTAAAATATTTTGTTTTAGTGTTTGGCTTGATAAAATCCCGTTCGTCGCGTCGTTTGGATTGTTTTTCGCGTCCGTCCGTGTTTCGTCGTAATTAGCCGAACAACGAGACCATACGACCAATCGAACCGACACCCGGCATATTTTTGAGCATGGTTGAAGTTAAATATACTTTAACTTCCTTATGGAGCTTTGAAATGGAGTTAACGGATGTTAGAAGTGCCAAAAACTCAACAATACGTGTTCAGGGGCCAAATCTGCCAACTGCTGAAACTTCATGTCTGCAGACCTGGTCCTTACGGACCGTATACACTGGACCATACGGTCCGTATGGGAGTGCCAGATATGATTTTTGCTTGGTGAGCACTCTAATCACTTCTAAACCAATCCAAATCGTTTCCTTGGGCTCCAAACCAATTAGGACAGCTGTTATAACAGGTGTAATGATCCTAGAACTCCTCTTAGCACTTGTCTTGATCCTAATCATTTCCAAAATCTATAAATAGGATGAGAACCCAACACTTTCATTTGCTCATTTTCACTCATTCCTCCTCATCTCTCAATTCTGGAGCCTTAGGACATGTGTGGAACTTATATTCTTGTAGAAAAGATAGCATGGACCAATTGTAAGTGCCCTATCCCACTCCTTAGTTCAGAATTATGTTCTATCAACCGAAAAGTCAAATATCGCAAATAAACTTTGACTTTCGGTTTATACTCTCATGGTCCAACCACTTATCGAATTGAAAGTGGGTATAAGACCATAGTTAGGTAGGTGATTAACCCCTGAAAGGGCACCTCCTAATTCCTTCGTTTACTTAGTTAATTATCGGGTCAAACCGTTTAGGTAAAATGTCAAACTTGGCAGATTTGTGGGTTTTAATTAAAACCATAGACGCAGATGTTATAAATGATATTTTGGCACTCTAATAGCTTGGTAAATACTATTAGAACATGTCTAAGCTGGTCCAACTCGACAATTCTAAGTTTAGGGTCGGTTCGCAACCGAAAGTCGCAAAAGCTTGACTTTGCTTTGACTTTTCAGTTCTGACCTGATTAAGCTTGATTCTCCCATGTTTTAAGCTTCCATTAGGACCATATTATTCAGTAGTATAACCCCCTGGAGTTATATTGCTTGGTTCCTTGTAGTTTGAATTATACGCTAGTTTCCGCCATTATGCTTATAAACGCCCATTTTGCCCTTTTGACATAAGAATGAGATTTTTAGAAATGTGAGACGACAAAAACCTTTGTTACTGATATTTAAGCTTGTCCCGAAAATTTGACATCAATTCTTGGTCCCAAATAGGAGTTATGCCCGATATCGTAATTAGAGGCTTTTAACTAAGTAAATTGCGATATCTTGCATAAAGCATGTTTAAACTTGGATTTTGACCCGAAACTCATTACCGACTGTTAAGATATTATTTTTAGGGATTGTTGGAGTTATTGATCAGATTATAAACTGATCATATCATAGAGTTCTTGTATTAATTCGATAAATGACAATAATACCCTTTTCACGCATAAAATGAGATTTACAAATGATTTGAATGCCAAACCTTTTCCTACTGATTTTATACATTAAATAAATTATTTTGAGCATTCAAAACTGATCAAAATCTCAGATTTCCGTAAAACCCCTTAATTATCGTCAATTAGCGATTTTTACGCTATTTAGGTGCATAGTATGGTTTTAAACCATAATTAACACCTAAGACTTGTTACCTACTGAATTCTTAAACAAATTTTAATATTATTACAGTAGGTATAAGTCGAGAACTCAGAACTCCAAAAATGCCCGTAAAAGTATATGTAAAATGACCATAATGCCCTTTCGGGACATAGTTTGGCCATAAATGGTAAACCTCACATATGTATGATATCTTACTGATGTAATGGGATAAAATAAATATTTTTACTGATTAGAAAGGACCAGAACTTCAGTTTGTTATAAAATCTCTTTTATAAATATTAAAATGACCAAAATGCCCTTACGGGACTTAAAATGGTTTTTAATACTTATTGGGCATATATGTTGACATCCTACTGATGTATTGACATATTCTAAGCATAAGAGCATATGGAACTCGTATATGATTCTTTTGGTTACCCGTTACGCATTTTACGCGTTTGGATCGGCTTATGTAACTAGTTTACGTATGTTTGCCGAAATGAGTTTAACCTTATCATTTTTATCTCAAAATCCGGAATGTGTTTAGTTTACCCATATTATACAAGTATCCAAACTTGTTGGGTCTGAATAACGTTCTATTCCGGTCATCGCTTAATCTAGCGTGTCGTACCGCTTTAGATACTTCAAGCTAGCCGGTCTAAGTCTATGACTTAAATAAAGACCATTAGCATTCTGAATTTGGTTATATATTACCATCACTCCAGACTAGAGCCAACCGGTAAAAGCTACCTGCATTTAGATAGATTGGATACGACTGAGTTATATTGCTGTGAATCAAGTATTAGCTCAGGTAAATACTTTTAACTTATTTTCCCTATACGGGCTTGGGATACGGTATATTAATACCGCTTGGTCGGGTATGGGATTATTTTGTCGGATTGTAATTTAATAAATCCGCATAACCCGTTTTAATCCGTATTGTTTGATAACATAAACATTGGGGGTTAACGACCGTGTCCTGGATATCCTTGGCTCATTTAAGTTATTAATGGCCACGACCTATGCACGGGGTGCAGGCGTGCACCCGACAGATGCAAATGCTAAATATTAATTTACCCACAAGTTGGGGATAACTCCTTTGTGGGTTCTATAAGTGGTGAGTCAGTTAATCATGTCCGGCTTCCAAACCGGCCCCATATGTATGACAAACATGTAAAATTGTATACAAGATTTTATTAAGAATTGTCCCAAGTTATAAAAGGTTTTGTGCCTTGTGCACTTAAATCAATTTTCATAAACTCTTTTCAAATGAGTCGGTTAAATTGTATTTACCAGTGAAAACTGACGTATTTTCAAAAGGCTAAGTGGCAGGTACTACTCGTAATAGGCTGGGAGTTGCTCGGTGTCGAAAAAGAGGATCTTGCAAATCCTTAAAGATGCCATAAAGTCTGCTAAGCTTCTTTTTTAAACATTCTGTAATGATCCTCCTGTGGATTGATATTACAGACTCGTCTATAATAAATACTTTGATATTTTCAGACGTTTGAGTTTGTAATAATATTTTATATTCCAAGACTTCCGCTGTGCTATTCTGTGTATGTTTGACCATGATGATATCAACTACGTCACTATACTCCCCACCGGGCCCACCGGTGATACGTGGAATATCGGGGTGTGACAGTAATAAAATCCATTGTTATGAGCTCCCATTTCCATACAGGCATTTCCAATTGTTGTAGTAGTCCGGAAGGTTTCTGGTGTTCGGCCTTAACTTGTGAACAAGTTAGACACTTAGATACGTATTCGGCTATATCCTTATTCATTCCTATCCACCAGAAATTGTTTCTTAAATCTTGGTACATCTTATTGTTTCCTGGATGTACAGTATACCTAGATTTATGAGATTCTTCTAAAATCTTATTTCTTAATTCTCCTTGCTTAGGTACCCAAATTCGTTTCTTGTGGAATCTCCAAATTCCATCATTTCCTTGTTCTAGTTCTTTTATGTATCCTTTCATTCCTTCAGCATCGTCCTTGATTGTTGTTTCCTGAATTTTCTTCAATTGTTCCATTAAATCTACTTGTAGATTTAATCTAAGAGCACGGGCTCGTTTTTGCTTCTCATGATACTTACGACTTAAAGCATCTGCGACTACGTTCGCCTTTCCTTCGTGATATTGAATATCACAGTCGTAATCGCTCAGGATTTCCATCCATCTTCTTTGTCTCATATTCAACTCTTTTTGCCCAAATATGTACCTTAAACTTTTATGATCTGTATAAATAGTAAACTTACTTCCATACAAATAATGTCTCCAGATCTTAAGGGCAAAAATTATGGCTCCTAATTCTAGGTCATGAGTCGTATAATTTTCTTCGTGCTTTTTCAATTGTCTAGAGGCATATGCAATTACCTTCTTGCGTTGCATTAACACACATCCAAATCCTAATTTTGAAGCATCACAATATACCTTGAAATCTTCTGTTCCCTCGGGTAAAGCTAAAATTGGAGCATTCGTTAATCGGTGTTTTAAAATCTTAAAAGCTTCTTCTTGTCTAAATCCCCATTCAAACTTAACGGCTTTACAGGTCAACTTAGTCAAGGGTATAGCTATTTTAGAGAAATCCTTAATAAATCTTCTGTAGTATCCAGGCAAGCCTAGAAAACTTCTAATTTCCATAGCTGTTTACGGGACTTTCCATTTCATGATTGCTTCTATCTTAGCAGGATCTACGTGGATACCTTCGTGATTTACCACATGACCTAAGAATTGCACTTCTTGTAGCCAAAATTCACACTTCGAGAATTTAGCATAAAGCTTTTCTTTTCCTAACAAAGTTAAGAGTGCGTGTAAGTGCTCACTGTCACACCCTGGCTTTGCGGAAGCGTGGTTAATTTGGTGTGACTTCTTAATACCATAGCTTAATCATAACAAAGCTATATGAAATAAAATCATGCAAGATCATCCATTCGATTACGTTTTAAAATCCAAATACAACAACATTGTTTTAACGGAAACACACCCTAACAACACAAACATTGTTCAACAAACATAACAAACACAAACATAACATAAACACAGTTTAAGGACTGTGACTTGTCCAGGAAAGAGTCACATTCCCTAAACCCGGATGACCTCGTAACTAGTGCAGCGGGAAAACGTGTCATACCGCGCCAGATCCTTTAATTCCCTGAAATACATGTAAGTTGAAAAATCAACAATAATGTTGAGCGAGTTCATGCGTAAGTGAGTAAATAAACCTTTGTATGTATAAAATCCTGGTATGTAGCAAATAAGGAAAAAGAGATCACCAATGGTTTGCAAGGCCATTGATATGTGTGAAATGCAAGTAGGAACGCTCAAACCTAGCAGATTTATGCGTTGGGAACAAAGTCACCCCGAGGTCCGTTATGCTGGGCCTGGGGCTGGGCTCGCTACACCCAGATAGATCTACCGCTCCTGCCCCTCGGTCCTATCCTGAGGATTAATGACCTCAAGTTTCCGCCTACCCATTCACATGATCTAAATAATAACCCTCCTTACGCTAACCATACCATGTAAGAAATATTCGTAATCATAGTAACATGTATTTCACCCCCGCAGTTTAGAAAACTGAAAATAGTTAAGAGAAAAGGGGGACATGAACTCACAACGGTGCGTCTCTACCAAGTATGTCTCCAAGTCAAGCAGCTGTGCAACGACCTACATGTACTAACTCTATTAGACGGACGGCCGTGCCTTAGCTTTATGGTTTAAGTTTTGGGAAATAGTTAGACAACTATTTCGTGTTTACATTCTGTGCATACTTGGTAATTATTTTCCTTCCCAAGGATGGGGGATTTAATACATGTGTGTTTGAAATATATTATTAAGTCTCACTTAAAATATATTTTATTTCTAATTTCAAAATATAAATATTTTTCTCAAAAATATTATATTTTTAATTTTTTATTATACATGATTTTCCCAAAATAATACTTTAACAAAAATACGCGTTCATAATTATTTCCTTAAAATGCGTAAGTTACGTCTTAACGATCGAGTGGTAATAATAATTACCGGTGTAACTTATGTATTTATCGTAGAGGCGTTCGTATTATTTTGGTTTCGTTAACATTCGATAATATCATTTTTACCCTAAAAATAATATTTAAGTATCTTCACAAATAATTAACAAGTAACGTTGTGAAAAATATATTTACCAAATATATATTTATCACGTTTAATTTTGTGAAAATCCCACCTCCGATATTTTGTAAATAAAGTCATGGCGAAACTTATATTTTTGAAAACATGTCGAAAAGTATTTCTAACACTTATAGTGAAAATATTTCTAAGTGTTAGGTTTTTGGAAAAAAATTCGCCAGAGTTTCCTCTGTAACTGGAGGTGGCCACGCTTTCAAGCGTATCATTTTCTTTTATAAATCAAATCAACCATTTTCTTACTCAATCAAAACAATATTCAACGCATCAACTAGTCCATAAACATGTAAATCGCAAAGATTACATGAACTTGTGATTTACTAAAAAATACGAAGTAAATCCCATTATATTTAGTGGATCTTTATATAAGGCAATCCGATTTCGTAAAAACCCCGTTTTTAGAGAAAGTCCGTCTTTACAACTTCTTGTAAATTTTACAAAAATAGTTATTTTGTCGAAACTTTGTGCTACACAGGTGTTTACACACGTGTGTGTTCTGAAATTTATTCTTGCTAGTGTAAGATCCGTCTTTAGAAAACATGATTTCTTTGACACTCGGTCCTTTGAAAATACCATTTGTAGATCCGTAGATCTACTAGTTTTAAACACTGTTTCACAAGCAAAATCGCTTTTACACAAGTTCATGATTCGTGTGTGGTAGAGTTTCATCCTTTAACCCTTGTTACTTCTAAAACAACCTTATGTCATGATCCATGATCATGACCGACCCGGGTTAAATGATGATCCGAGCTACCACAACATAGATCGGGTCCAAATAATCACACAAGTCAAATACTACAAGATTTACACAACATATAAGCTTTTAACCATTATTACAAGCATTTTTAGTAAACTTTAATGCATCAACTTGTAAGATTACGAGTTTTAACTGTTACATATCCTTTTAACCACTTCAAAATAGTTCGAGAGTGTGATTTAAGCAACTTACCCCAAGCTCGAGGCTAGGGAAGAATCTAGACGTAAAATGAGAGGATTAAAGCAACGAGAAGAGGTCCTTTGCCTTCCGATTGCACCAAGCCTCCTCGGATATGATCCTTAACACTTGAATGATCTTGAAATGTGATGAATGAAATCGAAAGATGGATGGATGTAAGTGTGGGTGTTCGGCCGAGAGAGAGGAGAGTGTTTTGTGTGATGTTGTGAAATGAATGTTCATATGTGCAACCCCTTGAACTTATAGACAACATTAAGGCTATGATCCAATGGTTTACATGTCTTTTAGATACTAAACATGTAGATTAAAATAATATTTTGGAGGACAAGGTATGTCCCCCCTCTTGGGGACGGTTGGTTAAGGGGGGGGGGGGTCTTGATTAGATTCCAACTATTAGTTAGATAATAGTTAGGTTAGTTAAGTGCTTAACCCGGTTAGTAGTGCGTTGTGCTTTATGGTGGGTGTTAGGGTATTCAGGGACCCTAACTGGCTCAGAAAAAGATAAATAATGTAATTGGCAATATTTTCATGTTCCGGGTATAGTCCGGTTGTTCGGTTGGATAGTAATCCGTCAAAGCGCTTAACAAAGCTTTTAAGTGTCGTTATTACCATTTTAGTGACATAACTTATTCCTGACACCTTGGAATGTGTCTAGTAATATTTTTCTCATGTTTTGGCACTTTATTAGTTAGCTAGAAGCTGAATTGTTTATTAAAGTGCTGAGTGTTGTGCATAGTGTACGTCTTAGGCACATCCAGTCATTGTAACTTATTCCTAGAGACGCAGTTCTACAACCCTTGTATCCCTACACTCACCACTAGTGTAGTAAAACATTCCTGGCTCATACAGGCCTTAGAGGCAGTGTCTGCCTGATGCTGGCTTTATCAGCATGTTCAATAGGTTATCCGTTTGTAGTGCTACTGTGCTTTTGTGCATCATGTTTGTCACGGAGGTTCAGCATGTAAATAATGTAGTGACGGTAATTAAAGTATGATGCAGATATGTACAAGTATCAGAAATCAAGTAGCAGTTCATCAGTAATTTCAAGCAAGCACAGTAATTAAGCAGTAATTAATTATAAATTAAGTCGTACGGATACCTGGTTTAGTGAGGGTTGTCACATTCTCCCCCCGTTAGAAAAATTTCGTCCCGAAATTTTAAGTTCTGCTTCTAGTTGCAGGGTTCTTGGGAAATAAGTGGGGGTATTTCTCTTTCATCCGGTCCTCACGCTCCCAGGTGTATTCAGGACCATGTCTGGCATTCCAACGAACTTTGACGAACTTGACACTGCTCCGGCGGGTCTTGTTCACTTTCCAATCCGTAACCTCAACAGGTTCTTCAACGAAGTGGAGCGTGTCGTCTACATGAATTTCGTCGGTAGGAATGACAACGGTGTCTTGCGTTGGACTCTTCCTTAAATTTGATACGTGAAATGTATCGTGAACACCATTCAGTTCGGCAGGTAGATCCAACTTGTATGCTACGGACCCAATTCTTTCCAAGATTCTGAACGGACCAATATACCGCGGATTCAACTTCCCACGCTTCCCAAAGCGTGCCACACCCTTCCAGGGTGATACCTTCAACAAAACCATATCTCCTACCTCAAATTCCAGAGGCTTCCTTTTTCGATCCGCGTAGGCTTTCTGACGGTCACGAGCCGCACTGATGCGATCTCGGATCTGTGCAATCTTATCAGTGGTTTCCTGGACCACATCAGGACCAACCAACTGTCTATCACCTGCGTCAGACCAACAAAGCGGTGACCTGCACTTACGTCCATATAAAGCTTCGAATGGCGCGGCACCAATACTGGCGTGGTAGCTGTTGTTGTATGAAAATTCGACCAAAGGAAAATGCTTATCCCAGCTACCGCCCAAATCCATAACACATGCTCTCAGCATGTCTTCCAAAGTCTGTATCGTCCGTTCGCTTTGCCCGTCGGTCTGCGGGTGAAACGCGGTGCTCATATTCAATTGCGAGCCAAAAGCTTATTGGAAGGATTGTCAAATCCTCGATATGAACCTTCCGTCTCTATCAGAGATGATCGAGAGAGGTAGTCCATGGCGTGTAACAATTTCTCTCATGTAAATTTCGGCCAACTTGCTCGTATTATCCTTCTCACTGATAGGTAAGAAGTGCGCTGACTTCGTTAATCGATCCACTATTACCCAAATAGTGTCATGGCCTCTTGGCATTCTTGGCAACTTTGTATCAAAATCCATTGAGATTTGTTCCCATTTCCACTTGGGAATTTCTGGTTGTTGCAGAAGTCCTGAAGGCTTCTGGTATTCCGCTTTAACCTTAGCACATATTAAACATTTGCTCACATAAACAGCAACATCGCCTTTCATCCTAGGCCACCAATAATAATCTTTAAGATGCTGGTACATCTTATCCGCTCCAGGGTGGATAGAGTACCGCGACTTGTGAGCTTCATCGAAAATAACCTTCCTTAAACCTCCAAACAAAGGAACCCAAATCCTTTTCTCGAAACATAACGTTCCTTCCTTGTTTGGTACCAATAACTTCTCCATCCCACAGAGATATTCTTCTTCAAGGTTCTCTTCCTTGAGAGCTTCTTTCTGCGCGGCTCGAATGCGCAAGGAAAGATCGGTCTGAATAATCATTTCTAAAGCCCTAACCCTTATGGGCTTGATCCTTTCTTTTCGACTTAGGGCGTCGGCGACCACATTCGGCTTCCCTGGGTGGTACTTTATCTCGCAGTCGTAATCATTCAGCAACTCAACCCAACGTCTTTGTCTCATATTCAGCTCCTTCTGGTTGAATATGTGCTGTAGACTCTTGTGATCTGTGAAAATCGTACATTTCGTACCATAAAGGTAGTGTCTCCAGATCTTTAAAGCAAAAACCACTGCGCCGAGTTCCAAATCATGAGTGGTATAGTTCTTTTCATGCACTTTCAGCTGACGCGATGCGTAAGCTATAACCTTTTGGCGTTGCATCAACACGCAACCCAATCCTTGACGTGAGGCGTCACAGTATACCACAAAATCATCTGTACCTTCCGGTAGTGCTAAGATTGGCGCGTTGCAGAGCTTTTCCTTCAATATCTGGAACGCTTCTTCCTGTTTGATTCCCCAATCAAACTTCTTATCTTTCTGCATGAGGAGCGTCAATGGTTGAGCGATCTTTGAAAAATTCTCAATGAACCTTCGATAATAGCCAGCCAAACCCAAGAATTGCCGAATCTCGGTTGGCGTCTTTGGCGTTTCCCAATTCTTGATTGCTTCGATCTTGGTGGGATCCACGTGGATTCCATCGCCATTTACCACGTGCCCAAGGAATTGTACTTCTCGTAGCCAAAACTCGCACTTAGAGAACTTGGCGTACAACAGTTCTTTCTTCAGCAGCTCCAAAATAGCTCTTAGGTGCTGTTCGTGCTCAGCCTTCGTTTTTGAATAAATCAAGATGTCATCGATGAATACTATCACGAACTTATCCAAGTACGGCTTGCAAACTCTATTCATCAAATCCATGAACACTGCAGATGCGTTTGTCAACCCAAACGGCATAACCAGGAACTCGTAGTGTCCATATCGAGTTCTGAAGGCTGTCTTTGGGATACTCTCCTCTTGTATCCTTAACTGATGGTATCCAGATCGAAGATCGATCTTAGAGTAAAAGCTTGAGCCTTGCAGTTGGTCAAACAGATCGTCGATTCTTGGCAGAGGGTATCTATTCTTGACCGTCAGCTTGTTCAATTCTCTGTAGTCGATGCACATACGTAAACTACCGTCCTTCTTCTTGACAAACAAAACTGGAGCTCCCCCAGGCGAGAAGCTTGGTCGGATAAATCCCTTGTCTAACAACTCTTGAAGTTGTGTCGACAGTTCTTGCATCTCAGAAGGGGCAAGTCTATAAGGTGCCTTAGCCACAGGCGCGGCGCCTGGAACTAAGTCGATGCGAAACTCCACTTGCCTCTGAGGCGGCAATCCAGGCAAGTCCTCTGGGAAGACTTCTGGATATTCCCTCACGACAGGGATGTCTTCGATCTTCGGTTCTTCAGCTTTCTTATTTACAATGTGTGCCAGAAAGGCAGCACATCCCTTCTGCAAACACTTTCGCGCTTTCAGGCAGCTGATAATTCTTAACGGCGTCTCTCCGTGAACCACAATGGTCTCACCATCATCAGTTGGGATACGAACTACCTTTTCGTGACAAACTATCTCAGCTTTGTTGCCTGATAACCAATCCATTTCTACCACCACGTCGAAGCTTCCCAACTAGACTGGTAGTAGATCCAGAGCAAACTCACGCTCTCCCAATTCGATCACACAACCTCTGACAACTTCCTTGGCTTCTACTAACTTTCCATTAGCCAATTCGATTGAGTACGGAACATCTAATTTACTAGCGGCTAAACCAAGCATATTCTTAAACTCTAACGACACGAAGCTATAATCGGCGCCAGTATCAAATAAAACGGATGCATAGCGTTGGTTTACAGGGAACGTACCAGTAACGACATTGGGATCTTGGCGCGCCTCCCTCGCTTCAATGTTAAACACTCTTCCACGGGCTTGGTTTAACTCTGGGCAGTTCCTCTTGTAGTGCCCAAGATCCCCACAGTTGAAGCATCCGGGTCTTTGCCCATTTCCACCTCCATTTCCAGCTTGATTATTCCTCTGGTTACGATTCACAGTGCCCACTTGATTAGCATTGTTGCCTCGATTTCCATTTCCTCCGTTATTTCCTTGTGGGCGATTTCCATTCCCACCCCGATTATTATTCCTGTTTCCAAAACCTCCTTGCCTCCCTGGCCAACAGTGGCCCAACAAGAGTCCTTCAAGTGGCCAGATTTCCCACAAGCTTCACATACTTTCAAACCACAACGGCCAGAATGGTGGCGCTGGCAGGTATTACACTTGGGCTGGGTGCCCATATATCCTTTTCCTTTCTTTCCACTACCAGCTGTAACCTGAGTTGGCATGCTTGTTTCTCCTTTCTTGACAACACCACTGGTGCCTTGCTTGAAGTTCGAAAACTTCCGCTTGTTACCTCCTGATGACTCTACATGAGTCTCTTTCTTCTTATGCTCAGTATCATCGAACTTGTTCAGGCGAATAGCCTCCTCTGTGAGAGCCACGCTCAAATCAGTTGCCTCAGTAATGGTAGCAGGCTTGGAAGAGGTCACCATGCTTATGATTTGAGGAGCTAATCCCCAAATGAAACGTTCAACCCGCTTAAACTCTGGAGTGACCATGTAGGGTACCACATGCGATAAGTCATGAAACCTCTGAACATATTCCGCGATCTTTGGACCTTCCATCTTTAAATGCCAGAATTCAGTCTCCAATTTTTGGATTTCAGCGCAGTACTTTTTGCACATAAGTTCCTTCAGTTCGGTCCAGGTTAGTGCGTAGGCAGCAGCTTCACCAAGTGTCTGTACTTGCAAATTCCACCAAGATAGGGCTCCATCCAAGAATAGCCCAGAGATATAGGTGACTTGCTGGTCCGGTGCACATTTGCTCATGCGAAGAACAGATTCAGTTTTCTCAGCCCAACGAACAAAGGCGACAGCACCTCCTGTGCCATCAAAGTTGACAGGCTTGCAGTCTAGAAACTGCTTGTAGGTGCACCCTGCACATACATTATAACATGAATGGCATTAGCATCCTTGCTAAAGATATCCATTTAGGTCATGGTATGTCTTAACGTCTTAGTATTACCATGAGGTGGGTTGTTGTTGTTGCCAGTATTGCCAGAGTTGCTTCCACTAGTCCCTCCTTGAGAGGCGGCGTATTGTGCGATGGCAGCAGCGATGATTTGCTGGAGTTCTGCCTGATTGGTAGGCATTTGCGGTTGTTGACGTCTCGACGGCATCTTCTAAAGATGTGTTTACGTCGGTTAGGCCATAGTAAAACGTACGTATATAATGATAGTACTAATACATAACATCTCATGTTATCAATATATCATTCACATAACATCCCATGTCACAAATATCATTCACACAACATCCCATGTCATAAAAATATAAATAATCAATCAAGCATCAAATATGATGAGAATACTGCGATTGCCATATATCGAGACCCCATAGTAAGTGTACAAGTACATCACAGTGTCATACAACATCAGTCGACTAAGGGCTACATCACCCCAGTCCAAAACTATATCCAATCAGTGTCACTACATCCCATGTACAAAATCAACAAAAGTCATAATCAGAAAGTAGTCTCAAAAAATGATGTGCAGTCAAAAGCAATCGCCGTCTTCTCACCAACGTCTACCCAAACGGTACTAATGAGCTCTACACAGATGGCGGTGGAGGAGGGGGAAAATGAGTGTAGAACAAACGACGTAAATGGAGCCAGTCCTCCTCCATGGCTCTCTGGGTACGCAAGAAAGAAGCAACCTGCTGCTCTAATGCAAAGAGGCGTGCAACATAGTCTGGTGGCAGTGGTCGAGAGGGCTGCAAAGGAGAGTAGATCTGACCCTGGCACTGACACGGCGGCGGCTGAGCTCTCTCAAGCTCCTGAATGCGCTGTGTGTGTGCCTCGTGCTGGACGACAAAAGACATCAAAACATCCTCAATGGAATATCCCATATGGAAAGGATGGTAAGGGTCGGTCGGTGGCATGACAGGTGGTGACGACCAAAGGAATGGCTCACTGGTGGGATCAAAAGGTGCCACACGAAATGGAGAAACAGGGGGTAAAACAGGTGAAAACTGAGGCATGAAGGGAACAGACGTCGGCACATGTCCAAAGGGATGGGCCGAGGAACCCTCTCCAGGTCGCGCTGGAGGTGTAAACTGAGGAACTAGAAAAGAGAAATCAACGTGTCGTGCATCAGTGGTATGAGGGGGAATAGGTGGAACCTCATCATCAGCAGGAATCCACCCGTGCTGGGCGTGCTCATCTCGTGGGTCCCTCTGTGCCTCAAAAAGTGCACGGTCAAACTGAACAGGTATAGGATCATGGTGGGGTGCAACAAGAGGGTCAACAGGTGCATCAGCAATAAGTGGGGGATCAACATGATCAGCAGCGATGACATGATCGCCCTCCAACAACGGAGCATCCACAGGGTGATCATCAGCAGGTGGGTCAGCAATCACAGGCTCAATAATGGGTGCGCCAGCATGAACTGGGTCATGCTCAAACGCAGGGTCTAGAGCGGCTGCCTGCTCAGGGGCCATGGCAGGCTCGGGATCATCAAAGGCCATCTCAAAATCAAACTCAGGGTCAGTGGGATCAACTGGGTCAGCTGGGTCGGCCGGATCCTCCATAGGCTGATCCATAGGTATAAACTCTATATCCTGATCTGGGTCGAATCCTGGGGGAAAGATAGGATCGGAATCCTCCACATCATCGTGGTCGAAAGCAAAGCTAGGAATAGGGGCAACAGAGGATGCCTGGTCAGGATCTGCATCGTGGGAGAAGTGCTGCGCACTCAGAGTGTGGGAAGGTGCGGAGGCCACAGACTCGAAGGAGTCTGGAGCAGGTGAGTGTGCAGGTGACTCCGCAGCTGGAGCATCTGCGAGCAGTAAAAGTCCTCCGTCGGCTATAAGGGCCTCGCCCTCCTCATCGTCCTCTAGGAGATCATCGTCAAACAGATCAATATCGCCATCAGCATCGGCGTCAAGAAGTAAATCGTAGGCAGGTAAACGGCCAATGGTATGGGAGCAGGGATCTCTACAAGCGGTAGGTCCCCGGCCAAAGGGCCATCAGCGAGCTCATCAGCCTCGTCAGGTAGCGCGAAGGGCTGAAAGTCGTCCTCGTCCGTGCTAGTAACGTCCGACGTGTACACCTCATGCTCTGAAGATGCTAGGTCATCTGATACTATAGGTCTAGGGCCTGTGGTGTCTGAGTCGCCAGTGCCGGGCGAGTCCATGTGTCTGTAACATAATCACAAATATGCACAAATAGTCAGTCATACAATCAGGTAAACACATTAGTCACCAAATAAGAAATCACATAATTCTCCTAGTCCCACTAGCCTCCTAGTCTCCTAGACTGACATTCCTAGTCCCACTAGCCAAATTCCTCCCAGCCTCTCAGACTGCTCTTCCTAGTCTCACTAGCCAAATTCTCCCAGCCTCTAAGACTGCTCTTCCTAGTCTCACTAGCCATCTACCTCGATCTCTTAGACCGAGCCTCGGCCTCCCAGACCGAGCCTCAGCCTCCCAGACTGAGCCTATAAATAATAATAAAGAAAATGTGCTCAACATTTGTTTAGAAAAAAACGTTTTGGATCTGGACTTAAGTGGTATGCAGTAAAAATGTTTTCGTGAGAGCCCTAGTGATCATAGTCTAGACTCGAGAAGGAATCCTAGTTCGCTATGATCAGAGCTCTGATACCAAGCTGTCACACCCTGGCTTTGCGGAAGCGTGGTTAATTTGGTGTGACTTCCTAATACCATAGCTTAATCATAACAAAGCTATATGAAATAAAATCATGCAAGATCATCCATTCGATTACGTTTTAAAATCCAAATAAAAAAACATTGTTTTAACGGAAACACACCTTAACAACACAAACATTGTTCAACAAACATAACAAACACAAACATAACATAAACACAGTTTAAGGACTGTGACTTGTCCAGGAAAGAGTCACATTCCCTAAACCCGGATGACCTCGTAACTAGTGCAGCGGGAAAACGTGTCATACCGCGCCAGATCCTTTAATTCCCTGAAATACATGTAAGTTGAAAAATCAACAATAATGTTGAGCGAGTTCATGCGTAAGTGAGTAAATAAACCTTTGTATGTATAAAATCCTGGTATGTAGCAAATAAGGAAAAAGAGATCACCAATGGTTTGCAAGGCCATTGATATGTGTGAAATGCAAGTAGGAAGGCTCGAACCTAGCAGATTTATGCGTTGGGAACAAAGTCACCCCGAGGTCCGTTATGCTGGGCCTGGCGCTGGGCTCGCTACACCCAGATAGATCTACCGCTCCTGCCCCTCGGTCCTATCCTGAGGATTAATGACCTCAAGTTTCCGCCTACCCATTCACATGATCTAAATAATAACCCTCCTTACGCTAACCATACCATGTAAGAAATATTCGTAATCATAGTAACATGTATTTCACCCCCGCAGTTTAGAAAACTGAAAATAGTTAAGAGAAAAGGGGGACATGAACTCACAGCGGTGCGTCTCTACCAAGTATGTCTCCAAGTCAAGCAGCTGTGCAACGACCTACATGTACTAACTCTATTAGACGGACGGCCGTGCCTTAGCTTTATGGTTTAAGTTTTGGGAAATAGTTAGACAACTATTTCGTGTTTACATTCTGTGCATACTTGGTAATTATTTTCCTTCCCAAGGATGGGGGATTTAATACATGTGTGTTCGAAATATATTATTAAGTCTCACTTAAAATATATTTTATTTCTAATTTCAAAATATAAATATTTTTCTCAAAAATATTATATTTTTATTATACATGATTTTCCCAAAATAATACTTTAACAAAAATACGCGTTCATAATTATTTCCTTAAAATGCGTAAGTTACGTCTTAACGATCGAGTGGTAATAATAATTACCGGTGTAACTTATGTATTTATCGTAGAGGCGTTCATATTATTTTGGATTCGTTAACATTCGATAATATCATTTTTACCCTAAAAATAATATTTAAGTATCTTCACAAATAATTAACAAGTAACGTTGTGAAAAATATATTTACCAAATATATATTTATCACGTTTAATTTTGTGAAAATCCCACCTCCGATATTTTGTAAATAAAGTCATGGCGAAACTTATATTTTTGAAAACATGTCGAAAAGTATTTCTAACACTTATAGTGAAAATATTTCTAAGTGTTAGGTTTTTGGAAAAATTTCGCCAGAGTTTCCTCTGTAACTGGAGGTGGCCACGCTTTCAAGCGTATCATTTTCTTTTATAAATAAAATCAACCATTTTCTTACTCAATCAAAACAATATTCAACGCATCAACTAGTCCATAAACATGTAAATCGCAAAGATTACATGAACTTGTGATTTACTCAAAAATACGAAGTAAATCCCATTATATTTAGTGGATCTTTATATAAGGCAATCCGATTTCGTAAAAACCCCGTTTTTAGAGAAATTCCGTCTTTACAACTTCTTGTAAATTTTACAAAAATAGTTATTTTGTCGAAACTTTGTGCTACACAAGTGTTTACACACTTGTGTGTTCTGAAATTTATTCTTGCTAGTGTAAGATCCGTCTTTAGAAAACATGATTTCTTTGACACTCGGTCCTTTGAAAATACCACTTGTAGATCCGTAGATCTACTAGTTTTAAACACTGTTTCACAAGCACAATCGCTTTTACACAAGTTCATGATTCGTGTGTGGTAGAGTTTCATCCTTTAACCCTTGTTACTTCCAAAACAACCTTATGTCATGATCCATGATCATGACCGACCCGGGTTAAATGATGATCCGAGCTACCACAACATAGATCGGGTCCAAATAATCACACAAATCAAATACTACAAGATTTACACAACATATAAGCTTTTAACCATTATTACAAGCATTTTTAGTAAACTTTAATGCATCAACTTGTAAGATTACGAGTTTTAACCGTAACATATCCTTTTAACCACTTCAAAATAGTTCGAGAGTGTGATTTAAGCAACTTACCACTAGCTTGAGGCTAGGGAAGAATCTAGACGTAAAATGAGATGATAAAAGCAACGAGAAGAGGTCCTTTGCCTTCCGATTGCACCAAGCCTCCTCGGATATGATCCTTAACACTTGAATGATCTTGAAATGTGATGAATGAAATCGAAAGATGGATGGATGTAAGTGCGGGTGTTCGGCCGAGAGAGAGAGCAAAGAGAGAGGAGAGTGTTTTGTGTGATGTTGTGAAATGAATGTTCATATGTGTAACCCCTTGAACTTATAGACAACATTAAGGCTATGATCCAATGGTTTACATGTCTTTTAGATACTAAACATGTAGATTAAAATAATATTTTGGAGGACAAGGTATGTCCCCCCTCTTGGGGACGGTTGGTTAAGGGGGGGGGGGTCTTGATTAGATTCCAACTATTAGTTAGATAATAGTTAGGTTAGTTAGGTTAGTTAAGTGCTTAACCCGGTTAGTAGTGCGTTGTGCTTTATGGCGGGTGTTAGGGTATTCAGGGACCCTAACTGGCTCAGAAAAAGATAAATAATGTAATTGGCAATATTTTCATGTTCCGGGTATAGTCCGGTTGTTCGGTTGGATAGTAATCCGTCAAAGCGCTTAACAAAGCTTTTAAGTGTCGTTATTACCATTTTTAGTGACATAACTTATTCCTGACACATTGGAATGTGTCTAGTAATATTTTTCTCATGTTTTGGCACTTTATTAGTTAGCTAGAAGCTGAATTGTTTATTAAAGTGCTGAGTTTTGTGCATAGTGTACGTCTTAGGCACATCCAGTCATTGTAACTTATTCCTAGAGACGCAGTTCTACAACCCTTGTATCCCTACACTCACCACTAGTGTAGTAAAACATTCCTGGCTCATACAGGCCTTAGAGGCAGTGTCTGCCTGATGCTGGCTTTATCAGCATGTTCAATAGGTTATCCGTTTGTAGTGCTACTGTGCTTTTGTGCATCATGTTTTTCACGGAGGTTCGGCATGTAAATAATGTAGTGACGGTAATTAAAGTATGATGCAGATATGTACAAGTATCAGAAATCAAGTAGCAGTTCATCAGTAATTTCAAGCAAGCACAGTAATTAAGCATTAATTAATTATAAATTAAGTCGTACGGATACCTGGTTTAGTGAGGGTTGTCACACTCACAATGTTCTTTTTGACTTTTGGAGTAAATAAGGATATCGTTGATAAAGACGATCACAAATTCATCCAAGTATGGTTTACAGATCCGATTCATCATGTCCATGAATGCTGCGGGTGCATTTGTTAATCCAAAGGGCATGACTGTAAACTCATAATGACCATACCTAGTTCTGAAAGCAGTTTTAGGTATGTCTTCTTCTTGTACTTTCAATTGATGATATCCGGAACGTAAGTCTATCTTAGAAAAATACTTAGCTCCTTGAAGCTGATCAAAAAGATCACCAATCCTAGGTAATGGGTATCGATTCTTAATTGTGACTTTATTTAATTCTCTATAATCGATACACATCCTCATTGATCCATCTTTCTTTTTCACAAACAACACCGGTGCTCCCCAAGGGGATGAACTAGGTTGTATGAAACCTTTGCTTAGTAATTCATCTAATTGCTTTTTCAATTCTAGCATTTCGGTGGGGGCTAATCGATAAGGTGCCTTGACTATTGGTGTAGTACCCGGAATTAAATGAATTCTAAACTCTGCTACTCTGTCGGGTGGTAATCCAGGTAATTCTTCTGGAAAAACATCTGGGTATTCTGAGACTACGGGGATGTCTTGAAGTTCCTTGCTTTTAGCGTTAATGATTACGGAAATCATATACACCATTTCTTGTTTTCTCGAATAACTAGCCAATTTCATTACTGAGATGAATTTTAGTGGCTTTCGAGGTCTATCTCCTGTAATTAAAATTACCTCTCCTGTGGGGGTACAAATTTCTACGGAATTCTTATCACATAGGATTCGAGCATGGTTGGCTACTAACCAATCCATTCCTAATATCACATCGAATCCGGCTAATTTCATAGGTAACACGTTTGCAGGAAACTTATGTCCTAAAAGTTCTATATTTCCTTCTTGCAAAACTTTATCTATGTTAACAGAATTCCCTTCTACCGTTTCAACTGTAAAAATCTGCCTAAGGGTGGTTAAGGGTAAGTTAAGAGCTTGGAAGAATGAAGTATTAATAAAACTTTGGTTTGCGCCAGAGTCAAATAATACTTTTGCAAACACGTCGTGAGCTAGGAACGTACCAGCTATCACATCTGGGATGAGTTCGGCTTCTTGAGTGGTTAGCTGGAATGCTCGTGCATTCTTCTTAGTAGCTCCCTCAGCTGGTTTGGCTTTGTTATCTGTGGTTTTAACCAGTTTGGGACATTCTGTTTTATAATGCCCTGTTTCTCCACAGTGAAAGCAGACTATGGTTTTCTTTTTACAGTTTTCTTCATTGTGTCCTACAGACTTGCAAAAATTACAAGTTACTTGCACCTTCCAAAATGTTTCCTTTTGCAATTTCTGCAGAATGGCGGATTTGCGGATTGCCTCATTCCTCTCTTTTTGAACTTGGTATTGCTATTACCCACACGAAACCCTTGGGTAATCTTTTGAGCCAATTCCTTCTTTCGATCTTCTTCTCTTGTGCGTACCAGTTCATCCGTTAGGGTATTTGCTAACTCTACCGCATCGTCAATAGTGCGAGGTCTCGCAGCTTTAACGATGTTACGGATTTCACTAATTAATCCCCAAATATAACGGGAAATGAGTACCGGTTCTGGCGAAGCTAGTGTTGGTACCACTCGAGCATATTCAAAGAATGTCGAAGTATAACTGCGACAATCTACTCCCATCATACGATGACTTAGGAACTTATTTTCCATTTGTTCCTTTTCATATGCGGGACAGAATTTTCTTTCTACAAGATTCTTAAATTCTTCCCAGCTCATAGCATAGGCTATTCTTCTTCCTTTCGCTTGTAATACTGTGTTCCACCATTCTAGCGCCCCTTCTTTGAACAAATTTGAAGTCTACATGACCTGATCTTCTTCGGCACATTTGCTTATTGCAATTACTGCTTCGGTTTTCTCTAACCATCGCAGTGTTGCAGTTGCCCCTTCATTACCTGCAAATTCTGCGGGTTTGCAAGCAAGAAATTCTTTGTAGGTGCAACCAGATGTTGCAGCTTTCATCTTTTTAGGAAGTGGGGCATGTTGTGGATTATTATCATGATTGTCATGATTGCCTCCTCCATTTACACTATGGCTAAAATTGTCTTCCTGAGTCCGTTTACTAGGAATGATTGGTTGTGGTTCAACAGGTTTCTGAGCAGTAGCCATGATTACTGGAATAGCATTGGCTATCCCTTGAGTAATGATATTTTCAATATCTTGTCTAGTCATATACTGGTTTTCCTGGTTTTGCTCAGATTGATTCTCTTCATTAACTGGTTCATTACTAGCATTTTCCATCTGATAATTATTATAGATATAACTATTAGTATCAAGTAAATGGCAAGTAATCACACAAATCTACAACATATATATATATATATATATCCAAAATTGTCGATTTCTCGACTTCCATTTTTATAAGTTATATTAGGCATCAATACACATCGTTTATATTACAACGTTTTATTCCTGAGCTATTTCACAGAGTTATATTTTACTATTATTGCTATTATACAACAGACTTTCCAACCCCACTATTTCTCTTGGTCAACTGGCAGTCTAGTAGCGACGCTCCCTTTCGTCGTACTTCCAGGAGATTTGTTCTCCCATCTCCCGAATCCTATTCCCCGTACCTATCAGTTCTTCACCAAACTGACAAAGTTCGACTAGGTTTTCGTTGCTCATTGGAGGATTAGGGATAGGTTCTGGATCAAACTGTGGAAGGAAGGTATAAGGACTATTAATCATGTTTTGGAATTGCCAGTCGTTTGTCCACCACTCGTCCATTTCGCATAAAGGGCGAGTGTGAATCAGAGGGTCTGGAATAGCTGGTTCTAGATTTAAGGGAAATTGGATTTCGGCCGGGTAAGGGTATAAATTGTTGTGGATAGGGCTAATAACATCACAATTTTCCAGTAGGCGGTCTATTTCGTCTTGGAACGTGATTTTTTAGGTTGTTGCGAGCTTTCTCTGATTTCTATTCCCTTTTTCCTAATGTCTTCTCTTATTTCTATTTCTGCTTGTTTAGAGCTTTCTCTAGTTTCTATTTCTTTTCCCTTGCTCACAGAATTTTCTATTTTAGGTAGTCTCCTAGTGGCTGGCTTCCTCCTGCGCACTTTTCTCCATCCTACATATCTTCTTCTCTTTTTTAGGTTTTGCTTTTTCCAGCGGTGGGGCTTGGAATTCCAGGGGTTCCTCTATATCAGCAATATAACCAGTAAAGTCGTGGGAGACTTCAATTGGTACTGGGTAGAGGTTGAGATTCTGAAATGCTTCCGATATCTCATTCATGTTGTGTAGCATATATGCAAAATGCACAAAAATGCAGTGTTAAAACTTTGGAACAAAGTTTAACAAATAAACACTGAAGTTTTATTGCATATTAATTTGTACAGAGGACAACAGGAAATAAAACACTCTAGGATTTATTTATTTACTGGGTAGTGATTTTCTACTGGACCAGCTTATTGGAAATTTAGAGATTTGCATTTTCTGCTACGGTAGCTAGCATATAAAGATTTGCCCATTTTTCATCTAAATTATCTTCCCACGGTGGATTATTGCCTAATTCCTGGGTTTCCGGATTAAACCTCACTCTCTTGGCTTGGGTTTTCTTTCCTTTTTCCCCACTTTTCCTAAGTATCGAGTTTCTTTTACTTGGAGAAAGTGGTTTTTCAAATTGGGCTTTTCGGACAAATATTCCCTTGTCCATATTTATGGGATATTTTGAGGAAGTTCCTTTTTCCTGAGGCGCAGTATCTAATTTGTGGTAGATAGCAGAAAGCTTTTGTTTACCCATACTGTATCTAACAAATAACCAGTTAATAAAACATATAATCACAAAATGGCAACTAGTGAAATTAAGTATTTTGTTTAAATACTTAATTTATAGGCTTAAATCAGTGGCTCGATCAGTGGCTCTGATACCACCTTTTCCTGTCACGGCCCTCAGTCCCGGTTTGACCTGGTTCAAGAGCCGCGAGGCAGGAATCCCGTGGTATCTAATTTAGGCGACAGCGGAAGTCTTTTAATACAGGATCTTTTAATACTAAAAATGCCCGTTTAATATATTACATAAAGTTTTAGGATAAAATCCCATAATTTACAATAAGATGATTTCACAGGGAAATCTTTATTTCTCAAAACATGTTTCTTTATTTATTCACATTGAGCCACTTCTTTAAGCTGGTAGTGCTTCACGGCACTTTTCTTGGATTACAACAGATCACCTGAAACATGTTTGAAAAAGGTTTTGTCAGCGGGGAAATACTGAGTGAATCATTCTTTTTATGTAAAACAAATTTCAGTTATAATCCACAGTATTAAGAGTGATTACAATGTTTCTGATATCAAACCAACTACCCACGGTACTTTATCACTCGACCCATTGGCCCACCTGTCCAATGGTGTCTGTGATTATGGTCATATCACCCATTGGCTGCCCCAATGGTGAAGATTATCAAGTAATGTATACAAAACCCCACATACCGACTGTAACTTGGTGATTACAAAGACTTAATCCCTGTAATTATAACTTTGAAAATAATTTGGAGTTTTGTAAAACAGTTGATAAAAAGAGAATGACTCACATTGCAGATTTAACGAGCAAAGTATAAGCCTACTGATTAGCCTTGATTAACCTAATTTAACAATAATGCACACACAAACGGGTTAGTAACTAATACAGCAGTTACGACAATTCACGAGATTAAACCCTCACAACGATTAATAAAGTGCAATACTTAATAATTCAACGGATTCACAACGAATAACAGAGCATAATCCGAATTCGAACAGCACTCAAATATTCAAGTCGAAATCACGACGAATAACAAAGTATCAGCTCAATTTGAGCAGCACTCAAACAATCGTTGGATAGTTACAATCGATCGGACGTTGAATCGTAATAGCGATCGAGTTATTACCCTGATTGCGGCAGCGATTCGTGACCCGTATGTGTTAATTGTGGTAAACAGACGATATCTCCGTATATATGTCAACTTTTTACGTCGTTTTAAGGACAGAAATCAAGTCCCAAGGTCGGCTATTTATACTAATTTTTGGACACGCTTACGGACCGTAAGCCATATCCCTTACGGTCCGTAAGGGAAGCAATCTAATTTATAGGGTAGCCAGGTCTGGGACTAGGCCTGCTGACTTGACAATTTGGAAATTTCGAAATTTTGACAGCGAGAATTGTTGATAATCGTCACTAGGGTTTTACCTCCCCTGAGTTTTAGGGGCCCTGATCCTGATTCCGATTGTTCTAGAAATTTTAGGGTTTATGCAGAATTACTTGGGTGTCTCAATTAGGGTTTCCTTAATAGATAATTATCATCCTAATTATTAATTTTAGTGAGAGTTGTTACATACAGACTCCCTTTTAACTGTTGCTATCAGTTTTGTCTGCCATCGATAATCTTCAGTCGGATACTGTGCTTACATTTAGTACCAATGGATATATTGAAATAAGATGTGACTGAATTTATCATACACTACAAGGGGTACCAACAGCAGTGACACCAATAGCGGCTACAAGTCATACGTCGCCGCTATTGGTCGATCCGGAACACAGTGTCCCCCACTAAACCCGAACACCCAATTCTTATCTTGATCCAACGGTGATATGTGGTTGAAAACCGATGCTCGTCATTGTATAACTTGATATTTTTATATGAGTTTTAATCTTGAATAGCCTACTTTTAATTAGATTTGTGTTTATGCAGGTTTAACGAAGTTTAAGGAGCTTTTCGGGAGCCTTACGGGTCATCGGGTCGAAAACCGGAGCACCAGGATGCGTTACGGGTCAACCGGGAGTGTTGGAAGCGAAAAACAGAAAGCGTGCAAACGAGAGCCCGTCGCCGACGGCCTGGGCCCCGTCGGCGACGCCCTCCAGAAACACCCGTCGACCAAACTTTCTCGTATCCAGGTAACTAGCCCGTCGGAGGGATTAGCAAAAACTACAACCCGTCGGCGACAGGGTCAGGCCCGTCGGCGACGGGTATCAGAATTCAGAAACGGGAAATTCATGGATTTGGGGGTCAAGGTCGATTTTTATTGGTTATGGGGCATTAACTTGTAAGTTACACTTGGGGGGAGGTTTGAATCTTGTTCTTGGAGCCACAATTGATGAAGTATCCCCTACCATTCCATCTTCATCATCAAGAATCATCACAACATCCGAATCACCATCTTCATTCTTCATCATCCCCAATTCACCTCCATAACCCTAGTTCTTCATCCATTCACCACTTCACCATCATCAATCATTCCATAAACCCTAATTCTCCACCATTCCTTCATCCTACAAGCTTCAAGATGACTCCATCCGCATTCCAAACATCCAGTGATCAAGTTGCATCAACCATGAGCGGCTAATCATCTCGGTTTCACCCCGGTGTAGGTAGTTGTTAATTTTACGGTTTCAATTTGTTCTCGTTTCATCTTAGTGACAATTTGTATTTGGTTTTTGAAACTTTTGACAATAGTATTACATTTGTTACGAATTCGTGAATTGTCGAATGATGTTAAAAGTTATGACTTTGCGAAACGGTGATATGTAATTGTACGTTGTCGTTGTTAGGATTTACTTGTGTTGATTACAAAGTGTCTTTTTGTCCGTTCTTCGGGACGTTGATAGCTAGTAGCACCTAAGTCACGGTACACTAAATCCGTTAATTGAATGCATTTGAGTTGAAACTAAAACTTGTAGAAATCCTAGATTAATAATTACCGAAACCAGGTGTGATTCCTTTTTATTATTATTGTTCTAGTAATCACTTTTCTACAGTTGTTAATTAGTAGTTGTTATTCATTTTCATCAAATCATCTAGTTTAAAATCATATCTCCTAATTAAACAAAAACACAAAATTATTCTAGTAAGCTTCATAATCGTAACACTTTTGATAATTCAATCGAATCCACACACAAACCACATACTCTTCGTGGTTCGACCCCTTGCTACCACTAACACATTGTTAAGGGTAATTTGGGCTTATAAATCTTATCTTTGACCGGAGCGCGACACTCCGATCAAATTTTGGCGCCGTTGCCGGGGAGTGCGTGCGCTTTGTGTTTGGATATTGTTTGAATTTGCGTGATTAACTGTTTAAATTGTTTAGCTTTCTTTTTGCACTTTGTCTTTTTCCTTGTTACGCGGGGTGTGTTACTTGTGCAGGTTACAGGTAGTGCATGTATACGCGGAATTCCGGAAGGACTTCACCGTTAGTCTACGAACCGGAAATCCAAAGAGTAGCAAGAAGAAACCTAGCAAGCCGGTTAGAAGCAACACTTGCTTCTAATCAAACCAACCAAACACCACCACTCACACCGACCGTTGAAACCGATTCAATGGCGAACCAAAACTCCAACCAAAACCAAAATCAGTATCAATACCGAAGCAATTTCAATCCCGCCCAAAACGTCCAACCTATACCTCAAGAGCAACCGGGTGGTAACGTCAACGCTAGACCACCCACTCCACCTTTCCGAAACCAAAATCCCAATAACACCCAACGAACACCCAACAACAAACCCTTCATCGACAAGCCTCGTTACCCATCAACCTGGATGATCGGAATGTCAATTCCGATCATAGAGGTAATCGTGATCGCGGCAATCCCGGGAATGAAGACCCATTTTTCAACATCGACGACTTGAGAAATGCAATCCCCGATGATGAACCTTATAGTGTTCCCGGTTATCAATCGCCGGAACATGTAAGCATTCATACAGAAAATTCGGATGATAGGGGTTACTATGATGATTGAGTGGATGACGATGAAGATTGGGGATACATTAATAGGGGTAATGTCTACAATGCAAGAGAGTACGAATATGGTCACGGGAATAGAAGGAATGACGGTTACGAGAATAACCGCCAACCACGAAACAACAACCAACGGAATCGAAATGACGGGTACTACAATAACAATAATAATGGCAACCCTAATCGGATTCCTCGTTTCGTGGGAGGTGGCAATCAAAGAGGTAATCAAGGTGGGAATCAAGTAAGGGGCGAGAGAAGAGACGAGCGACGAGATGAAAGAAGGAATGAGAGAAAGGATGATAGAAGAGATAACCGGAGAAATGATGATCAAGAAGTTAATGGTCCTTATCGTCGTCAACAACCTCCACGGGGAGTGAATGACCGTTTCAGGCCTATTGTTACCGAAAACGATTCACCAATCGTTTGTGAGCGAAGGATGTTTGATTGTAAACCTCATTACATCAACATACTTCCCCACTTCAATGGGAGATCCAACGATGAACCGTACACACATTTGGCGGAATTTTCTATTTGTAGCACTATTGGGGGGCACAACTTTGCGTTAGAAGAAGTCAAACTTCGCTTGTTCCAATTTTCATTGAAAGACAAAGCGAAGCAATGGTTCCTTACCCTCCCGGCCAATAGCATCCGCACATGGGGAGAAATGAAACAAGCGTTTCTAGATGAATATTATTCTATGGCGAAGACCGATGATGCTCGTGATGAAATTAGGTCTTTTCGCCAATTATCGGGTGAGCCGTTGCATGAAGCGTTCACTCCATTCAAAGAAATGATGCGGAGATGCCCACATCACCAAATCGAGAAGTGGGAGTTGGTTAAGTGCTTTGTACGGGGCTTAGATGACACAACATGGAATCGTCTCGAGTCGACAAGTAATGGGACTCTTTTGAGCAACCATGAAGACGATGATTGGGAGTTTTTAGAGCGGATGAGTAAGCGGTCAAAAGAGAAAGAATCGGCCGATAGAGCTAAGAAACATCCTGTTTCCCGATCATTACCTGATCTCGATTCTAAGGATCGGATTTCCACTTTAGAACGGGAAATGGCTCGCATGAAAAAGAAGAGGTGAACGCGGTCTAGTTCGCAGTGTGTGAGGATTGTGGAGATAATGGCCATACGACCGATCAATGCCCAACGGGGCCAAGTGAGTACACCGAGGAAGTCAACCAAGTGTTCGGGGATAGAAAGAACAATGACATGAACTCGAACACTTACCATCCCGGATTGAGAAACCATCCCAACTTCCGATATGGGAATGCCGCGAATCAAATGAACCCGAACTTTCAACCGGGTAACAAAAGCGGGTCATCGTATCAAAATCGCCAAGGTGGTAACCAAGGGGGTTATCAACGTAATTATAATCAAGGGTACCAAGGTCGGGACAACAACCACCAAGGAGGGTACCAAAGGAATTACAATATCAAGGCGGTAATGGAAGCGGGTCAAACAACCAAGGGGGTGGTAATGATTTGAATGCAAAGATGGATGCGATGCTTTCGATGATGCAAGAATCTAAGAAGGAGAATGAGATTCGAAACAAAGCACATGAGGCATTAGCAAAACAAGTAGGCCAACTCGCGAAGGAAATGGCTCAAATGAGAGGAAGCACGGGAAAACTTCCAAGTGACACAACGGTGAACCCTAAGCATCAAGGGTCAAGTTCAAGGAACACACGTGAGGTACCAATTAATAAAATTACTTTACGTAGTGGTCGAGTTGTTGATAATGGTGTCAAAACACCACCACCCCAATTTGTTGAAGGGGTGGTGGAACATGCTAGTGATGATGAGCATGAGGATGGTCAAACGGGTCAAAATAAAAATGATTTGAAAAGGAACAATGATACTCCCGTTGTGACCATCCCCGTCCCCAAGGCTAAGGACAAGGGTGTGGAGGCTAATACCGCCCCTTCACTACGCCAAAATAAGGATACAGTCACACATAAAAAGTGTGACTATATGTCTTTCGCCACACATATTTTTTTCAGGTCAAGTGTGACCAAAGCTCGAGTCATCGTAGGTATCATACAGCCACACACACTTTTTAGTGGCCGTAGAACTTAAAAGTGTGGCTAAATGGTACCAACATTTTTGGCTAAAATCTAGCATTTCCTCCATTAAGTGTGGCTAAAGGATAGCAACGGCCACATGTATTTGCTTTAAGTGTGATCGTTACTATTATATAGTCACATGAATTACAAAAAAAGTTTGTTTTAGCCACATTAATTAAAAAAAGGTGTGGCAAAAATGGTTATTGTAATCAAGAATTTTGTCCATTAAGTGTGGCTAAAGGGTAGCAACGGCCACATGAATTACTGTAACTGTGGTCGTTTCTATTATACAGTCACATGAACTTACTGTAAGTGTGGTTGTTTATATTATATAGATACACAAACAGAAAACAAAGTGACTAAGGTGGGGCTAATAATAATTTATAGCCACACGGAATTTTGTAATTTTAAGTGTGGCTATTGTCTAACTTTTGGTCACACATATTTTTTTTCCTATGACTTTTTCAATCATTCTGTCACACAAACAAGAAACAAAGTGACTGTGATATGGCTAATGGTATATATAGTCACAAGGAATTTTGTAATTTTAAATGTGACTAAATAGTAGCATAGGTCACATTAATTTACTGTAAGTGTGACTGTTTCCATTATATAGTAACATGAAATTTTGTTATTTTTAAATGTGACTAAAGAGTAGCAACAGTCACATTAATTTACTATAAGTGTGACCGATTCTATTATATACTCACATGAATTGTAATTGTAAGTGTGGCTATTATCTAACCTTTGGTCACACATATTTTTTGATGGTGTAACAAATCTTTATGTAAAGCCACATATAAATTTTAAACGTGACTGTTATCTAACTTTGGTCACACATATTGTTTTATGTGGTAATTTTCATGTAATTGCCCATTTTATTTACATTTTTTTTGTAAAATAAAAACTACAATAAACATCAACAAATCTAGAAAATCTAAAATCAAATGATATTAACCAAAAATCCATATGTAAGTTTTCAATTGAAATACTAAAGACACACATTTCTAACCGAAACCTATCTACAAAAGTTGCAAATGAAAATGACTACTCAAACAAAGAACTATTTCTAGGTGGTTTTCTTCAAGTGTATACTCTCTGCTTTAGGACCATAATTTGTATCCATGAGCTGTTGGGAAGTATTGCTATAGTAAGTGTATCCTGAAAAACATCATAGCAAACTGTAAGAGCAACATAAAGAATTATTTTCTTTTAGGTGAATGGGTTGTCAGTAAATAACATTCTGGGAAATTAGATGTAAAACTAAAGCATCTTAAATCCCTGAAATTAAGAAAATATATAAACCAACATTGCTGCCAGAACCCTTGAAACATCCTCACTGGGACCATCGATTCCTGGATTGAAATCCATCCTTGAGCCAATCCAATTAAAAAGTCTTGCTATCGTGAACACAAGACCGTTCACTACACCCTCGGCTATTAAGAAAAAAAGAAAAAAAAAGTGAGTGAGCATGCAAGGGTTGGTGTTATAGAGAGAACATAATGTGATATAAGTTTGTATCGGCTCCTATTTGGGTACTCGAGCCCCTGTATAAGAAAAAAAAGTGAGTGAACCGCAAAACATCACTGCAACTCTTAATAAACATGTATTTAATCGAGAGATAGGGGTGCCAAAGTTATAATTAGAGAAGAACTCAAAAGAAGCTTTTATCTACTCCTATTTGGGTCCTCGAGCCCCTGTATAAGAAAATATGGTAATTAATACATCATTATACATGATTAAATTACTAGTAGAATTATCAAATTCAAATTAATGGCAAAGAAATGATAAACACAAGTTCATTTTACTTTTTATGTACGTAACCAGCTGCTATAATGGCACAAACAAGTTCAGTTTACTTTTTTATGTACGTTTAGAGGACATGCACTCTTCTGGTTCTTTACCCGTGATTGACACCCTGTCAAACAAACATAAGTTTTTACTCGTGTAAGTTCTATCTTCTATATCCCTTGGCAGCAGGGAAGCTCAAAGCTCTACCCTATAAGAAAAAGGATAGGAAATATTATTTCTTTATGAGAGGAAAACATCTTCACGAAACCAACATTTGTCATGAAACCAATATATAATTAAGAAACCTTCTAATGTTGCCTTGAACCTGGAGGTGGACAAATCGTTTGGTCTGGTTTTTTAACCAAACCAGTTTTTTTGGGCAAAAATCTGGTTCTTCAAAAACCGGTTTTATAAGATGAGAACTGGTACCGGTACGAACCGTGTTTAAAACCGTTTTGGACTAAAAAACCAATTTTAATCTTTTTTTTACAATCGGGTCGGTTTTTAAACCGGTTACAAAGATCATGAATATGACCCGGTCTACAAACCGTCGGGTTGGATTAAGGCCAAACTGGTTTTTAAAAAAACGGTCCGTTTTTTATCGGTTTTAAATCTATTTAAAACCATTTAAAACCGCTTTTTTGCCCATGTCTACTTGAACATATCTGACTTGATTCTCCAATAGCATAAATGCTATCAGATTTTTCATACAGATTAATCATACTTTAACGTTAAAAAGCAAATAAAATAATCAGGATGTCGTCATGACCAAAAAGAGATAGAAAACCTTATCATGGCATGGCGATGGAGTCGTGAAAAAGAACTCCTAAAACTTGGTTTCTCTTATCAGTTGCTCTCTCATTATTACCACATGAATTCACATCTTGGTCAAGGTTACGGCTTTCCAAATTGATCCCCTTTAAAAGGTTGACTGCTGAACAAGAAGTTGCATTTGAAGCATCAACATTATGTCAAAAGCTATGTTTAAATATGGGTAAAAATCATATGCCAGCACCAAAAAAAAAAGATTACATGCCTTATAATTAAGAACTTGCAGGTTCTGGCACAAGTACACACTCTTGGAATTATTAAAACATACATCATAATACATACCACACTCTTGGTAAATATCTTGCTTAGAACTAATCAGCATGTCCAGGACAAGCGACATGAGCATAATGCGTTTAGGCAGTCCCATACTCCCCATACCAGAAGAAAATATTAATATCATTGTCTAAGTTTTTGATCCAACAATGAACATAATACAGAACTAGAAAGTAGTATTGTTTAGATTCATTCCTATACATGAAATAATAAATAACTTACGAACTTAAAGATTTCAAACCAAATGATCATTCCAAGTATTAAAAAAAGTCCAAAATGTATAAAACAGACTAAGAAGGAAAAAAAATACCCATAGCCTGTCCCGCTGCGGCGTTCATATGAACGGCGAGGATGATCTGCATCCTCCACATCTTCATTAGCAAATCCGCCATGACGACCACCACGAGAACCATCGCCATCGTGTCTGTCATAACCTTTCCCAAATATCAGACGCCTCAATGACACCTTGAACACCAAATAACCCTCTATTACCAAATGATTGTTCGTTGTTGCTTGAGCATCAATTGAACCCGCCACTACCACGACCTCGCCCGTATCCACGGCCACCACCACGACCTCGCCTGTTCTTCAATCTATCAAATAATTTCGATTAAGATTATTTGACAGACAAACAATTCAACAATTCGATCCAAACCCTATCAATACAAAGTGACGAACATTAGATAGGTTTTGAATCTGGCAGAAATCGAACTATCTTCTGTGAGGCTAACCAGATCTTGTCATCTGGAAACCCTAGAAATTTAGATAACGAAGGAATTGAGTAGAACAACCGAAGAGATATCTATCACTAGCAGAAGAGACCAGGTGTATGCGGCTGATTTTGTTTGGAGGTGTATTTAGGGTTCAAAACATAGGTTAAGGAAAATAGAGGGATTTAGATATTTCTTGGGTAAATGGTGAGGAAAATAGAGGGAAATACGAATTTTTTTAGGCAAAACTGTGGGAATGAAAATTAAAGTTCATTTTTTATCTTTGAGTTAAATGCCATTTTAGTTCATGTGGTTTGAACCATTTTGCCAGTTTAGTCCAAAGGTTTCATTTTTAACCTGTGGGTCCAAAAAGGTTTCACAGTTGCCATTTTAGTCTACTTGGTTAACTTCATTCATTTTTTCCATTTTTTCTGTTAACGAGAAGGCCAATTCGGTCATTTTGTATGTAATTCTGTTAACTAAAAGAGCAATTCAGCCATATAAAATGACCGAATTGGCCTTCTCGTTAACAGAAAAAATGGATGAAGTTAACCCAGTGGACTAAAATAGCAACTGTGAAACCTTTTTGGACCCACAGGTTAAAAATGAAACCTTTGGACTAAACTGGTAAAATGGCCCAAACCACAGGGACTAAAATGGCATTTAACTCTTTATCTTTTGTATACGAATTTTTTAGATAAATTGTGAGAATGAAAATTAAAGTTCCCTTTTAATATTTATAAAAAATAATAAAAAACTTATAAAAGAAAATAGTATTATAGTTTTTTTTGTTTTTTTAATTAAAAATAAATTTCATTTCAATCAACAGGGCAAATTACATAAGGATAGAAGGTAGACGAGCAACAAACTGCGCCGCCATCCTTTCTGAATAGAAAACCATAATCTACTAAAAATAAAGTCTCACCCCTGAGGGGTCGAAAAATTGTTGTGGACCACACGCTGAACTCTAGCCAAGAACCGAACCGCCTCCGGCGCCAAGGAGTCGAACATGTCAAACGCCAAGGGGACAAAAGGCATGATGATTATCCTCACAAGCTTTCGCGTGCTTTTCCACATTCTTTGACTCTGCTTTCAGTACCGTTTGCCCTGCCACAAATCCATTTTCCCGGAACCCGGCGAGGGTGGATACACCTGTGATATCGACACAAGCATGTTTCCTGCCCTCCCAACCTATTGCCTTTTAAGGCCCAATATGGTTTAATACGGTTCGTTATGGTTCATTACATATACATGATCCACTATTGGCAATTATGATCCATTAAGACCCAATATGGTTTATTAACCCATATATGATTCACTACTTGCGATCCATCAAGGCCCAATATGATCAATTAAAACATATATGATTTATTATTGTTCATCGTGATCCATAAGACCCAATATGGTCCACTAAGATATATATGATCCACTATTATCCATTGTGAGCCATTAAGGCCCAATATGGTTCATTAACCCATATATGATTCACTACTTGTGATCTATCAAGGCCCAACATGGTCCATTGAGACCCAATATGGTCCACTAAGATACATATGATCCACTATTGTCCATTGTGATCCATTAAGGTCCAATATGGTTCATTAACCCATATATGACTCACTATTAGCCATTGTGATCCATTAAGGCCCTATATGGTCCATTAAGACCCAATATGGTCCACTAAGATACATATGATCCACTATTGTCCATTGTGATCCATTAAGGTCCAATATGGTTCATTAACCCATATATGACTCATTATTAGCCAATGTGATCCATTAAGGCCCTATATGGTCCATTGAGACATATATGATCCATATTGTCCATGGTGCTCCATTAAGGCCCAATATGGTCCATTAAGACTTGTATGATCTACTATTGTCCATTGTGATTCACTAAGGCCCACTATGGTTCATTAACACATATATGATCCATTATTAGCCATTGTGATCTATTTAGGCCTAACATGGTCCATTAACACATCTATGACCCGTTATTGCCCATTGTGATCCATTACGGCCTAGTATGGTTTATTAACACATATATGATTAGGGATGAGCTTGATACCGGTACCAGGCGTACCGATACCGAAAATACTGATACAAAAACTCATAAAATATGAGTACAGTCATACATGTACTGGTATTTGAAAATTAATTTGAGTAAAATACCGGTACCGTACTGAACCGAAAGTACCAGTACCGAAAACGCCAAAAAAAAGGGTACCGAAAAGCATTTTCGATACGGGGAATTCGATACCGTTATAATTAATTTACATACATTAAAAATGTATCCAAACGTAATAATATGCATACGTTAACATATTATTTAGAAGGTTTAGAGTATATAATATTTAATAATAGGTTGAATTTTTAGATATGTAGTGAGGGATTTTTAATATTAAATAATATAATTTTTTAAATTAGAATATTATTTGAGAGGAAAGTTTCGAACTAAACATTTTTTTTTTGGGGGGGGGGGGTTTAATTTTTAGAAAAAAGTATTTTGGGGGGAAAGTTTAATTTTTAGAATGAAGTATTTTGGGGGGAATTTTAAAAGATGTAGTAAGTTTACCATTTTGTCACACATTTTTTCCATGACATTTGATAAGATTTTGTCACACGAAATAACCAAAGTGAAAATGGTGTGACGAATGTTTATGTAAAGCCATATGAAATTTTGTAATTTTAAGTGTGATTATTGTCTAACCTTTGGTTACACAAAATAATATACGTGGCCATATGTATTAGATTTTAGCCACATTATAAACATATAATGTGATCTTAAATCACATTTGGCCACACTTTTTTAGTGTGACTATTTTTCTTAATATGTGGCTAAAGGTTTCAAATAAATCTATTTTCGTCATAGGAAACAAATATTGTGGTCGTAGATCACATTTGGCCACACTTTTTAGTGTGATTAATAAATGTCACAGTTTTTTACTTAAAATGTGGCTAAAGGTTTTGAATATACATATGTTATTGGTCACATGAAAACAAATACTGTGATCGTAGATAAGAATTTGCCACACTTTGCTAGAGTGACTAATATATGTCACAGTTTTTTTCTTAAAGTGTGACTAAGTGTGTCAAATACATGTGTTTTTTGTCACATGAAACAAAAATATGTGGCCATAGATCATATTTGGCCACATATTTCAAGTTGTGGCTATTTTTTTGTTAAAAGTGTAGCTAAAGGTTCTGAACTGGTATAAATGGTCACATCAATAATAAAATGTGTTGCTGAAGGTGTTTTAAAATGTGAAAATGACTTTTAGCGACACATTTTTTCAAATGTGTGGCAGGGCGTTTTGCCAAAAGTGTGACCGTAGCCCTTTTTTCACGTACACGAAGCATTGAAGGGACCCATGAAAAAAGTTGTAAACAAAAGAGGTCCGCAACAAGAAGAGTTGTTGGAAATTTTCAAACAAGTTAAAATCAACTTACCTCTTTTGGATGCAATTAAACAAGTACCGTCATATGCTAAGTACTTGAAAGATTTGTGTACCCAAAAACGCACTAACAAATTTCCAAAAAAAATAGATTTAACCGAAAACGTGAGTTCGATTCTTTCGGGTGCACTTCCACCTAAGCTCCAAGATCCGGGTGCGCCTATCATTTCAATTCAAGTAGGCGATTTTAAAATCAACCGGGCACTTCTAGATCTTGGTGCTAGTGTAAGCATTCTACCGGGTAGTTTGTATGACCAATACGAGTTTGGTCCACTTCAATCGTCGAACACCACCATGGTGTTAGCCGATTTGACACCCAAACTACCCCGTGGAGTTGTTTCGGATGTGATAGTGAAAATCGAGGATTTTTACTATCCGGTGGACTTTTTGGTACTTGATTATGTGGCCAAGGACCCAACCAAACAACCTACGGTGATTTTGGGTCGACCGTTCTTAGCAACTGCAAATGCTCAAATTGACTGCAGAACAGGAACGGTTGACATGACATTTGGAACCGAAGGTTGAGGTTGCATGTTTTTTCCGGACTTATGAGCCCTCCAGTTGATGATGAATGCTATATGGCAGACATTGTTGACACGTGTATACCTCTTTGCGACACAGTAGTGCATGGGGAAAACACAATGGAGGATTGTTATATGTTTGACAGGTCACAGGTGGAGGTGGAGAGAAGCATCGACGAGGAAGTGAAGAGTTTGGAGGTGCTTGTGGTTCGAGAAGGAAAACCGACGTGGACGCACCAAGTTGAAAGCTTACCGGAGAGCATTGACACTAAATTGAAGCTGTCTTTAGTAGAGCCTCCGGAGGTTGAGTTGAAGGCGTTGCCGAAGCATCTTAAGTATGCTTATGTTGGTGAAGGCAATACACTCCCGGTTATTATTGCATCGAATTTAACCGTGGAGCAAGAGGAAAAACTGATGGAGGTGTTGGTCACCAATCGGGCGGCGATTGGATGGACCATTGCGGATTTGAAGGGTATTAGTCCCTCGGTGGTGATGCACAAAATCATCACGGAAGAGAATGTGACTCCCGTTCGAGATGCACAAAGGAGGTTAAATCCGAACATGCGGGAAGTCGTGAAGAAAGAAGTGCTGAAGTGGCTTGATGGGGGTATCATTTACCCGATCTCGGATAGCCAATAGGTGAGCCCAACACAGACGGTTCCCAAGAAAGCGGGAATACATGTCGTCAAAAATGACGCAGGTGAAGAGGTAGCCACCCGGCCGGTAACTGGGTGGCGAATTTGTATTGTTATAGGAAGTTGAACACCGCAACTTCCAAAGATCATTTTCCTTTACCGTTCATAGATCAAATAGTTGAGAAATTGTCGGGGCAAAAATTTTATTGCTTCTTAGATGGCTATTCCGGTTATAACCAAATTGCCATCCATCCGGAAGATCAATCAAAGACTACGTTTACATGTCCCTACGGTACATTCGCATTTAGGCGAATGCCGTTTGGATTATGTAACGCTCCCGCCACCTTCCAAAGGTGCATGATGAGTATCTTCTCAGATATGGTGGGAAAGTCTTCGGAAATCTTCATGGATGATTTCTCAATTTTTGGATCATCTTTTGAGGCTTGTTTGGACCAACTAGATAAAGTGTTAAAACGATGTGTTGAGACTAGTTTGGTCCTAAGTTGGGAAAAGAGCCATTTTATGGTTCAAGAGGGAATTGTGTTGGGACATGTGGTGTCAAGTCGTGGGATAGAGGTTGATCGTGCTAAGGTACAAGTCATATCTACTTTACCGTATCCCACGACTGTTAAAGGTCTTAGGTCGTTTCTAGGTCACGCGGGGTTTTATAGGCGGTTTATTAAGGGTTTTAGTGATATAACAAAGCCTTTATGTAATTTGTTGTTAAAAGACCAACCGTTCGATTTCAATGAAAATTGCCAAAATGCTTTTAACAATTTGAAAGAGAAGTTAGTGGAGGCCCCAATCTTGCAATCGCCAAATTGGTCTTTACCTTTTGAAATTATGTGCGATGCAAGTGATTATGCGGTGGGGGCTGTTTTGGGACAACGGATTGACAAGAAACCCGTTGCCATATACTACGCAAGTAAGACTCTTTCGGATGCACAATTGAATTACACCACTACCGAAAAAGAGCTACTTGCGGTGGTATATGCATTGGATAAATTTCGGTCTTATATATGGGGTAGTAAAGTGATTATTTATTCCGATCACACTTCAGTTAGGTACCTCATGGAGAAGAAAGATGCAAAGCCGAGGTTAATCCGATGGGTGTTGTTGCTCCAAGAGTTTGATTTGGAGATACGGGACAAGAAGGGTATTGAGAATGTGGTAGCGGACCACTTGTCCCGATTGATGGTTGAAGAGGATCCGAAGTCCTTAGAAATCAGCGAGTCTTTCCCAGATGAGCACATAATGAAATTAGATAAATTGCCATGGCATGCTAACATTGTCAATTATCTTGTTACAGGTGATATGCCGGCACATTGGGATAGACGGAAGAGGCAACACTTCATGTCTCAAATCAAGTATTACCGACTGGAAGAACCACATTTGTGGAAGGAGTGTGCGGATCAAGTTATAAGAAGATGCATTGATGACGAAGAGATTCTAAGCGTGTTGCAGCATCTACACTCGTTTGTATGTGGTGGTCACTTTAGTGGTCATAAAACGGGTCACAAAGTGTTGAATATTGGCCTTTATTGGCCTACTATTTTTAAAGATGCTAACGAGTTTTCAAAGAATTGCATAGAGTGCCAGAAAATAGGGGGTATTTCAAAAAGGGATGAGATGCCCATGCAACCAATCCTTGTAGTCGATGTTTTCGATGTATGGGGTATTGATTTCATGGGCCCATTTCCCAATTCCTATGGCAACTTGTACATCTTGGTGGCTGTTGACTATGTGTTAAAATGGGTCGAAGCAATAGCCACCAAGACAAATGACCATTCCGTGGTTTGTAATTTTGTCCAAACTAATATTTTTTCAAGGTTCGGGATTCCTCGTGTCATCATAAGTGATGGAGGATCTCATTTTAAAAATTTTCGGTTTGGAAAACTTCTAAAACGGTTTGGTGTTGACCATAGGATTGCTACCCCCTATCACCCGCAAACAAGCGGGCAAGTTGAGGTGTCCAATAGGCAAATCAAAGAGATTTTGCAAAAGACCGTGCGGGTGGACCGTAAGGATTGGTCAATTAAGTCGAACGATGCTTTATGGGCCTACCGTACGACACATAAGACACCCATAGGCACCACACCTTACCGGTTGGTTTACGGTAAAAACTGCCATTTACCGGTTGAACTTGTGCACAAATCATTATGGGCTATTAAAGAGGTTAATGTGCAATATGATGACGCAGGTAAGGAACAGAAGCTCAAGTTGTGTGAGTTGGAAGAGCTAAGGGAAATGGCATATGAATGCGCGTCTAAGTATAAGGATGGGATGAAAAGAGCGCATGATGCCAAGTTAAGAAAGAAAGAGTTTGAACTGGGTCAAAAGGTGTGGCTCTACAATTAGAAGCTTAAGTTTTTCCCCGGAAAGCTCCGAAGCAAATGGATGGGACCCTATGTTGTCACCCGGGTCGGACAATTGGGTGATGTTACTATCGAGGACCCAAAGGATGGGGTACGGCAAACGGTAAATGGTCATCGGCTAAAACCGTTTCTCGAAGGTAACGAGAAGGTAGATGAAAACAAAGAATCGGTGAGCTTCGTGGAAAGCACTCCGGTTTATGAGGTCGAATGAAAAGGACCGGTAACGTTTGGTGTAAAGTTATGTACAATTATTTAATTGTTTGCGTGTTTTGATGTTAATCGTTTTCGTTTCATACTAACCTTTCTTGATTGTGTGAAGTCCGGGCATGCCAAACGGGTCACGAAGATACAAGGTATGTTTTTAGACTTTGTTATGTGCATTGAGGACAATACACGATTTTTTTGGGGGGGTGGTAGGGCCGTTGACGGTTATTGCGTTTAAAAATTTTTAACTTATAAAAATTCACAAAAAGATTTTTAATATTTTTTAGGATTTTTGTATATACATAGTCCCTTTGGAAAAAGTGCACAAAATTCTTAATATTTAGCGGGAAAAAAAAGCGCTACCCGTCGGCGACGGGGTGGTGCCCATCCCGGACGGGTTCTCAAAACTCCCGTCGGCCCACTTTCTCCGTATACAGGTAATTAACCCGTCGGCCCAGGTGTCTTTTCCCCAACACGTCGGCGACGGGCTCACTGCCGTCGGCGACGGGCTTCCCTTCTCACGCCGGATCAGCTTCGTTATGACATCATAAAATCGAAACCAAACACCTTTTCATCTCACCGTACACAATCTAAACTTTATATTAACCACTTATTTTAACCTACAACCATCTCACACCATCTAACTTCTCTAAAACCCTGCTCTCTCTCTCTCTCTCTCTCTCCTAACTCATCCTTTCCCCTTCATCTTCTTCACAAGATCCTCAAGAACCCTAAAACCTTCAAGCTTTCATAACTTTCTCAAATCTTCATCAAATCAACTGATTTTCGGGTCTATCTTGGGTAATTTTTCAAGAGGAACAAAACCCCCAACACGGTTTTCATCACTTCTTGCTAGTTTGCAAGATTTCTGGGCGTGTTAGTTAGGGTTTTTGAAGGGGTGTTCATCAATCTACTTGTTTTACATCTTTTCACAGTTTTTTCTTGTTCCAACAACACAAGGTATGGATTCTCCTTAATTTTAAGCTTGATTATCATATATGTAGTGTTTTTCTTCCGAAATTTTAAACTTTTTAGTTTAAGAGTAGGTTGTTTAAACATTGTATGTTGCTCTAGCATGATTTTAAGTATGATTAGTTGTTATGAATGGAATTTGAGCATGTTATAACTATAGTGAAGTAATTACACTTGTTATGCACATGATTGAACATGAAGGTGATGTTGAAATTATAAGAAATTGTAATTGTAACAAGGAAATTGATAAGTGTATGATAAAATTGGCGACTTTGGAAGTTTAAAAATGCGATTTTACATTCACTTGTTAATTAAGATTTCAACATCACATATCATGTTCAAAGTTTGAGAGTCTAATGAAGATTGAGTTTATATTGATGTTTGCTTGTTTGTGATTGTAGTTATGGCTGGTGGTAAGAGACAAAAGACTACAGGCCAAGCTTCATCATCAGGGGTCGGTTCTTCTTCCGGTTTAATACCGAAGAAGTGGGAGCAATTAAGCTCCGTAGAGGAGAATGATGCAAGATTGTATAGGCAAGATTGGGAGTGGGCGAAGTTTAGAGATAGCAAAAGCGCCAAGGTTTGGGACGAAGAGAAAAACAAACATTTGTCGGGTTACCAAGACAGGAAGTTAGAGGCTAAGTTATAGAAGTGGAAGATGGTAAACAATGTGAACACTCCAGTTCCGGTAAGGGTGATATGTGAACGGGTTGTAAATGTGGAAGAATTTCGGCAGATTGGGATCGTGCAGATGTTTGAACGATTAGGTTGGGAAAAAAGTACTTGACTGGTGTGAAGACAACACCTCCCGGGTGTATTCAGCGGAGGTGTGTGAATGGTTATCCACTTTGAAGCTTGTGAACAAGAATGAACCTCCATCGCAGTGGAAATTGGTGGGGAAGACTAGCCGAGGGAACATGACAATGTCCTTCGAAACAATGAATTGTATTGCGCGTTTCGACTCTTTGGGAGTGCAAGCATACAATTACCCCACCATTGAGCAGTTCGTGGATAATCACATGAACAATGATGATCCTCCCCAAATGATAGCGGCTATCTTACCTTACAGTGACGGAGGAGAAGCAAAAAGAAGTCAAATGACTATTGAGGGAAAGATTCTCCAAGGGATTTCCCTCGAGAATATTATGGTGAGGTTTGGCGATCGAGGAGGTGCAAGAGCGAGTGATTGTAGGGTGATACATGCTCTGTTATACGGGACTCCAACACTATCATGGAGGCACATAGAGATGATGAATACATGGGTTACTCGGGAATCATCACAGAGGCGTTTCATCCCATACGCACGCCTCATTAGTGCCATGATTGTTCAACAAAATTGCTTACCCCCGGAATCATTGTGGGTAGCTAAACCGTTGGAGGAAATTAACAAGGCCCACATGAGGAAGAACTGGAAGATGGAAATTAAATTCTCGGGGAACAAGTATGTTGTGACCGACAAGTTGGGTCATAAGTATGAGTTTCTTGCTTCGGGGGCACCACCGGAATCGGGAGAAGATGAAGAGATGGGTGATGAAGAGGAGGAAGCTAAACCTTCCGATCTACAAAAGGCCAAGGCAAAGATATATGCGGCCGCATAGAGAGATTAATGCAGATGTGGCGGGCTTTATGACCATGAGACGGGTGCCCTCCTACAAAAATTTTGATCGGGGATAGCAGGAGGTATATGACAATGTCTCTGCTTGCATAGGTGAAGGTAGGGAGTATAACTGAAGGAGGGAAGCTTGGGAAGGGTCCCATGGAACCTCCATGCAGGAGTATTGGGCAGCCCAAGAAGCCCATCGGGAGAGAATGAACAAGTTTGTGGAAGAGCAAGAACTGTTCCAAGCAATGCAAAGATCACACATGGAACAGTTGGCAAAGATGCAAGAGGATGAGGCAGCCCGAAGATGGGCATGGGAAGAAGCAGAGGCAACGCGTTGAAATGAAGAAAGAGAATTGAACCAACGCCGTTGGAGTGCCTTGTACGTCTCTCAACAAATGGCGGTTAATAACGCCAAAGTGCTCCACGATCAGGAGCGGCACCAAAGAGACTACCAAGCCGGCCTCCCATATGCTGAGCACTCGGGATGGACAAATTACCCCGACCTTCCCTACCCACAAGGCCCATCCGACCCGACTCCTCATTGGCCCGAAGCGGTAGGGTCTAGCTTTATCCCGATCCCGTACCAACCGCCGCCTCAAGAGGAGCAGAGTCCCCTCGATAACTATAGGGAGATGTTCGAGGCCCTCACTGGTTATCAATACCAGCCCAACCCGCCAGTGGATCCAAACGAGCGATATCAGCGGTAGAGGTATGGTATATTTTATGTTGTTGTTGTTGTATATTTTGTTCCTTTATTTCTTGTCGTTTTTATTTAATTTCTGCCTAGTTAAATGAACGTTGTGGGTGTGTTCCCTATATAACCCTCATGAGACCTCTCGTCCTCCCAAGCTATTGGGGGGTTTAAAAGAGCTTGTTGCATAAGCTAAATGCAACCGTGATTCCTACGAAAGTGAGTTAGGTTTGTTGTTGTTGTAAAATATTTTCCACATAAATCGAAGTGAAATAACGCAGGGCTTGGTAATGTGTTCGTAAAAAGGGTAGAACTAAGTAAGTAACAAATTTTGATGGTTGTGAGAAGCATGCTTCTACACAAGGATTAGAATTTGTAGGTACAACATGTTCGCGGGACAACCACTTTTATGAAGAGACAAAGGAGATATGAACATCAAGCGACAAAAATCAGGTGCATGTGTTTCTTTTTACTTTGATTATTAGTTAGGAATAAGTGGATTGTATTTTGTACTTTATTTTTCCAGGGTGAAAAGTTGGGAAGGTTAGTCATGTCATATCCCTTGTGCATTTTTAAAACTCTAGTTCCTACACATTGAGGACAATATGTACTTCAAGTGTGGGGATGGGGGAGTAGTAAAAATTTTTCGATTTTGACCCGTTCATTTAAACACTACACATTGAGGACAATGTTTGCCTCAAGTGTGGGGATGGGGGAAAATTTCAAAAATTTTTCAAAAATTTCTTGTTTCAAAAGCGATCTTAAAAGCACAAGTAACCAAGTCAACGAGGGATAGCACAACCCATTTGGTCTTTTGTCATGGTCAAGTTCAAATTAATAGCATGACGGGTATTTAGCGGGTGGTTATTTGGGAATAATCCGCCTAAGAAACTAGCATTTGATGCATATCACATATCATACCCTTAGACGTGAGGTTTGAGCCACTTTTATATCATAGAATTGCATTTACATGTTTCTTTGTTGAGTGGACCATTAGTCGCGTGTTGTAGAACTTGCAACTTTTGATACGTTCGAGACCATAGACCGAATACAAGCACGAGAATGATTAAGGCATTAGGTAAACCTTTTCCTTTTACACCATTTTTATATCCTTACCAAAAAAATTATCCCCTAGTAGCCAACTTTGAGCCTAAACCTTTCGTTTGACAACCCATCTAGCCCATAATCATAAGCCGTTTCTTTTTAAACCCGTGTGATGAAAATTCGAGTATAGGTGTTTTAGTTGTAAAGTTGTGAATTGAAAAAAAAACAGAAAATGTTGCGAAAAAGAATGCAAAACCATTGAGAAAAATCCAAAAATATGTGTTTCTAGTTATTGAATAAAAGGCGAAAATCATTGCCTCGTAGTTGATGTCTATAGTTAGTTTTGTTAGAATAGTTGCTTTGTAATAAAAATCGAGTTTTCATCACCTTAGCCACTTTAAAACATCATATTTCCTACCCTTCGCCTAGCCCCATTACAACCCTTCAAAGACCTTTTGACTTGTGCTTAGTATTCGTGTTCGGTGGTGGAGAATGATTGAGTTGCAAGCCTATGCGGGTACGTGTTTTAATCGGTTTTGAGCGATTACTTTTTAAAAGTGCTAATACATCATGAAAATTAGCCAACTTGTAAACCGAGGGGAGTGAACATTGTGAGGGATATGCATGAAACGTGAGTTTCACGGGCGGGTTAATCTTGGATAACCATTATTATATGTGATTATTCACTTTACCGGTAAATATGTGGAGATTGTAAAGAATGTGAACTTTTGTATGACAATAGACCTTAACCTTTGTCTCGGGAATGGGATGTGTATTCGTTGTTCGACCCATGTGAAAGTGAAAAACAGATTTGCTTGAGGGCAAGCAAAAGACAAGTGTGGGGATGTGATACGTGGTTGAAAACCGATGCTCGTAATTGTATAACTTGATATTTTTATATGAGTTTTAATCTTGAATAGCCTACTTTTAATTAGATTTGTGTTTATACAGGTTTAACGAAGTTTAAGGAGCTTTTCGGGAGCCTTACGGGTCATCGGGTCGAAAACCGGAGCACCAGGATGCGTTACGGGTCAACCAGGAGTGTTGGAAGCGAAAAACAGAAAACGTGCAAACGAGAGCCCGTCGCCGACAGCCTGGGCCCCGTCGGCGACGCCCTCCAGAAACACCCGTCGGCCAAACTTTCTCATATCCAGGTAATTAGCCCGTCGGAGGGATTAGCAAAAACTACAACCCGTCGGCGACGAGGTCAGGCCCGTCGGCGACGGGTATCAGAATTCAGAAAAAGGAAATTCATGGATTTGGGGGTCAAGGTCGATTTTTATTGGTTATGGGGCATTAACTTGTAAGTTACACTTGGGGAGAGGTTTGAATCTTGTTCTTGGAGCCACAATTGATGAAGCATCACCTACCATTCCATCTTAATCATCAAGAATCATCACAACATCCGAATCACCATCTTCATTCTTCATCATCCCCAATTCACCTCCATAACCCTAGTTCTTCATCCATTCACCACTTCACCATCATCAATCATTCCATAAACCCTAATTCTCCACCATTCCTTCATCCTACAAGCTTTAAGATGACTCCATCCGCATTCCAAACATCCGGTGATCAAGTTGCATCAACCATGAGCGGCTAATCATCTCAGTTTCACCCCGGTGTAGGTAGTTGTTAATTTTAGGGTTTCAATTTGTTCTCGTTTCATCTTAGTGACAATAGTATTACATTTGTTACGAATTCGTGAATTGTCGAACGATGTTAAAAGTTATGACTTTGCGAAACGGTGATATGTAATTGTACGTTGTCGTTGTTAGGATTTACTTGTGTTGATTACAAAGTGTATTTTTGTCCGTTCTTCGGGACGTTGATAGCTAGTAGCACCTAAGTCATGGTACACTAAATCCGTTAATTGAATGCATTTGAGTTGAAACTAAAACTTGTAGAAATCCTAGATTAATAATTACCGAAACCGGGTGTGATTCCTTTTTATTATTATTGTTCTAGTAATCACTTTTCTACAATTGTTAATTAGTAGTTGTTATTCATTTTCATCAAATCATCTAGTTTAAAATCATATCTCCTAATTAAACAAAAACACAAAATTATTCTAGTAAGCTTCATAATCGTGACACTTTTGATAATTCAATCGAATCCACACACAAACCACATACTCTTCGTGGTTCGACCCCTTGCTACAACTAACATATTGTTAAGGGTAATTTGGGCTTATAAATCTTATCTTTGACCGGAGCGCGACACTCCGATCAAACGGCTTGGGTTTAACCTAACCAATAGAGACAACATTATGAACAATGGCGGTGACGCATCGTCGTCCCTAAAAGATTTTCGTAGACAACAGCTAAAAGCGGGATTTTTCCATCCTCTACCCATTTTCACCCCAAAACTCTTCATCACTCTCACAGTTCAACCCCAAAATTGGCTCATTATCCATGTCTATTCGTTTTCATCCGGGATTCTTGCATCATGTACTTACTCGTGTATGTTGTGATCTTATTTTACAAGGAAATCAACCTAAACTCCTAGTCTCCATTATTACAGGATTACATCACTAGTTCACAATTAAAACCTTGGTGATCTTAACTGTTATCTCGGGCTTGAAGTTACATGTACAGATGAGGTTTTTTTTCTTAGTCAAAGTATGCTTATGATATTTTGTAAGAGGGGACTTCCTCGAGTGCAAATCTGTGCACACCCCTCTGGCTAAACTTTGTCCTCTATTGTAGAACCACGAAAAGACCCTACTTATTATAATGCTTGTTGGTTCACTCCAATATTTAACCATCACTTGACCCGACATCTCTTATGCTATGACAGGTGAGCCAATTTCTTTAGGCCCCTACCATCGATCAGCTTCAACATGTTAAACAAATAATTCGATACGTTAAAGGCACCATGACATTTGGTCACATTTTCTAAACCACCTCACACTTCCATCTTGGGCTACTAAAATGTTGATTGGGCTGGTGCCTCAAAACCCGCCGCTCCACCTATGGCTTCTTATCTTTTTAGGTGGTAATCTCATCTATTGGAGTGCCAAGAAATAACCCACTGTTTCCCAGTCGAGTGGCGAATCAGAATGTCGTGATATGGTTAACACAATGGTCGAAATTGTGTGGATCACTAATTTATTACGTGAATTACATGCCTTACCGTTGAACCGTCTAACAAGCTTGTGTAATAACAAGAGTGCGTTATTTCAGACCCATAATCCAGTTGCACACAAACGGGCCAAACATTTTGACTTAGACTATCACTTTATACGTGAGCTTGTGGTATTATGCAAACTCCATCAAACTCATTCATTCAACCAAGTTCTCATTCATTCCAACCAAGCTTCAAGTGGTGGATATCTTCACTAAAAGCCTCCCTCGGTCCAGTTTGAGTTTTTTCGATCACATCTCCGCTTCGGACCACCATCCTTTCGCTTGCGGGGGTGTTAATATACGTTTGGTGTTCATCTGTATAATGTATTCGTTCGGTTCTTATTGTCACCAAAGTGTGAATATGTGTTTTTTTACGGGAGTCGTATCCCATCTTTTGGGATGTCGAAGGTTATACACAATCACTTTTGTCACTTTTTAGTGGTGTAGATATGTTCATGTATTTGTGATTCGCTTATTGAAATGTGGATTCTTTTTTATCATACAAATACATATTACTTTCGATTGTCAACATGAAATCTTTTGGGTTGTAGACATTCTTGGTATGTTTTTGACATTTTATTTGGCTATTTAGTTTCCATTTAATATAACGGTACATATTTACATATAAGTTTTGTACTTGGTTTGTTTTGACATGCAAATATGATGTAGCATGTTTTAGTCCACTACTACTTGATTTCATAAGATATGATTTTGTGATATATGTTAAGCTAGAAATTATGTAGTTAAATATATGAGTTTTCAATTATGTGGTAGGTAGATAGGCTTTCTCCACACACTTTTAGTTTATGTTACAAAAAATGATGCAGACATAAGTGTGGAAGATCAAGCTATGGCATAGCATTTCTGAAGGCCCATAATTATATTAAAACAACAAAACTATAATTGTCTCGATAATAATAATATATTTCTTTCCATTGAAGGAATGAAAAAAACACCCTTTTACCAAGGAATGGAAATTGTTATATTTGGTAGGAGTTACATTCCTTGGGAATGCTCATTTCATTACCACAAGCTAACCAAATATGTTTCTTTTTATTCTATCAGAATGATCCATTTTATTCCACTTTTTATTCCTTCCTACCAAACGCCATCTAAGTGTTTATAACTTATTGTGTCACCATCACATGACTTGGTGAGCCATTTTTGGTATAGTCATAGGTGCAACCCAAGGCGGTTCCAAGGTTTTTGTAGACCCCAATCGGATACAAAAATGAGGCCCCTTTCCTATTAAAAAAAACTCATTTTACTTTCCATGCGGTTCATAAATTTTGAAAAGCAAGTTAAACTAATTTGTATCTATCTAAAATCAGTTACAACTTGTGACGAAATTAGACTGATTTTACTCTAATCTATTTTCTTATACTTTTCTATAAGAGTGATCTGCCTATATAAAGAAAAAAAAACAAGAATCGGTATGCATAAAAAGTAGAAATCAACATGGTAGAACTAGAAAGAACTTGTATTGTTTTTGTTTCGTATCCGAGCTAAAATAGTAGTTCTGGAAGAATCTTTATTTTTTCTTCTTTAAGATGCTACCAAACTGAAACAACATATGCTGCTGGTACCGTACCGAACTAGTACCAGTATCAAAAAAAAAAAAATCAGTACGGGAAATTCGGTACCTGTAATCAGTACCAAATGCTCATCCCTAGTATTAACTAATCGGTATTCTTTAATGCAAATCTTCTACATTTTCTCAAAGATTAACAAGAAATAGCAATTTAAATAGTAATGACAAATCACAAAGTTATTATAACAAGTAATAAATATTTCATATAGCAATTGGAAATTGTAAAAGGAAATATAAGAAAAAAAAGAAGCCTATTTGGAAGCCATTGTCAGTCTTCTCTGGCAACTCACAAGTCGCTTATCAAGAAGACAAGAAGCCAAAATCAGAATGACGAATCATTTTCCAAAATTCGATAATTCCATTGAATGATTAACAATAATGACAAATGAGTTTCCATTGATAACCACCGAACTTTTCAAACGACGACGTTTCAAAATTTTGATTTTTTCTGTTTCCTTGCTGCCTCGCATAGCCTATAATTTCTGCCCTAATCTCCTTAATTACTCCACTGTCGCTTGGGCAACTTATTTTTGGGCCTTATTAATTCAATATAAGCCCAGATCCAATACACATACATACAACTTTTTCAATTGGAGGCCCTGTTTTATGGAAGCTGAAGCCCTAGGCCTTTGCCTAGTTTATAAAGCCCATTGGGACGGCCCAACCATGATAGGCATAGAATCTTGGACCCCAAAACCATTGGGCTTATATATATCCTGCTCACATCAACAAGTTGTCGAAACCTATACAAAAAGGCATAACTAATTAGTGTCATGTTGAATATCAAATTATAACCTTAATACTTAAGAGAAACAAGTAATATGATTCTTGAAAAGGCATGTATATTCTCTTTAAGACTACATTGATATTAACTTTTGAGTTCCATGATATCAAGTCTTTTTATGAATTTAATGAGAAAGACTGAAATGCAGACAGCAGATCACCACATTCTCTGCAGACTGCAATCATGGCATTTCAAGATACATCTCTTTCCTGCATTTCATCAAACAAAACACATGGTATGCATACGTTGAAACAACTTCTTATAAAATTGCCTGCAAAAGCAAATTATAAACAAACCTTCTGAATAGGTAACCAAAAAAAAAAAAAAAAACCATATTCACAAAACAAAAAATAATAAAATCCAAAATATCTAGTCATCACAATTGCCTTTAAATAATAAACAATGAGTTGTCTCAATGTGCAGGTAGAAGTTTTAGATTGCATCATGCATATGCTGCTCATTTCACAAAATTAACTAATAGTAGAATGAGACCAATATTTTCCATGAAAATGGATCTCACAGTGCTTCGAAGCCTTAGGAAGCTTACGCAAGTTTGCACAAAACCACGTTTCTTCTTCAACGTTGCAAGACTCTCTCCAAGTGATTGTTATATTCTTCAACACCGCGGAATTCTTCAGCATGTATTTCAGAAACAGCATATCACGTTTCCACAACTTACAAATTAAAATCTTGATGGTTGTAAGATTTGTTAGCATACAAGCCGGAACGGACTTTGGTTCCACCCATGTATGAATTAGTTTCTAACTCAAACAAGATAGACAAGTTAGTACATTTCAATATATGGTTGGGTAACATGTACAAAAAGGAAAATGGTCATATCAACAGCCCAGGTACCTCTTCAACGTACAAATGTTTCAGCTCAGGACAACTTTCAAGAAACTGAAGGATTGATCTAGAATGCTGGAAATTCTTCAACTTCAAGTGCTTCATATTTGGAAAGATGGGCAGAGGTGAAGTGAATAGGAAACTTACATTTTGAACAAAGAGTGATTTGACTCCACTTAATCCATTTAGAAGCTCAACCAACAGATGATGACGATCAAATATTATTTCACTAAATGAAACAGAAGCCTCAACCAATGACGACAAATCTTCCATTACAAAAACCGAGCACAACATACCACCAATACATAGGTATTCCAGATCAGGGACGTTTAAAAAAACTTTGTTGATAACAGATGTATGATGTGGCCATGTTAATATCAATCTTTTCAAAGTAGGGATATTGGATATGTAATTTTCTTTATTCACTTTGCACATAATATGCAAAGATAAATTTTCAAGCAGTGGGCAACCATTGATGAGTTTATACAATGCATTAATGTAATGATCGGTGTAAACGCTTATGTCAAGTGATTTCAGGCAAGGAAGATAAACCAAAGGCAGATCCGTCAAAAAACTCCGAACATAATCACAAAAATCTAATTTTAGTTTTGTGAGTGTCTTGCAAGTGAACATGCTTAAAGGCAACTTAGGTGAAAATGAGGTAACGTCTATGTCAAGCTCACGAACGTTTAACCTGACTGCCTTATCAATCCAATTTGATACTCTTGACTTCAGAGTCCAACGTTTAGAAAAGTGTAACCGAAATAACTGAAGGTGGGATGCCTTACAAACGTTCATTACCCAGTCTCCAAATTTTATCAAGATGTTTTTATCATGGAATGTATCATCATCAAAGTCAAGATTCGTGACAAGCCTCCATTTGTACCTCCAACTTTTGGATAAAATGCTAGTTTGCACAGCATCTTTCGTAGGCATTGAAGAGAGTATATGTGAAGCTATCTCTTCAGGCAACATGCTAAGCCGGTCTACATTCTTTGAACTCATTGCGCATCTTAAAAAACAAACACAATCAAACTATATTTATATTAAAGTTCGATCGTGCGAGCATGTTAATTTATAATCATACAAAAATATTCAAAAACAAAGATGAAAACATACCAGATTAAGCCAAATGCACCATAGGTTTTTCTTTTTGGTGCCTTAGCTGAAACTAACCAATTGTAGTTGTATTTTAACCGTCTAATAAAAAAAAAAAAGCAGGGTCTTATTTACATGTAGATTAGTGTTTTAATAATGAAACTAAAAACTGTCAATGTACATTCAAAGATGAAAACCTAATCAACCGAATCCTTACCTGTACAGATGACAAGAAAAGCAATTAGGGTTTGGGATTGCAAAGTAAAATCCCAATAGAAACACGGTTTGAAGGTTTCACATTTTCACGAGCACGATCACTTGATATAAAACGCCGTTGTCTCAGTGGCCGTTATCTCTATTTACTTTTTACCCTATGATTTTGGCCCACGGTTTCTTTTAATGTATTCTGGCCCAAGTGTTATAAGCCCAAAATAATATCAAAACATTGTCTATCATACGAGTTGGAGGCGTATGATTAAGGTTGTGGATTTGTAGAGGGTGGGTAAAAGAGGTGTCTTAGGTTTGTTGTAGGGACTTGATGTTCCTATAGGGCAGAGTTGCATGTCATTGTATTCTTATATTTATGCCTATGTGTGGTCCCATGAGGTCATGCATTTTTCTATGTTATTTTCATCACTCTTGCTATGTTTGGTCCCATGAGGTTATGCATTTTTCTATGTTATTTTCACACTCTTGCTTACGTTCGTCTTCTTGCTAGTTTTACTATTTTCATGCTTTATCGTTTGTTTGTTCGTTTGTTTGTCTTGGGTGTTGTTAGAGTTGAGTTGAGGGTCTCTCTGAAAGCAGTCTTTCTATCTTATAGATAGAGGTAAAGTTTGTATACATTCCACCATCCCCAAACCCTTTCAATAGCTTTGCTAGTTGTGTCATTTATTTGGTACGATTGATAACTTAACCAAATATACTGATTAAAAATGATTTAATTTAAAATAGAATGATTTAAAAAAAATAATTATAGTGTCTTGGTTTTTGATTGACAACGTTTTATCAAGTGAACCTGAATTATATATAAAGAGTTAAGTTCACGTACAAACAACGTTATCGTATAAGACGTACGAAAGGCATGAAAAAGCAAAAAAAAAAAAAAAGAAAAAGAAAAAAAAACGCGGTGGCATTTCGTAATTATTTGCCCGTAGGGTAATTATCAAAATTACTCTACAAATGATCTTGTAGGGTAATTTTGATCTTGTAGGGTAATTTTGTAAACCGTTCTTGTAGGGTAATTTTGATCTTGTGGGATAATTTTGATCTTGTGGGATAATTTTGAAACTTGTAGAGTAATTTTGATAAATTTGTAGAGTAATTATGATACTCTGCAAAATTACCCTACAAGATCAAAATTATCATACAAGAACATTTTATAATATTACCTTACAAGATCATTTGTAGAGAAATTATTATACTTTACAAAATTACCCTACAAGAACATTTTACAAAATTACCCTACAAAATCAAAATTACCTTACAAGAACATTTTTATAAAATTAACTTACAAGATCATTTGTAGGGTAATTTTGTTAATAACTCTACGAGTAAATAATTACAATAATGTCACCTCGTTTTTTTTTTTAAATTTTCACAATATTCGTACGTTTTATTTGATAAAGATATTTGTATTTGATCTTCTGTCTATATATAAAGATGTTTTATCAAGTGAACCTGGATTATATATAATAAGGTCTAAATATATTATGAAAATTGTTACTCTGCTACATAGACTTTAGTGAGCACTTCAATTCTTCATCAGTTTTATGTCTTTACATTTTTATATTTGATTTTTTTAAGGAGAGACATACAGTACGCTAAAAATTATATTATTTAACCCTACAAAAAGTAGCTTAAGACATAATGGTTTGGATCACAGCCCTTCAAAGACACAATGATTTGGATCATACCCCTTTAAAGAGTCATAACCCTTCAAATTACTTATATATATATATTACACCCTTACAAAAAGTTACAACCCTTCATATATTTACAAAAAGTCACAACCCATCACACCCCCTTCAAAAAGTCACAACCTTTCAAACTACTTTTATCTATATCACATGTTGATGCATGTCTTAGGTCTAGATAGGTCAACATTGGATCTAGAATGTCAAAATTAGGTTTTATATAATGGTTTCGCTTGTGTGTACACTTAGCTAAATGGTTCCGCTTATGTGTCATAGAGGTTTCGCTTATAGGGTTTTTGATGAGGTTCCGCTTGAAGGTCATGTCATTCAAGCGAAACCACATGGACTATATATAAACATTTGAAGCGAAACCTTGTCATTCGTGCATGTACGTTGAAGCGAAACTGTTGAGAGCTTTTGGTTCTGAAACTCTGTCAAATTCACTTCAGAAAGCAATAAAAAGAAAGGAATTGAATAGGAAAGATGTTGTTACTTCATTTACGTTGATTCCGCCTTCGTATGTGAAGATGAACATTCTCTACTAACTAATCAGGGTCGGAACACGGTCCAACAAGTGGTATCAGAGCTCAGGACGAGGAGTTCATACTACTACAGCTTGATTCTACCGAATTCTCTCATTTCTACTCACTTTCTCTCATACTTTTTCGATTTGAAGTGGTTTTTACGGTTGAAATTGTCTGATTTTTGAGTATATTGTGCAGAACATACAAATAACAAACCCTAGAAAGTTTCAAGTGAAAATTCGGATTAAAACATGGTGAAAACTGGTTAGAACTAGGTTCCGCTTATTCGGACATCGAGGTTCCGCTTGAAATAACCTAGGTTTCGCTTGAAAGAGCTAGTTTCGCTTGAAAGTTCCGCTTGAAACAATATAGGTTCCGCTTGTAAGACATAGTTTCGCTTGAAATAACCAGTTAGTTCCGCTTATAGGGTGTTTCGCTTGAAGGTTCCGCTTGAAACAACATTGGTTTCGCTTGAAGGATCAAGTAGTTTCGCTTGATTGGTTTCGCTTGAAGGAACAATTAGTTTCTGTAGGTCCCTCGGAGGTTGAGGTTAAACCTATTCCTTGTTATGTTTAACACACTAGCAAGTGCGGAATCCAAGCTAGAGTGCAAACCGTAGTTTAGATGAAAGCAAAGTAACAAGAGAAAGAGTAGACAAGCAATATATCAAAGTTTTCTCTTGTATTTCAGTGGACACGGTTACAACCCTTGACCAAACTGAAATGCTCTCTTACAAGACCTTGGGTTCACTCACAAAAGCTCTCAACAATGAACTTGAACAACTGACCAAGAACCTTCTGTCAAGTGAAACCCACATGGATATATATACCCATATCAGACAACATGCACGAAGGATGAGGCATTCTGGTCGAAGGATCATCTATCGACCAGAATGTCCATCGAAAGATATCGAAGGATCCATATGTACCTCGAAGGATGATATATCCTTCGAGGTCCATAAGTTTCCCTCGAAAGATGTCTTTCGAGGTCATCGAAGGATACATAACATCCTTCGATGACATCCTTCGAACCATAACTATCTTTCACACTAAGTGTTGACTGTTTGGCCAAGTCAAACCAGGAGGATGGTTGACTTGGTCAAACATACATTCCAACACATATACAATACACCAAAAGACGTAAACACGACAAACAAAAGACATCGTTTTATACATAACAAAATACAGACAAAGTACAGACACAAGTGCACCAACAAACTCCCCCTTGGCTGTAGCTTTGTCTCGGTCTTCATGTCTTAAGTCTCGAACGTCCATTCCACTGTCAGATGATGTGATGACCACGCACTTCCTGCGTTGACCAGCAGATTGAAGCAGTATCAGGCCATCCTTTGAAACTTCATAGCTTGATCTCGATCCTGAACTAAGTAGTTTATCTCATGATCCTTCAAAACAATAATATCCGATCTAGACATATTAGTAATCCACATCGGATCTATTATCCTGAAGTTCTCCTGATTATCTCTAAAAAGGATCACGGCTTCACAAGTATCCGCGTCATAGACCCAGCAGCGGAAGTTTCCAAGAAAGTCGGTCTTCATCTTTAGTAACGGTATCTTCTTCATCACCTTGGGAGGATCATATACCAAACGATAACGAGCGGTGTTTGTTTCTGGATCAAGTGTAAACCTGATCTGCTCGTATCTAGGAAACTGTGGTTTGTACAGAGGATCCTTCCAACCCAATCTCCTTTCCAACCTGATTTTCTTAGCGAATAGATCCACCATCGTTTCTTTATCTCGATTGATTACATCTAGTTGGGCCAACACTTCAACATCATAATATGGAAGTGTGAGAATACTGAGGAGAGTTCTGAAATACTGAAGACCCGTTTCTCTTTTCACGACCATGCAGTGAAGATCTTTGACAAACATCCAACTAATAATGCGACCACGAGCCCGATTCTTCTCCAGCCGCATATAGTTAACCTGTTCCAACGGAGCGAGCGGAGGAGGATTCCTAGCAAGGAAATCCGCTCGCCATTCATTCACTGTTTTCTCACGGCTTTCCTGAGCTGATGGCGAATCAGAAGAAAGATTGGCAAACTCTGCAGTCTTTTCAGCAAAAAAATCATCATCCAGAGCATTCACCTCCGCATTGTCCTCCCCAACATACACAGGACGTTCAGTATCAGAACTGATGAAGATTTCTTCAATTGATGAGAAATCAGTTTGATCCTGTACCAGCGGAGTAGCATCAATCATACACACAGCAACTTCTTCCAAATCAGTCAAGATCAATATCTGTTCATCAGACATCTCAGAAATAAACTCTCCCTCTTCCAGCAGTTCACCCGTCACAGGATGATATTTCTGAGCACTTGAAGATTCAGGGAAATCTGTAAATGTTTCTGGTTCCAGGCTGATCTGTTCAGGGCCTGCAGACATTTCCAGTGTTTCAGTCTGCTCAGTTGGGCCTGTAGAAGCTGTAGGAGGAGCAGACGGAGTATCTTGAGGAGTACCAGATCCACCTGCAGCACCGGATGCAGTTGCACCGGAACCTGAGGCAGTTGTTTGATCTGGATTAGCAGCATCATCATCTTGATCATCCTCACGCCTTGAGGGAACTATCCCTAAGGTTTTGCACCTTTCACTCCATAATGTACCAACCATCGAATGAACCCTATTGAAGTTTGTATACATTGGTTTGAAGGCTTCCATCAGTCTATCATCACGACTACTTACCTTCTCCCTCAACGCTTTCGCCTGAATCTCCAAATTAGTACTATGTCTTTTCATAATCTCAACCTCCCTATCTCTTGCCTTATTCGCCTCTTTTAACCTTTGAATTTCCTCGGCCTGTTCCTTGATCTTGGTATTCTGAGCTTCAACAATTGAACACAGATGATTGTGTGCTATTACATCCTGTTTACGCTGGACACGATATTCTTCAATTGTTCTTGTGTGTCTACCAACTATATCACCCAGTTCACTGATTTGTTCAATCAGGAATTGTATCTTGTCAGCTTCAGAAAATCCAGATAAGGTTTCTGCCAGCGTTGGCCTTGAAGGCTCAGGTCTTGAAGAACCAGACTGACCAGCCTGACCCGAGGAACCTGTAGGACCAGTAATAGTGAGAGGAGGTCGAGTATGTGTACCTGTGGTGGGAGTTTCAGGTGGCTGTTGATCAACAGTCACCTGTCGTGTCCCAGAAGACCTCTGAGGGGAAGATACAAGATCCATCGTCTCAGATGCAGTTAGCTGATCGCCAATAGGAGGAAACTGCTGCTCAGGAGCAGATGAAGGCTGGACAGAGACAGGAACAGAGGTGTCATCAGCAGTTTTCTTCGATGAACGAACACCCTGTCGTTTTGGCTTCCTCTTCTTAAGAAAACCCGGAGAAGTAAGCGTGTAATCTTCATCCTGGTCAGAGTCTCCAGTATCACCTGTCTTCTTTATTTTCTTAAACCGGAGATTCCCACGACTATCAAAAACTCTCTTCAACCCTGGAGGAGTAGGATTATCATCCTCAGGCGAAGAACCACCATCATCATCATCAGAACCTCCTTTCTCTTCAGAAGATGAACTGCTTTCATCAACTAGCTTCCTCGCCTCATCTATCTTGCCTTTACCCTTGTCAGTCGCAACAGTACTAGACTGACCAGCAACATCACCAGCACCACCAGCACTACCACCCGTTTCAACTGCTACAGCACCACCATCACCACCAGTAACAACACGAACATCAGGATCTACAGACATATCCTGAACCTCTTCAGCAGCCACATTTATATCAACCTTAGTACGTGCTGCAGCACCAGAACTGCCAGCAGACCTTCTTGTTGCTTTGATTCCATGTTTAGCTGTGAGCTGAACATCAGCCATAGCGATTAACTCTGGCTCTTCATTATCAGAAACACTCCCTTCACGACGCCATCTGTGGTTCTGTGGTGCCTCATAGCCAGGAGCATTAAGATGACCAATCAGTTTCCTAACTGGGTCCGATTCCTTGTAATTTGACATAGACTTGAAGATTAGCAGTGTGCGTTCGTTCATCGGATTCACAGATAGCACATCTGCTTCAGCCTTAGCAAGATCAGGAATCTGATCATCTATCATCATTTGCAGAAACCTGGGATATAACCAGAACTTGGTGGAAGTTCGCTGTGTTGCAGACGGAAGTGGCCTTCGGGCGTTTTCCTTCAGATTGTCGAAGATGTACCGCGATATGTTGAACGGCTTGTTCAGAATCAACGCCGTAAACAATCCAATCAGATCGATCGGTGACAGATCATACCCAGAACGCTTGTTGCTTAAGCAATGAATGAGAATATGTAAAAGGAACTTATATCGAAGCGGCATGTACTTCTTGTTGATTTGATTGGCAAGAACGTTCTGGCTGTACTTAATTCTCAACAGTAACCCCCGCTGACACTGTAGATCTATAGAAGTAGGGTCTTCAGGTTGATCTCCAAGCTGTAGACGTTCTCTGATAGTGTTTTCTGTGATAACTACAGGTTTTTCAGCAACTGATGCTCTGATCACTTCTTTATTATCCACGGTTTCAACCACAGCTGAACTCCAAAACGCCTTGATGTGTGACTGATAGGCAATATGCTGAGTTGTGATAGCATAATTGATGCGCGCCCTGTGAAGATATTCCATGATGCCAGTAAACTCCGGACTGATACTGCCTTCCGGTTGTAAATATGCAGCCATATTATGTCTAGATTCAGACATAGCTTCAAGCTCCGATTTCACCTTCTTTGTTGGTTTGGCCCGTTCCTTTTTCGCTGCTTTTGGTGCCATTTCTGCACATCACATTGACACGTAATAAGGAAAAGTCAAATAGTCAACAAAGAATTCCACACTTAGAAAATTTTCAATTTCTTGAAAAATCCTAAGTGTTGAACTCTTCGAAGGATCCACATTATCCATCGAAGGATTGAACATGGCACGAAGGATGGTAACCAGTTCGAAAGATGTTGATCAAGCTCGAAAGATGTCACTTATCTTGAAGGATGTCAACCTTATCGAAGGATCATCTTTCGAATAAACAAGAATTTTGAAAGATATCTTGATCATTCGAAGGCTGATCAATCGAAGGATGATCTTTCGAGATATCTACCATCTTTCGAGATTCACCTCGAAGGATGCTGTTTAGCACATCTATCGAGGTGATGAGTCATCATCTTCCGTTCCGGCAACTGTTCATCGGCGTATTTTTCCGGTAGGTTTTAGGTGTTTTTCCGGTGATGTCTCAAATGGTTTTTCAGGTGCGTTTTATGACAAACAAAAACAACATCAACCCATTTAAACTATTACCATTATCAATTTGACCCAAACCGGTCATGAACACCCACACATGCTATTGATCCAAACCATGAACCCTAACCATTTCAAACATTACCCTGTTTATCCAACCCAAAACCCTAGACCCATGATTCAAAAACAAACATTCCGAATACAAACAAATATATAAAAGAACATCAAATGATCATCTAAACTAATATTGATTCATTAACAACATATTTCAGTTTCACATTCATCATCTCACGAATCTAGAAACACATGATCATATAAAATGTTCATGGTGATATATGTTTTAATGTTTGTTAAATGATTAAAACATGATCATCCTACCAAGTTTTGTTATTGAATCCTGATACTTTTGACTGATTTTGAAAATTTGGGTAGAGGTTCGAGAGGAATGAGAGGGTTTTGAGAGATGTTTTTGAAACTGTTATGACAAATGAAGAAGATGACACTTTATATACCCTGAACTCGAAAGTCCAACCGCCTCGAAGGACCCAAAACCATTCGAAAGATATAAAGGTTGTTTCGAAAGATGACCATTGGTTCGAAGGATCCATATATGGCTCGAAGGATCCAGATATTTTAAGGATCTGGATCGAAAGATACCAGATATTTTGGAATCCTTCGAAAGGTATCTTTCGATCTAAACCATCTTTCAAAAGATCTGGTCAACTCGAAAGATCAATTGGTCAAATCCTTCGTTGACCAAAACATATTTCGACTGAAACAGTTGACTTTCATTGACTTTCTTGACCATCTTGACCATTTGATCTTTCGAGGGCCACTGCTTCCTCGAAGGATCAGATTTCCCACCAACACTTTGGATTTTTGGGAATTTCCAATTTACACCCTTCAAATTTTTGGAGATTTTTCAGAAATGACCATTTTGAAAAGTTGTCCGTTATGAAGTTCTGCAAGGTTAATTTTATGAAGTATCTCGGCTTGTCAGGTATCGGATCGAGCACCAACATCAGTTTCAAGAATAATGTTAAATTGAAAATCTTTTTGGATTTTGAGGTTTGATAAAATAAAAGGCAACAATTTTAAAATCCTTTGAATGTTATCAAACGACATCACCGCTAATGTCGTGCTGATATGCACCAAACGACAAAAACTGTTTAAAATAAAGCAGTAAATGAATATGTACAAACACAACAATATTTTTGCGAGTTTCTGGCGAAGAGAATCATATCAGCTGGCGGTCTTCTGTCAAAGCACATTTCCTTTTAATTCTTTTACAGAAATGGATAAGTATTCTACCACAATTACCGATATTGTTATCCACTTAAACTCAACAATCAAGTGTAATCATAATACAATGAGATACGTTTAAGGTATGAATTATACTTACCAACCGGTGTTCATCCACTTCACGACACATTCCCGTATCAAGGTATGCACGAGATTCATCATACTGGGGAGTATACCATTTATCATCCGTTTTCAACGTATATATTTACAATGTGACAAAGTCACTTATTTGAGTTTGAAAACAAGCCCTATGTGATAGAATCACTTATTGATGAGGAACTTGAGTTTCAATGCATGAGGGCACAGGAGCAAGTCCGTGAACAGGTCAGTACTTCCGTACAGCAGAGAGACGAACTTGACTCCCGGATAAATGTGATATTTTATCACTTATTTTGATGGACATGTGATTGTTTATCACTTATTGAGGTCGAATGCAGTATGAATTATGTACACGTATGTATGGTATCATGGAAGAACTTAGACTTCGTCTTTTATAGAAACAACCATGATACCCGGATGATAAAAAGCATAAACCCCGAATATCTCAGAACCTCGATAATCTATCAAACGAAATTTCGGTACCAATACCATATGCCAATGAATGGTTCCCACCCGGTTTTCAGTCTGTTATGTTTATATCTCCTGCATACTTTAAAATGATTGTGAGTCTACCGGTACATCATTAGTAAAGCTACATATCATTTTCTGTTTCAATGATTTTTAGAAACATGTTTCAACCGACCTCTGATGTAATATCACTTTCCCTTATGTTACCAAGAAACTTATTTTTGATTTTCTATTGTTTTTGTATTTTTCTGAATTTTACTCCCCCTTAAATGCAGAAAGTAAATAAATTAAAGACATATTTTTGTATTTTTGTGGTTTTTCAATGTTTTTGTATTTTTCTTGAAACTTTCTCCCCCTAAAATTCAAAAATAAAATAAAATGAAATATTTTTGGATTTTTGATTTTTTAGAAAAATATTTACAAAAACGATTTCCTGATGTCGGTTACTCTTGCTTCACCTTAATGCCGTTTACCAAAAGTAAATAATCAAATCTTGATTTATCGAATGCTTTGGTAAAAAGGTCGGCACGTTGGTGGTCAGTATGAATATGAACCACATCGATAAGTCTCTTTTCAAAACAATCACGTATGAAGTGATATTTGATATCGATGTGCTTCGTTTTGGAGTGCTGTACAGGATTTCTAGTGATCTGTAAGGCAGCCTCATTATCAACATAAATAGGAGTAGTTAGGAATTCAAAACCGTAGTCCCGCATCTGTTGTTGGATCCATAGAACCTGGGAGCAGCAACTAGACGCAGCAATGTATTCCGCTTCACATGTAGACGTAGCCACACATGTCTGCTTCTTGCATTGCCAAGTGACTAGGCGATTGCCTAAGAACTGACATCCTGCAGTAGTTGACTTTCCATCTTTCTTGCAGCCACCGAAATCAGAATCACTGAACGCTTTGAGATCGAAGTTATTATCCTTAGGGTACCATAACCCGGTGTCAGGGTAACCCTTCAGATAACGAAAAATCCTCTTGACAGCAGCATAGTGAGAGACCTTCGGATTCGCTTGATACCTAGCGAGAAGACAAGTTGGATACATAATGTCGGGTCTTGATGCGGTGAGATACATTAAGGATCCAATCATAGCACGATAAAGCGAAGAATCCACAACTTCTCCTTCTTCATCCGGAGTAATCCCGTGATTCTGCGGAAGAGGAGTAGAAATAGGCTTCGAATCGGACATCTGGAACCGGCTCAAGATGTCCCCGACGTACTTGGTTTGATGAATGAAAATTCCAGATTCGGATTGATTGACTTGCAAACCCAAGAAGAACGTCATTTCACCCATCGCACTCATCTCGAATCTATCTTGCATCACCCTTTCAAATTCTTTGCATAACTTATCATCGGTAGAACCAAAGATAATGTCATCGACATACACCTGTACCAACAGAAGATCTTCACCTTTTTCTTTGATGAAGAGGGTACAGTCGATCAAACCTCGTCGAAAACCATTGCTGAGCAGATAGGTAGACAACGTTTCATACCAAGCCCGAGGTGCTTGATGAAGACCATATAACGCCTTGTTAAGAAGTAAAACCCTGTCAGGATGTAATGGATCTTCAAACCCCGGTGGTTGCTCGACATATACTTCCTCTTCGACTACTCCGTGTAGAAAAGCACTTTTAACATCCATCTGGTACACCTTGAATTTCTTGAATGATGCATAGGCTAGAAAGATTCTAATAGCCTCCAGACGAGCAACAGGTGCATACACTTCATTGTAGTCAATACCTTCAATTTGACTAAAGCCTTGGACAACTAACCTTGCTTTGTTTCGGACAACAATCCCACGGTCGTCCTTTTTGCACTTGAACACCCAGCGAGTTCCGATCTTTTTGTAGTTGTCGGGCCTATCAACCAATTTCCATACGCCCAACTTCTCAAACTGCTGAAGTTCTTCTTGCATTGCTTCCACCCAGGAATCATCTTTCAATGCCTCCTTCCAAGATCTAGGTTCTTCTTGGCTAACATAGCAGGCAAAGGACCAATCATTCTGTTGTCCCGATTCTCTTATTTCAGCATACAAGCCAGCATTTTCATTGTTTCTGATCTGATTTCTCGTCCTTACACCACTGAGAACATCACCAATAATATTCTGCTGAGGATGAATATTATGAATTCGGGTTTCAGGAACTAGAGGAACTTCAACATTGGTCCTCAAGTTAGTGATATTTAAATTCCCGATATCATTCTGAAGCTGGTGAGTTGTAGAAGATGATGCATTTTCTTCTTGAACAATTGGGGCAGACACTGGATCCGTTGCTTCTGAAGTACCTTGAACCGGACCTCGTGTTTCACCATCATTTGCATCAACAAACTCCTCATCTTTCGACGACACATTGTAGTCGACAGCATCATTAAACACCTCATTTGAAACGAGATTGTTGACAGAAGAAGTTGCTTGTGAGTCAACAAGGATTGGGCGAACCAGCTGAGAGCCAGTCGCATTCTCGCTTTCAGACAACATTTGAGCTATTGCATTATCATCGTCAAATGTCGGCAGATTAAAAGAGTCGAAAAGACCATCATAGTCGAACATCCATGGTTCTCCAGAAGGCTTCGGAGGATTAGAATATCTTTAGACTCTTACTTCACCCCACTCTTCAATCCTTTTGGTAGTTAAGTTCCATACTCGCAGATTAGGAGTAGCATACCCAAGGAAGTAACCTTCGATAGCTTTGGCACCAAATTTCCCATCAGGATCAATCATGGTACATGGTGCACCAAAAGGTTCTAGATATTCCAAGTCTGAAGTCTTCTTGTGTAGGAGTTCGAAGCACGTTTTTCCATGTCTTTTCACTGTGAGAACCCTGTTCAACGTGTAGTAAGCCGAAGCAACAGCTTCAGTCCAGAATCGAACTGGAAGCTGAGACTCGACCAACATGGTTCTTGCAGTCTCTATTAAGGTTCTGTTCTTTCTTTCAGCGACTCCATTTTGTTGTGGCGTGTACCGAGAACTGTACTCATGAAGGATTCCTTTTGTAGCACAAAATTCATCCATAACTCTGTTTTTGAACTCGGTACCGTTGTCGCTTCGAATTCGCCTCACCTTTAGATTATACAGATTTTCCAACAAGGTGATCAAATTCTTCAAAATCTCTGGAGTCTCACTCTTGTGGACCATGAAGTCAACCCATGAAAATCTTGAGTAGTCATCAGTAACTACCAAGCAGAAAACTTCTCCGTGCACACTCTTGTGTTTGACTGGGCCGAAAAGGTCCATATGCAAACGCTCGAGTGGCATGTTGACAGTGTTAACCTTCTTCAATGGATGAGATTTCTTGGTCTGCTTTCCCTTTTGACACGGCACACAGACATCTTGAAGTTGAAAGTTTTTCACATTGACACCTCTCACCAAATTGTTTTTGACTAGATGATTCATTTTTCTGAGGTGAATATGACCCATTCGTCTGTGCCAAGAGATCGTCTCCTTTTCAGTGGCTTTTGAAATGAAGCAAGTAACTTGTTTGGACTGAGTTATTGCTTGACTCATATCAAGGACATACAAATCATTCACCCTTGGAGCTGATAAGAGAATCCATTCTGGGGGGATCTTGAAACCCGGCTTCAGCACATAACAACCGGCATCATCAAAATGCACGGTGAACTTCTTGTCGCAGATTTGAGAAACACTCAGGAGATTGTGATCCAATTGTTGCACATAATTGATCTTGTCGAAGCTCACAATTCCATTAGAGATCATTCCCTCGCCAGTGATATACCCTCCTTTGTCGCCCGCAAACGCAACATATCCTCCTCTGATACTTCGCACATCGAACAGAAGACGATAGTCGCCAGTCATGTGCCTGGAAGCCCCACTATCAACAATCCAAAGACTATTAATAGTTCCTCCTAGAGCCGCCTGCACATGCAATTAACACATCAGTTTGAGAGGGGGACCCAAGCCTTTGTTGACATGGGTCGTCCTTGATCATCAAGGAAGGTGATCTCAATCACTTGATGATTAGGAAATAAAACCTCTGGTGCTCCCCCTGACTTAATTACCTGTTTTTGTTTCCAAGCTTGTTGTCCCTTACCAGTATTTGAACTAAACGTTTTTGTATTTACTGGTTTTACAATTGTAGGTTTAGCTTGTACAGGTTTTTCATCCTTGACCTCTGATTTTAAGGCCTTCTCAATTACCTTCTTGTTCTTTTGTTTTACCTTCTTTTCCCTTTCTTTCAAGACACGTAGGTCTTGTTTCGGGGAAACCGATTGTTTTTGGTAATTGGTTTCTTGGGGGGCACTTGTTTTTCCCTTCAGTTTTTGCAAGTATGGGCAGTATCTTACAATGTGCCCAACTGTTCCACATTCAAAACACATTCTCCACTCTACAAACCTCGGAGACACGTGTTGATGATTAGCCGAAGAACCAGAAACTGAACTTTGTGATTTAGATGTGCTAGGACCTAAGTCACATCCATTGGTGTGTTGGGTATAATTGTTCTCATCATTTCTCTTTAAAATTCTAACTTGTTTTATAAAATCAATGTTAGATTTATTTTGAAATGTTTCCAGTTTGTCCGTACCCTTTGACTCAACAAAGTTCATTTTCTGTTCTCTTTTCTTGACAGGAGCTCTTTTGTTTTGCACCCTTTGAACTCTAGGTTGCTCAACCTTAGATTGTGGAATTTTGGGTTGTGCAGCCTTAGGTTGAGTAGCCTTGGACTGTTCAACTTTAGGTTGTTGAACCTTTGGTTGTTCAGTCTTAGACTGCTGAACCTTTGGTGCTTGAGCATTCTTGTTTTGAGCTCTCTTTTCCTGTACCTGCCCCTTACCCTTTCCAGAATTCACTTGTTGTTTTCGCTCAACTGGCAGTTTTTGGTTTCCGTATTGTTTTCTAATTAGCTCACACGGAATTGGTTCACATTGAGTGACCGTCACTTTGTTACCTTTGTTTCCCAAAAACTTATCAGTTCGTCCTTCAAAAATTTTCTCAATTAAATCTTGATTTACATTTTTGATTGGAAAATCTCTGTCAGAATAGATTTTGCTGTCTCCCTTGAGCGTATACAACAAGTTATTCTTTTCAATGCTAGGTACACTGGGCTTCATTGCCTTTGGTGTTTCAGCCTTACTCGGTTTCACTGGTGGATCACACAAAATGTGATTCTCAATTGGAATGTCTGGTGTAACCGAGTTAGGCTGTGATTTCTCATTTTCTTCAGATTCATCGTCCGAAGAATCAGCATCCTCAATAATCGGAGGACTCTGTTCCTTAACAGACGATGAATTTTTCACATTTTCAGATACAGATTGCCCCGAGGATGATGTACCTGTTGTGAACCCGAGGCCTACTGCAAAGTCATCGAGACTAAGTGGCACATTAGGTTCAAAACGGGGCATATCCTCGACATCAGGCAACTTGGAGTAATTGTGATTCATTGGAGGAGGACATGATTTGAATCCTACACCAATATATTTTTCATCCTTCTTCTTCTTTTGAACATCAATAATGTGGTCCAAAACATAGCGGGAATTGGAATAACTTTCCAACTTCTGCTTGATTGTCTCACATTCACACTTAGCTGTGGCTAACTCAACCATTTGCTGTTCAATTGTGTCAATTAAATTATTATTAGCATGTTGTTTTCTCAAAACAGCCTTTTGAAGTTCAGAAACATCATGTTTTAATGACGCAATTGTAGCTTTAAACTCTTTTTCATTTCTTGTTAAAAACAAGTTAGCCTCAGTTGCTTTTGAAAGATCCACAATCAATTCTTGATTGTGTTTGTGTGTGATTTCAAAAAGACTTTCCTTTTCTGCATATTCTAGACATTTAGCACATTCAACATTAGCAGAAATAGAGTCAGGTTTAGAATCACATACCTGAGAGGTTTGTCCTTCAACATGAGCCATAAAGGCTGTATGAAAAGAAAAAGATCCATCTTCAGAGAAAAATTGAGAAAGCTTCTCAGAAGTTCCAGCAGCTTTCTGGCAAAGAATAGATCTTCTCTTGCATAAGGCTTCAGCATCAGCCAATAGCTCATCAACCTCCAGATCTAAACCCTCACTTGATAAATCACCAGCATCAAGTGATTCCCCATTCAAACTTCCACTGTAACCCGAGCTATCTTCATCTTCAGAAGATTCACCAGCAGACACGGGTTCTTCAACCTTTTCAACATTTTCAACCACCTTAGCATAACATGCTGTTCCACCATTTCCTCCTTCACCAAGCTGAAGATTCCAGTTGCAAATCTCATCAGCTTGAACAACTAATCCTCTGTGGGGATTAGAGCTTGCAGATCCAGAAGTATTTCCTCCCACGGGAACTATTTGTCTGTCAGAATTGTTCTGTTGTTGCTGAGGCTGTCTCTGATTCCTGAAAGGATTCTGATTGCCTTGCTTGGGTGGCTTCTGACATTCCCGCTTGAAATGACCCTTTTCACCACAGTTGAAGCAGGTGACAGCATTTTTATCAAAACCATACTTGGTGTTGTTGTTGCTTTCCAAGTTGGTTCTCCCCGTTCTTTCCATAAAGTCTTTAGCTCTACGAATAGCACTAGCAAGAGCCCACTTTATATCCATTATCTCAAACTCTTCTTTATCAACCTGCTGATAATCTTCGTTGGTTAGGTTGATATTTCCAATCTGTCCTGCTACCAACCCACAGTAAGCGCTAACCAAGGTATTCAACATCTCCATATGCTCCTTGGCTATCTCAACACTGACTTTAGAAAAATTGGAAGTATCTAATCTGACAGTGTTAGGATTGGAAGTAGCTTGAAAGCTTGAAGAACTTCCATAAAACCCTTGCTGTTGTGGTTGTTGCTGTTGAGCTCTGTTTGGATCCAGGAAAGGCGGTGGAGTGAACTGTTGAGCTGTCTGTTGCATATACTGCTGTTGTTGTTGAGAAGAAGAAGAATCTGGTCTTGAGAACATAGTATATGCTGAGGGATCAAATTGATTTGCTGGAGAAGGTCCGGTGTTGGAGATGAATGCAGTTTGAAGCTTAGCATGCTGTGAGACTGGCTTTTCTCCAGTAATACCACCTGCAATCCCAAAATACATTTCTGGATTCTGAGGAGTGATTGTTCTTTTCGCCTTGAGCTTTTCTTCAACATCTTTGTTTTCTAACTTCTGAATTAGCTCATAAACGGTGATTGTATCCAAAACACCGTTTTCCTTGAGAATCTCAAGATAACTGCTCCACTTTGCTGGTAAGCTATCAGCAAATCTCTTCACCATTTCTTGTGGAGTAGCAGTAACTCGGAAGGCAAACATTTCACTCAGCAGATGATGGAATCTTGTAGACAATTCTACTAACCCTTCATTTTCCATGCAGGTAAAACCTTCAAACTCTTTCTTTAGCAGCTCCTGCTTGATCTTCCTTGACTGAGCATTTCCTTCACATCTCAACGTAAGCATATCCCACAAGCTTTTAGTTGTTGTACAGTACACAAACTGGTGGTATATATCTCTGTGAAGAGCCTGCGTAAGAATCATAAATGCTTTCTTCTCCAATTCAAACTTCTTCTTATCTTCCTCGTTCAAGGTGCTGTAAGTCTGAGGGTTAGATCCTGCAACTTCCAAATCATTCTCAAATGGAGTGAAGAAGCACATCCATAAGTCTTGACCTTGCCCTTGAACATACGTTCTCAGCCTTTCTTTCCACCAACCCCAATCATTTATGTGATTAAGCTTTGGCGGCTTTGTACTTGTACCCGTTTCATTATCATTTTGCATCATCGCTTGAATACTGCTGCTTTGATTTGTAACTAAGGCCCACTGATTTGCAGATATCATGGCAGCTGAAGGTGGGGCAATAGCCTGCATCCATGCAGTTTTGTTGAAGTCTGTTGCAGATTGTGAAGCAGATGATTGCGTATCAGATGATTGCGGAGCCAAAGATGTTGTAGTCCACGCGGATGGATCCCATTGACCGTTTGTTCCCATTTTATAATTAATATATTAGGTGAAAATTGATTTTAAAAAAATTGATTTTCACAAACTATGTTAAAAATTGAAGGATAACAAACAGTCGAAGGATATAGGATCGAAGGACCTGAAAATCACAAACTGTTAAGTTTAAACAAATAAGACTCGAAAGATGCTCGAAAGATGACACTTGTTCGAAGGATCAACAGTGTTCGAAGGATCACTGTTGAGTTTCGAACAATCACTTCGAAAGATTCTCCTACACGAAGGATCCTTATCTTTCGAAGGGAAATAGTAACTCGAAGGATGTATCTTTCGAAAAGATTCCTTGACTCGAAATACAACACACTGACTTCGAAAGATGTTCGAAGGATGGTTATCTGTCGAATCTCCTTGATCGAAGGATGATCTTTCGAGTTCGAAAGGTATCTTTCGACTACTCTGACACAGACGTTGACAAGTTGGTGACAGGTTGATGTGGTTGGTGAACCAACTTTCGGCAGAAGGGATATTTCTGCACCAACTTTTCACCAACTTTGAAAAAGTTGCTCAAAAAGGAAGCTTCTTATCCACAACCAGTACCGGAATTCAGCCGGAATTTTTTGGCCGGAAAAATAGCAACCCTCTCAAAACAAGATTTTAAGTTACCCAAACCTTCCCGTAACACACCCGGTTAGTTTAGAACACGTTTTTATGGTTAAAAATGCAAGAAACACACTAAAAACGGGTGCTAAACCAAGAAAGTTTTTGTCCAAACACAACCAAAGTCTTGCACAAACCCGGTTTTAACAAGGAAATGAGCCACGGCTCTGATACCACTTGTAGGTCCCTCGGAGGTTGAGGTTAAACCTATTCCTTGTTATGTTTAACACACTAGCAAGTGCGGAATCCAAGCTAGAGTGCAAACCGTAGTTTAGATGAAAGCAAAGTAACAAGAGAAAGAGTAGACAAGCAATATATCAAAGTTTTCTCTTGTATGTCAGTGGACACGGTTACAGCCCTTGACCAAACTGAAATGCTCTCTTACAAGACCTTGGGTTCACTCACAAAAGCTCTCAACAATGAACTTGAACAACTGACCAAGAACCTTTTGTCAAGTGAAACCCACATGGATATATATACCCATATCAGACAACATGCACGAAGGATGAGGCATTCTGGTCGAAGGATCATCTATCGACCAGAATGTCCATCGAAAGATATCGAAGGATCCATATGTACCTCGAAGGATGATATATCCTTCGAGGTCCATAAGTTTCCCTCGAAAGATGTCTTTCGAGGTCATCGAAGGATACATAACATCCTTCGATGACATCCTTCGAACCATAACTATCTTTCACACTAAGTGTTGACTGTTTGGCCAAGTCAAACCAGGAGGATGGTTGACTTGGTCAAACATACATTCCAACACATATACAATACACCAAAAGACGTAAACACGACAAACAAAAGACATCGTTTTATACATAACAAAATACAGACAAAGTACAGACACAAGTGCACCAACAGTTTCGCTTGTAGTGACAACTTGCTAGTTCCGCTTATTTGTCACTTCTGGTTTCGCTTATCAGTCATACTATTCCGCTTATTTGTCACAATTTTCAAAAACTTGAAATTTTTTCTAAGTATTGATTGATTTTGCAGGTACGTTCAAGATGGATGATATATTCTTGAATCCGTTCAGCGACATGTATGCTTTTTCAGGAAATTCGGGAGACGATGCAACTTCAAGCAACAACAATGAGAATTCGTCAAATGCTAAGAAGAGGTTTTCAGATGCGTTGGAGATCGAAAGTGCTTTCGGAATGTATAATAAACCACCGAAGTTGATGGCTATTGAAGACTATAGTAGGTGGGCAAGAAAATTCGAGGATTGGTTGATGGCATTTGCATTTCAGAGTTGGAAGAATCCCAAAAATGAATATAATAGTGGAGGCAAAAAGGGTGAAATTGTTGGTCCCTGATCTATAGGGATCTTCCTGTTGATGAATGTAGCAATATGATTACTGTGCGGAATCCAGTGAATCATGTACAGATACAGATAGACATATGAATTCCATTCAAACCAGTCTGCAATTCAATAAATTGATGTGACAAAATACAACTCCGAATGATCACAGACTATTCTCTGAGTTCAGCTCTCTAAGTTGACAAAAGGTTCAAAAGTCCTAAATGAGCTGACTGAACTAGTATTTATAGGCACATCAGAATAGACTAAAGTGCTGTCCGATCGGTTAGGCTAACCGATCAGTTGGGCCACTCGATCGAACAGCCTGTTCGATCGACTGGGCTGTCCGATCGGCTAGGCCAGCCGATCGGCTTACAAAATAGCACTTTTACAATAATAACCTGTATCCTGATGCCTTATACATATAATCTATACAACTATACAAAATGAAGACTTCATGCTGACGGAAGCTACAGACGTCGTGCACTAACAGACTCCCCCTCGGATGTAGCTGTAGTTCCTTCCAGCAAAGTCTTGATCACTTCCTGTTGCGTTTCTATCTCGTGCCTTTTGTCTTCTCTTTTCCTCCCGTTCGGCTAACATTCTTCTTCTTTTGTGTCTGCCTTCTGTCATCCACCAATTTCTATATTCAGGATCACCATCTCGTTTCCTGTCCCACTTAGGGATCTTATTCTCTTCAGATTCTATTGGTGTTTGATCAGTTGGAGGTACAAACCCAAGGTTTCTTCTTCCTATTTCAGCAGCTTTTCTTTGAATTTCCTTTGATCTTAAACTTCTCTTGTAAGCTTTCAGAAATTCATCAACCTCTAGCTCTCTCCATGAGGTTTTCCAGTTCTTTCCAGAGTTGATTTATTTAGCAAAACAAACATCAACTACACTCTGGTACTGCTGAGCTATTGCTTTGTCTTTCTTGTCGTAGATTATCTTGTTGACAAACAAGCAATCTATGTCTTTCTTCGAACAATTAACCAGCCACATAGGATCTAGAATACAAATTCTCCTAGCTTCACCAGTGTCTTTGTCATACAGAGAGATCACAGCTTCGGCTGTAGAAGGATTATAAAGCCATGCTTGAAACAGATCATAGAAATCTTGTTCTATTGCCCTCAGAGGCATGCTCTTTAAACACTTTGGCGGCTTCACATCAAGAGTTATATCCTTCTCCCCTTTCTCCGTGTACTTCACAATTCGTTTCGGAAAGTGTGGTTTCCAATCTGGATAATTTATCTTTGCTTGATACTTGATGTAATTCCACAGCTTCTGATCTCTTTGTTTTACTTCAGGACCATAGTAGAACTGTTTGATATTCTTTGTAACTACCAGCTCGTCTACGTCCCACCAGGGTAAGGTAGCAATATCAGATATACATCTGAAATATTGTACACCCTGTTCCCTCCCAATTGCATAGACATTTAAGTCCTCCAGATAACCCCAAGAAAGAATATCCCCCAAGACAAATCTTTATCGTGAGTAAAATACTGTAGAGCTCTGAGAGGTTTCCTTTCTTTTGGCATAGTTCTGAACCATTTCTTCTTTTCTTCAGCAGAAATTTCTCTTGGAATAGGTTCAGGCATATCTGCAGAAGCAACTCTTTCTTCAATTTTTCTTCTTAACACATCTGCATTCATATCTTCAAACAACTCTGTGAATGTTGGGAATGCCATATCTTCCCCTTCATAGTGAAAATCCATCCTTTCTTCCTCTGAATCAGAATCAGTTTCAATAACTACATTATCATAACAATCCGGTTCAAGAGGAAATTGTGGCTCAAAATCTTTAGCTGGAGACTCTGGGATTTCATCTTCAATGTCAAATTTGAACTTCCCATCTTCCAACCCCAACTCTTCAAGCATCTCAGCTCTTGTTCTTATAATTTCTACCTCTCCTTGATGATATCCAGCAAAGAAATAAAGGTAGAATTTGAAAGATGTACCTGATCATCTGATTGTTTTCCAGAAGATGACGCTTCACACTCTACATCATCATTCTGTTCATTCACTTCATCATTCATCAGATCATTCACCTTATCTTGTACAGACGGATCATTAATTAAAAGACCAGACGTGCCTTGATCATCATCATCATCAGGTTTATCGTTTTTGTCTGACTTATCGTCTGCTCCATCATCTTCATCATCATCTTCATCTTCTCCTTCATCATCACCAAATAATATGTCACTATCATCAGAATCATCAACAATTTCACCACGAGCAATTTTGCCTTTCCTCTTCAAATCAAAAAAAACTTTAGTAACTTGGCAGTTTCTTTCCCGTTGTAGGGCACTCGATAAGCATCACCGACCAACACAAACTTGTCGGTTGTATACTCTAATAGCAACACCTCTCTTGCTTTCCTCCGTCTTTGCATAACTTGAACATCCCTCAGGACATTCTCCAGAATAACAGGCTCTATAGGTTCACCAACCATTAAAAATTCTGGTTCATGAACTACTTCATTCTCGGCTTCCACCATTACCTCATCATTCTCTGCAACATCTTGAACATCAACCATTTCAAACTCTGGCTGAGAAGACGATCCACCCATATCAAGTTGATTTTGGGAAGAACCAACAATTTCAACTTCTTCAGCTACACCTTTATTTCTTAGGTTAGCTTCTTCAGCAAGTTGTCGTTCTCGTTCTTGCCTTCTTTCATTTGCTTTTATAATATCAACTTGATCAAATGCCTCATGAATATTCACCTTTAGATGAGCTTCAATCACAGCAGTTAGCATCTCAAGTTGTTGATCTTTCATTACCTTATCTGCTTTCATCGCCTCCATTTCAAGTTTCATTGCTTTCATTTCGTTTGATGAAGCTTCATTCATTTCATTCAAAAGCTGATTCAACGTTTGATTGATGTTCTGCAGATCTTTGACTTTGGCATTCAACACACCTATTTCATCTGTCAAAGTGCTCACAACTTCAGCATTGTCTTTGATATCTTCTTTCATCTCTTTCATTTTCTTATCTTTTGTGAACAATGCATCAACCATGTCATTGTGTAGTTCCACCAATTCATCAATCTTTTTCTTTAATTTGATTCGCTCAGCTTCATTTTATGCTTTCTCCAAGGCTTTAACCTTTTCACCCAATTCTTTTACTTTCTGATCATGAAACATATCTCCTTCACCCTCTGGCATATCTGCAAAGAAATCCCCAGTGGCACCACCAAAACTATCAAAATCTAGACTGAAATCATCTGTCTTTGGTTGTGATGATTCGGGAATGTCATGAAGATCAGATGTTTGACTTGCAAATTTGACTCCAGTTATCTCCACATAGTCATCATTTGTAGTTCGAGTTTCTTTTGGAATTTCAGTTGTTGGAGTTTCTTTTGGTAATTCAGCTACAGGACTCTTTTCAGCATTATCCTGTTTCTTCTTTCCTTCTCTCTCTATTTGAGATTCTGCAGTCTGCTTCTTTGCTCTAACATTTCTTGGAATATTACCAGCAGGAGCAGCTTTTCGCTTCTTTCTACTTTTCTGGGACTCTTCAGGATTATATGGTGAATCTTCAACATCCGAATCCTTTCTTTTCTTTAATGACCTTTTCTTCAATTGCACCTTCCCTTTTCCCACTGTTTCTGCAACCAGTTCAGATTCAGATTGAGTTTCTTCTGAATCTTCATCACTTGAACTCTTTCGAGTTTCATCTTCTTGAACACTTGACTTTTGAGCGTGTTTGGAAGCAGCCTCTTCATGCCTTTTAAAATAACTTTCCAATGTTTCAGTTATACCAGCACCCTGATCAATCACATCTCTGGGTTCAATGACAGGCTCATCAACCAACCTTCTCTGAGGTTCTTCAGAAGACCCCTTTTTTGTTTCTTTGACTACAACCACAGGGGTCGACTTCGGTGTTCTCTTCCTTTTTCCATCCTTAACACACCACCACCTAGTCTTCTTTTCAATCATACTGTTCATTTCATTATCTTCATTATCTGAGCTACTGTTGTCATGCCTCCATTTGTCATTCTCTAGAGCAACATATGCTTTATCTTTCATTGCACAGATCAACTCCTTTGTTTTTGCATCTTTACCCTTTGTGACTCTTAGAATAGCAGTTTTATTTACTTCACTCATTTCCATGATATCATTGCTATCCTTCGGTAAATCCTTGACCTTATCATTCAAGATCATCATTATGAATCTTGGATACATAATGTATTTATCTTTTCCAGCTTGACAGTTTTCTTTCAGAAACTCAAAGATCACTTGGGAAATGTTGTATTTCCTGTTCAGCACAAGACTCACAACAATGTTCATGATATAGTCAGATACTTCATCATAAGCTCCATTTCTGTGAGATAAGGAGTGTACTAGACAGTGCATCAAGTATCTGTATGGCTTTGAGAAACTCCTTTTGAACATCTTTCCATTTATGTGGGATGTGAACCCCAATCTACACCATAACCCTTTAGCCAGACGTTCTGACATGATTGTTGGATCATCGTCAGAATCTTGTAATTCAAGAACCCTTCTAACATCCTCAACTCCGAATACTACCTCAACATCTATATCTTTGTTGTTTTCATCTTTCTTTCTAACCACTGCATGTATTGTTTTATCTGCTTCCTCATACCTTGCAGTATTCCAAAAGGCTCTTACATGAGATTCATATACTATTGTTTTGTCAGATAGTGCCTTTGCAATTCTACTATCTCTAAGAAATTCAGCCATTTTCTCTGCTGCTGTTCCTGTTGTGGACTCAGCATCTATTGCACAAGGTACATTGTGTCCCTTGTCAGCATCTTTTCCTCGTCCCTGTGAAAATATTTAATCATTAGATATAGAGACTCAAATTTGTCATGGCTTGAAAAATTTTCTAACACTTGAAATATTCAGAGTGATAGAACTGTGAATCGAATGGCCTGTTCGATCGAGTAGCATTTGCTGTTCGATCGGTTAGGAATGATGTTTTGGAAGAGATTTGTTGTTCGATCGAGTGGTCTGTTCGATCGAGTGGTCTGCTCGATCGGCTAGCAAATGCTATTCGATCGGTTAGCAAAGAAACTATGCAAGATATCTCAGGTCAGTGAATGGAACATGTCTACCATCAAACAATGCTACTCGAACGACTAGAATAATGCTATTCGATCGGTTAGCAAGCTGCTATTCGATCGGCTAACAAAATCCTGTTCGATCGGCTAGCAAGGTGCTATTCAAACGGTTAGCAAAGTGCTGTTCGATCGGCTGGCAAAATGCTGTTCGATCGGCTAGCAAAATGCTGTTCGATCGGTTAGCAAAATGCTGTTCGAACGGCTAGCAATCCACTACTCGAATGATTAACCAGGTAAGACAAAACTTATGAAATGATGTGATGCTGTTCGATCGGCTAGCATTTGCTGTTCGATCGACTGGGCTAGCCGATCGGCTAACAAGTGACTGATCAGAACAACATACATCAGAAACATACTAACACTTAAAAATATCTAAGCATATTAGGCACATACTCCAAGACAGAAAAACAAGAGATATTCAAAAACTCTTCATATATGGAACATGATGCTGTTCGATCGGCTGGGCTAGCCGAACGACTAGCATCATCTTCATCATGAAGAACACTCAAGAATCATGAAGAACAACATATCATATATGCACAAATTGAACAAAGATTCACATACTACATGTTATCGACATCAAAACCCTATGTTCATTTTTATCTAAAACGTCCTAAAACACCTTCAAATCTTCATTTAAAGTTCCGATTGACGTCATCATGAATCTCAGATCCAACAATGTTTAACAAGATTTTGCAAAAACTAAGACGGTGAACTTGTAGATCTAGTGATTGCGATCAAAACCTTATTCCTGGATTTGTCTAACACTTCCTAGATTTTTCCTAATCTTGAATCTAAATACCGACAGAATGAAGAACACAGAATCTGTTCTAAAACTTGAATAAAATCACTGATTTAAAGTTGAAATGACATACCTTTACCATTTGTAGTGATGAGCAAACCAACAAAACAAATTTGGAGTGTAAAGGAATCAAAGATCTTCAATCAAAAGTATCGAGTAGGAGGTAGCAGGCTGTTCGAACGAGAAAGAAAAAGCTTTCTAGAAGAACTGACCTTCTATTTATAGGGGTGACCTGATCGAGTGGCCTATTCGATCGGCTAGGCTAGCCGATCGGCTAGGCTGTTCGATCCAAGGCATATCACCTCTTTCAATCGATTAGCTTTTGACCATTATCACATTTTTGAACCTTTTCACAATTTTATCAGTGATCGAGAAGTCCACTTAAGCATCTAGGTCCAAATTAATGACCCTAGAAGCTTAATTTGTCTACCAAGTTCAACTTAATGACCTTGGTTGACTAGAAGCAAAACACACTGACTGATTTTTCTGAAAATTTTTACAAGTTACAACTTAATGAACTCGTATTTTTGATATTTCTAACTCCCAGTTTGTGTTATGATTAGCTCCCAACCCGTCTTTTCAGCACAGGATCAACTTTCTGCATTTGCATCAGACTGTGACTCTGATGATAAGCTTTCTACTTTGGTTTGTCTAAAAATAAAGTAGAAATGTAAAATATTTTTGTATTTTTAATGCAGGAGTTATACTAAAAAGGAAACTGAAATATTAACAGGAATGAAAGATAATCTATTTACAAACATCTTTTTGGTGAGCGTGTCAGGGAATCATATTAGTTTATCAGACAAGTTATCAGTACCGTTAAGCTTTATTTCATATTCAGACTTAAACATTTTACTTAGATAGATTTTAAATTTTTCAACACAATTTTCAAGATATTCAGGATATGATTTAGATGTTTTAAGAACTTAGCACAATCATGTGTCCCACCTCTTGAATATACTCCCGTATCCAGTATTCCAAAATTCTAATCTACAGATGAATATACTAAGATGATGTCTGTACATAATTTAGGGAATGCGAGAACTGAGGGATCTCAGGTCAGAACTTCCGTTCAGCAGAGAGATATCAGCTTCGACTTAGCAGTATGTCCCCTTTAGAGGATCTTTTCAGCTACAACAGATGATTATCAATTTTATTGTCTAATCACTGAGGGCTAGAATGCTATGTTTCAAGCATTTACTGCAAAGCATTATCCAGGGACTAGGTCAGAACTACCGTTCAGCAGAAGTCCCGAAATAATACCCCAGACATCATTTAGTAGAAACACCTAGTATTTTAGAATATGAAACCTTTCAAACGAGATTTCAGTGGTTACCTATATATCCAAGTAGTGTTCCCCATAGATCTTGCAAGTTTATATTTTTATGTTTATATCCCGAATAAATCTACTAAATGTGTTTAAAATTTATCCTCATATCATCAGTAAGCTATTTAAATCTTTATACTTTACAAATCTTTAGCATACGATAACTGTCAAACTAATGTACTATCATTTTCCCTTTTTACACTAGCTCTTTTTCATTTTCTAATATTTTTGGCTTTTTGATTTTTTTACTGTTTTTGGCTTTTCTGAAAGTATATATTTACAAATATACCTATCTCCCCCTAAAGACCAAAACATGTAAAAAGACGACAAACCATTGCAGATTGTTTATCATCATCATCTACAGTGGTTTCTGCATCAACGCTTACAATTCCATCCGACACTGAAAAGAGCATCATACCATTTAGTTTTAAAAGATATTTAAAACGATTTCTGTCAAAAGCTTTGGTATGAAGATCAGCTTTTTGCTCATCAGTGTGGATTTTCTCGATTCGTATCAACTTTTTCTCGAAGCAATCGCGAATAAAGTGATGACGAATTTCTATATGTTTTGTTTTAGCGTGATGTACCGGATTTTTAGTTATGTTAATTGCAGCCTCATTATCAACAAAAATAGGAGTGTTAAGAAACTGCAAACCGTAGTCGCGCATCTGTTGTTGTACCCACAGGATTTGAGAACAGCAGCTGCTTGCAGATACGTATTCTGCTTCACATGTGGATAGCGCCACAGATGTTTGTTTCTTGCATTGCCAGGTGACCAAGCGGGGTCCAAAGAACTGGCATCCTGCAGTTGTTGATTTGGCATTTTGTTTGCAGCATCCGAAATCCGAGTCGGAATACCCCTCGAGTGTAAAATCGCCTTTTCTAGGATACCATAACCCCAACGACGGAGTTCCTTTCAGGTAGCGTAGTATCCTTTTCACAATGACCAAGTGCGATGCTCTAGGGTTAGATTGAAATCTTGCTGCGAGGCATGTTGGGTACATAATGTCGGGCCGTGAAGCTGTTAGATACATCAAGGAACCAATCATGGATCGATATAATCTTTCGTCTGCCCTGTCTCCGGTGAGATCTGGGTGAATCCCATGATTTGTTGCTAGTGGGGTTGCAGCAGGTGAAGAGTCTGACATTCCAAATTTCTCTAGAACATCATGGACGTACTTCGTCTGGTGTATGAAAATTCCTTCAGGAAGTTGATCAACTTGTAGCCCCAAAAAGAATTTCATTTCCCCCATTGACGACATTTCGAATTTCTGCTTCATCACTTGCTCAAAATCTTTGCACAAGTTTTCGTTGGTTGACCCGAAAATTATGTCATCCACATAAATCTGGACTATCAGTAAGTGACCGTCGACTATTTTTGTGAAGAGTGTAGCATCAATTGTTCCCCGGACGAAGTTATTGGCTAGCAAATGCTGAGATAAGGTCTCATACCAGGCTCTCGGGGCCTGGTGCAAGCCATATAACGCTTTGTCCAAAAGATACACTTTGTTTGAATGATGTGGATCGACAAAACCCGGTGGCTGTCCCACATAAACTTCCTCTTTCACTTTGCCATATAGGAAGGCCGACTTCACATCAAGCTGATAAACTTTAAAATTCTTCCAGGATGCAAATGCTAGAAAGATCCTGATGGCTTCCAGTCTTGCTACAGGAGCGTATACCTCAGTAAAATCAATCCCCTCCTGTTGACTGAAACCTTGAACGACGAGCCGAGCTTTGTTTCTGACTACTACTCCTCTGTCGTCCCTCTTACACTTAAACACCCATTTGGTGTTGATTTTTCGATGACCTTCAGGTAGATCCACCAGCTTCCAAACATTCAACTTTTCAAATTGATTCAACTCTTCCTGCATCGCGTTGACCCAGGAATCCTCAGTAAGTACCTCTTTGTATGTGCGAGGTTCTATCTGCGAAATATAACAACAAAGTGAGAATTCATCTTGTAAAGACTTTACTGAAGAATAAAAACTTGAAAGGCCCTGGTCAAGTTGACGTCTGGTGCGAACACCCGATTGCAAATCTCCTATGATCTGTTCCTCTGGATGATACGAAAGAGTTCGCGGCATCACTTCGTCTGGAACATCTACGTTTCCTTCCAGATTTGTAACATTCTGTTCTGCATCCTGCTCACTGACTTGGTTTGTTTGACTTAATACCTGGATTTGCTCCCCCTCAAGGTCTGAATCACTATGATCAAATACTGGCATATTTCCAGCTTCTTGATTATCATTCACCACTGACTGATTACCAGGAGCAACTTCAACATCATGATCACCAGTATTGCTAGGACCTGCTTCATTGTCGTTTGAAGTCTCACTAGGTCTTCTAGAATATTCGGCTGGAAATCTGAGCGTTGATTCATACTCACGAAAAACATCCAGCTCATCAAAGAAATCTTCCTCCTCCTCCTCAGATTCTTCTCTCATGTCAAACGATCCCCAAAGTCTGTCATAATTATAACGCCATGAATCACCTGGATTTTGAGGCGGCATAGTATATCCCTGACATTCAACATTTGCTGCTTCAATAATACGCTTTTCACTTGGAACAAAGACTCTCCGTGTAGGACCTGAATATCCAACAAATATTCCTTCAAAGCTCTTTGTACCAAACTTCCCATTAGGCTCTATGACCGTGCAGGGTGACCCAAACGGCTCTAGATACTTCAAATTCGGCTTGCGTTTATTGATCAGCTCAAAACACATCTTGTTGAACTTTTTCACAGTAAGAACTCTGTTGAGAGTATAGCATGCAGCAGACACAGCTTCTCCCCAAAAATTAATTGGTAATTTGGAATCTGCAAGCATTGTTCTGGCTGTCTCGATTAGCGTCCGGTTTTTGCGTTCTGCAACTCCATTTTGCTGAGGAGTGTACGGAGCACTATACTCATGCAGTATACCTCTTTCATCACAGTATTCCTCCATCTTACTGTTTTTGAACTCAGCACCATTGTCACTTCGAATTCTACATATCGGTCTTTGGTACGGGTTCTCAATCTTCTTAAACAACACCACTAGACTATCAAAGGTTTCGTCTTTTGTTTTCAAAAACATGACCCACGAAAATCTGGAGTAATAATCAGTCACAACCAGGCAGTAAGAATCTCCTGTTATGGTTTTGACATTCACTGGACCAAACAAATCCATGTGAAGTCGTTCCAACGGTCTCGAAACTGAATTATCTTGCTTTGAGGGATGAGACTTTTTCTTTTGTTTGCCTCTGACGCAGCTTATGCATTCCCCCTCCAGATGAAAACCTTTAATGTTTACTCCTAGCACTAGATCATTATGTACCAAGTGATTCATTTTCCTTAGATGGATGTGCCCCATCTTTCGATGCCATAAACGAGATTCTTTCTCTGTTGCTTTGGACACAAAGCAATGAGCCTGACCCATGGTAGTCGTAGCAACACTCATGTCCAACACGTACAGATCATTGACCCTTGGTGCCCTCATGATGATCCATTCCTCGGGTATCACAAATCCAGGTTTTAAGATCAAACATTCTTTGTCGGTGAAATGAGTAGTGTACTTCCTGTCACAAATCTGTGAAATACTAAGTAGATTGTTCTCCAACTCAGCGATGTAGTTAACTCTTTCAAACGTTATAACACCGTTCGATAACGTTCCTTCACCTATGATCCTTCCTCCTTGATTTCCCGCAAAACCCACATAACCACCATTTATGTTATTCACATCATACAATAATGCGGTCTTCCCTGTCATATGCCTTGACGCTCCACTATCCATAATCCACCTGGATACTAGTTGTGGAAGATCCTGCACATTTAACAAATCATCATTTAAACAACTTTCAAGAAAGATGCCGATACATGCTTCGCAATCCAGGAAGCTCCGGCAATTCAAATTGTTTAGTCAAACATGGTGTCCACCCAGGCCTCAGCAGCCTTAGGTGCAACCGTGACTTTTGCAACTTGAATTTTGAAATTCTTAGACTTAAGAGGTGGAAAGTTTGCATCATAATCAACTGTAATTGATTCTTCAGCATTTTTCACCTCAGAAGTTGAGACTTTCTTCTCAACTTTTGGTACAACTTTAGGTTTCCACACTTGTTGAGTTTCTGCGACCCGCTTATAAAATTTATCATGTTTAGGTACCAACTTCTTTACGGGTTTAGATTTTTCTTTCAAGTTGTTAGTTTGAATAATTTTCTTCTCAACAACTTTCTTCTCAACATACATTGGTGCTTTACCCTTTTTATCATCTTTCTTTTGTTGAACCTTCACAATTTCAGTCTTAGGTTTCACAAATGTACACTTTCGTGCAATATGACCAACCTGGTCACACTTAAAGCAAGTACGAGTATCAACTACTCGACTTGTGCCTTCAGACTGAGTTTGTGAAGCTTTCTTCTCAAAAAATTCTTTGTTAGACTTTGAAAACATTTTCTGTTCTTCCTCAGCAAGTGAACTTGAACTGTTCACAAATGTTTTCTTTTCGACAAACTTTTTGTTTGGAACATATCTTTTCTGATATGATTTACCCCCTGATAACCACCTAACCAGTTGTTTTTATTGTAAGCACGTGATGGATAGGCAGTTTTCCTTTTGTTAACCCTCTCTACCTTTTGACTCTGATTGTTTATTGCTGACAACTCGACTTCAACCAGTTTAAAAACATTTGTCAATTTGTTCAGATTAACATTCTCTAATGGAAACTCAGAATCCGAAAACAACTTATCCGATCCTGACATCTTGTACATGACAAGATCAGATTCATCATGTAAGTTGCTTTTGGATTTTTGTTTCGGAATGTATTTGTCTAGAAAACATCCATCCTCCTCAGAAGTGTCACAATCCGGTTTAAGCACATTATCTACCACACTTTTCACCACATCATTTTGGACACCCTCGTCATTGGAAGACGTGAACGTGACATCAATGTTCTCAGGAAGTGTAACTTCATTTTCTTCCTCAATTTCCACCAAACTAGACTGCTTTTTCGTGTAGTTGTCTAAGATTGGCGGTGGAACTTTGTGAAATCCTACACCAGTTCCATCAGAAAACACATCCTCACCAGCTTTGTTTTTCCCTATAGGTTTGGGAACAATGTGCTGCAAAACAAAGCTAGCTGAGCTATAGCTGTTTAATTTTAATTGGATTTTTTCATTTTCAATTTCACTTTCTTGAACCTTAAGTTTTAGTTTGGCGATTTCATCCAGTTGTTTGTTGATTGATTCTTTTTTTAATCTCAAAACAGCTCTTAAATGTTCATTTTCTTTAGTTGTTTTTCCATTTCGATCATCATTATCTTTAACAACACTTTTCAATTTTTCAAATTTTTCAAAAACTTGTCGACTTTCAAGAAAAATTTTATCATGTTCAGCTTTGATTTTCTTATTTTCAGTTGTTAATTCATTTATTTGTTTGGCTGAAGCATTTATTTCATTGTCACGATCAAGAATTTGATTTTCAAGTTTTCTAACATTAATTGTTAGATTCTTGATTTTCTCACCATTGAGATATGTGACAGTTGTACAAAAGTTGCATTGTTTGGTGCAACTTTTGCAATCAGCGTTGCTATTGTTTTTGTTACCTGACACAGTTGTTGACTTGGTTTGACTGACCTGATTCTTTGACTCAGAAACAGAAGTAGAATCTACCTCAAGTGCTTTGGCAGCTAGCACTTTATCAGCCATGTCTTTCAAGTTTTCTGCTGTCATCTCCTGTGCAGTGTTGATCAGACCGATATCAACTTTCACAAGTTCTCCTTTCTCCTTTCTCTCTTTCTCTTCCTTTTCCTTTCTCTCTTTCTCTCTTTCTTCCTCGATCATTTTTGATGTTGGTGTTCCCCACCACTTGTGTTGCCAGTATTCATCTTCCTCTTTGTATTCCTGGATGATGGCTTCAATGTCTATCTTCTTGTCATCAACAGCAATGTTGCCATATTCATCAAGATAGCATTCTCTATCCGGATCCCATCTGTTTGCTCTTTTAGCTTCCAGGTAGACACTTGAGAGTCTGATGATTTTGGCTTCAGCAACCATCTTTCGATATTCGTACTTCTGTTCTTCTGTACGATTATCCTTTCATTGAATTGGTTCATTATGACTCGCCATAAATGCGTAACCCACCGCATCATCTTCTGGCAAAACTTCTTTACTCCAATCGTATCCCTCATCATCATAAATCACGGCCAAGGCTCTGGATTTTCCTTTGTTGTCTTCAGATTGCTTTAATCTTGGCGGTTCAGATTTATTCTGATGGTAGATAGCCTTCTTGTAGTAATCGTCACTGAACGGATTCTCAGATTCTTCAGCATATACGTTTCTGCATTCGCGTTTGAAGTGACCTTTCTGCTTACATTTGAAACACTTCACCTTGGATTTATCAAATCCTAGCTTTGTTGAAGGACCACCGATCGTTTTTCTCCCCGTGATCTCCATAAAGCGTTGTGCACGTCGAACTGCACTCGCCATCGCCCAACGGATATCGATCAGCTCCATCTCTTCGGGGTCAATCTGATCGTAGTCTTCTTTTGTCAGATTAGTATTCCCGATTTTGCCAGCTATCAGCCCTTCATAGGATTCTAGCACAGATGCCAGAAAGACCATTTGTTGCTTGACTGATTCTTCATCAAAGTTTTGTGCATTCTTCAAATCGATAGCAATATTGCATGAAAATTTCGAATCAGTATGATTTGCAGAAGCAGTAGAAGTAGTTCCACTATGATAACCACTGTGGCTTTCTTTGTTTGAACTGCTTTGACTTTCTTTAGGTGCTGGAGAGATGTTCTCAGCAGAAAATGCAGTTTTTGGTGACGAAGCTTTGGGCATCAAACTTTTGGGATAGTACAGATCTGGATTTTGCTGATATGAGTGATTGACTTTGTATGTTTTCTTCAACTCTAACTCATGGCTTTCCAGTCGTTCAATCACTACATCAGGTTTCAGCTCTTCCGGAGGAATAGTGTTTTTCAGCATCAATGCCTAATACCTCCAATCCATTTCATCCGGTAATGAATCGAATAGTTTATCAACAATTTCTTCATCAGGATAGTTGATATTATGGCGTGCAAGCTCCAATTTAAGATGACCAAACCGCTCGATCATTTTGCAAACAGTTTCATTTTTGAAACAACTAAACATGTCAAACTCCTTTTTAAGCAATTTAGTTTTGTTCTTTAAGATTTCTTTGCTACCCAGACATTTCTTTCCCAGTTTATCTCATAAATCTTTGGCGTTGGTGTAACTAATTAGTGAGATAATATCTTCCCGGACAGATTGAAACAGTAATGCTACGCATTTCTGTTCAGCAACAAATAGATCAATCTCTTCAGTGTTTCTTAACGCTTCACCATTGTTTTTACCCGCAGCATAACCATTTTTCATGCTTTTCCAGCTGGGAAAAGCAAATGCCATTAACCATTCCTCAAACTTTATTGCCCACCTAGTATAATCTTCAATGGCCATTAACTTTGGAGGTCGGTTAAAAGTTCCGAATGCGCTTTCTGATTCCCATGCTTCTTTCTTTTTCTCTTTTGTTTGATTCGTGTTATTGTTGTTTGAAGTTGAGTCATCGTTTCCCGAACTTCCTGTGAATGCATACATGTCACTAAAAGGATTCATGAACATGTCGTCCATTGTGAATGTTCCTGCAAAATTAAACAATCACTTAGAACAAAATTTTTGAATTTTAAAGTCACTAACACAAACACTTGGATCGAACAGGGTATTCGATCGAATAGCGTGTTCGATCGATTAGCTCGCTCGATCGGTTAGACAAATGAGATTTTTAAACAAACTGTTGTTCGATCGATCAGCGTGTTCGATCGAGTAGGAATCTGAAGAATTTCAAACTTTCAATTATCAACAATGCTGTCCGATCGATCTGCTCATTCGATCGGATTACAATGATGATGTCAGTAACAACTTCTAAAATATCTTTGAACGGTTATTTCACACAAATCGATGACGTCAGCAAGTGAATGAATATGCTAATCAGTTCGACCGGCTGACATCAGCAAGTTCAAGCAGTTTTTCATTGAATTTGTTCAATTTCAACACGAATTTGTTTGAATCTGATTATGAAAGTTAGTAGGATTGTAATTTTTAAGATTCCGAACCGATTGATAGTAGATTTATCAAGTTTTATCCATGAAATCTATCTTAATTTTGAATTTTTCGAGTTTTAAGATGAGAAAGATGAAGAACAGAGAGAAATTTCAGAATGATAGTGAAAATCGGCTAGATTTCCGGTGAAATCTATGTCAGAAACAAATTTCCGGTGAAATTTGTTCTACACGCTGCAACTCTGGCTGAATTCAGTTGAATTTCTCTTCAAAACTTCAAGAATTCGACTGAGATCAATTGACTATGTCTTCTAGTATCTTTAATCAGCATCCATAGCTCTGATACCACTTGTTGGTCCCTGATCTATAGGGATCTTCCTGTTGATGAATGTAGCAATATGATTACTGTGCGGAATCCAGTGAATTATGTACAGATACAAATAGACATATGAATTCCATTCAAACCAGTCTGCAATTCAATAAATTGATGTGACAAAATACAACTCCGAATGATCACAGACTATTCTCTGAGTTCAGCTCTCTAAGTTGACAAAAGGTTCAAAAGTCCTAAATGAGCTGACTGAACTAGTATTTATAGGCACATCAGAATAGACTAAAGTGCTGTCCGATCGGTTAGGCTAACCGATCGGTTCCACTCGATCGAACAGCCTGTTCGATCGACTGGGCTGTCTGATTGGCTAGGCCAGCCGATCGGCTTACAAAATAGCACTTTTACAATAATAACCTATATCCTGATGCCTTATACATATAATCTATACAACTATACAAAATGAAGACTTCATGCTGACGGAAGCTACAGACGCCGTGCACTAACAGAAATGTTATCTACTACTGAGGAGATAGACTCGTTTGTTGCGGAGCAGAAATGTGTTGCATTTCAATCAGTGCGAGAAGACATCATATCTTTGATTGATTATTCTAGTTCTAAAGATTTTTGGGAAAAGTTAGAAAAGAAATGTATTGGTAGTGAAGAAATTAAGAAAAACAAAAAGAAATTACTTAGGAAAGACTTTGATATGTTTGGGTGTTTAAAGAACGAATCAGTTTGTAAAATGATTGAAAGGTTAGGACATCTGAAGCTGGAACTAGCTAGACATGGAATTACATATCCTGATGATGAGCTAGTTGACAAACTGTTCGATTCATTACCAAATGAGATAGATTGGAGATATTATGCATTGATGTTGAAGAACACTATTGCTTCTGATAAGTTGACTCCAGATTTGGTGATTGAGAAACTCGAGAGTCATGAGTTGGAACTGAAGAAGACGTACAAAGTCAATCACTCATCTTACCAGCAGAATTTGGATCTTTATTATCCGAAAAGCATGTTGCCAAAAGCAACTTCTCCCAAGACTGCATTTTCTACTGAGAATGTGTCAATGCTGGCAAAGAAAGTCAAAGCAGTCAAAGCAGTGGAAGTCACAGTGGTTATCTTGGTGGATCTTCATCATCTGCTAGTCATTCTGAGGCAAAGAATCGTTTTCAGTGCAACATCGCAATAGATTTGAAGAATGCTCAGAGTTTTGACGAGGAATCGGCTAAGCAACAAATGGTTTTCTTGGCATCGGTATTGGAATCGTATGAAGGGTTGGTAGCTGGAAAGATTGGGAATAGAAATCTGATGAAAGAAGATTATGATTAGATAGATCCAGAAGAAATGGAGCTGATCGATATTCGTTGGGCGATGGCCAGTGCTGTTCGCAGAGCACAACGCTTCATGGAAATTACCTGAAGAAAGACAATCGGTGGTCCGTCTACTAAGTTGGGGTTCGACAAATCGAAGGTGACTTGCTTTAAGTGTAAGCAGAAGGGTCACTACAAGCGAGAATGCAGGAACGCTTATGCTGATGAGTCGGAGAATCCTTTTAGAGACGATTACCACAAAAAGGCAATATACCATCAGAATAAATCCGAGCCGCCTAGATTGAAGCAGAGTGAAGACAACAGAGAAAAATCTAGAGCTCTAGCGGTGATTTATGATGATGAGGGGTATGATTGGAGTAAAGAGGTTTTACCAGAAGAAGATGCGGTTGGCTACGCATTCATGGCGAAAAATGAACCTATTCCGTGGAAAGATTCTAGAAATGAAGAGGAGAAATACAAATACAGAAGAATGTTAGCAGAAAACAGAATTACTCGGATATCTGGAATATACTTGGAAGCGAAGAGAGCAAGAAGATGGGATCCAGACAGGGAGTGTTATCTTGATCCGTATGGAAATATTGCAATTGATCACAACACTCTTGATATAGAAGCCATAATCAATGAGTTCAAAATTGAAGATGATTATTGGCAGAATAAATGGTGGGGAACTAGAGACGACAAAGAGAAAGAAGAGAAAGAGAAGAGAGAGAAAAAAGAAAATGAGAAGTTAAAGAAGGCTGACATGGGAATTATCAACACAACGCAGGAGTTAACTGCTGAGAACTTGGGAAAAATGGTTGACAAAGTGCTGGCTGCTAAGGCACTTGAGGTAGACTCTAACTCCGTGTCTGGGCCAAAAAGCCAGGTCAGTTCGAATGTGTCAGGTAAGAAAGTTGATGGAAATGCTGATTGCAAAAATTGCAACAAAGAATGCAAATTTTGTAACACTGTCACGTATCTCAACGGAAAGAAAGTTGATGATCTGACTGAAAAAGTCAGAAGCGTTGAGAATCAAATTCTGGATCGTGACAAAATGATTAGAGCTTCAACTGAACGGTTAAAAGAGTTAACTAACAAAATAGAAAATGATAAAATTGATCATGACAAAGTTAAACAAGAAAATGAAAGGTTAATTCTTGAAAACCGTCATATTTCTGAAAAGTTTGAAAAACTCAAAAGCACAATGAAAGATAATGATGATCGAAATGGTAAAACTTACAAAGAAAACGTTCATTTAAAAGCAGTGCTTAGAGTAAAAGAAGAATCAATTAATGAACAACTGGATGAAATTGCTAAACTGAAACTTAAAGTTCAAGAGGCAGTAATTGAAAACGAACGAATCCAGTTGAAGCTTAACAGTTATAACTCTGCAAGCTTTGTTTTGCAACATATTGTTCCAAAACCCATTGGCAAAAACAAAGCTGGAGAAGACGTGTATTCTGATGAAACCGGGGTGGGTTTTCATAAAGTTCCACCACCTGTTCTTGATAATTACACGAAAAAACAATCTGGGTTGGTTGAAATTGAAGAAGAAAGTGAAATGAATCTTCCAGATTTAATTGATGTCACGTTCACATCTTCCAATGACGATAGTGTTCAAAATGATGTGGTAAAAAGTGTTGTTGAAAAAGTGCTGAAAACGGATATTGACACTACTGAGGAAGATGGGTGTTTCTTGGACAAATACATTCCGAAACAAAAGTCCAAGAACAACTTAAATGAAGAAACAAATCTTGTCATGTACAAGATGTTGGGTTCGGATAAGTTCTTTTCGGATTCAGAGTTTCTGATTGAGAATGTAAACATGAAGAAAGTGACAAAGGTTTTCAAATTGGTCGAACTTGATTTGTCAGAAGTGAACAATTTGAGTCATAAGAAAAATAAAATGAGTTTTGAGAAACAAAAAGTGTATAACTGTTGGTGCACTACATCTGTTGATTCCGTCTAAGTGTCTAGGATCAGGTCTTACATTGTATTGTATAGCATAGGGCACGTTTTACGAGAAAACGAGAGTCTGTATAGGTTTTAGGAGCTTGGATCGCTTATAGGGGTTCCAAACCTCTATATATAGGGTTACCTTGAGCGATCCTCATAAGAAATTCCTTGTATTCCACGCCGGAGCTTCCAGGTTGGTAATTGCGAAGCAGGAATCGGCATCCTGATTGGTAAAATGGTGATGTAGACGTAATATTCCTACAAGTGGTAACCTTGATTTTACAAGTGGTATTTATGATTATGGTTTGAGAGGTTTACATTTACAAGTGGTACAGTAGGTTCTAAATTGCAAATGGTAAATCAGGGACATTAATTTGTTCTTGATTTACTATTCATGAACGGAAGATAGACAAAATGATGAACCACATCCCCGGTTGTTAAACTTACAAGTGGTCAACACGAATTCATTTTCCGGGAAAGTCATTTCGATTAAAACAAACTTAAGTGTTTTGAAATCTAAATGAGAAAATGATTTGTGATAGGGGGAGTTCTGATTGTTTATGCAGAAAGAATTTAGATTTGATGTGATTCGATATCAGTTGTCAAGTTTTTGTATAGTTTGTTTTTGTTTTTCATGTTTTCCAGTGGGTCTAGAGTTTAGAAGTTTTCAAATTTTTCTTTGAAATGAGTTTGCATTTTAGGGGGAGTAGGGAAATTCAGAAAATCCAAAAACATTTGAAAAATTTGAAAAAGCCAAAAACATGATAAAATCAAAAATGAGTTTTGTTGCGAAAAAAGAGGAAATGATAGTACATCAGTGGACTATCACGGCACGCTAAAGAATTGAAAAGTTTAAAAGTGTTAAACAATCTTACTATGGATGTGTCAGTAGATTTTCGCACAATTAGTAAATTGAAACGAGATATAAATCTAATTCAAACTTGCTTAATTTGTGGGTATCTATTCTTGAATATATAGGTAACCCCTGAAATCTCGTTTGAAAGGTTTCTTTTTCTGATATACTAGGTTTGTATACTCTGTGATATCTGGGGTATTATCCCGGGACTTCTGCTGAATGGAAGTTCTGACCTAGTCCCCGGATAATACTTGATGAAAATTGCTTGAAACACAACATTAAGCCCTCATCTGATTAGACAATAAAATTGATAATTAGTTGTTGTAGCTAAAAGATCTCCTAAAGGGGACACACCGAAAAGTCGAAGCTGATATCTCCCTGCGCATACGGAAGTATCGACCTGAGATCCCTCAGCCCTCGCATACTCCTAATTTATATACAGATATCGGTTGTAGTATATTTTCCTGTAAATCTGAACAGTGAGATCTGGATACGGGAGTATATTCAAGTGGAGTGATACACAATTAAGTTTAATTTTCTAAAACATTAACTTCGTATCTCGAATCAATTGAAATTTGTGTTGAAGATTTAAGAGGACGAACATACTGACAATCTAGGTAAATTGTTTAAAACTTAAAATGAAATCAAGCTTAATGGTGTTGGTGATAGGTCTCAAAACTGATATGATCCTCTTGCACAAACTCACAAAAATATAGTCTGTATATATTACATTACTATATGTTTTTATCTTCTAGTGGTGTCAGATAATGTCTCTCAGAAAATCCAAAAAGATTTTAGCGTGTTTTAGCTATATTTTGAAAAAGTCAAAAAGATTTTCGACAACTGATGTTGGAAAACTGATTTTCAAAATTCCAAATGCTAAACATGATGAGCAGCATTTGAGGGGGAGTGTTTGTGAAAATTTAACCGTTTTCGGTAAATCTAACCTTCTTCAAGTGGTTCATCATAAAGATTTGAGAGAATCTGAGTTGGTAGTATTATATGAATGTTTTGATAAATATGAGGGGAGTTAAGTGTTGGTGCATAGTTGTTTAAAACATTTGTGAAAGAAATTTATTTCAGGGTTGAGCTTGTGCAGGTAGTCAGGTTACGATCCTAGAAATCAAATCTGAAAGTTTAAATAGAGTCAGGAAGATCGTTTCTAAAAAGCCTGTGAAGATCAGAGTCTGATTCTGAAGATCATGTCAACTGATGATGCTGATGAACTTAAGGAATCAAGAGATCTGATCAAGAGAATTAGAGTGTTCTAAAGCCAGACATCGATCCTGAAGATGTTACTGAAGAACAAAAGAATGCCAGTAAATCGTGAGGGGAGTCTAAAGTTTGAAAGAAGAGAAAGCCCAGAGACTGATCTAGTCTGAAGATGTGAAGACACAGCTTTGAAGACAAGGTGTATTTGCGACTCCATCAACATCTGAGGGGGAGTCTGTTGGTGCACTACATCTGTTGATTCCGTCTAAGTGTCTAGGATCAGGTCTTACATTGTATTGTATAGCATAGGGCACGTTTTACGAGAAAACGAGAGTCTGTATAGGTTTTAGGAGCTTGGATCGCTTATAGGGTTGTTAGAGGCTTGGATCGCTTATGTGGCACATGTGGGCCGCTTATGTGAACAAGTCTGGACCGCTCATATGGTCATGTTCACATGAGCGGTTCCAAACCTCTATATATAGGGTTACCTTGAGCGATCCTCATAAGAAATTCCTTGTATTCCACGCCGAAGCTCTGCCGGTGTGAAGATCGAGCTGTAAATTGTTTCAAATCAGTAAATCAAGCAATTAGGAGGAAGAACAAGCTATATCTACTTGCTTTTCTTATTATTCCGCATCTGAATTGCAAGAGACAACCTCTGAACGACTCGTTCGGGTCAGCAAACGATCCTACAATAATAAGAAATCTGTTAATCCACCACGGTTTTATAATAACAATCGAAACAACTGGTCGGGAGGTTATCAAGGTGGTAGGAGTTATCAGAAATGGAATGGTCAAACCAAGAGGTTTGCTGAGAAGAAGGTGTTTGTGAACAGTTCGCGTTCACTTGCTGATGAGGAGAAACAATTTTTTTCAAAATCAAACAAAGAATTCTTTGAAAAGAGAGCTTCACAGGCTCAGTCTGAAGGCACAAGTCGAGGTGTTGATACTCGAACTTGCTTCAGATGTAATAAAGTTGGTCACATTTCACGAAAGTGTACCAGTGTGAAGCCTAAGACTGAAACTGTGAAGACTCAACAAAAGAAAGTTGATGTGAATGGTAAAACACCAATCGTTGTTGAGAAGAAAAGTGTGAAAAATGAACCCGTAAAGAAGTTGGTAACTCAAAACGACAAATTTTACAAAAGGTTTGCATTATCTCAACAAGTTTGGAAGCCAAAAAGTGAAAAGAGAATTTCAACTTCTAAGGTGAAAACGTCTGAAGAATCAATTACGGTTGATTATGATTCGAATTTTCCACCTCTTAAGGCTAAAAATTTCAAAATTCAAATCGCAAGAGTCAAGGTTACACCTAAGGCTGGTGAGGCCTGGGTGGACACCATGTTTGACTAAATAGTTTGACTTGTCGGAGCTTCCTGGATCGCGAAGCATGTATCGGCATCTTTCTTGAAGTTTGTTTAAGTCATAGTGTGTTATGTGCAGGATCTTCCAAAACTTGTATCCAGATGGATCATGGATAGTGGAGTGTCAAGACATATGACAGGGAAGACCGCGTTGTTGTATGATGTGAGAAACATTAATGGTGGTTACGTAGGTTTTGCTGGTAATCAGGGAGGAAGGATTATAGGTGAAGGAACGTTATCCAATGAGATTATTACGTTTGAGAGAGTAGACTACATTGCTGAGCTGGAGAACAATCTGCTGAGTATCTCCCAGATCTGTGACAGGATGTATACTACTCACTTCACCAACAAAGAATGTTTGCTCTTGAAGCCGGGATTTGTGATACCTGAGGAGTGGATCATCATGAGGGAACCAAGAGTCAATGATCTGTACGTGTTGGACATGAGCGTAGCTACTACAACCACGGGTCAGGCTCATTATTTTGTGTCTAGAGCAACTGAAAAGAATCGAGATTATGGCACCGGAAAATGGGGCATATTCACCTGAGAAAGATGAATCACTTGGTGCATAACCATTTGGTCACAGGAGTGCATGTCAAAGGTTTTTGTCACAACCCCCGAACCCTATTCCGGGAGCGGGCGGCCGTGAGCCAGTTTCAGTGGTATCGGTGTTTATTAATTTGGCAGCGGAAATTTCGTCAGGACCGTAGTTAGGAAATATTTTTATCAGAGTTAAACACCAAAAATATTTGAATTTAAAGAAATGGGATAAACCCAAGTTTCTTTGATAATACCTTTATAAGTGGGACAATACCCGATTTTCATTTTGGTACATCGATAGGGAATAATCCCTAATTATTGAAAATATTTCTCCTTTTTAATTAGGTAACTTTTATTGCCACTTTTCTAAGCCTTCAGTGTCCTCCAGCTGGCTTTTATTGGCTTTACACGTAGTTACCTGAAACACGCGTTTAAAAAGGTTTTATCAGCAGGAAATACTGGTGAGTGAATCCCAGTTTAATCAAGAATTATTAATTTAATTTAAACAGTGTTGAGGGCGATTACAATGTTTATATCTACCCAATTACTCATTCAGTAGTGTCAAGTCTGACAGAGGGTCATATTACACATTGGCTAACTCGTCGTCCAATGGTAACGTTACTCCAATTTTGTATACGAAACCCCAACATACCGGCAGTAATTGTAGAATTACAAAGACTCAATCACTGCTAAATTGCATTGTAAAAAGGTTAAGGTTTTGTAAAAACTGTTAACAAAAAGGAGATTACTCACATTGCTATTATAGGCTTTTCCTTTGTGACTTCCTGGTTATAATCTAATTAAATAAACAATGCACACGCGTTAGTATAATAACCCATTTTAACATTAGTAATACCCTCCCCGAGACGGCATTCCAACGACTACGTCGGGCAGAACCACGACAGCCGTTACGGAACCCTAGATCAATCGGGCAGCGTATCTAATACGTATCCAGGGGTTATGATACTTACAACGAGGCAGAGCTTCGCTATTTAGGGGGGTATAATACCCGGGTATAGAGCCTACACTACAGAAATTGAGAGAGATATAAGAATTCTGAACGATTTGAATGAACTGCCGATGGTTGCTATTTATAGGGCCTGATCTTCAGTTTCTCGCGGCCCGCGTAGGACGAAGAGAAAGTTTACGCGCCCCGCGAGCGATGGTAGGGCGGTTTGAGTGTGCTGAGTCATCGACACGTGGCGGCTTCCGGGTGTGTTTGGATCTTGAGTTGTCGCGGCCCGCGTTAACTAATGGTGTGGCCTTACGCGGCCCGCGAGTGGCTTGCATATTTGTTTTTATTTTATTTTTACAAAAATAAGGGTATTCGGGATCGGTTTTCGTATACGGGGTGTAATTTAAGACATATAGGGGTATTCTAATTATATTAGGGGTGTCAGAAATATTTTTGGAGGGTTGATATATCTTGGTACAATTTAATAAAATATATAATGCACTTTCATTAAGTATAGTAACCAATTTCACTTTATCCCTACGTCACGAGACAGAACCCCAACGAATTTAGGCAGAGCCTTGACATACGTTACGGGGTCCTACGTCAGTCGGACAGGGTATCAGTGATCAAGGGTTAAAATACTTAAAACAGGGCATGGCTGTATTATTATTATTATTATTAAAAAGAAAATAGACTATAATTTTTGAAAGAAAGAGGGTGAGACATAGAGATAGAAGAAAGGAATGAACAAAGTTTCTTTGATGGCTTCAATCCTATTTATAATTGAACACAAGTCTTGAAGATCACGAAATGGTAGATTCTTTTGGACACGTACACCTTCACTATTGCAATTATTTTAGATTATTAGTCCACGTTCATGCATTGATCTAATGCATACGTATACATGCATTCAACAAATTTCAAATGTAAGTTAAATTATTATTTTATTATTTATATATTATAATTAATTCAACTGCTTCACTTATTTGGCACTTATAACTTCTAAAATATGACCTTTTATAAAATGATGAATATATTGGTTAGAACGAGAATATTTGTGTCTACATTTTGAACCAAGTTTCATTCAAACGGAATAGGTTCAAATATAATGTATTTTTATTTTTCTGAAACAGTTCCTACGGTTGCCAAAATACCTTATTTTCTTTTGGTCAACTTACCCATGGTTTACTCGGGTAATAACTTTATAAAAATTTAGAAATGTTACAGTTTTCATCTGGAAGGGGAGTGCATAAGCTGTGTCAAAGGCAAGCAGAAGAAAAAGTCACACCCTACAAAGCAAGTCAATTCAGTTTCGAGACCTCTGGAAAGGCTTCACATGGATTTGTTTGGTCCTGTGAATGTCAAGAGTATTACAGGGGATTACTATTGTTTGGTCGTAACTGATGATTTCTCCAGATTTTTGTGGGTTTCATTCTTGAAAACGAAAGACGAAACATTTGATAGCTTGATGGCATTGTTCAAAAGAATTGAGAATCTGTACCAACGGCGTATTCAAAGAATTCGAAGTGATAATGGTACTGAATTCAAGAACAGCAGAATGGAAAAATTTTGTGATGAAAGAGGTATACTGCATGAGTTTAGTGCTCCGTACACTCCGCAACAGAATGGAGTTGCAGAACGCAAAAATCGGACGCTAATCGAAACGGCTAGAACTATGCTTGCAGACTCAAAGTTACCGATTAAGTTTTGGGCAGAAGCAGTTTCAGCTGCTTGCTATACGCTCAACAGGGTTCTCACTGTCAAAAAGTTCAACAAGACGTGTTTTGAGCTAATCAATAACCGCAAACCGAATTTGAAGTATCTAGAACCGTTCAGGTCACCCTGTACAGTTATAGAATCTCAAGGAAAGTTTGGTCCGAAGTGCATTGAAGGAATATTTGTTGGTTATGCTAACCCAATGCGACGTGTCTTCGTTCCAAATGAGAAGCGGATTATTGAAGCAGCGAATGTTGAATGTCAAGGTTATACTATGCCGCCGCAGAATCCTGGTGATTCGTGGAAATATCATTTTGATAAACTTTGGGATTCGTTTGACATGAGAGAAGAATTAGAGAAAGATGAAGATTTCCTTGATGAGCTGGATATTTTGCGAGAGTATGAGTCGCAGCTCAGGTTCCCAGCGGAGTATTCTAGAAGACCTCGGGAAACTTCAAATGACGATGAAGCAGGTCCTAGTAATGCTGGTGAACATGATGATGATGTTGCTCCTGGTAATCAGTCGGCAGTGAATAATGATCAAGAAATTGAAAACATGCCAGTATTTGATCATGGTGATTCAGATCCTGAGGGGGAGCAGATCCAGTTTTCAAGTCAAACAAACCAAGTTGGTGAACAAGATGTAGAACAGAATGTTACTAATCTGGAAGGAAATGTAGATGTTCCAAGCGAAGTGATGCCGCGAACTCTTTCATATCATCCAGAGGAGTTGATTATAGGAGAATTGCAATCAGGCGTTCGCACGAGACGTCAAATTGACCAAGGCCTTACATGTTTTTATTCTACAGTAGCACCTTTACAAACTGAATTTTCATTAAGTTGTTTTATTTCGCAGGTCGAACCGCGAACTTACAAAGAGGCTCTTACTGAAGACTCTTGGGTCATTGCGATGCAAGAAGAGTTAAGTCAGTTTGAAAAGTTAGGAGTGTGGAAGCTAGTGGATTTGTCGGATGGTCATAGAAAGATAAATACAAAATGGGTATTTAAGTGCAAGAGAGATGATAAAGGAGTTGTTGTTCGAAACAAGGCTCGACTCGTTGTTCAGGGCTTTAGTCAACAGGAGGGGATTGATTTTACCGAAGTCTATGCTCCTGTGGCTCGACTAGAAGCTATAAGAATTTTCGTGGCATTTGCATCTTGGAAGAATTTCAAAGTATATCAGCTAGATGTAAAATCGGCGTTTCTTTATGGGATGGTCAAAGAGGAGGTTTATGTCGGACAGCCGCCGGGCTTCTCCGATCCAATCCACAAAGACATGGTCTACTTACTGGACAAAGCGTTGTATAGTTTACACCAGGCCCCGAGTGCTTGGTACAAGACATTGTCTCAACACCTACTAGCCAACAAGTTCATTCGTGGAAAAGTGGATGCCACTCTCTTCACCAAAGTCGTCGACGATCATCTTCTGATAGTACAAATTTATGTGGACGATATAATTTTTGGGTCAACGAATGAAAGTCTATGCAAAGACTTTGAATCAGTGATGAAGCAAAAGTTCGAAATGTCATCAATGGGGGAGATGAAATTCTTTTTGGGTCTTCAAGTTGAACAACTACCTGAGGGAATTTTCATACACTAGACGAAGTACGTTCGTGATATTCTAGAGAAATTTGGGATGTCAAGTTCTACTCCAGCTGCTACCCCACTTGCAACAAATCATGGGATTCACCCGGATCTCACCGGATATAGGGTTGATGAGACACTTTATCGATCCATGATAGGTTCATTGATGTACTTAACAGCTTCACGTCCTGATATCATGTACCCAACGTGCATCGCAGCAAGATATCAATCTGACCCGAGAGCTTCGCATATGATTATTGTGAAGAGGATATTGCGCTACCTGAAAGGAACTCCATCATTGGGGTTGTGGTATCCTAGGAAAGGCGATTTTACGCTCGAAGGGTATTCCGATTCGGATTTCGGATGCTGCAAAGTCAATGCTAAATCAACAACTGCAGGATGCCAGTTCTTTGGTCCTTAGATTGGTTACCTGGCAGTATAAGAAACAAACGTCTGTGGCGTTGTCGACATGTGAAGCGGAGTATGTTTCTGCTAGCAGTTGCTGCTCTCAGATCTTGTGGATACAGCAACAGATGCGCGACTACGGTTTGCAGTTTCTTAACACACCTCTTTTTGTTGATAATGAGGCCGCAATAAATATAACAAAGAATCCAGTACATCACGCTAAAACTAAACACATTGAAATTCGACATCACTTCATTCGAGATTGTTTCGAGAAGAAGTTGATTCGAATAGATAAAATCCACACTGACGAACAAAAAGCTGATTTACATACCAAAGCGTTTGATAAAAATCGGTTTAACTATTTGTTAAAATTGAATGGTATGAAATTGCTTTCGGTGTCGGATGGGATTGTGAGCGTTGATGAGTGTACTATTGCGGATGAAGACGAGAAGCAATCTGCAATGGTTTGTCGATTTTTAACTTGTTTTGGTATTTAGGGGGAGAGATAGTAGATATAGATGTACAAAGTTATATTTTCGGAAAATACAAAAACAGTAAAAAATGCAAAAATCCAAAAACAATATAAAATCTGAAAAAGAGTTTGTGTATATAGGGAAAATGATAGTACATCAGTTTGACAGTTATCGTACGCTAGAGATTTGTAACGTATAAAGAGTTAAACGGTTTTACTGACGATGTGTTGATAGAGTTTTACACATTTAGTAGATTTATTCGGGATATAAACCTAAAATTTCAAACTTGCAAAGTTTGTGGGGAACATTATTTGGATATATAGGTAACCCCTGAAATCTCGTTTGAAAGGTCTCTTATTCTGATTTACTAGGTTTTTCTACTAGATGATGTCTGGGGTATTATTCCGGGACTTCTGCTGAATGGAAGTTCTGACCTAGTCCTTTCTTTGCCTGAAATGCTTGAAACACAGCATTAGCCCTCAGTTGATTAGACAATAAAATTGATAATCTTCTGTTGTAGCTGAAAAGATTCTCTAAAGGGAACAAACTACAAAAGTCGAAACTGATATCTCTCTGCGTATACGGAAGTATCGACCTGAGATCCCTCAGTCCTCGCATTTCCTAATTTATGTACAGACATCATTTTAGTACAATCACCTGTATGTCTTAATTATGAGATTCTGGATATGGGAGTATATTCAAGAGGTGAGACACATGAATGAGCTAAGTTCCTAAAACATCTAAATCGTATCCTGCATAGATTGAAAATTGTGTGAGAATTTAAAAACTATCTACGTGAATTGTTTGACTCTGAGTATGAACTGAAGCTTAACGGTACTGATAATTTGTCTGATAACTGATATGATTCCCTGACACGCTCAACCAAAAATAAGTTTGTAAATAGTTTATCTTTCTGTGGTTTAAGTTTGCTGTTATTTCATTTCTTAGTTTAGATCACCTTAAAAACTTCAAAAAGATTTTACATTTCTGCTTTATTTTAGACAAACCAGAGTGGAAAGTTGATTGTCTGATTCTTAGAGACTGAAGCAGATGCAGGAGATTCTGGACTGAAGAATGAGGAGAGCTTATACTTGATAAACTTTGAGTTTATCGAAAGTCAAAACAAGTTCATTAACTTGATACTTGTTGTTTTCAGAAAAAGTTTGAAATTTTTGTAAAATCAGTTTGATTCGTCAAATGATCAACCAGGGTCATTAAGTTGAACTTGGTAGATTAATTGAGTATCAGGGTCATTAACTTGAATCTGAATACTTGAGTGGATTTCTAAAGCTGATTGTGTTAGTGATTTATTGTTGAAAAGATAGAATTGTAATGTTATTGTTTGAGTAACAGGTTTGGAACTTCATCATTCCCATGGAAGCTAATTGTGAAAGCTTGAGCCAGATTAAGATCTCAGATCCCAGCATACTGAGAGGGGGAGTCTATGAAAGGGGGAGTCTGGATCAACAGTCCAAGGAAAGATTGAAGATGGAGTCAGGTTGTGATTTTAAACCTGTGAAGACAGATTGAATGATGAGAAGACAGAGAGTTGGAGAAAAGACCAAGACTGAAGACCCAGGAGCTGAAGACTACGTCAACATCCAAGGGGGAGTCTGTTGATGCATGGAATGTCTGTTGACTACGTCTACATCAAGTCTTAGGTCTAGATAGGTCAACATTGGATCTAGAATGTCAAAATTAGGTTTTATATAAAGGTTTCGCTTGTGTGTACACTTAGCTAAATGGTTCCGCTTATGTGTCATAGAGGTTTCGCTTATAGGGTTTTTGATGAGGTTCCGCTTGAAGGTCATGTCATTCAAGCGAAACCACATGGACTATATAAAGGCATTTGAAGCGAAACCTTGTCATTCGTGCATGTACGTTAAAGCGAAACTGTTGAGAGCTTTTGGTTTTGAAACTCTGTCAAATTCACTTCAGAAAGCAATAAAAAGAAAGGAATTGAATAGGAAAGCTGTTGTTACTTCATTTACGTTGATTCCGCCTTCGTATGTGAAGATGAACGTTCTGTACTGACTATTCAGGGTCGGAACACGGTCCAACATCACACCCTTATAAAAAGTCACAACCCTTCAAACTACTTTTAAATATTTCATACCCCTTACCAACTTGAGGTTTGTACCCCATTTGTTTAAAAGTTGTATTGATTGGAAATTCTATGGATGAGTTTCTACCTTTTCGTTAAAAAGTCGTGTCGATTAGAAATTATAGAGAGTAAATTGCACAAAACGTCCTTTAAGTTTCACCAATCTTGCTGGGTTTCAGCCTTAATCTTTAAAAGTCGCCAAAGCTAGCCTTTAAGATTAATTTTGTTGCAGGTTTCATCCTTTATCACTAACCCAGTTACTAATTCATGTAAAATGGCCTCACATGCATAACATGTGAGGGTAAAACCGTCTTTTCATCTCTCTCTATCCACTTTCTTCATCTTCAACCTCCAAAACCACCATAGCTTCAACCCTCCATTGTTGACAGCTATGTCGTTCCTTCCAATTTATGGGTTTTGACTCTGCACAGCCTCTTCGGCTGCATTAACAACAGCGTGTTCATCTAAGCCTAACCCCACGAGACCTCCTAATTTACCCGCCAAACCATCCTCCATCTCTAAGTCAAACGAGACCCCTGCAACAGCACCTACCTGTTCACCAGCCGACTGGGCAGCAGAGGCGGCTGACTGCTGAACACCCACCACATCCATCGCTTGCTCAGAACCCTCCAGGTCAGAAGAGGTGGTATCCAACTCCCTGTTGTTTCATTCCAAATCCATACTCTCATCAACAAACCCCTGCGATTGGGGGTATTTTACCGAAGAAACACTAGAGTTTCCACACGTGGTACGCACGTTATAACAGAACCTAGGGGTTTGTTGAACAAATTCTTTGACACGAAGATTAGCTAGAAGGGGGTTAAATCTTACCGAATTCTTAGTCTTCTTCATTCTCCATTTCCTGTTTCCAGATGGTATGGCTGCCGATTTTGCATTTCCTGGTTCCATATCGTTGGTTTCCAAGTTACCTGAAGCCCGATTAACATGCGCATGATATGAAAATTGCGGCTCGGGTTGAGTAATTTCTTCAGGATGGATTGTATCTGGAGAAGAATTAGGGGGCTGGTCTTGATTATGCTTATCCATCTCCAGATTTGGAGTTGAGTTTATTGAAACTAACACACTCCTATGGCTAGGGTTCGAGTTTGTGTCAACACTCCTCAAAAAGGAGGTAACAGGGTATGATATAGGACAAGAATCAACGTTCTTTTAAGAGAGGTGAGCGGCTCCTGATGTATTTTTGAGGTGTTCTACACTACGAACATGATCGTCTTCCCCAAAATGGGGTGGCAGCTGGGGAAAACAAGCACCTTGGGGTTCCAAATTAACACTGCCATAATCATACGAACTTGAGAGAGTATCAGGAGGTTTATCAAGTAAAGGGGGATTAATGGCGGCAAAACACCATCAGTTGAAGAGATTTCGGACACTGAAGTGATTTCTATGGGTTGGAAGGAACGACATAGCTGTCAACAATGTGTGGTTTTGGAGCTTGAGGATGAAGAAAGTGGAGAGAGAGATGAAAAGACGGTTTTACCCTCACATGTTATGCATGTGAGGCTATTAGGGGTGTGCATAGGTCGGTTTGGGTTGGTTTTACTATTATCCATAACCATAACTGCTAGTTCGGTTATGGAGTTTTGGTAACCATAACCATAACCAAACTTCAGTTATGGTTAATCGGTTATGAAGTTGGTTATGGTTCGGTTTTGGTTAGTTTTGGTTAAGTAACCAAGCAAGGTTTGAAATAAATAGGATTGTGCACGATTCGAACTTAGCTTGAGCCTATTTTAAAAGATAACGAAGACTAAACTTTTTGGTTAAACTACCGATTTAGAGTTCTTTTTAATAAGGTAATTCTCAAACAAAAACAATTATGGCCATAACACCTTAGTTCTTTATAAAAATAAATGACATCTATATCAAGATCATTTTGTTACTAACACACTTTAATCTTAGTAAAAACCCTCTATATGGTTTTGTAAAACACAAATCTATTATATAAAGTTAACATCACAACTTCGGTTCGGTTTCGGTTATATTCGGTTAACCAAAGCTTCATAACCATAACCATAACCGATTAAGCGGTTATACAAAGTTTCATAACCATAACCATTGGTTATATTGGTTATCGGTTATTAGCGGTTCGGTTATGGTTCGATTTTCGGTTATGGTGGTTAATTTGCTCACCCCTAGAGGCTATTTAACATGGATTAGTAACTGTGTTAGTAATAAAGGATGAAACCTGTAACAAAATTAATCTTAAAGGCTGGTTTTGACAACTTTTAAAGATTAAGGCTGAAATCAACAAGATTGGTGAAACTTAAAGGACGTTTTGTGCAATTTACTCAATTATATATATATAAAGTTTGTATCTTTTCATTTAAAAATTCAAAATTCTATGTTTTATTGTAATATGTAGATTTTGTTCAACAAAATCTAATTTGGTGAATATGTAGATTTAAAGTCATATTATGGTTACAGTTAGCAACACAATATAACCAATGTAAATAACATTTGCATTAAGTTCACACAAAATATAACCAACGTAAATCACATTATATATATTAAGTTCTTACTTATCTTCCTCCTCAAGAACATATGTTTTTATTTGAATATTTATATTTAAAGTCACAATATATATGGTAACAACTCAAGACCCTTCAATTTATTCACACACCCTATGAGTAGTATCGCATCGATTCATGTTGTAACCCGGTTCTTTCAAACCATCGCAACTAGGTATGATAATTACCAACTTTCAAACCCACCACTTCAAAACTAATCACCCCACCGCTTCAAATATAAAATACCCTGTTAAATATTAAAGTTTCAAAAATAAAATACCCTATTACATATTAAATAGTTAGATACATTAAAACGGTTATGCATTCTATATTATCACGTTTAATAATTAAACTGAATAAATATCTAAAAACCCAAACGATGTGCTTAGTAATTAATCGTCACGAAAATCGGGTTCGGATGTTCGAACACCATTTGATAGATTTGCTTTTTTTTTTCTCTTCAATTTTTATTTTACAAAATCCCATTTTGCATATCCCATATGCCATTAAAAAACTTGTATAAACTTTGATTTTAGGATTTATTTTATTTTGTGTTTGTTTTTCTTTCTTTTTTATTTAATATTTTAAAAATAACCATAGAAATGTATAATATTTAAACTTAATTATTGAAATAATAACTTTAATATTTTAACCTTAATTTTAAAATAATTATGACGTGTTTAATTTTTTAGCATTTTGATATGACTTTATTTTGCCAGGTAAATTACTAGTACACAAGTCAAACGAACCTTACCAAATTTTTGCATCCCAGCATGCGTGAGTCGATTTTAAAATTTGGTTTGGGAAGGTTTTGGATTTAAATTTGACTAAAACCAAACCAAAACCAAAATTTAAGTTTTAATAGGTTTAGGAAACTGGTTGGTTTTAGGTTTTTGGATACGAGTTTGTTTTTCATTTTACATTTAAACTTGAATTATGTTTAAGCTTGAAATATTTGGGATCCTGAAAAAATTGGCTACATATAATCGGTTTAGTCTTTCAGCCTACTAAATCGTGGTCAGAAAATGTTCGGTTCAAATTTATGACTACAAAATTGGGTCATTTTCCAAAACACTTTATATTCTTTGAAAGTATAATGCTTTGGTGTGGTGTTATGGGCCGGGGATCAAGGAAAAATGAAAGAATGTTTTACATAAAGTTAAGAATTTCGGTATCTCATATTATAGTGTACTAAACGTATTCCTAATCATGACACCGCTGCAACGCGCGGGTCAACGTCAACTCATATCTATACAAAAATTAACAGGCACCCTTTTGTTTAAAACACATACCCCTTTGTTTTCACTCATTTATTTAACACACATACTCCTTTGTTTAAGATACACATACTCCTTTATTTACACCCATTTGTCTAACACACACCCCCATTGTTTAAGATACAAACAATAGATAACCTTTTGAAATGGATGAAACACCAGATACCAATATACATAACCGTTTCACCAATTTTTCTAGCCTAGGTAATCTTAACTCTTTTTCTCGATTTCTTCATTTAACATTGCTGGTTCAGTAAATTATTAAAGTAAAGGATATCCTTTCATTTACATAACAAACGCATAAATTTCAATACAGTTCGTTAACCCTTGTTTATGTTTCTGTTTCTTTTTGTAAAGGTTAATGTTGATTTCTTATCCACCGAAGATGTTTTGAAGATATTAAATTGTTATTTTGTTATCTATGTATTTGTATTCAATCAATAAACATGCTGTTGTAGATAATGTTTTGTAGCTATAATGTATTGAAGTTGGTTTGTAATGAATGGAAATGTGTTGACAGCTAGAATCAAAGGTGAAATACCAATAATACCCTTGCCTTAAATAAACATAACTGTGTAATTTAACTCAGTTTGGTGTAAAGGACTTAAAGTGATATAAAACATGTGTTCTTTGGACATAAAATGAAATTAAAACGTTTAAAGGGCACATTTTAAAATTCAGATAATACATAAAAGACAAAAAGTGAAATTTACTCAAAAAAAAAAAAATAGAAAGTAGGTTTGTATAAAATAAAGCAAAGGGTGTGGCATATAACGAAGATGAGATAGTGAGCTTGATCTTCAGTTCTCAACTCGGCTAGCTTGTTGAAAAGATCTAGTTATCCAATGCTATTTAAAGCTTACCCAATGACCATCATCATAATAATGTTACCTCACTAAGAGAAACTAGTACTCATTTAATTAATTACACAAACATAAACAAGCAAAGCCGAGATAGAGTTCATCTAAGCTCAAGTTCAGCTCGTTATTATTTCAAAGCTAGAATTGTTATGATATTTCAATCTGAGCGTGGAATCGATTCATATATATGTTACAAGCAATTATAAACGATCGCTTCACGGTTTTGGTTACATGATTCAGTTGGGTCGGTTCAATTTTTTGGTTAGTAGCCAAAACTTTTGACATTGGATAAAAATTATTCCTTTTATCAAAATTTATACTTTAACTAAAGATTATTAGATTCATACACATTATACACATTTATGGTAAACATAATGGAACTAACCCCTAATATATGTCAGGCTTTCCCTTTTAATAAATTTAAGACGAGTAGAAGATCATAAACTTGGACATTAAGTTACGAACTTGAATCTAACTTATAAATTGTTGACTCATAACGCACGTTGATTTATATAATCAATATATCATAGCATACTCCAACACCAAAACAGAACCTAAACGGTTTTTTAATTTAATTTCACCACCCATCTGTTTTTTGGTTTCGGATTAATTCGTTAAGTCAGTTAATTACAATTTAGTTCATCCTCACACTAGCCTCCAACCTTAATCTTGATCAACCCCGTTGACTGCATTTGTTCCCCTTTTGAAACCGCCCTCCCCTACGTAATGATCAATATTTTCGTCAACCTATAGTAGCTGCTTCAAATCACTTGATTACCATCTGCCCTCATTTGTTCGATCTCACAAATCCAACTATTTCTATCATGTTCTCTCTTAACCAACTTACAGCTAGTAACATTCTGTTTCTTGTTTGAAACAACTAGCCTATTAACATTATAGAGATAAGAAGAGAAATTGGGGGAATGGATATTTTATTGATATCTCAAATGATTTACATGTGCCTCTATTTATAGGCTTTACAAGTTGGGGTTAAGTATATAGAGGGATGGGGGTTAAGTATATGGGATAGTCATATAATAAATATGTAATAATTCATAACACTCCCCCTTGACTATCCACGTGACAAAATAATATATTATTCTCTTAATACGCTTGGTGATGCTGCCTCGTTAAAAACCTTGCCAGGAAAACCCAGTGGGATAAAACCATAGCTAAGGGAAAAAGAGTGCAGCGCGTATTATTCTCCCCCTGATGATTTAAGCTCCTTGAGTCGACGCATCCCGATCCCATGAACCAGTTTCTTGAATGTAGAGGTCGGAAGTGCTTTTGTAAACAAGTCTGCCAAATTGTCGCTAGAACGAACTTGTTGGACAGTGATATCTCCATTCTTTTGCAAATCATGTGTGAAAAAAAACTTTGGTAAAATGTGTTTCGTTCTGTCACCTTTGATGTATCCTTCCTTAAGTTGAGCAATGCATGCTGCGTTGTCTTCATGTAAAATTGTCGGTCCCTCATCTCTCGTAGAAATACCACAAGACCCACGAATGTGTTGTATTATACTTCTTAACCAAACACACTCTCGACTAGCTTCATGAATCGCCAATATTTCTGCATGATTAGATGATGTGGCTGTGATGGTTTGCTTTACAGAACGCCATGAGATAGCAGTGCCTCCACTTGTGAATAAATATCCAGTTTGAGATCGTCCAGTGTGAGGATCAGACAAATACCCTGCATCTGCAAAACCAACCAAACTTGTTGTCGATTGGTTAGTAAAATACAACCCCATATCTTTTGTACCTTGAAGGTATCGAAATATTTGTTTTACCCCATTCCAATGCCTCTTTGTAGGGCATGAACTATATCTTGCCAATAAATTTACAGAAAATGATATATCTGGTCGTGTATGACTAGCAAGAAACATTAGTGCACCAATTGCACTTAAATATGGTACTTCTGGACCAAGAATTTCCTTTCCATCATTCGGAGGTCGGAATGGGTCTTTCTCAACATCAAGAGATCTTACAACCATTGGGGTACTCAATGGATGTGATTTTTCCATATAAAACCTTTTAAGTAACTTTTCTATGTAGTTTTGTTGATGTACAAGAATTCCACCCTTGAGGTGTTCGATTTGTAACCCGAGACAAAAATTTTGTCTTTCCCAGGTCTTTCATTTCAAATTCTCTTTTCAAGCATTCAACCGCCTTTTGGAGCTCCATTGGCGTTCCAATTATATTCAAGTCATCAACGTATACAACAATTATAACATATTCAGATTCTGACCTTTTTATAAAGATACACGGGCATATTGAATCATTTTTGTAACCTTCTTTCAACAAATACTCACTAAGGCGATTATACCACATACGCCCAGATTGTTTTAGCCCATATAATGATTTGTTTAATTTAATTGAAAGATGTTCTCGAGAACTAGATGTACATGAGTTTGGTAATTTGAATACTTCAGGGAGTTTCATGTAAATATCAGTATCAAGTGAGCCATAAAGGTAGGCTGTCACAACATCCATTAAGCGTAGATCAATCCCTTCTTGTATTACCAGACTAATAAGATAACGAAAAGTTGTCGCATCCATCACCGGAGAATATGTCTCCTCATAATCAATCCCAGGTCTTTGCGAAAATCCTTGTGCTACTAATCGTGCCTTGTATCGTACGATTTCATTTTTCTCATTGCGTTTTCGCACAAAGACCCACTTATATCCGACAGGCTTTACACCTTTAGGTATAGGGACTACTTGTCCAAAAACTTCTTGTTTATTGAGGGAATCTAATTCTGCCTTAATTGCGTCTTTCCAATTTGGCCAATCATTTCTTTGTTTACATTCCTCAACAGATTTTGGTTCTTGATCCTCATTATTTTCCATTACTTCTAGCGCTATGTTATATGAAAAACTGTCATCGACGTCGATTTCATTTCGGTTCAATACCTTTCTAGACATGATATAATTTATTGAGATCTCTTCATTTTCAGGTACCTGAGGTTCTTCTGGAACCATCATGTCTAGTGTCTCTTCTGGAGACTCTTTTCTTGGCATTATCATTACCTCGACTGGACCATCATTATTTGCTCCTTTTTTCTTTCGAGGATTTTTATCTTTAGAACCGATTGGTCTACCACGTTTGAGACGTGCATTAGATTCATTTCCAACATGTGCTTGTCCTTCTGGGACACTTATTTTTACTGGAGCATTAGCAGCTGGTATGTGTGACTTAGTCACTCTCTTTAGGTCAGTGAATGCGTCTGGTACTTGATTTGCTAATGTTTGTAAATGAATTATTCTTTGAACTTCTTGTTCACACTCTTTAGTTCGAGGATCAAGATGAGATAGTGATAATTCATTCCAAATTATATTATTATCTTTTAGCTGCTTTTCATCTCCCCCTAATGTTGGGAATGTTGTTTCAACAAAATGACAATCACCAAATCGGGCTGTAAATAAATCACCTGTTGATGGCTCTAAATACTTAATGATCGATGGCGATTCATACCCAATATATATTCCTAACCTCCTTTGAGGTCCCATCTTTGTTCGTTGTGGTGGAGCGATAGGAACATATACGGCACAACCAAAAATCCTTAGATGGGAAATATCTGGTTCCTGACCAAAAACCAACTTTAATGGGGAGGAAGTGTGATAACTCGTTGGCCTGATGCGAATTAGTGTTGCTGCATGTAAAATTGCATGCCCCCAAGCAGATGCTGGTAGTTTTGATTTCATAATCATTGGTCTTGCAACCATTTGAAGTCGCTTGATAAGCGATTCAGCAAGTCCATTTTGCGTATGTACATGAGGTACTGGATGCTCTACACTTATACCAATAGACATGCAGTAATCATTGAAGGTTTGGGATGTAAATTCCCCAGCATTGTCCAACCGAATTTTCTTTATGGGATAATCAGGAAAATGTGCTCTTAACCTTATTAATTGAGCAAGTAGTCGTGCAAATGCCATATTACGACTTGATAGTAAACTCACATGTGACCATCTAGTTGATGCATCAATTAAGACCATAAAGTATCTAAATGGTCCACTGGGGGGGTGTATAGGTCCACATATATCCCCATGTATTCTTTCTAAAAAACTCAAGGATTGTGTCCCTACCTTAAGTGGTGATGGGCGAGTGATTAACTTCCCTTGTGAGCATGCAACACATGTAATATCTTTAGATTGAAGAATCTTTTGGTTCTTCAAAGAATGACCACATGAATTTTCTATAATTTTTCGCATCATTATTGATCCGGGATGGCCTAACCGGTCATGCCAAATGATAAAATTTTCTCGATCCATAAACTTTTGGTTTATGATTGCATTTGATTCAACTGCACCAATTCTAGTACAATACTGTCACACCCCGATTTCCACGTGTTTCACCGGTGGGCCCGGTGGGGGATTACCGTGACGATGTTGGCAACAATATAGTCAAACCACAATTATATAATGCACAGCGGAAGCTTTAAAGATAAATACATATTTCAACCTCTGGTGAAAATAATAATGTATTACAGAAGTTGAATATCCACAGTGGATCGAAAATAGAAAAATATTGTCCATTCAGATATCGCATCAAGTTTGCGAGACTATCTATGATGCTAAGGAAGCTAATACCGGCCCATTGCGTTTAGTACCTGCATTTAATCTTTTTGGGGAAAATACGTCAGTTTACACTGGTAAATACATTCAACTGACACATTTGAAAAATGTTTATTAAAATTGATTTGAATGCACAAGGCACAAACTCTTTTATAACTTGGGAAAATTATAATAATCTTGTGAACGTTTTACATGTTCTTTTATGCGTTCAGTAGCCCGGGTCGTGCCGGGTTAAAGATTTATTGACGCACCACATTGCGTAAAACCGTAGTATAAAACCAACGGCTACGTCTTTTAAACTTTATATGTCGACAATATATACCGGGTGTACGCCTACACCGGGATGTCGATGGTCGTGGCCATTTCGTAAAATGATGCCAAGGATATCCGGGACAACGGTCAATAACCCCCCAAAGGCTTATAAGAAACAAAACTGTTTAAATGAGCCGATCATATTTAATCAATTAACCACCTAAGCGATTGAATTATATAATGCTCAATCAAGCGGTATTAATATACCGTAACCCAAGCCCATATAGGGGAAATAAGTCAAAAGTATTTACCTTTGCAAGTATATCCTTAATTCGATTTAAATCGCCGATATCTTTTACCGGGGCTCCTAATCTGGAACGAAGATTTAATTAACCTCTTAGAATCCTAACGGGTCTTTATAGTGGCCGTAGCCTAGACCGGTTGGTTCCGGAATATAAATATGGCTAAATCGCGCGAAAAGGCGAAAACCGAGAATAGAATGTGATTCGGACCCAACAAGTTCAAAGACTTGTTTAATATGGGTTTATGGTTCACATTCTGGATTTTGGGGTTCAAATAATATTATTTGACCCGTATCGGCTAAATTATGAAAACTAGTTTCATAAGCCGAACCGTGCGCGCAATAGGCGAAACGGTGAACCATGTGAGTCCTACGCTTATTTCCTAAGTCAATACGCCTTAAATAGGTCGTGGTATCAGTAGGATACCTTCCGTAATGCCCGTAACGAGATTTAGTTAAAATATCGCCCCGTAGGGGTTTATCGGTCGCTTTAAAGACTTTTTAAAGGGCTTTTTGAGTTCTACAGAAAATCTGAGTTTCCCGAACAGCTTATAAAGCTTAAAATACTTTATTTATTATTTGAAACCAGTGGCAACTGGAATCGGGTCAAAAGACCTTGTAGAACTCATGTTTTGGCCGAAAAGGGCGTATTCGGTATTTACCGAACCGTAGCCATAACCGCAGGTTATGAGCGAGGTAAAAATTATTAAAAATCTTTAAAATTCCCAAAATATTATTTTTACTACAGTGGGTAAAAGTTTTGGTGACGAAATCTTGGCTTAGATAGGCGTTATGCTAATTGCGCCGTTTATTACAAAAGTTTATTTAATTTGCGCTAATTAGCATAACTCTCATTCTAGACCTCGGATTGGCGTGAAACTTTACGGACATGCTTATAATTTAATGAGCAAGGTTCTGGTCCGTTCACGTGTCCGAAATACTCGTTTTATTTTAAAAAGGCCGTTACGGTCAACTTTTAGGCGAATGACGGAAACTCGTAAAAACTTGGATAACTCATGAACCGATCACAGAGGTTTATACCAACATGTGACCTGGTCCTAAGAGAGTCCTAAGGCATATCTATACCTTACTAAAACGGGTCAGAACTGAAGTCAAAGCAAAAGTCAAACTTTTGCGACATTCGGCTCCGAACCGGTTCAATATAGCAAATGATCGAATCAAACGAGCGCAAACAAGTTTATATACTTAATATCATATTTTATGAGTGTCAAAACAGGTTCCATAACATATACATTACAGATTATGCGTAAATCGCTAAAATAGCTTTCTGTTGACTTTTTAACCGCACGTTTGACTCGACATTTGACATAGTTAGAGTGGTGATCAGGGGAAACCCTTTTAGAGGTTTATTACCCACATAAATACCAACTCAAAACTACTTTTGATTCGTCATAAGACTGAACCATTTGCAAGTTATTGTAATGACAACCGTTAGTTACGACGGTTGTGTTTATAAGCTATAGCTATGGAAATGCAAGACCAAATTGATTGTGAACGACTTACAGAAGTTGTTTCTTGCTTATAGAGCAGAGATGGATGCTTGGGAGCACTTAGAATGATCAGAGATGTGTGTTTTGTGTTGTGTGAATGTTATGAGCTTAAGGTGGCTATTTATAGCCAATGCCAAGCAACCATGATCATTACAAGCACTACAACAGGTCAGGGGTGATGGGTAGGTGTCCCCTGAAGCTATGGGTCAAGTGTAGGGTGCCCATGCCTCATACATTGGTGTTTGATCGTTCAAAGGCTCCAAAAGTCAAGAAAACATCAACTTTCTGCATCTGGGCGTAGTACGCGGCCCGCATGGACATTCCATGCAACCTTCACGCGGGCCGCCTGAGGTTAAGAACTCAGGCGCGTAATTGAGGTGGCTCGCGGCCCGCCTCAACTTACCCTTAACCTTCTCGCGGGCCGCGAGAGGTTAATATTTCAGGATTTTCAAATCCTTTTGTAATGATGACAGAATCTGGCCATTAATAACGAAATCTTTCGTAATGATTTACCTGACCTTTCGGTTTTGAAGGGGTAACTTTGCGGTTTGGCCCTCGGTTAATTACAACGAAGGACCTCGTGTTATTTACCCGCGTTATTAAGTCCCCGGTTAGTTTAATAATTGATCAGAAAGCCTTAACTTTCATAATTGACGCTTTTAACCCTTCTCATACGAATCTGAGTATAACTCTTTCGTTTTAGAACGGAACTTCGCGGAATTTATACTGTATATTCTAGTGAGCGTGTAATACGGTTACGAAGCCTTGGGAACGTTAAAGGGTCACTCAGAGGTATAATTAAACATGTTGACACAGTTAACCCCTGTAGCTCGTAATCTCTCACTTTCTTTCGCGTTTCGCTTCCGTACGATTTATGATTTATTCGTTTGAAGGTACAAGCATTATTTAAGGTTACTATACAATATATTTACCCTTGTTGACATTTATAACCCTCGAATTTATATACTTTCAAGGTTTGCCAAAATTAGTCCTTTATTTATTATGGATGCCACGTGTAATCAAACGACACGTGTTAACACATCATTGGACACAAAAATTCGAGGTGTTACATCCTCACCCCCTTAAAATAAATCTCGACCCGAGATTTACTCAAATAAATAGGGGTACTTTTCTTTCATTGTAGCTTCGACTTCCCACGTATCTTCAGGACCTCTACGAGCATCCCATTTGACTTTTACGATCGGCACGTGTTTCCTGCGAAGCTTCTTTACCTGTCGATCTTCGATCGACAAAGGTTTTTCTATGAACTTTAAGCTCTCATCTATATGCACATCCGTGTGTGGAATCACCAATGATTCATTGGCGAAGCACTTTTTGAGATTGCAGATGTGGAACACATTATGAATTCCATTGAGCTCTTCAGGCAAGTTCAATTTATAGGCGACTGATCCGACACGTTCAATAACCTCAAAAGGTCCTATGTACCTCGGACTCAGTTTACCTTTCTTGCCGAAACGCATCACTCCCTTCCAGGGTGATACCTTAAGCAACACCTTTTCACCTACTTCGAAGTGAAGATCCCTACATTTTGGATCGGCGTAGCTTTTCTGCCTATCACGGGCAGCCTTGAGACGTTCCCGAATTTGGACAATCTTGTCCGTTGTTTGGAACACTATCTCTGGTCCCGATAACTGGACCTCTCCTACCTCCGCCCAACAAACAGGCGATCTACATTTCCTACCGTATAAGGCCTCGAAAGGCGCATCCTTTATGCTGGTATGGTAGCTATTATTGTAGGAGAATTCGATTAGGGGTAGGTTCTTATCCCAGTTACCGCCTAAATCGATCGCACATGCACGAAGCATGTCTTCTAATGTTTGGATAGTACGCTCACTTTGACCGTCCGTCTGTGGATGGTAAGCCGTACTAAAATTTAAGCGCGTGCCCAAAGATTGCTGGAAACTTTTCCAGAAGTGAGATGTATACCTGGTATCTCGGTCGGAGATAATAGTCACAGGTATGCCGTGCAAGGCTACAATCTTATCAACGTACAGTTGGGCTAGCATGTCGGAGCTATATGTCTCCTTAATGGGTAAAAAATGTGTTGATTTAGTCAGCCTATCGACGATGACCCATATCGTGTCGTTTCCTTTCCTGGTTTTTTGTAACTTGGTTATAAAATCCATAGTTACACATTCCCACTTCCACTCGAGAAGTTCAGGCTGTTGTAGCAAGCCAGATGGCTTTTGGTGCTCGGCTTTGACTTGAGCACAAGTCAAGCACTTTGCTACGTGGGCGGCTACAGACTTTTTCAAGCCTATCCACCAATAATTTGCCTTTAAATCTTGGTACATTTTATCAGCACCAGGATGGACCGAGTATTTGGAACTATGGGCTTCCTGGAGAACAACATCTCGTAGCCCTCCATAAAGCGGAACCCATATACGTCCATTCAGCCTCAAGATTCCATCCTTGCTAAGAGTCAACTGCTCCTCAGTTACTCCTAGCTTTTCATTTGGATAATTAGCTTCCAACACAGCCTCTCGCTGAGCAGCTAATATCCTTTCCATCAAATTATTCTTAACCTCAATGCTCTTGGCATTGATTCGAATGGGTTTTACCCTTTCCTTCCTGCTCAAGGCATCGGCGACCACATTCGCCTTGTCGGGATGGTACCTGATTTCACAGTCATAATCATTCAGGGTCTCCATCCAACGGCGCTGCCTCATGTTCAACTCCTTCTGGTTGAACAAGTGCTGAAGGCTTTTGTGATCTGAATAAATCACAAATTTAATACCATAAAGGTAATGCCTCCATAACTTTAGTGCAAATACAACGGCACCCAACTCCAAATCATGGGTGGTGTAATTCTTTTCATGCACCTTTAGTTGTCTTGAAGCATAGGCAATCACCTTGCCCTTTTGCATAAGCACACACCCCATGCCTGTGTGTGATGCGTCGCAGTAAACTACGAACTCATCAGTACCTTCTGGTAGCGTTAACACAGGAGCGTTGCTTAGCTTCTGCTTCAGGACTTCGAAGGACTCCTGCTGCTTTGGGCCCCATATAAACTTTTCTTTCTTCTTGGTCAAAGAAATCAAGGGCGCAGCAATCCTCGAAAAGTTCTCAATAAACCTTCGGTAGTATCCTGCCAATCCCAGGAAACTACGAATCTCGGTAGGCGTCTTTGGCTCCTGCCAGTTCATGACCGCCTCTACCTTAGCGGGATCCACTTGGATACCACGCTCACTTACAACGTGTCCTAAAAACTGAACCTCTCGTAGCCAAAACTCACACTTCGAGAACTTGGCGTAGAGTTTCTCACGTTGTAGTAATTCGAGAATGCAACGGAGATGCTTCTCGTGGTCAGCTTGGCTTTTAGAGTATATCAGAATATCGTCGATGAAGACGATGACGAATTTGTCCAAGTACGGCTTGCAAACGCGATTCATGAGGTCCATGAACGCAGCCGGTGCATTTGTGAGCCCAAAAGGCATCACTAGAAACTCGTAATGACCATAGCGAGTCCTAAATGCAGTCTTGTGTACATCTTCATCTCTGACTCTGAGCTGATGATAGCCCGACCTCAAGTCGATTTTTGAGAAGTAGCTGGCTCCTTGCAGCTGGTCGAATAGATCATCTATCCTTGGTAAAGGATACCTATTCTTTATAGTAACTTTGTTTAGCTCTCGATAATCGATGCACAGCCGCATCGACCCGTCCTTCTTCTTTACAAAAAGGACCGGTGCTCCCCAGGGAGATGAACTGGGTCTGATAAAACCTTTCGCCAGCAGTTCGTCCCACTGGGTCCTTAGTTCTTTCATTTCCGTTGGAGCTAATCTGTAAGGTGCTCTTGCTATGGGAGCTGCTCCTGGAATGATGTCTATTCTGAACTCCACTTGTCTATCTGGTGGCAAACCAGGTAGTTCTTCGGGAAAAACCTCCGGATATTCGGAAATGACAGGAAGATCGTCTATCTTCGGCTTAGGCTCTTCTATTAACACCTGAGCCATGTAAATTACACAGCCTCTGTTCAAACACCTTGAAGCTTTAAGCATAGATACGTCTTCGGGCAACCCGTATTGCGTATCTCCTCGAATGGTAAGCGATTCACCACTCGGAGTCTTTAAAACTATCTGCCTCTTGCCGCACATGATTTGGGCCTGGTTATGGGATAACCAGTCCATGCCTAGCACAATGTCAAAACCTGCTAGCTTGAAGGGAAGTAAAGATAGAGGAAAAGAGTGGTTCCTAATGGATATCTCGCATCCCTCTAGAACAGTGGAGACGGTTTCCATCGTGCCGTCCGCCAGTTCTACTTCGTATTTTATATTTAGAGTTTTGATCGGCATATTTAATAGTTGGCAAAATTTTTGGTCTACAAAAGATTTATCGGCTCCAGAATCGAATAGTACTCTTGCAAATATATTATTTACGAGAAAAGTACTTGTAAGCACGTTATCGTTCTGGACCGCTTCCTTTGCATCCATGCGAAAAACTCTCGCATTTGACTTCTTAGTCTCTTCCGCCTTCTTGGCATACTAAGGGCAGTTACTCTTGATGTGCCCCTTTTCATTACAACCATAGCAGGTTGCATCCTTTATCTTTTTGCACTCCACGGTCTTATGATCCTTGGACTTGCATAGCCCACAGGATGGAGTCTTTTGTTGCGACTGTGAACCAGACGCAAACCTACACTTCCTGGAGTGAGGTTTCTTGCAGACCTTGCAGTGAGGTCTTCCATCAGATTGCCCCTCCTTCTTTGCCTCCGACCCTCTCTTGCCCTCACCGTTTCCACGGTGCTTTTTCCCAGACTTTCGTGAGGTATCATCCTCACGTTTCCGCTTCTCGGCCTCCTTGCTCCTTTGTGCCCTCAGACGGACAGCATCTAGTGTAAGAGACAAGGAGAGGTCAGTAACTGACCTGAAGGTCGTTGGCCTAGTGGCCTTCACACTGGCCTTGATCGTCGGCTCTAAACCCCCAATGAAACGGGCAATCCTTCGAGGTTCTGGTGTCACCAGATATGGCACCAGGCGTGACATGGTGTTGAAGCTTGTCAGATATGCCTGGCAATCCAGGTTTGTCATCACTAGCGAGACAAAATTCGCCTCTATCTTCTCAACCTCATGTTGAGGGCAGTAGTTTTCTTTTATGAGGGCAATAAACTCCCCCCATGACATTTTGTACAAAGCAGACTTACCTGAAGCCTACACTAAAGCCCTCCACCACGCTAGGGCCTCGCCCTTGAACGACTGGGATACAAACTTTACCACGTCTCTCTCAGCGCACCCGCTGATGTCCACTATTGTGTCCATCTCGTCTAGCCAGGTGATACAGTCAACCGCACCTTTCTCCCCTGTAAACTCACGGGGCTTACATGATACAAAGTATTTGTAAGTGCAACCCTTTGCACCAGACGCATCAATGTACTCGCGCTCGCGATGAACACTGTTTTCAGCCGACGAGTGTCTGTCGTCATCCTTCTTGGGTTGAGAAGGTGGTTTGGGTTGTGACTTTGGTCGAGAGAGTGGTTTTGTCACAGACCTGCTGTTGGTCTCAGTATATTGACGATTCAGAGCTGCCTGGACAGCTTCGTCAATTAGAGCTTTTAATTGTGCGCCGGTTAGGTGCACTTGAGCATCATCGTAATTGTCTTCATTTGTGTGGCTGTTTTTTCCATCAGGATCCGCCATTGCGACTGAAATCTGCCACAGAAGATAACAAGAATTTTATTTAGAATTTTATTATGGATTTGTCTTTTATGACAATTCGTTAACCATGGTAACAGAGACCATATCTGGTTAACTAATTACGCTTTTAATGTTAGGATTTGAATATATCCTATTTCAACTATAATAATAGTATTGGCGGCATAAAGCCTAATCACGAGGATGTTTTATAATATTGGCCGAGATTACAGAGAATCAAAGGCATAGAGAATTGAACCGTAGTTCTTTCATCTCTTTTCTGGCAGGGAGTCATAAACCACCACTGTCCTTTGTCTTTATAAGACAATTATTATGGCCCATAGGCGCTACACCACTAATGGATGTTTCAATAATATTGGCCCGTAGGCATTACACCACTAATGGACGTTTTAATAAGATTGGCCCGTAGGCACTACATCACTAATGGATGCTTTTAATAAGGTTGGCCCGTAGGCACTACATCACTAATGGATGCTTTTAATATGATTGGCCCGTAGGCACTACATCACTAATGGATGTTTTAATGTGATTGGCCCGTAGGCACTACATCACTAATGGATGTTTTATATTGTGATCACCTTTAACGTGATCTAGCCCACGATTCATAAATCATTTAGTTGGGACTTTTAGAATCCTTTAAAAGGATTATTGTATCAGAATGACGTGTGTGATTTTAACGAATCACATCTGCCATGAGAGTTAACATGCTTACAGAGGTTAACAGGGAATCTGAATCTTTTAATTAGGTCGTACCATCATGACCGGATCTTAAAAGACACCAGGCTAGGTTTCACCTTTTAAGATTCTTTATTTAGGCAGATCAATGTAAAAGGAATGGTTTTGATTTATTTCATACATATGAAAACAACTTTATAAAGTACATTCCATAGGTTTCAACTATTATCACACGTTGCTCTAAATGGGTCTTTTAAACAATGCATACCTTTAATAAGGTTAAATAACAGATAGGTCCATACAGGGACTAGTTCATGACTTATGTCCTTGTAGGATTAAAATACGATAAGTCCATATGAGGACTGAAATACTATAATGTGTCCACGCAGGGACTTATTTATAAAGAGAAATTACACTAGTACAACCATTAGGGCTAGTGGTCTCGCTTTTTCTTCTTGCCCTTCAATAGGCTCGCCAAGCCCTTCAGGAAGCCTCGGTGGCTTTTCTTCTCTTCCTCAAACTCTCTCTCCACGCGGTCTAACCGCTGGAGTATCTCCTCCTGCTCAGGGGAGAGAAACGTGGTTGTGCTTGAGGAACTGGGGGTCTTGGTGGCGCTGGATACCCATGAGCTGAGTAATCTGGCGCTCTTGGAGGTCCGTGAGCTCTGTCTGGATAGCGGGCGTCGTACCTGGCCGCTACCACATAGGGGTCGCGCTCGTAGTTGTAGTTGTAGTGCGCTTGTGTTGATGGCTCATACGGATTATAGTTTGTTGCGTACGGAGGTAACGGGCGGTCGTCCCCAAATGGCGGCGAATTTCGTGCAACCGGTGCTGAGTTCGCCTCGTGAGCTGGGCTTGAAGGCCCTTCCTCCGGCAAGGATGGATTATGGCTACCACTTGAATGTCGAGGGGTGCTAAAGTGGAAATCCCTTTCACGGGTAGACATTCTCGCGCCTGATCTTCTTCGCCTTGGCGGATCGGGCATTATTGGCTGAGTAGCTGGGGGAGGCGGTGGCGTCACTGCCTCGAAGTGCGGATCCTCAGAAGGATCTCGCGGATGTTGCTGCTGCGACGACTCATGGTGAGATGGTGTGTAATACCACTCATGCTGATCGAACAAGGCCATAAAGCTGTCAGGGCCTTGGTATTGAGGACCATGGTAGGAAGATCCATCGGAGATTTCGATCGGATGCGTGGGCGTACCACGTGCTGGTTCAGTAGGATCCTCGTCTTCATCCATGGGGTCTTCAGAAAAATGGTCTTGAGGACCAAGCGGAACGAATCCAGAAGGTTCCTGTATATAGTCAGCCGGATTGAACTGACCTATGAAGTATGGGGTAGGATCCCCAAATGCACGGTGAGACACCGAGCGTTGTAGCGGGATGTAGGAAGGCTGTGGGTTGTTCGGGTCGTTCTCCGAGTCTGGCCCGAACGAGTGTCGGTAGGATGGTGTTGAACTGTGCGAGGTTGAGTGCCTTGCCGGCTCGTACAGGTCTCTTCGTCTCTGAGGTTCCTCGCTCCTTGTTATTGAGGGAGGTCGTGTACCTGATGGCCCAGCTTCATGATCGTTACGGGTAACGATCTCTCCTCGGCCTCGTCTTCCCCTTCCTCGTCCGCGAAATATAACAGGTGGCATTTTCCTGCTTCAAAACTTATTAAAAGTCGTAAATAAAAATAAAAATTTAAAGACAAAAAGGAGTATTAATCCGAATTTGTCCTAAGTTAATGTCTAGACTCAAGTATGTGCAATTGTGTTATTGAGGTTAAACACTTTAGGGTAGTGTTTAATTCACTCAATTGTTGGCTCTGATACCAACCTGTCACACTCCGATTTCCACGTGTTTCACCGGTGGGCCCGGTGGGGGATTACCGTGACGATGTTGGCAACAATATAGTCAAACCACAATTATATAATGCACAGCGGAAGCTTTAAAGATAAATACATATTTCAACCTCTGGTGAAAATAATAATGTATTACAGAAGTTGAATATCCACAGTGGATCGAAAATAGAAAAATATTGTCCATTCAGATATCGCATCAAGTTTGCGAGACTATCTATGATGCTAAGGAAGCTAATACCGGCCCATTACGTTTAGTACCTGCATTTAATCTTTTTGGGGAAAATACGTCAGTTTACACTGGTAAATACATTCAACTGACACATTTGAAAAATGTTTATTAAAATTGATTTGAATGCACAAGGCACAAACTCTTTTATAACTTGGGAAAATTATAATAATCTTGTGAACGTTTTACATGTTCTTTTATGCGTTTAGTAGCCCGGGTCGTGCCAGGTTAAAGATTTATTGACGCACCACATTGCGTAAAACCGTAGTATAAAACCAACGGCTACGTCTTTTAAACTTTATATGTCGACAATATATACCGGGTGTACGCCTACACCGGGATGTCGATGGTCGTGGCCATTTCGTAAAATGATGCCAAGGATATCCGGGACAACGGTCAATAACCCCCCAAAGGCTTATAAGAAACAAAACTGTTTAAATGAGCCGATCATATTTAATCAATTAACCACCTAAGCGATGGAATTATATAATGCTCAATCAAGCGGTATTAATATACCGTAACCCAAGCCCATATAGGGGAAATAAGTCAAAAGTATTTACCTTTGCAAGTATATCCTTAATTCGATTTAAATCGCCGATATCTTTTACCGGGGCTCCTAATCTGGAACGAAGGTTTTAATTAACCTCTTAGAATCCTAACGGGTCTTTATAGTGGCCGTAGCCTAGACCGGTTGGTTCCGGAATATAAATATGGCTAAATCGCGCGAAAAGGCGAAAACCGAGAATAGAATGTGATTCGGACCCAACAAGTTCAAAGACTTGTTTAATATGGGTTTATGGTTCACATTCTGGATTTTGGGGTTCAAATAATATTATTTGACCCGTATCGGCTAAATTATGAAAACTAGTTTCATAAGCCGAACCGTGCGCGCAATAGGCGAAACGGTGAACCATGTGAGTCCTACGCTTATTTCCTAAGTCAATACGCCTTAAATAGGTCGTGGTATCAGTAGGATACCTTCCGTAATGCCCATAACGAGATTTAGTTAAAATATCGCCCCGTAGGGGTTTATCGGTCGCTTTAAAGACTTTTTAAAGGGCTTTTTGAGTTCTACAGGAAATCTGAGTTTCCCGAACAGCTTATAAAGCTTAAAATACTTTATTTATTATTTGAAACCAGTGGCAACTGGAATCGGGTCAAAAGACCTTGTAGAACTCATGTTTTGGCCGAAAAGGGCGTATTCGGTATTTACCGAACCGTAGCCATAACCGCAGGTTATGAGCGAGGTAAAAATTATTAAAAATCTTTAAAATTCCCAAAATATTATTTTACTACAGTGGGTAAAAGTTTTGGTGACGAAATCTTGGCTTAGATAGGCGTTATGCTAATTGCGCCGTTTATTACAAAAGTTTATTTAATTTGCGCTAATTAGCATAACTCTCATTCTAGACCTCGGATTGGCGTGAAACTTTACGGACATGCTTATAATTTAATGAGCAAGGTTCTGGTCCGTTCACGTGTCCGAAATACTCGTTTTATTTTAAAAAGGCCGTTACGGTCAACTTTTAGGCGAATGACGGAAACTCGTAAAAACTCGGATAACTCATGAACCGATCACAGAGGTTTATACCAACATGTGACCTGGTCCTAAGAGAGTCCTAAGGCATATCTATACCTTACTAAAACGGGTCAGAACTGAAGTCAAAGCAAAAGTCAAACTTTTGCGACATTCGGCTCCGAACCGGTTCAATATAGCAAATGATCGATTCAAACGAGCGCAAACAAGTTTATATACTTAATATCATATTTTATGAGTGTCAAAACAGGTTCCATAACATATACATTACAGATTATGCGTAAATCGCTAAAATAGCTTTCTGTTGACTTTTTAACCGCACGTTTGACTCGACATTTGACATAGTTAGAGTGGTGATCAGGGGAAACCCTTTTAGAGGTTTATTACCCACATAAATACCAACTCAAAACTACTTTTGATTCGTCATAAGACTGAACCATTTGCAAGTTATTGTAATGCCAACCGTTAGTTACGACGGTTGTGTTTATAAGCTATAGCTATGGAAATGCAAGACCAAATTGATTGTGAACGACTTACAGAAGTTGTTTCTTGCTTATAGAGCAGAGATGGATGCTTGGGAGCACTTAGAATGATCAGAGATGTGTGTTTTGTGTTGTGTGAATGTTATGAGCTTAAGGTGGCTATTTATAGCCAATGCCAAGCAACCATGATCATTACAAGCACTACAACAGGTCAGGGGTGATGGGTAGGTGTCCCCTGAAGCTATGGGTCAAGTGTAGGGTGCCCATGCCTCATACATTGGTGTTTGATCGTTCAAAGGCTCCAAAAGTCAAGAAAACATCAACTTTCTGCATCTGGGCGTAGTACGCGGCCCGCATGGACATTCCATGCAACCTTCACGTGGGCCGCCTGAGGTTAAGAACTCAGGCGCGTAATTGAGGTGGCTCGCGGCCCGCCTCAACTTACCCTTAACCTTCTCGCGGGCCGCGAGAGGTTAATATTTCAGGATTTTCAAATCCTTTTGTAATGATGACAGAATCTGGCCATTAATAACGAAATCTTTCGTAATGATTTACCTGACCTTTCGGTTTTGAAGGGGTAACTTTGCGGTTTGGCCCTCGGTTAATTACAACGAAGGACCTCGTGTTATTTACCCGCGTTATTAAGTCCCCGGTTAGTTTAATAATTGATCAGAAAGCCTTAACTTTCATAATTGACGCTTTTAACCCTTCTCATACGAATCTGAGTATAACTCTTTCGTTTTAGAACGGAACTTCGCGGAATTTATACTGTATATTCTAGTGAGCGTGTAATACGGTTACGAAGCCTTGGGAACGTTAAAGGGTCACTCAGAGGTATAATTAAACATGTTGACACAGTTAACCCCTGTAGCTCGTAATCTCTCACTTTCTTCCGCGTTTCGCTTCCGTACGATTTATGATTTATTCGTTTGAAGGTACAAGCATTATTTAAGGTTACTATACAATATATTTACCCTTGTTGACATTTATAACCCTCGAATTTATATACTTTCAAGGTTTGCCAAAATTAGTCCTTTATTTATTATGGATGCCACGTGTAATCAAACGACACGTGTTAACACATCATTGGACACAAAAATTCGAGGTGTTACAAATACAAACCAGAGGCAAATGCGAGTAACCTCTCTAATATGTGCTTTTTTCCCGAAATAATATTTGTGATTTGAAGGTACTCATCATGTCCTTCACATGTAGTCTCAAGATGATATCCATTTAGACGAATATCTTTAAAGCTTATCAGATTTCTTTGAGACAGTGGGGAAAATAAGGCATTGTTAATTTTGAGCAAAGTTCCACTTTGTAGAACTACATATGCTTCTCCAAAGCCTTCAATTAACTTTGTTTTACCAGATATAGTACCAACGCTTACCTTTTTCATTGTTAAACTAGAGAAATAATCCCTTTTCGTTAGGATTTTATGTGTAGTAGCACAGTCTATTAGACATACATCTTCACCATTAATATGAAGCTTAGTTGAATTCTCCATATGCTTCAAAACAAAATAAAGCTTCATAAATAAAAGTATAATATGGTTCAAACATAACAATTTCATAAAATGCCCCAAAAACAAAGCATAACAAAATCCCAAACAAAATGTCTTAATAAAACATCAAGGAAATAACATAATTATAAATATAATCATTCATGCATAGGGAAAATTGCAAGCATCCAACTGGTTTGTATCAGCCATGATATCACCAGAATCCAAATTGGCTTGCTCGATAAGGAAATCATCATAATCCAGATTAGTTGCATTAGAATGGTCCTTTTCACCACTTGGGACATCAACATTTCCATCTTCATATGTGAAATTTGTCTCTATTCCTTTTTGTTTGTCTTTTATAGATTGTTGGTAAAGCTCTACTAAGTGTCTGGCTGTACGACATGTACCAGCCCAGTGGTTGTTACCACCACATCGATAGCATGCATTAGATGAGGTTCCACTTTTCTTTTTACCTCTTTCATCATTGGATTTCTTTTCATTATCATGCAACTTCTGGTGGGTTCTTCTATTTTTGAATTGAACACCATGATAATTCCCCCGACCATATGCACGTCCACGTCCATGACCACGACCACGACTACGACCATGACCACGCCCACGTTGATAGCCACGACCACGTCCGTGACTTCCACTTTGGTCATTATATGTTGCCACATTCACTTCTGGGAACGGGGTCGTACCAACCGGACGAGTTTCATGGTTTTTCATTAGTAGCTCATTATTTTGCTCAGCCACAAGCAAACATGATATTAAGTCACTGTATTTGGTGAAGCCCCTTTCACGATATTGTTGTTGCAAGACAATGTTTGAGGCGTGAAAGGTGGAGAATGTTTTTTCCAACATCTCCTTATCAGTAATATTTTCACCACATAGAATCAATTGTGACGTGATTCTAAACATTGCTGAGTTATACTCACTTATAGACTTAAAGTCTTGCAACCTTAAATTTATCCATTCATAACGAGCTCTTGGTAATATTACTGTTTTCTGATGGTCATATCTTTCTTTTAAATTGGTCCATAGGACGAGTGGATCTTTGATAGTGAGATATTCATTTTTCAATGACTCATGAATATGGTGGCGTAAGAAAATCATCGCCTTTGCTTTATCTTGGGTACTTGTTTTATTTCCTTCTTTAATTGTGTCCCCAAGGTTATTGGCATTTAGATGGATTTCAGCATCCAAAGCCCATGACAAATAATTTTTTCCAGTGATGTCTAAGGCCATAAACTCAAGCTTTGCAAGGTTCGACATGATTAACTATATTAAAGAAATACGCATAGATTAATGCATGTTATCCAAATTATAATCAAATAAAATTTAGTAACCATTATTGACTATAAAATAAAACAAGACTAACAAAATGATAATGTATTTAGACATTACCAATATAAAGTTTGTTTACATGTATTTGTATGTGATATGTCCATGCATATATAGATATTAGGTTAGTTAATCGATGGAAGAGGCCAATAATTTGAAATACATATACTTTTTACTTCTTCAAAATTTGCCGCTAAACAGTGATATACTAATATTGCATTGTGATAACATAATAAACAATTGCATATAGTTTATAGATTAATAAGCAAGTAAATATAATCTGGTAATTAATGAACATGTAACCAGTAATGAAATATTAAATTATACTACAAGTGAATTTTATTTATTTATTTTTGTATGTTTTACCAACTTATAATAAATCCAAACAAATAAATATGTAAATTTAAATTACAATACTTAATATAATTAGTTCTATAAGCCTAACAAAACTCATCGGATTATAATAAACTGTCATTTATCATATCTTAATTCTATCTCATAATAACTGGCAGGAATTTTAAAAGAGACAAGCAAGCCCAAGGGGTTAAAGTCCAATTTTATCAAATATATTGCCATTTATTAAGACTCTTAGAATTCATTAAAAACAAAACCTTTGATTGTGAAAGATGGAATAAAGTTCTATGGTTTGACATTAAAAGGAAACAGAAAACCGTTCTCACCTCCTTTTTTTAAAAGGTATAATCAATAATATATATCATAATGGACCTTTGAACAAAACATTTTATGTGTTTTGTTTCTTGATTGAATCTGTCCGTAAGGTCCATCAACATACCGAAAGTATTATTAACTAGTTTAAATGACAAAATGAGTTTTATCATCAATTATAAAGATATGGAATATATTTTGCACTCAATATCTATAATAAAAAAAATAATGAGATAATCACTATCCTTCCTGTTTATAAGAAACATGAATCAACATTCCATTTTATTGTGAAAATATATTAGTAAACAATAAATATAAGTATCCAGACTTGTATAATAAGTAAACTTGTGAATTATTTTGTGAGATTTAAGAGAGAACAAAACAAATCTATGAACATAGCATTGTGTGAATTGCAATATACGTTTAAGAGAATGAAGAACAATGAAAATTAATTTACCTTGTGATAATACGATCCAACTCCAAAAGCAACTCGTGCTGATAACGTGTTTGAAACAACTAGCCTATTAACATTATAGAGATAAGAAGAGAAATTGGGGGAATGGATATTTTATTGATATCTCAAATGATTTACATGTGCCTCTATGTTGGTGCACTTGTGTCTGTACTTTGTCTGTATTCGGTCACGATGTAAACGATGTCCTGGTTAGTGTTGTAAGTTGACCAAGTCAACCATCCTCCGGTTTGACTTGGACAACAGTTTGTAAATGTTGTAAGATGTTCTGTGTCGAAGGATAGCTCATCGAAGGATATTGTAGATCCTTCGATGACATCGAAAGATAGGCTACGAAGGATAATGTTGGACTTCGAAGGATATGCAATCCTTCGAAGTATATGTGGATCAGTCGAACAGTTTTGTCATCGATAGATGATCTTTCGATCATCTATCGGATCCTTCGGACCAGACATCATGGGCTGGGTATATATATACCCATGCAGTGTATGTGTTAGACAGTTCTGATAGTGCACACCCGAGAGATAGAGAGATTGTTGAGAGCATTCTGTCAAAACACACACACACACTTTGAGAGTTTGCAAGTTAGATTTGTAAACATTGTGCTTGTAACCGGAACCTTCATTCGTATTAATACAGTGGTGTTAATCGGTGAATCCTTGTGTGTTTGTGTTTATACTTGCTTCATCCCGGTTTGCTTGCTAGCTTGGATTCCGCACTCGCTAGTGGGTTTGTATAACAAGGTTTAGGTTCGTCATCCTCCGTAGAGGGACCTACAAGTGGTATCAGAGCTTGGCTCTTTACCTTGTTTAAAACCGGGTTGTTCGAGTTCTTGGACACTTGGTTTAGCACCCGTTTTGGTGGTTTTTCTTGCATCCCTAAACTGAAAAACGGTTTCTAAACCTTCGGGAGTGTTCAAGGTTGGGTTGGGTAACTTGAAAACTTGTTTTTAAGTGATTTGGTGTTTTTCCGGCGAAAATTCCGGTCAATAGTCCGGTGACCAGTTCTGGATAAGGTGTTCATTTTTGGCAAAATTTTCAAAGTTGGTGGGAAAGTACAACCTGCACATCCCTTTTGCCGAAAGTTGACTTACCAACCCATCACCTTTTCACCAACCTGTCACATCAGCGTCAGTGTGTCAGAATCTCTCGAAAGATATCCTTCGACTTCGAAAGACCATCTTTCGATCAAGGAAGGCTCGACAGATCATCATCTTTCGACCCATCCTTCGAAGTCCGAAACATATCTTTCGACCAAGGGAATCTATTCGAAAGATTTTTATTCGAAAGATAAGGATTTTGCTCGAAAGATAGGGATCTTTCAAATAGTGAATCCTTCGAGCTTGTGAATCTTTCGAAATCATTGTTCGAGATTCAACAGTGGTCTTTCGAGCACTGTTGATCCTTCGAACAAGATTTGATCTTTCGATAGTGGTCTTTTATTGTTAACAAGTTTCTGTGATTTCAGATCTTTCGGACCAGGATCCTTCGGCTGTGTGATCTTTCGAAATTCTCACTTAGCATTTATTTTGCTTATCAATCATGAATCCGAATTGGTGGAATCCGGCCCCAGACAGTGGTAAATATACAAGTTCTGGTTCCACTCCCTCATGGTGGGGTACTCCGGCTCCTGACAGTGGAAAGTACACGTCTATAAGTCTATCGCCTTCATGGGCCGAGTCTCCGGTATCGACATCTTCTCAGGGAAATCAGTGGGCATTAGTTTCGAATCAAACTCCGAGCATTCAGAGTATCTTATTGAGCGAAAGCGAAACTGGAAGTTTGAATCGACCTCCTAAGCTGATGCATCTAAACGAGTATCCGGGTTGGGCTGACAGGTTCCGTACATATGTTCTGGGTCAGAATACAGAGCTGTGGATACGGTTCACCACAGATTTTGATCAAGCTATCGAGGTTGCTGCTTCTTCGACTGCCACATTTGCAGATCTTCCAGAGGATCAGAAGAAAACTTATGATCTGGAAAAGAAAGCTTACGCCATTCTCACTCAGGCGTTAAGCAAAGATATTTATCACCAGTTTGTCAGCTTCAAGACTACGAAGAAGTTGTGGGACGGTTTAAAGACCAGAGGAGTAGGGAATGAGGCAACACGTCAATTGCGTCATGATCTGCTCAAGAAGGAATTTGACGGTTTTGCATGCTTGGATAAGGAGTCTTTGGGAGATATGACAAGCAGATTTTATCATTTGCTTACTGAGTTGAACAATTTTGGCGTGACAACAACTCAGACAGAAGTTGTGAAGAAGTTTGCTGATGCATTGCCACCCCAATGGAACAGTTTTCTGGAGATTTTAAAGTATAATGGGGTTATGGCGACTACAAACATCAACGACTTCGTGCAGTTGTTGGAGAACAAGGATCAAGAAGAAACCTTGAAAGCTAAGAGAGTTCCAGTGCCACAGAATCCAGAAATGTATTATGGAACTACAAGTACTTCTTCTTCAAGAGCCATTGTGCCAAGCAACCCTGGTTCTCATGCTCCTCTGCAAACAGCTTTTGTCACAAGCACAGATATGTATGGAAATACTGTGCAAGTTCCTGTCAAGCCACCTCCCACCACAGACATGTATGGAAATCCAATACAACCACCTCCTCCTCCTCCTGCTCAACAACAACGTGCGTGTTATGGAGGAACATCATCTGCTGGTCAACAAACAAAGCCAAGTACAGTGCAGCTCGACACTTCAAGCTTCTCTAAAGTCAGTGTAGAAGTAGCTAAGGAACACATGGAGCTACTTAACACTGTAGTGAGCGCGTACTGTGGGTTAATAGAAGGTCAGATTGGCAACATTAATTTGACACAAGAAGATTATCGGCAGATTGATAAAGAAGAGATGGACTTGATGGATATCAAGTGGGCCTTTGCTAGTGCTGTGAGAAGGGCAAAGGATTGGATGGAAAGTACTGGCAGAACCAGCTTGGAAAGTAAGCGAGACACCAAGTATGGGTTCGATAAACAGGCAGTTAAGTGCTTCAACTGTGGTGAATGGGGTCACTTTAAGAGGGAATGTACAAAGCCAGCCCAGCACGGGAATCAAAACCCTTTCAGAAACCAAGGCAACCAGCAAAACAGAAATAATGAGCGTACATTGGTGCCTGTCAACAACCAAACTAACCGGGCACTTGCAGTTCAGGTGGATGAAGGTTGTGACTGGTCAATCCAGTTGGGTGGTGATGCTCCCGATGGAACGGCGTGTTTTGCTCAAGTTGTGAAGGAGTTAGTTCACACCAGTGTTGGAGAATCTTCCGCCAGTGGTGGTGAATCGTCTGAAGATGAAGACTCTTCTGGGTACAGCAGGAGTGTTGATGAAGAATCATCCAATTCTGGTGATGATCATGTGGGTGAGACATCAAATGCAGCAATCGATGCAGATATTGATGAACTTTTAGAGGAAGCTGCAGCCAGAACTGATAGAAGATCTATTTTGGTGGATCAAGCTGCTTTTACTTCGTCTTCTCTTCATTCAGCCTTTATGGCTAATGTCGGCAGTTCATCAAGTCAGGTATGTGTCGATGAACCCACTACTGCTAATTGTGTTAACTGTGATAGCTTGCATGCTAAATGTGCTGATTTAGAGGGAAACATGTCTGAGTTGCAAGCCAAACATGATGCTTTACAAGCTAGTTTGTTTGACTTGCAAGACAAACATGGTTCCTTGAGTGCTAAGTGGTGTGAATTGCAAAGCAAACACGAAGCTTTGCAAGAGAAATATGATGTGACATTCATCCACAATCAGAAATTGACTGTGGATCTCTCAAAATGCACAGAAGCCAACATGTTTTATGAAAACCATGAAAAAGAATTCAAGTCAGTAATTGAAACATTAAAGAAAGATAAAACTGAACTGACTAAAATGGTTTCAAGAAAACAAACTGATATTAATTTGTATATATCTCGCCTTGAGATTATGCAAAAAGAGATGGCTTGTGTGAAAACCGAAAGTGATGCAATCCAACTCAAGCTAGACAGTTATTTGAGCTCTAGCTATGTGTTAGATCACATCATTGACGTGCAGAAGGAAAAGAGGGATGTCACATGCATTGGCTACAAGAAATGTCCATCACCAGTTAGACACAATTATGATGCCATGCCGGATGAGGAGGACAGAGTGTTCTTTGAACCATCTGTGCCTCTAGATGTGAAAGAGTTTGCTGCAGGGCTCGGATACTAAAAAGAAGTATCCTCAGATTCAGATGTGTCAGCAGATACATTTGTAAGTGCTGAACAGAATCAAGATCCTCCAGTTGTGATTGAGGATGCTGATTCTTCTGATGATGAATCTGATGATACTGATTCAGCAAAGTCTGATGCGGTGGTTAAAGATGAGGACATACCTCTTGAGAATTACATTCTATGTGATCCTCCTACCAAACCCGCTAAGACTGTTGCAATCGAGCCTGTGTCTGAGAAAGAGTCGGAGAGTGTGAATTTACTGTACACTCTGGTTGGTGATGATAAGATTTATTCAGACAAAGACTTTCCGATTAAAAATGTTAATCAATCTTTAATCAGTAAAGTTTTTGAAAATTCGACGAGTAAGTTTTTGGGAAAGGCAGGACCACATGTTACAGTTACACAGTGTCCTCCTATTCCAAAGGCTGAAATTCGAAAGCAATTTGGCAACAAGAAATTACCAACAGTGCCAAAACAGCAAAATCACACCAAGCCCAAAAGAAAATCACCGGCTCAAGCCCAAAAGAAGCCGAACCAAAAGAAGAAGAAAAACGTTAACTTTGTGAAATCGACGGGAACAGACAAAATTGAAAAGTTTGAAAATCAATCTAACTTAGATTTTGTCAAGAAAGCTATTGTCGAGAAAAGAAATGAACCAAGCAGTTCAAAACCTAGTACCTCGGGTTCACAAAGTTCAACATCATCGGCTAGACGATCACATGATTCTTCGGGGTTTGTTGAACGAAGGTCATGTTTTGAGTGTGGAACCATTGGGCATATTATTAGAAATTGCCCATATCTTCATAAGCAGAAAGAAAAAGTTGATGATCCCTGTGACCACAATGACCGTAAGCGATCTGTTTCTGTGAAACAAGATCCCCGCCTTATAAAAGAAAGGGAAAAGAAACAGAAACGGAAACAGGTCAAGAAGATCGAAAAAGGCAATTAAAACCGATGTGGTTAACAAAACAGCTGTTTCTGTAAAACCAAACAACTCAAAAACTTCAAACAACAATGGAGTTAAAATTTTAAAGAATAAAATTGGTGAAACAAAACAAGCTTGGAAACCAAAAACGGTTACTGAATCAGGGGGACCATCTCAATTCACCAATCATCAAAGACAAGAAGTTATTGTTATTGATGAAAATGGAAGACCCAAGACCACAATGGCTTGGGTCCCCATCTCCAACTAATTATTTGAGTTCATGTGCAGGGTGTTCCAGGAGGAACTATCAGTAGTCACTGGATTGTTGATAGTGGGGCATCCAGGCACATGACAGGCGACATGAAGCTTCTCTACGACGTCAAATCTATTAGAGGCGGTTATGTTGCTTTTGCTGGAGATAAGGGTGGATACATAACGGGTGAAGGAATGATATCCAACGGGATTGTCAGCTTTGACAAGATCAATTTCGTGCAACAACTTGATCACAATCTTCTTAGTGTTTCTCAAATTTGTGACAAGCAATTCTCAGTACACTTTGATGCTAATGGATGTTATGTGCCCGGCTTCAAAATTCCAAAAGAATGGATTCTCTTGTCGGCTCCAAGGATAAATGATTTATACGTCCTTGACATGAGCCAGGCTATTACTACGTCTGCACAAGCAACATGTTTCGTTTCAAAAGCCACAGAAAAAGACACTATCTCTTGGCATAGACGTATGGGTCACATTCACTTGCGCAAAATGAATCATTTGGTTTCAAATGAATTGGTGAATGGTGTTCCTCTAAAAAATTTCCATCTTCAAGACGTCTGTGTTTCGTGCCAAAAGGGTAAACAAACAAAGAAGAAGCACCCTACAAAGAAGATCAACACGGTGGCAATTCCCCTCGAACGTTTGCACATGGATTTGTTTGGTCCTGTCAAGCACAAAAGTATTCGGGGTGATCAATACTGTCTCGTGATTACTGATGATTATTCAAGATTTTCTTGGGTAGCGTTTATGGCACACAAGAGTGAAACCTTTGGAATTATCAAAAACTTGATCGTTCAGATTGAGAATTTGTACAAGCTAAAGGTTAAGCGGATACGTAGCGACAATGGTACCGAATTCAAGAATCATGCCATGGCGGAGTTTTGCACTGAAAAGGGTATTCTTCATGAATTTAGTGCAGCTTATACTCCTCAACAAAATGGCGTCGCTGAACGTAAGAACCGCACATTGATTGAGACTGCTAGGACAATGTTAGTAGAGTCGCAGTTGCCCATTCCATTCTGGACTGAAGCTGTGGCCTCTGCATGCTATACACTGAACCGAGTCCTTACAGTCAAAAGACATAACAAGACCTGCTTTGAGCTTATCAACAAACGAAAACCAGATCTGTCTTATCTTGAACCGTTTGGAGCTCCTTACACAATGATCGATCCTAATGGAAAGTTTTGGGCAAGAGCAATTGAGGGATACTTTCTTGGGTATGCCACCCCTAACTTACGAGTCTGGAATCTAGAGACTAAAAGGGTCGAGGAATGGTCTGAGGTCAGAGTACAAAGGCACACCTTGCCAGTCAAATGTCCTGGTCAACCTTGGATGTTTGAGTACGATGACTTTTTCAATTCGATCAATGTTGAAGCCGTTGAAGAAAATGCTGCGGCTAGGATGTTTTTCGAGAGTGACAATGCAACAGTTTCACCCGTGGTTCGTCCAATTCTTGTCAATCAAGAACCATCTACTTCGGTGAACAACAATACTCTCAACAATGAGGATTTTCATGATGCAACCGAGTTGAACGAATCTTCAGAGGATGATGAATTTCTAGATGCAGATCAAGAAGCTCCTACAACAGCAGTTCATGGTACTTCAGAGGGTACTCCTCCAGTGGATGCCCACAGAACAGCTGAAGCTATTGCATCATCCTCTTCGTCAATTCCGGGCCTTGATTTGGTTATTGATCTCAATCTCAACAACCTGGGTATCAATATTCCAGTTCGAGATAATCCTGAGACAAGGATTCATAATACCCATCCTCAACAAAACATCATTGGAAATGTGCAAAGTGGCATTCAAACAAGAAACATGTTGCGAAACAACAACAATGCAGGCCTGTATGCAGCAATTCGAGAATCCGGGCAACAAAATGATTGGTCTTTCGCGTGTTATGTCTCACAGGAAGAACCAAGAACTTGGAAAGAAGCCTTGAAAGATAACTCATGGGTGGAAGCCATGCAGGAAGAATTGCAACAATTCCAGAAGCTGGGTGTCTGGAAGCTGGTAGAGAAACCTCCTGGGTACAAGAAGATTGGTACCCGTTGGGTTTTCAAATGCAAAAAGGATGACCGCGGAGTTGTTATCCGAAACAAAGCACGTTTAGTCGTTCAAGGTTTTCGTCAGATAGAAGGCATCGACTACAACGTCGTATGCACCAGTGGCACGTCTCGAAGCAATTCGAATCTTTCTAGCCTATGCGTCCTTCAAAGGATTCAAGGTTTATCAAATGGACGTGAAAAGTGCTTTCTTACATGGTGTGGTGGAAGAAGAGGTATACGTCGAACAGCCTCCAGGTTTTGAAGATCCTATCCATCCCGATCGGGTTTGGTTGCTCAACAAAGCTCTCTATGGTCTACATCAAGCACCGCGAGCTTGGTACGCAACCTTATCACACTATCTGCTGGAGAACGGTTTTCGTAGGGGTCTTATCGACTGTACTCTCTTCATCAAAGAACAAGATGGAGATCTTCTACTGGTACAGGTATATGTTGATGATATTATTTTTGGTTCTACTAATGCTGTCTTGTGTAGGGAATTCGAGCGCATTATGCAGGATAAATTCGAGATGAGTGCTATGGGGGAAATGACCTTCTTCTTGGGCCTTCAAGTTCAACAAACGGAGTCTGGGATATTCATCCATCAGACTAAATATGTTGGTGACATCTTGAACCGGTTCCAGATGTCTGATGCAACGCCCATTGGTACCCCATTGCCAACTAATCACGGAATTACTCCAGACTTGAAGGGTGAAGCTGTTAGTCCCTCAAACTATCGCGCAATGATCGGATCTCTTATGTACCTCACAGCATCAAGGCCAGACATAATGTTCCCAACGTGCCTGCTTGCCAGATATCAAGTTAATCCGAAGGCCTCACATCTTGCAGCTGTTAAAAGGATTTTTCGTTATTTGAAGGCTTACCCGGACACCGGTCTGTGGTACCCTAAGGATAATAACTTTGAATTGGTTGCATTCAGTGATTCTGATTTTGGCGGATGCAAAATCGACGGCAAATCCACAACGGCTGGATGTCAGTTTTTAGGAAATCGCCTAGTCACATGGCAGTGCAAGAAGCAGACATGCGTCGCTACATCAACATGCGAAGCTGAATACATTGCTGCCTCAAGTTGTTGCTCCCAAGTTCTTTGGATCCAACAACAATTGCGGGACTACGGTTTTGAATTCCTAACTACTCCTATTTACGTTGATAATTCTGCTGCTTTAGATATCACTAGAAATCCTGTGCAGCATTCAAAGACCAAACACATCGAAATCAAATATCACTTCATACGTGATTGCTTTGAGAAAAGGCTAATCGATGTTGTTAAGGTCCACACCGATGACCAACGTGCCGACTTATTTACCAAAGCGTTTGACAAATCAAGATTTGACTTTTTATTATTGGTAAACGGCATTAAGGTCAAGCAAGAGTAAAACCAACATTGGAAAATCATTTTTGTAAACACCTTTGTGTTTTTAAATTTGTCTTAGTTTATTGATTTTAGGGGGAGTAAATCCAAAAATATGAAAATCCAAAAACATCGAAAAATTTCAAAAACACAAAAACAATAGAAAATCAAAAATGAGTTTCCTGGCGAGCAAAAGAGAAAGTGATAGTACATCAGTGGTCTATCCAAACCTCTTTAAATCTTAAATAAAAAAAAACGATAAGCAGCTCTATATAAGATGTATCGGTAGGCTCACAATCATTTTAAAGTGTGCAGGGTGATATAAATCTTAAACCGACTGAAGACCAGGTGGGAACCATTCATTGGCATATGGTCTTAGTACCGAAATTTCGTTTGATAGATTGCCGAGGTTCTGAGATATTCGGTCTTTATGCTGCTTATCATCTGGGTATCATGGTTGCTTCTATAAATAGACTAAGTCTAAGATCTTCCATGATACTACACATACGTGTACATAATACATACTGCATTCGACCTCAATAAGTGATAAACAATCACATGTCCATATCAAATAAGTGATAAAATATCACATTATCCGGGAGTCAAGTTCGTCTCTCTGCTGTACGAAAGTACTGACCTGTTCACGGACTTGCTCCTGTGCCCTCATGCATATGAAAATCAAGTTCCTCATAAATAAGTGATTATATCACAAAGGACTTGTTTTCAAATCAAAATAAGTGAGAATCTCACATCATATACGGTCAAACAGATGATAATCGGTATACTCACCGGTAAGATGAACCCTCGTGCATACCTTGATACGGGAATGTGTCGTGATGTGGATGAACACCGGTCGGTAAGTATTAATCATACCCTAACGTATCTCCTAAACATGATTACATCTGATAAGTTGAGCTTAAGTGGACAACAATACCGATAATTGTTATAGGATGCTTATCTTAATATTAACTAACTGAACAACAAGAGCTTTTTGGCATGACCGTACACTGATATGATTCTCTTACCCTCGAAACTCGCAAAAAGAATGTCTGTACATATTTATTTACTGCTTTCAGTCTTTACATTTGAAAAATTCAAAAATGCCAAAAAGATTTTATTTCTACCTTATTTTCGATCGTACGATGTTGGAACTCGAGTCTTCGTTGCCTGAAACCTAAAAGAAAACCAAATTGACTAAATCTTCATAAATGGTCGAAATTTGCATGTTTTGAAAGTTAGAAATTGAAATTGATAAATTTATTAAACTTTCAAACTGTCGGACGGTGTTTGATTGTGACATGGTCATGCGTGTGTCACTTGTTTATGATTAAATATATTCCAAGCAGTGTTCTCATTACGCGTTTAGATTTCTTGCATGTGCAGATTCTAAAGGCTTGGAGAACATGGTCGATGACAAAGCTTTGGAATGAAGACACGACATGAAGGCACTCAAATGATGAAGATGATCGAGTTGCCGCTGGCCATCATCAACTCCACAAGGATCTCACTTCATAAAGATAAAGTATTTCGCGAGCATAACTCTAGGGGGAGCTTATGTTAAGGGGGAGTTTGTTAACACACTTCCTACATGATACGGGTAGTTTGTTGATACACTCTCTGCTTTCAAGACGTGAAGACTTTGAAGATCCTCCGACAATGAAGACTTGAAAGGACATCAGAGTTTTGGGAACTCGAAGACCAAAGACCGTCGAAGTTCGAGACGAGTCTACAATTATAGAAGATCAAGACAAAGCTACAGCCAAGGGGGAGTTTGTTGGTGCACTTGTGTCTGTACTTTGTCTGTATTCGGTCACGATGTAAACGATGTCCTGGTTAGTGTTGTAAGTTGACCAAGTCAACCATCCTCCGGTTTGACTTGGACAACAGTTTGTAAATGTTGTAAGATGTTCTGTGTCGAAGGATAGCTCATCGAAGGATATTGTAGATCCTTCGATGACATCGAAAGATAGGCTACGAAGGATAATGTTGGACTTCGAAGGATATGCAATCCTTCGAAGTATATGTGGATCATTCGAACAGTTTTGTCATCGATAGATGATCTTTCGATCATCTATCGGATCCTTCGGACCAGACATCATGGGCTGGGTATATATATACCCATGCAGTGTATGTGTTAGACAGTTCTGATAGTGCACACCCGAGAGATAGAGAGATTGTTGAGAGCATCCTGTCAAAACACACACACACACTTTGAGAGTTTGCAAGTTAGATTTGTAAACATTGTGCTTGTAACCGGAACCTTCATTCGTATTAATACAGTGGTGTTAATCGGTGAATCCTTGTGTGTTTGTGTTTATACTTGCTTCATCCCGGTTTGCTTGCTAGCTTGGATTCCGCACTCGCTAGTGGGTTTGTATAACAAGGTTTAGGTTCGTCATCCTCCGTAGAGGGACCTACACTCTATTTATAGGCTTTACAAGTTGGGGTTAAGTATATAGAGGGATGGGGGTTAAGTATATGGATAGTCATATAATAAATATGTAATAATTCATAACATTTCTTACTTTTATGTTCATTTCTCTAGTTTTATTAGTAACATTCTGTTTCTTAGTTCTTACTTTTATGTTCCTTTCTCTAGTTTTGTTTATACTTTTACTAATCTCTACTAGCCTACCATAATACGCACAAGGTTACGACTCCTACAGTCATGTATATAATCGATGATGAAAATAAAAGCACAAACTGCACAACGTTATCCCCAACTATCTAAACTCAATCTTATCCCCAGTATCCATACCATAATATTACCGCACCCAGACTCCTTCAATCAAATCATAAAATAATACCCCCTATATCAATCATATAGATGGTTTATAGCTCCAAAGGAGAAGAGAAGAGAAGAGTAGAATGATACTAATTACCAATAAATTGATAATCATTTCACACAATTAGCTAATTAACTAATAGTAGAGTAGAATGATACTAACTACCAAAAATTGGATCTCACAACACCTAGAAGTCCTTGGAAAATTAAGCATTTGTGCAGCTAACCGCTTTTGTTCTTTTATGCGTAAGTTTTCCCAAGTGATTGTTACCATCTTCAAAACCTCTGCATTCCTCAACAAGTATTTCAGAAGCTCCATATCATACTTCCTCCCGTCGCATTTCAAATATTTCAAGGTTGTAAGGCTCCTCCGGACACAAGCAGGAACCCACTTCGGGTAACTCCAAAAATCGTTCGGATTCTGAAAGTTTTTAACAATTGTAAGATAAACCAAACCGAAATTATATAGGGGTAAAAAAGTAATTAGGTATATAGAAAAAATCGTAAAAGATATCAATCAAAAAAGCTCAATCAAGTACCTTTTCAATACATAAATGTTCCAACTGGGGAGAACAATGGAGTAATTTAAGGATTAGTTTAGGCTCCCAAATATCCTTCAACTCCAAGTGCTTCATATTCGAAAAGACAGGAAGACGCAGATCTCGACTACTTGAAACTTTAATAAAGAATGAAGTTATAGTTAGTGCAAGAAAATAGAATTAAACACTATCTAACAAACAACATTAAAGGTTGAACGCACTGATGTCAATAAGATGGAAACTTGCACATTGAAGTGAAAGCGATTGAACTCCCCTAATTCCTTTTAGAAGACCATCCAACAGATAACAACGGTATTCTTTTTCACGAATTGAAACAGATGCCTCAATCAAAGACGACAAATCTTCCATGACAAAAGACGAGTACAATACTCCACCAACAAATAGATATACAAGATTAGGGACATTTAAAACAACTTTGTTTCTAACATCCTTGGTAACATATGCATATGTTAGTTTCAGCCGTTTCAAAGTAGGGATATTGTATTTGAACTCTTTCTCATCACCACAGTCTTTTACTTCCAAAGACAAATTTTCAATTACCGGACAACCATGAATAAGGTTAAACGCAATGAGAAAAGGAGTCTTCCATAAAACAATGTCAAGAGTTTTCAGGCAAGGAAGATTGACCGGAGACTGAGGCCCCCAAATATGGTACATACGGCCACTAAGACCTATACTCAATTTTGTCAGTGTCTTGCAAGTTAAAAGACTTAAAGGCAACTCAAGCCGGATAACGTGTATGTCAAACTCGCGTACGTTTAACCTGACTGCCCAATCAATCCAACTTGATACCTTTGACACGGGGGCTCGAATTTTAGAAAAGTGTAACCGAAATAATTCAACTTGGGACATTTGGCGAGATTCCAGTGCCCGATCCACAAAATTTAACAATATATCTAAACCATGGATGGGATCACTATGAATATCATCAAAGTCAAGGTTTGTGACAAACATCCAACTGTACCTCCATCTTTTGGATAAAATGCTAGTTTGAACAGCAGATTTCATAGGTATTAGAGAGAGTATGTGCGAAAGAATATCTTGAGGCAACCCGCTAAGCCTGTCGTCTACACTCTCACTTATAGAACTTATATTCGCTCCCTTATTATTCTGAACAAACAAACAAACAAATAAATATCAGAACATGCATATTGGCATCAGAAAGTAACCAATAGTAATCCTATTTTAAACATTCAGTCAAAAACATGCTTCTATAAACATGTAAATTAGGGTTTTATTACGTGACTCAAAGGATTGTTGTAAATCCGCCTACCCAAAAATAATAACACCAGAGGATTTTTTTTGCTGAAACTAACCAATTGTAGTTGTATTTTAACCGTCTAATAAAAAAGCAGGGTCTTATTTACATGTAAATTAGTGTTTTATTATGAAACTATAAAAACTGTCAATGTACATTCAAAGATGAAAACCTAATCAACTGGATCCTTACCTGTACAGATGACAAGAAAAGCAATTAGGGTTTGGGATTTCAAAGTAAAATCCTAATAGAAACACGGTTTGAAAGTTTCATGAGCACGATCACTTGATATAAAACGCCGTTGTCTCAGTGGCCGTTATCTTTATTTACTTTTTGTCCTATGATTCTGGCCCACGGTTTCTTTTAATGTATTCTGGCCCAATAAGTGTTATAAGCCCAAAACAGTATTAATATATTTGGTACTAGGTTATTACCCGTGAATAGTCACGGGTTCAAAATTTTTTTTTTTTTTTTTTTGAAACTTAACTGTACATATATACGAACAAATGAAAAATGCGTGAAGAATAAGATGGATTAATTAGTGTTAACGTCTTGAAATTTAAATACTTATAAAACATAGGACTAACAAAAGAAAGTTGATCATATATAATTAAAAGAATATTAGATAATTGGAGGCCTAACTTCTTGTTTAACATATGCAAGATGTCGTTCTCGAGGACGAATCAAAGCTTCTATCCCTTAAAAAACTGTCATATCCAACTTTGACTAAGAAATCATGTCAAATACAATAAAGTGTTCATGTTCAATTGACATGTCTTGTTATGTTACTCACAGGGTTGGACCATTTAAATGAGAAATACAACAAATGTAAAATAAAAACACTATCTATAGCTACCCAAACGTAATATAAAAACAACAATTTTTTTTTTTTTTTTTTTTTGCAAAGTGTCCACCAAATTAGTCAAACCAAAAATACTAAAATTTAATATATTTGAATAAACAAACATTTACAATACACTGTCGAGGGACATTAGAATTGTTGGAACATACCGCCAACAAATAGGTATTCAAGATTAGGGACGTTTAATACAACTTTTTTGGTAACCAATGCACATACTCTTTGCAATGTTAGTTTCGGTCGTTTCAAAGTAGGAATATTAAATATGTAACCTTTTTCTTCCTCGTGAATTCCTACTCCCAAAGATAAACTTTCAAGGACTAGGCAACCACGAATGAGTTCAAATGCATTGACAAAAGGATTTTTACGAAGAAAAGGATTTTCACGAACAGCGATGTCAAGAGTTTTCAAACAAGGAAGATTGACCAGACTCGGACACTCCCAAACAAGTGAAGTAGGATTTCCACGACCTATTCTTAACTTTGTGAGCGTCTTGCAAGTGAAAAGGCTTAAAGGCAGCTCAAAAATGAGAACTCGTATGTCAATGTCACAAACGTTTAACCTCACCGCCTTATCAATCCAATATGATACGCTTGTCCTTTTAACCCATTTAGTAGGAAAGTGTAACCGGAATGAGTGGATTTGGGACGATTTGCAATTCTCCATCACACGGTCCACAAATTTTGACAAGACTATCTCACTATGGAAAGAGTGAATATCATCAAAGTCAAGATTGTTGACTGACATCCAAGTGTACCTCCATCTTTTTTGACAAAATGCTAGTTCGCACAGAAAATTTTGTAGGCATTAAAGATAGTATTTGTGAAAGAGTTTTTTCGGGTAACCCGCTAAGCCTATCGTCTACATTAATCTATTCCGGCCCATACATGGCACCAACCCTAATACGAGCTGATGAGATAGTGAGCTTCATCAAATTTCATATAATTAATTACGTTTATTATGAGTTGTCAAAATTCACTATTTCATTCATTAGCTTAAAAATTGCTAAAACAATCCATGTGGTTTCACTTTCGAAACTATTACAGTCCACCCTCACTAACGTCATCCAATTATTCTATTGGTTTATTTGAAATGACTATAATGTCTCTGTTATTAAAAAAATAAAATAAATAAAGAATTAGTTACGTTTTTCATCCTTGTGGTGTGTTAAAATAACCACTACAGTCTATTAGTTCTAACAATTACCAAAACAGTATCAATACTTTCACAACTTCCACCTTCAACTCACAAACAATGGGGATTAACTTCATCTATCTAATATCCTTTACTCTACTCTTCGCTCTCTCTGTTTCCTCAAATCCAGCTGGAAGATCACCTGCTCCGGCTCCATACTCTCCCCCACTTCATCCATCTTTAACATCTCTCACCACCACACACACATACCTGAACGAAAACCACATTCACCGCCCATTATGCCCACCACTGTCATGAAACTACCACCCACCCCCACCCCACGCCTACCCCCACACCCTATGGTTATTCTATTCAAACAAATCATTGGCCAACTCCTTTTCTACCGATGAATTCTACCAACTCCTACCACTACACAGGGCACCACTCATACTTCATACCCACCCCTCAAGTTTTTCAGGTATGCCTCAAGTTTTGCTACGGACGTCGATTGTGATGGGGAAAATTAGGTGGCCATATCTGAAGTGTCACACCCCAACCGATGGCAGAATCATCGGGGCGCGGCACTAAGCGAAACAGATTGTCCAGAAGTTTCCACAACAACTATCATACAAATTCAGTTAAATGATACGTCCCATACCGTATCCCAAATAAATAACAAGCTATCATAGAAAGCAACTAAACAATTTAACGCTGTTCCGACAACTCAGATTTAATTATTACAACCCAAATAAAATATTGTTCGATGTTTCTAAGACCCCTATTTTGTGGACCCCTCTGACTACAATGCCAGTGGCAAGATCTACAGATAAATATGACCCCGGATCAGGTTCGTGGACAAGGGCCATAGGTTGCAGGCTCCTAGAAGCTTATTATTGCCTCGCTTTCCTAGCAAGCTAACACCTTAAACACCTGTCACATACGTTAAAATAAAGTCAATACATATAATGTAAAGGTGAGCACAAAGGTTTGATATAGCATATAGAGTTCGAATAGTTTACGCATAACCAGGCACGTACACAAGGAAAAACGATGCATGTAAATTATCAACATGGGAGCATCGGTACCAACGACTGCGGGTTGACTGTCCGAGACAGTTCGCAATACATGATTACCACCGTAATCCATGCAAGTAATTGTCCTTAGCAACCCCCGTGTGAACGTTTGCTGAGTCCAAACTATAGTACTATGTTGCTAAAGCAGGTAGATAGCACTCCACGTGTAAACATAACAAACAACAATCATTTAGTCAAGTAGCACATGCAAATAGGTTAGCGTTCAAATAGTTTGTGTTGAATGTGATTTTGATAGTTTACGTATGTAACACCCAAAAGTGCTGAAAGCAAAAAGGGATCGAGTATACTCACAGTGGTTTGGTATGGATTGAAGGGAGCACTGAGAATAAGTTAGCCTGAATAGTTCGATAGCATAACGATGAGTAACGAGTGATAATGGATCGATTGGGCCGTTCGATCGGACAGCTGGTTCGATCGGACGGGCTGTTCGACCGGTTTGAAAGTCCGTTTGAACATTCCCATTCGATCGGCCGGCTGGCTGATCGGCTGGTCCTTTCAAGTGGATTGTGTCTTCCTTTAATGAAAAGGATGTGTTTGTGTATGATGGTTTGAACTTTTGAAGTTTTTGCAGCATTACCTTTCAAGTTGGTCGATCGAACGGACCGTTCGATCGGTTAGTCCAACCGATCGGTTTGCATTATGGACTTGGCAATGTGTCACTCGATCGAGTGGCATGCTCGATCGGGTGACATTCCAATGTTTCGAAAAGGTTAAGTGTTGAAGTGTAATATGTCATGATTCGACGAGTAATGTTTACAATCGAGTGGCGTAATCGATCGATCATCACCTTGTCAATATCACACTTTGTGAGTTTGTGGGCCCAGCTGCTAGTCGATCGGTTGGCCCGGTCGATCAGCTGGTATAGTTCGTTCGGTTGGGCTGTCCGATCGGACAGCCAAACCGTTCGGCCAGCATTTCTGACCTGGTTAGCCTATCTTCTAACACTTGGTTATTTTGATTGTTTGGTGTGATTTGGAGATAGTTTGATGACGAGTTAAACCACAAAACCTAAGTCTTTACTTGGTTCACTGACTCGGGCAGGAATCACCCAAGTCCGGTCAGTGAGCGTTTCAGAACCTAAGTTTAACGTTTAACCCGAAATCGGTAAATCTCGTGGTAAAATTCGAATCTTGAACCATGTGTTTGTTTAGAATGACCCATAAGTCGGTTCAAGTTCCGTCTTCACCGGTTTGAGTGTAAAAGAGTTGAAAGATTGATGAAAATCCATCTTCCAATCCCTTTCCACCGTGAAATGTTAAGATCTTTGGTAGATTTTAAGTTATTTATGTGGAAATCGGTTAGATCTAAGCTAACCACAGTGGAATGATGCCAAATCTTGATGTTCTTGAAGAACACCATGATGACATCACCCAAGAACACTTAGATCTTGGTGATTTCACGGTTGAAATCCAAGTTTTGAAAGATAGAAAGGTGTAGAATCAATAGGTGAACAAAATCGTACAAGATTGGGAGTAAAACACTTACCGGATTGAGAGAAATCTGAGAAATAGTGAAGAGAAGAGGCTGGTCGGTCAGAGCTTTTCCAAAAGTGGAAAGAATGACAATGACAGCCCTATTTATAGGCTTCCAAAAGAGGAAAGGCCCATTCGTTCGGACAGCATTCCTGGTCGAATGGGCTGCTCGATCGAACAGCCTGTTCGATCGGCTAGTCCTGTTCGATCAGGATGTCCTGTTCGATCAGAATGTCCCTTTTTGAGCGTTTCGCGATGATTTTTGATATTTCGATGGGGAATTGAGTAGGATAGAGTTTCTATTCAAATTACTTTTAGTCCCAACTACTATATCTAACCTACAAGCATCCTTACAACATAATTCAAGTTCGATTTCGATTGGGTTTGATTATCCTTCGAGTCTTGATTTGATTTGATTGATTCACCACGCACTTCAATGTAAAGGTAAACATGCACAAGTAACACGTAAGGCACACACACGTATAACAGTACTAAAATTCCCACACTTGTGTTCGATGATTGATTCGATTAGTTTGATTACTGATTGATTAACTTTATCGCATTGTTACTTCCTATTATTCACAGTCGGTCGTTGATTCGCGGTTAGATTATCGATCGTTTACTTTGCTTATACAACACTTACTCAACATAATACGAAAATTAAAATGAAACTAAATAAAATAATTTTTAAACCATCTTTAATTCCAATCACAGTCAACACTTGACTTTGACTTTGACTTTTGGAAAACACGGGGTGTTACAGCCTCCCCTCCTTTAGGGAATTTCGTCCCGAAATTAGGCTGAGAGCCGTACATCGCCGTGTGATTTTACCAATTTGACGCTTCAGATCTATCTAAATAACTGCGGGTACTTGGCCTTCATGTCGCTTTCGAGTTCCCAAGTGAACTCCGCGCCCCGCTTGCCTTCCCATCGGACTTTCACGATCGGAATGCGAGAGCGTCTGAGTTGCTTGGTCTGGCGGTCCATGATCTCGACAGGCTTTTCCACGAAGTGTAACGTCTCGTTAACCTGAAGATCGTCCAGCGGTATTATCGCATCGTGATCAGCTAAGCACTTCCGAAGGTTTGATACATGGAAAGTCGGGTGGACGTTGCTGAGTTCCTCCGGTAAATCGAGTCTGTAGGCAACTTTTCCGATTCTTTCCAGAATCCTAAAAGGTCCAACATATCGCGGCGCGAGTTTCCCTTTCTTGCCGAATCGGACTACACCCTTCCAAGGTGATACCTTTAGGAGTACATAGTCACCGACTTCGAATTCAAGGGGCTTGCGTCGATTATCGGCGTAACTCTTTTGTCTTTCCCGAGCTTTCACCAAGTTTTCCCTGATCTGATGGATCTTGTCGGTCGTTTCTTGTAGAATCTCGGGACCGGTTAACTGGGAATGACCGATCTCGTGCCACACAATAGGCGAACGACATCTCCTACCATACAAGGCTTCGAATGGTGCCATCTGGATGCTGGAATGGTAGCTATTGTTGTACGAAAATTCGACTAATGGCAGGTGTTTGCTCCAACTACCACCAAAATCAATAACACACGCACGGAGCATGTCTTCCAGAGTACGGATCGTTCTTTCAGTCTGTCCGTCGGTTTGTGGGTGGAATGCGGTACTCAAATTCAGCGTCGTACCAAGAGCCGCTTGAAATGTTTCCCACAATCTCGAAGTAAACCGAGCGTCATGATCAGAGATGATGTCTCGAGGCGTACCATGATTCTTAATGATCTCGTCAGTGTAGATTTGGGCTAGTTTGGCCACCTTATAGTCTTCTCGTATTGGCAGAAAGTGGGCTGATTTGGTTAGACGGTCGACTATAACCCAAATGCTGTCGTGACCTGATGGCGTGGTCGGAAGCTTAGTTATGAAATACATAGCTATGCTCTCCCACTTCCATACGGGTATCGACGGTTGTTCGAGTAAGCCGGAAGGTCTTTGATGTTCAGCCTTGACTCTGGCACAAGTTATGCAGCTACCAACGTATAGAGCGATATCTCGTTTCATCCCAGGCCACCAGTACTTGTAGCGTAGGTCCTGGTACATCTTGTCTGCACCGGGATGAATGAAGTATCGGGATTTGTGGGCTTCATTCATGATGATCTTTCGCAAATCTGTCCTTCTCGGAACCCAGATTCGGTCTAGATAGTAGAATATCCCATTGGCCTTGCTTTCGAGATGATCTCCATCGTGATAGATTCTCTCCCACTTCAATGTACGCTCGTTGAAGCATGCATGTTGTGCTTCACGGATGAGAGCTTCAAGGTTATACTGCGCTTGGATGTTTCGAACACCTAGCACGTAATTCTTCCTGCTGAGTGCGTCCGCAACTACATTCGCTTTGCCTGGGTGATAACGAATCTCGCAGTCGTAATCATTGAGGAGTTCTACCCATCGGCGTTGACGCATATTGAGTTCTTTCTGATTAAAGATATGTTGTAAGCTCTTGTGATCGGTGAAGATCGTACACTTTGTACCATACAGGTAGTGTCGCCAAATCTTTAACGCAAAGATAACTGCGCCTAGCTCGAGGTCATGGGTTGTATAGTTCTTCTCGTGGATCTTGAGCTGTCGAGAAGCGTAAGCTATAACCTTGTCTCATTGCATGAGAACACAGCCGAGACCAAGGTTCGAAGCATCACAATAGACAACGAAATCGTTGCTTCCATCGGGCAGTGTAAGAATCAGTGCATGGCATAGCATGTGTTTGAGGGTTTGGAAGGCAGTCTCTTGTGCAGTTCCCCACACGAAAGGCTTGTCCATATGAGTAAGTGAGGTAAGCGGCACAGCGATCTTAGAGAATCCTTCGATGAATCGTCGGTAATATCCTGCTAATCCGAGAAAAGAGCGAACTTCTGACAGATTCTTAGGCGTAATCCAACCTTTAACTGCCTCGATCTTCACGGGATCAACGTGTATACCCTGACTATTCACAATGTGACCCAGAAATTGAACCTCCTCCAGCCAGAATTCACACTTGGAGAACTTGGCGTAGAGTTGATTTCCCTGAAGTAACTCGAGAACCAACCGCAAATGCTGCGCATGTTCGGCCCTCGACCTGGAATAGATCAAGACATCGTCGATAAACACGACGATGAAACGGTCTCGGAAAGGCTTACACACGCGATTCATCAGATCCATGAAAACCGTGGGTGCGTTTGTCAAACCAAAAGGCATAACAACGAATTCGTAATGGCCATATCGGGTTCGGAAAGCGGTTTTGGGTATGTCTTCCTCTTGAATCCGCAACTGATGATAACCTGAGCGTAGATCGATCTTTGAGAAGCATTGAGCACCTTGTAACTGGTCAAACAAATCGTCGATTCTGGGCAAGGGGTATCGGTTCTTGATAGTTAGCTTATTCAACTCCCGGTAATCGATGCACATTCGGAACGACCCATCCTTCTTTTTGACGAAAAGGACTGGTGCGCCCCAAGGAGAAGTGCTCGGGCGAATAAAGCCTTTTTCAAGTAATTCTTGGAGTTGGTTCGAGAGTTCTCGCATCTCGGATGGAGCGAGTCGGTAAGGAGCTTTGGCTACGGGATTGGCTCCAGGAATGAGGTCGATTCGAAAGTCAATATCACGACTTGGAGGTAATCCAGGAAGATCATCAGGAAACACCTGAGGAAACTCTCGGAAAACTGGAACATCTTTGACTTCAACTTTCTTTTTCTTGTCCTCCTCCGCTACAACAATGTTGGCCAAGAAGGCTCGATATTCCTTGCGGAGATATTTGCTGGCTTGAAGACATGACATGAGCTTGAGACCTTTCGCAGCAGTTTCACCATACACACATAGAATATCACCACTTGCTAACACAAATCGAATCATTTTATCGAAGCACACAACTTCAGCATGGTTTTCGCGAAGAAAGTCCATGCCTACTATGATATCGAAACTTCCGAGCTGCATCGGAATGAGGTTGATAGGGAAGATATGATTATTGAGCTCGAGAGTACAATCACGGAGCACAGAATTTACAGCGATGGTTCTTCGGTAGCGACTTCAACTTCGAATGACGACGAAAGATAAGAGCGCTTACGACTAAGAAGCTTCTCGAATTCAAATGACACAAAGCAGTTATCGGCTCCAGTATCAAACAAACATGATGCATATATACCATTCACAAGGAACGTACCATTGACCACGTTGTTGTCAGCTTGAGCCTGACGTGCATTGATGTTGAAGGTTCTGGCGTGAGCTGCTGGCTGTTGTTGCTGAGGCTGCTGTTGTTGTTGTTGTTGTTGGGGCTGTTGGGCTTCTTGCTTGACTACCCTGTTCGGGCACCGGTTTGCAAAGTGGTTAAGGTCACCACATGCAAAGCAGGTCCGAACATTTGCTGCTGGGGCCTGAGCGGCTTGCTGGACTTGTGGAGCAGGGAGTAGAGCCTGATTGACAGCGGCTTGAGCTTGGGCTTGACGGGGACCATAGCGACAACTCGCAGTGAAATGCCCGTAGAGGTTGCAGTGAGTGCAGAATCGTCAAGCCACACCCACTGGATGATGATAGGAACACGTTGGGCAGAGTGGATGGGGGCCGGTGTACGCACGCTTAGCTGGCGGCGCATTGATCACTGGAGCGGTGCGCTGTGGTTGCTGCTGTTGCACTGGCACGGACTGAAGAGGAGCAGCATTGGTTGCGGCAGCGCAACTCTTGTTCTTCTTCCTCCTTCTTGAAGACTTGGAGGCTTGAGCAGTGGTGTTGTCGGTTGATGCGGTGGTAACTTGATGCAGAGACTTGGCTTGCTTATCCCAGAAACCAGCCTTCACCCGCTTGTCGTTAATCTCAGCGGCGAGCAGGTAGGTTTCCTCGATCGTTGCGGGCTTGGAGGCGTGAACAAAATCCGCGACACAGTCTGGAAGAGCACGGATGTATTTCTTGATGGTCATATCGGGAGTCTTGACCTGGTCGGGACATATAATGCTCAACTGCTTGAAGTGAGCAGTGAGACCAGCATTGTCTCCCTCTTTCTGCTTGATACTCCAGAATTCATCCTCCAACTTTTGGCGTTCGTGGGGAGGACAGAACTCGTCCATCATGATCGCTTTCAATTCCTCCCACGTCAGTTCGTATGCTGCGTCGTTTCCGCGCTTGTTTCTTTCGGCGGTCCACCAGTCCAAAGCACGAGACTGGAAGACACCAGTAGCATTGAGAGTACGGAGGTGATCAGGGCATCCGCTTTGTCGGAGGTAACTTCCACTGAGTCAAAGCAATGAAACAGGGTTGTAGGGCCATCTTCACCGGTGAACTCCTTTGGTCCACATGCCTTGAATTGTTTGAAGCTAAAAGTAGCTTTGTTGGAATCCTTGGGCGTGACAATTCGGGATTCCTCTGATGATTTGCTTGCGTTCTCGAACACATCACTGACGGCTTTTTCTACAGTCTTTGAGATGATCGCGGCGAGACGTCGATCTCTCTTTTCCTGACGGGTAAGACGTTGGCGAGACATGGATGACGACATGGTCTGCAATAGACATCGCCACAGAGCTCAACACAACGAATTCGAATCTCATCTCACACGTCTTAGATTACTAAAGCTTAGAATCACGCCGTATCGTACAACACGTAGCACGTATAATCATAAAAGCACGGAATACACAAAGTTCACGTATTCACAGATGCACATAATCACAGAAGCACATAAGCACATAAGCAAGTAGACACGAAAACACGTAAAACACATTCACGTTTTAGCACAGAAGCAGTTATGATCACGAAACCTTCCTAGTAGCGCATTATGTACCCTACTTATTTCTGAATTCACAAGCTTTCGAGTATAGCGGTCGCGTAAGTCACGGCGTATCATAATACTATCGTCTAGATTTGCTTTATCTGGGAATCGAATCGAAGTAGGATAGCAATACAAGTCGTGCGGATTGATAAAATCGAATAATCAACGGAAATATAAAACACGTAAACAGGCAAACATCTAAAATCAGCAAGGCAACACTTAAAATCAAAAGGTAGATTGTCTGCGGCTACTAGACATTGACTAACCACGGCAATTCAACTATTCACAGTGGACTTGTCGTCACTTTCAACTCTAGGGGTAGTGTTCCTGCCTCAGTCCTCGGGCATTATGCACACGTTCCCTAGGTCATACTTGTGAGTTCAGGTCGTTGGAGTCCGTCAATTGCCTTGGCGAGATAAAATAAATTTGGAACAACTGCCAAGGTTAGGGTTTCACCCCTAGCTTAGCAATTTCTTCCTTGTTTCAAGAAAATCCAGAGGAAAATTTGCATCAGATTGCGGGTTTCAGCCCTGATTTTGTATAATTTTTCCCCGTTTGTTGATAGAAAATCACACATAAATAATCGGCAAAATCCAACAATTTAGGCAGGAATTTACGGCTTTCACACCTAATCCTGTCCAAACTGCAGATTTTGGCTTGGAGTTCGAGTGCAGTGATAGGATAGAATGAACAACATGAATAAGCACATAAACTGGTCTCTTGGTTCCTAGCTATAGTCTAGGTCTCTAAGACAGCGACCCGGACTAGGTCGTGTCTAACCTAATTCCCTATAGTTATGGCTCAGATACCAATCTGTCACACCCCAACCGATGGCGGAATCATCGAGGCGCGGCACTAAGCGAAACAGATTGTCCAGAAGTTTCCACAACAACTATCATACAAATTCAGTTAAATGATACGTCCCATACCGTATCCCAAATAAATAACAAGTTATCATAGAAAGCAACTAAACAATTTAACGTTGTTCCGACAACTCAGATTTAATTATTACAACCCAAATAAAATATTGTTCGATGTTTCTAAGACCTCTATTTTGTGGACCCCTCTGACTACAATGCCAGTGGCAAGATCTACAGATAACTATGACCCCGGATCAGGTTCGTGGACAAGGGCCATAGGTTGCGGGCTCCTAGAAGCTTATTATTGCCTCGCTTTCCTAGCAAGCTAACACCTTAAACACCTGTCACATACGTTAAAATAAAGTCAATACATATAATGTAAAGGTGAGCACACAGGTTTGATATAGCATATAGAGTTCGAATAGTTTACGCATAACCAGGCACGTACACAAGGGAAAACGATGCATGTAAATTATCAACATGGGACCATCGGTACCAACAACTGCGGGTTGACTGTCCGAGACAGTTCGCAATACATGATTACCACCGTAATCCATGCAAGTAATTGTCCTTAGCAACCCCCGTGTGAACGGGTGCTGAGTCCAAACAATAGTACTATGTTGCTAAAGCAGGTAGATAGCACTCCACGTGTAAACATAACAAACAGCAATCATTTAGTCAAGTAGCACATGCGAATAGGTTAGCGTTCAAATAGTTTGTGTTGAATGTGATTTTGATAGTTTACGTATGTAACACCCAAAAGTGCTGAAAGCAAAAAGGGATCGAGTATACTCACAGTGGTTTGGTATGGATTGAAGGGAGCACTGAGAATAAGTTAGCTTGAATAGTTCGATAGCATAACGATGAGTAACGAGTGATAATGGATCGATTGGGCCGTTCGATCGGACAGCTGGTTCGATCGGACGGGCTGTTCGACCGGTTTGAAAGTTCGTTTGAACATTCCCATTCGATCGGCCGGCTGGCTGATCGGCTGGTCCTTTCAAGTGGATTGTTTCTTCCTTTAATGAAAAGGATGTGTTTGTGTATGATGGTTTGAACTTTTGAAGTTTTTGCAGCATTACCTTTCAAGTTGGTCGATCGAACGGACCGTTCGATCGGTTAGTCCAACCGATCGGTTTGCATTATGGACTTGGCAATGTGTCACTCGATCGAGTGGCATGCTCGATCGGGTGACATTCCAATGTTTCGAAAAGGTTAAGTGTTGAAGTGTAATATCTCATGATTCGACGAGTAATGTTTACAATCGAGTGGCGTAATCGATCGATCATCACCTTGTCCATATCACACTTTGTGAGTTTGTGGGCCCAGGTGCTAGTCGATCGGTTGGCCCGGTCGATCAGCTGGTATAGTTCGTTCGGTTGGGCTGTCCGATCGGACAGCCTAACCGTTCGGCCAACATTTCTGACCTGGTTAGCCTATCTTCTAACACTTGGTTATTTTGATTGTTTGGTGTGATTTGGAGATAGTTTGATGACGAGTTGAACCACAAAACCTAAGTCTTTACTTGGTTCACTGACTCGGGCAGGAATCACCCAAGTCCGGTCAGTGAGCGTTTCAGAACCTAAGTTTAACGTTTAACCCGAAATTGGTAAATCTCGTGGTAAAATTCGAATCTTGAACCATGTGTTTGTTTAGAATGACCCATAAGTCGGTTCAAGTTCCGTCTTCACCGGTTTGAGTGTAAAATAGTTGAAAGATTGATGAAAATCCATCTTCCAATCCCTTTCCACCGTGAAATCTTAAGATCTTTGGTAGATTTTAAGTTATTTATGTGGAAATCGGTTAGATCTAAGCTAACCACAGTGGAATGATGCCAAATCTTGATGTTCTTGAAGAACACCATGATGACATCACCCAAGAACACTTAGATCTTGGTGATTTCACGGTTGAAATCCAAGTTTTGAAAGATAGAAAGGTGTAGAATCAATAGGTGAACAAAATCGTACAAGATTGAGAGTAAAACACTTACCGGATTGAGAGAAATCTGAGAAATAGTGAAGAGAAGAGGCTGGTCGGTCAGAGCTTTTCCAAAAGTGGAAAGAATGACAATGACAGCCCTATTATAGGCTTCCAAAAGAGGAAAGGCCCATTCATTCGGACAGCATTCCTGGTCGAATGGGCTGCTCGATCGAACAGCCTGTTCGATCGGCTAGTCCTGTTCGATCAGGATGTCCTGTTCGATCAGAATGTCCCTTTTTGAGCGTTTCGCAACGATTTTTGATATTTCGATGGGGAATTGAGTAGGATAGAGTTTCTATTCAAATTACTTTTAGTCCCAACTACTATATCTAACCTACAAGCATCCTTACAACATAATTCAAGTTCGATTTCGATTGGGTTTGATTATCCTTCGAGTCTTGATTTGATTTGATTGATTCACCACGCACTTCAATGTAAAGGTAAACATGCACAAGTAACACGTAAGGCACACACACGTATAACAGTACTAAAATTCCCACACTTGCGTTCGATGATTGATTCGATTAGTTTGATTACTGATTGATTAACTTTATCGCATTGTTACTTCCTATTATTCACAGTCGGTCGTTGATTCGCGGTTAGATTATCGATCAATTACTTTGCTTATACAACACTTACTCAACATAATACGAAAATTAAAATGAAACTAAATAAAATAATTTTTAAATCATCTTTAATTCCAATCACAGTCAACACTTGACTTTGACTTTGACTTTTGGAAAACACGGGGTGTTACATGAAGAAACGGAGAGCGTGAAAAGTAAAGTGAATGATACTGGTACTGTTTTGACAATTTTTAGAATTAATGGACAGTAATTGTCACACCCGTATTTTTCCACGTGTCACCGGTGGGCCCGGTGGGGGTTCCGTGACGTAGTTGACATAGTTGATATCGTCATAGTCAAACAATACAAAATATAAATGCACAGCGGAAGCAAAAGATAGATTTATTTCAACCGAATAAAATTGTAATATCAAGTATCACAACAGTTGAAATAGATCCACAGGCGGATCAAAACAAAGAGGAAACTTTTATTCAACAGAAATCATGCATCCTAAGCTTGTGAGACTTTTATTGATGCTAAGAAGTGGCCAACCTATTACGCGTAGTACCTGCACTTAGCCTTTTTGGAAAATACGTCAGTTTTCACTGGTAAATACAATTTAATTGACTCATTTTGAAAAGGTTTAAAAATTTATTTGAATGCCCGCGGCACAAAACTTTTTATAACTTGGGATAATTATTTGCTTATAATCTTGTAAAAGAATTACATGTTTGTTATGCGTTCAGTTGTCCGGGTCATGCCGGGTTAAAGATTAATAGACACACCACTTAGTATAGTTCTGCCGCGAAACTTCTCTGGTACCGATGATTATACTTTATTGATTTGAATGCACTACGGGTGTACGCCAACACCCGTGTGCTAAGGTCGTGGCCATTCTGTCACACCCTGGTTTTGCGGAAGCGTGGGTTAATTTGGTGTGACTTCTTAATACCATAGCTTAATCACAACAACGCTATATGAAAGTAAAACCTTGTAGATCATCCATTGATTTAAGTTCTAAAGTAAAAATACCACATCATTGTTTTAAAACGTCGACACATGCAACGGAATTACAACATAACAAAATAAAAACATTGTTCATAAGACATTACCACAAACTTAAAACAGACGCAGTTTAAGAAATGTGACTCGTCCAGGTAAAAGCCACAACCCCTAAACTTGGATGATCCCATAACTCTAACGCAGCGTGAAAGCATAGCACACCGTGCCAGATCCTTAATTCCGTGAGATACATGTAAGTTGGAAAAAATCAACAAAAATGTTGAGCGAGTTCATGTGTAGTGAGTATGTAAAACCTTTGTAAGTATAAAAATCCCTGTAATGTAGCAAATAAGGAAATAAAGAGATCACCAATGGTTTGCAACGCCATTGATATGTGTGAAGTGCAGTAGGAAGACTCAAACCTAGCAGATTTTTGCGTCGGGCTCAAAGTCACCCCGAGGTCCGTTCTGTTGGGCCTGGGGCTGGGCTCGCTACACCCAGATAGATCTACCGCTACTGACCCTCGGTCCTACACTAAGGATTAATGGCCTTCAGTTCCCGCCTACTCACTCACATGATCTAAGTTGTAACCCTTCTTAACCTAATTTGCAGAAAATAAAGATCAATGATTTAGATTGTTGGTTTAGAAAACTAAATTAATAACTAAGAGCAAATTGAAATTGGTTGTTTAACAGATTAGGAAAACAATGACCATCTTAGGATTCAGTTTCTTCAAACAATTGTGTGTAATTCCAACTAGAAAGAGTTACATAGACATAACTCGTGTATAGATAATTGAAGTGATAAAAGGGAACAAAGTACTCGGATTGTATAAACGCGAGGTTGTTTCCCGATGACCAATTAATCAATAACCAACCCTAACCCTTCCCGTGATATCTCGATTGCCAACGACACCAAGAACGTACGATCAAGACTAGAAATTGCACTATCAATTAACACGCTACAAACAATTATGCATACACCATGATAAACAAGCAAACACAAGTTATCATTCTAGAAATTCAGAAATAAACACACAAAAGTTCAAAAGAAACCTACACCTAAGATGATCACCATAAGTTCTAGCCACACATAGCTTGGTGAATCATCATAACAAGCAATTAAATGTTCATACAAATCGAAAACACAAACCGAATGTTAGGAATTGTTTAGAACCAAGCCAAGACAGCCAAAATCGCCCCCAAAGTGTTTCACAAACGTCCAATGATGAGAATAGGTGAAAGGACACCCCTAAACTGACTTAATGTTGGGCTCCCTCTTGCTGCCTCGGGTCAATCCATTGTGAGTGGTGAAGCGGTGGAGTCGGATATGATACACTACCATCATAAGGCGGTAACGAGGCATAATCCACATGTTGTGGATCCTCAACAACCGGCCTTCCGGCATGCCAATCTGCATGCATCCTCCTTGCTTGATTGTCACACCCCGATTTCCACGTGTTTCACCGGTGGGCCCGGTGGGGGATTACCGTGACGATGTTGGCATCAATATAGTCAAACCACACAATTATATAATGCACAGCAGAAGCTTTAAAGATAAATATATAAACTTCAACCTCTGGTTGTAATATCAAATGTATTACAGAAGTCGAATATCCACAGCGGATCAAAATAATAAACTATTGTCCATTCAGATATAGCATCGAGTTCGCGAGACTATTTATGATGCTTAGGAAGCTAATACCAGTCCATTTCGTATAGTACCTGCATTTAATCTTTTTGGGGAAAACACATCAGTTTACACTGGTAAATACGTTCAACTGACACATTTGAAAATGTTTATTTAAAATTGATTTGAATGCACAAGGCACAAACTCTTTTATAACTTAGGAAAATTATAATAATCTTGTGAACGTTTTACATGTTCTTTTATGCGTTCAGTAGCCCGGGTCGTGCCGGGTTAAAGATGTATTGACACACCACATTGCGTAAAACCGTAGTATAAAAACCAACGGCTACGTCTTTTAATTTAATGTCGACAATATATACCGGGTGTACGCCTACACCGGGATGTCGATGGTCGTGGCCATTTCGTAAAATGATGCCAAGGATATCTGGTACAACGGTCAATAACCCCCCAAAGGCTTATAAGAAACAACACTGTTTAAATGAGCCAATCATATTTAATCAATTAACCACCTAAGCGATGGAATTATATAATGCTCAATCAAGCGGTATTAATATACCGTAACCCAAGCCCATATAGGGGAAATAAGTCAAAAGTATTTACCTTTGCAAGTATATATCCTTAATTCGATTAAATCGCCGATAGCTTTTACCGGGGCTCCTAATCTGGAACGAAGGTTTTAATTAACCTCTTAGAATCCTAACGGGTCTTTATATTGGCCGTAGCCTAGACCGGTTGGTTCCGATATATGAATATGGTTTAATCGCGCGAAAAGGCAAAAACCGAGAATGGAGTGTGATTCTGACCCAACAAGTTCAGAGACTTGTTTTATAAGGGTTTATGGTTCACACTCTGGATTTTGGGGTTCAAATAATATTATTTGACCCGTATCGGCTATTTTATGAAAACTAGTTTCATAAGCCGAACCGTGCGCGCAATAGGCGAAACGGTTAACCATGAGAGTCTTACGCTTATTTCCTAAGTCAATATGCCTTAAAGAGGTTGTGGTATCAGTAGGATACCTTCCGTGATGCCCGTAACGAGTTTAAGTTATTATTACGCCCCGTAGGGGTTTATCGGTCATTTTAAAGACTTTTAAAGGGTTTTTCGAGTTCTACAGGAAATCTGAGTTTCCCGAACAGTTTATAAAGTTTAAATACTTTATTTATTATTTAAAATCAGTAGCAACTGGAATCGGGTCAAAAGACCTTGTAGAACTCATGTTTTGGCCGAAAAGGGCATATTCGGTATTTACCGAACCGTAGCCATAACCGCAGGTTATGAGCAAGGTAAAAATTATTAAAAATCTTTAAAATTCCCAAAATATTAATTTATAACAGTGGGTAAAAGTTTTGGTGACGAATTCTTGGGTTAGATAGGCGTTATGCTAATTGCGCCTTTTATTACAAAAGTTTATTTAATTTGCGCTAATTAGCATATCTCCCATTCTAGACCTCGGATTGTCGTGAAACTTTACGGACATGCTTATAATTTAATAGGCAAGGTTCTGGTCCGTTCACGTGTCCGAAATATTCGTTTTAACTTTCAAAATGGCGTTACGGTCAACTTTTAGGCGTTTAACGGAAATACGTAAAAGACTCGGATAACTCATGAACCGATCACAGAGGTTTATACCAACATGTGACCTGGTCCTAAGAGAGTCCTAAGGCATATCTATACCTCACTAAAACGGGTCAGAACTGAAGTCAAAGCAAAAGTCAAACTTTTGCGACATTCGGCTCCGAACCGGTTCAATATAGCAAATGGTCGATTCATACGAGCGAAAACAAGTTTATATGCTTAATATCATGTTTTATGAGTGTCTAAACAGGTTTCATAGTATGTACATTACAGATTATGCATAAATCGCTAAAATAGCTTTCTGTTGACTTTTTAACCGCACGTTTGACTCGACATTTGACATAGTTAGAGTGGTGATCAGAGGGAACCCTTTTAGGGGTTTATTACCCACATAAATACCAACTCAAAACTACTTTTGATTCGTCATAAGACTGAACCATCACTGATTTATTTTATAGTCAAACCGTATTTACGACGGTTTGGTTTTTAGCTATTTACTAAGGAAATGTGAAACCACAAAGGGTTAGATCACTTACAGAAGTTTAAGGCAAGACTTAAGAACATAGAGGAACACTTTAGAGCTCTTGGAATGATCAGATGAATGAGTTTTGAGGTGTGTTCTAAGTTGTGAACAAGTATGCCTATTTATAGTGCAAACCAAGCTCCAAGATCATCACACATTGGTCTACAAGTGACCATGGATGATGGGCAGGTGGCCTAGAGTGTTATGGGTCGAGTAGGGGGCGCCCATGCCTCATTTATTGGAGATTGATCGTTCATAATGCTCAAAAGGCAAGAAAATACAAGAATTCTGCATCTGGGCGTCCCACGCGGCCCGCATGGGAGTTCCCATGCATTTTTACGCGGGCCGCCTGAGTTTAAGAAAATCAGGCGAGTTAATGAGGTGGCTCGCGGCCTGCCTCAACTTAATCCCTAACCTCACGCGGGCCGCGAGAGGTTATGTTTTCAGAATTTTTGAATCTTTTGTAATGATGACAAAATCTGGTAATTAATAACGAAATCTTTCGTAATGATTTACCTGACCTTTCGGGTTTGAAGGGGTAACTTTGCGGTTTGGCCCTCGGTTAATTACAATTAAGGACCTCGTGTTATTTACTCGTGTTATTAAGTCCCCGTTTAGTTTATTAATTATTCAGAAAGCCTTAACTTTCATTATTGACGCTTTTAACCCTTCTCATACGAATTCGAGTATAACTCTTTCGTTTTAAAACGGAACTTCGCGGAATTTATACAGTATATTCTAGTGAGCGTATAATACTGTTACGAAGCCTTGGGAACGTTAAAGGGTCACTCAGAGGTATAATTAAACATGTTGACACAGTTAACCCCTGTAGCTCGTAATCTCTCACTTTCTCCCGCGTTTCGCTTCCGTACGATTCATGATTTATTCGTTTGAAGGTACAAGCACCATTTAGGGTTACTATACAGTATATTTACCCTTGTTGACATTTATAACCCTCGAATTTGCATACTTTCAAGGTTTGTCAAAATTAGTCCTTTATTTATTATGGATGCCACGTGTAATCAAATGACACGTGTTAACACATCATTGGACACAAAAATTCGAGGTGTTACATCCTCACCCCCTTAAAATAAATCTCGACCCGAGATTTACTCAAATAAATAGGGGTACTTTTCTTTCATTGTAGCTTCGACTTCCCACGTATATTCAGGACCTCTACGAGCATCCCATTTGACTTTTACGATCGGTACGTGTTTTCTGCGAAGCTTCTTTACCTGTCGATCTTCGATCGACAAAGGTTTTTCTATAAAACTTTAGGCTCTCATCTATATGCACATCTGTGTGTGAAATCACCAATGATTCATCGGCGAAGCAATTTTTGAGATTGCAGATGTGGAATACATTATGAATTCCATTGAGCTCTTCAGGAAAGTTCAACTTATAGGCAACTGATCCGACTCGTTCAATGACCTCAAAAGGTCCTATGTATCTCGGACTCAGCTTACCTTTCTTGCCAAAACGCATCACCCCCTTCCAGGGTGATACCTTAAGCAACACCTTTTCACCTACCTCAAAGTGAAGATCCTTACGTTTTGGATCGGCGTAGCTTTTCTGCCTATCACGGGCAGCCTTGAGACGTTCCCGTATCTAGACAATCTTGTCCGTTGTTTGGAACACTATCTCTGGTCCCGATAACTGGACCTCTCCTACTTCCGCCCAACATACAGGCGATCTACATTTTCTACCATATAATGCCTCGAAAGGCGCAGCCTTTATGCTGGTGTGGTAGCTATTATTGTAGGAGAATTCGATTAGGGGTAGGTTCTTATCCCAGTTACCACCTAAATCGATTGCACATGCACGAAGCATGTCTTCTAGCGTTTGGATAGTACGCTCACTTTGACCGTCCGTCTGTGGATGGTAAGCCGTACTAAAGTTTAAGCGCGTGCCCAAAGATTGCTGGAAACTCTTCCAGAAATGAGATGTGTACTTGATATCTCTGTCGGAGATAATAGTCACAGGTATGCCGTGTAAGGCTACAATCTTATCAACATAAAGTTGGGCTAGCATATCGGAGCTATATGTCTCCTTGATGGGTAAGAAATGTGCTGATTTAGTCAGCCTATCAACTATGACCCATATCGTGTCATTCCCTTTCCTGGTTTTTGGTAACTTGGTAATAAAATCCATAGTTACACATTCTCACTTCCACTCGGGAAGTTCAGGCTGTTGTAGCAAGCCAGATGGCTTTTGGTGCTCGGCTTTGACTTGAGCACAAGTCAAGCACTTTGCTACGTGGGCGGCTACAGACTTTTTCAAGCCTATCCACCAATAATTTGCCTTTAAATCTTGGTACATTTTATCAGCACCAGGATGGACCGAGTATTTGGAACTATGGGCTTCCTGGAGGATAACATCACGTAGTCCTCCATAAACCGGAACCCATATACGTCCATTCAGTCTCAAGATTCCATCCTTGCCAAGAGTCAACTGCTCCTCAGTTACTCCTAGCTTTTCATTTGGATAGTTAGCTTCCAACACAGCCTCTCGCTGCGCAGCTAGTATCCTTTCTATCGAATTGTTCTTGACCTCAATGCTCTTGGCATTGATACGAATGGGTTTTACCCTTTCTTTTCTGCTCAAGGCATCGGCGACCACATTCGCCTTGCCGGGATGGTACCTGATCTCACAGTCATAATCATTCAGGGTCTCCATCCAACGGCGCTGCCTCATGTTCAATTCTTTCTGGTTGAACAGGTGCTGGAGGCTTTTGTGATCAGAATAAATCACAAATTTAATGCCATAAAGGTAATGCCTCTATACCTTTAATGCAAATACAACGGCACCCAACTCCAAATCATGGGTGGTGTAATTCTTTTCTTGCACCTTCAATTGCCTTGAGGCATAGGCAATCACTTTGCCCTTTTGCATAAGCACGCACCCCATGCCTGTGTGTGATGCGTCACAGTAAACTACGAACTCATCAGTACCTTCTGGTAATGTCAACACAGGAGCGTTGCTTAGCTTCTGTTTCAGGACTTCAAAGGACTCTTGCTGCTTTGGGCCCCAAATAAACTTTTCTTTCTTCTTGGTCAAGGAAGTCAAGGGTGCAGCAATCCTCGAAAAATTCTCTATAAACCTCCTGTAGTATCCTGCCAATCCCAGGAAACTACGAATCTCGGTAGGCGTCTTTGGCTCCTGCCAGTTCATGACCGCCTCTACCTTAGCGGGATCCACCTGGATACCACGCTCACTCACAACGTGACCCAAAAACTGAACCTCTCTTAGCCAGAATTCACATTTCGAGAATTTGGCGTAGAGTTTCTCACGTTGTAGTAATTCGAGAATGCAACGGAGATGCTTCTCGTGGTCAGCTTGGCTTTTAGAATATATCAGGATATCGTTCGATGAAGACGATGACAAATTTGTCCAAGTACGGCTTGCAAACGCGATTCATGAGATCCATGAACGCAGCCGGTGCATTTGTGAGCCCAAAAGGCATCACTAGGAACTCGTAATGACCATAGCGAGTTCTAAATGATGTCTTATGAACATCTTCATCTCTGACCCTTAGCTGATGATAGCCCGACCTCAAGTCGATCTTCGAGAAATAGCTTGCTCCTTGCAGCTGGTCAAATAGATCATCTATCCTTGGTAAAGGATATCTATTCTTTATAGTGACTTTGTTTAGCTCTCGATAATCGATGCACAACCGCATCGACCCGTCCTTCTTCTTCACAAAAAGGACCGGTGCTCCCCAGGGAGACGAACTAGGTCGGATAAAACCTTTCGCCAGCAGTTCATCCAACTGGGTCCTTAGTTCCTTCATTTCCGTCGGAGCTAATCTGTAAGGTGCTCTTGCTATGGGAGCTGCTCCAGGAATAATGTCTATTCTGAACTCCACTTGTCTTTCTGGTGGCAAACCAGGTAGTTCTTCAGGAAAAACCTCAGGATATTCAGAAATGACAGGAAGATCCTCGATCTTCGGCTTAGGTTCTTCTAATATCACCTGAGCCATGTAAATTACACAGCCTCTGTTCAAACACCTTGAAGCTTTGAGCATAGATACGTCCTCGGGCAACCCGTACTGCGTATCTCCTCGAATGGTAAGTGATTCACCACTCGGAGTCTTTAATACTATTTGCCTTTTGCCGCATATGATTAGGGCCTAATTACGGGATAACCAGTCCATGCCTAGGACTATGTCGAAACCCGCTAGCTTGAAGGGAAGTAGAGATAAAGGAAAAGAATGGTTCCTAATGGATATTTCACATCCTTCTAGAACAGTAGAGACGGTTTCTATCGTGCCGTCTGCTAACTCTACTTCGTATTTCATATCAAGGGTTTTGATAGGCATATTTAATAGTTGGCAAAATTTCTGGTCTACAAAAGATTTATCGGCGCCAGAATCGAATAGTACTCTTGCAAATATATTATTTACGAGAAAAGTACCTGTAAGCACGTTTTCGTTCTGGACCGCTTCCTTTGCATCCATGCTAAAAACTCTCGCATTTGACTTCTTGGTCTCTTCCGCCTTCTTGGCATACTTAGGGCAGTTACTCTTGATGTGCCCCTTTTCGTTACAACCATAGCAAGTTGCATCCTTGATCTTTTTGCACTCCACAGTCTTATGATCCTTGGATTTGCACAGTCCACAGGAAGGAGTCTTTGATTGTGACTGTGAATTTGACGCAAACCTGCATTTCCCAGAGTGGGGTTTCTTGCAGATTTTGCAGTGGGGTCTTTCACCAGTTTGCCCCTCTTTCTTCGCCTCCGACCCTCTTTTGCCGTCACCGTTTCCACGGTGCTTCTTCCCAGACCTTCGCGAGGTATCATCCTCACGTTTCCGCTTCTCAGCCTCCTTGCTCCTTTGCGCCCTCAGACGGACCGCATCTAATGTGAGAGACAAGGAGAGGTCAGTAACTGACCTGAAGGTCGTCGGTCTAGAGGCCTTCACACTGGCCTTTATCGCAGGCTCCAAGCCCCCAATGAAACGGGCAATCCTTCGAGGCTCCGGTGTCACAAGATAGGGAACCAGGCGTGACATTGTATTGAAGCTCGTCAGATATGCCTGGCAGTCCAGGTTCGTCATCACCAGTGAGACAAAATCAGCCTCTATCTTCTCAACCTCATGTTGAGGGCAGTAGTTTTCCTTTATGAGGGCATTAAACTCCCCCCATGTCATTTTATATAAAGCAGACTTACCTGAAGCCTGCACCAAAGCTCTCCACCATGCCAGGGCCTCGCCCTTAAATGACTGGGACACAAACTTCACTACGTCCCTCTCTGCGCACCCGCTGATGTCCACAATCGTGTCCATCTCATCTAGCCAGGTGATACAGTCAACAGCACCTTTCTCCCCTGTAAATTCCCGGGGCTTACAAGATACAAAGTACTTGTAGGTGCAACCCTTTGCACCAGATGCATCAGTGTACTCGCGATCGCGATGGACACTGTTTTCAGCTGACGAGTGCTTGTCGTCATCCTTCTTGGGTTGAGAAGGTGGTTTGGAGTGTGTCTTTGGTTTGGAGAGTGGTTTTGTCACAGACTTGCTGTGGGACTCAGTGTTTTGACGATCCAGAGCTGCCTGAACAGCTTCGTCAATTAGAGCCTTTAATTGTGCGCCGGTTAGATGCACCTGCGCATTATCGTAATCGTCTTCATTTGTATGGCTGTTAACCCCGTTAGGATCTGCCATTGTAACTAGAATCTGTTACAGAAGATAACAAAAAATTATTTAGAAGTTTATTATGGAAATTGTCTTTTATGACAATTCATTAACCATGGTAACAGAGACCATATCTGGTTAACTTATCACACATTTAACATTTAGGATTTGAATATATCCTATTGTAGCTATAACAATAATATTGGCGGCATAAAGCCTAATCACGAGGATGTTTTATAATATTAGCCGAGATTACAGAGAATCAAAGGCATCGAGATTTGAACCGTAGTTCTTTCATCTCCTTTCTGGCAGGGAGTCATAGACCACCACTGTCTTTTGTCTTTATAAGACAATTATTATGGCCCATAGGCACTACACCACTAATGGGTGTTTTATCAGGGTTGGCCCGTAGGCACTACATCTCTAATGGATGTTTTAATAAGATTGGCCCGTAGGCACTACACCACTAATGGGTGTTTTAATAAGATTGGCCCGTAGGCACTACACCACAAATGGATGTTTTAATAAGGTTGGCCCGTAGGCACTACGTCACCAATGGACGTTTTAAATAAGTCGGCCCGTAGGCACTGCATCACTAATGGATGTTTTTTTTTATAAGTCGGCCCGTAGGCACTACATCACAAATGGATGTTTATATAAGTCGGCCCGTAGGCACTACACCACTAATGGATGTTTTATAACTGATCATCTTTATTGATGATTCGACCCATGATTCATAAATCATTTATTTGGGTTTAGAAATCCTTTAAGGATTATTGTATAAGAATGACGTGTGTGATTTTAACGAATCACATCTGCCATGAGTGTTAACATGCTTGCAGAGGTTAACTGCGAATCTGAATCTTATAATTAGGTCGTACCATCATGACCGGATCTTAAAAGACACCAGGCTAGGTTTCACCTTTTAAGATTCTTTATTTAGGCAGATCAATGTAAAAGGAATGGTTTTGATTTATTTCATACATATGAAAACAAACTCATAAAATACATTCCATAAATTTCAACTATTATCACACGTTGCCCTAAACGGGTCTTAAACAGTACATAAGGTTAAAATAACAGATAGGTCCATACAAGGACTAGTTCATGACATAGGTCCAAGTAGGGCTAAAATACGATAAGTCCATGTAAGGACTGAAATACGATAATGTGTCCACGCAGGGACTTATTTTAAAAAAGAGAAATTACGGTAATACAGTTTATTAAGGGCTAGTGGTCACGCTTCTTTTTCTTTCCCTTTAGTAAGTTCGCCAAGCCCTTGAGAAAACCTCGGTGGCTCTTTTTCTCTTCCTCAAACTCTCTCTCCACACGATCTAGTCGTTGGAGTATCTCCTCCTGCTCAGGGGGAGAGAAACGTGGTTGCGGTTGAGGAACTGGAGGTCTTGGTGGCGCAGGATACCCATGAGCTGAGTAATCCGGCGCTCTTGGAGGTCCATGAGCGCTGTCTGGATAGCGGGCGTCATACCTGGCCGCTACCACATATGGGTCGCGCTCGTAGTTGTAGTTGTAGTGCGCGTGCGATGTTGGCTCAAACGGATTATAGTTTGTTGCGTACGGAGGTGCTGGGCGGTCGTCCCCAAATGGTGGCGAATTATGTGCAACTGGTGCTGAGTTCACCTCTTGAGCTGGGCTTGAAGGCCCTTCCTCCGGTACGGATGGATAATGGCTACCACTTGAATGTCGAGGGGTGCTAAAGTGGAATTCCCCTCCACGGGTAGACATTCTTGCGCCTGATCTTCTTCGCCTTGGCGGATCGGGCATTACTGGCTGAGTAGCTGGGGGAGGCGGTGGCGTCACTGCCTCGAAGTGAGGATCCTCGGAAGGATCTCGCGGATGTTGCTGCTGTTGCGACGACTCATGTTGAGATGGTGTATAATACCACTCATGTTGATCGAACAAGGCCATAAAGCTGTCAGGGCCTTGGTATTGTGGACCATGGTATGAAGATCCATCGGAGATTTCAATCGGATGCGTGGGCGTACCACGTGCTGGTTCAGTAGGATCCTCGTCTTCTTCCATGGGATCTTCAGAAAAGTGGTCTTGTGGACCAAGCGGAACAAATCCACAAGGTTCCTGTATATATAATCGGCCGGATTGAACTGACCTCGGAAGTACGGGGTAGGATCCCCAAATGCACGGTGAGACACCGAGCGCTGTAGCGGTATGTAGGATGGCTGGGGGTTGTTCGGATCGTTCTCGGAATCAGGTCCGAATGAGTGTCGGTAGGATGGCGTCGAACTATGCGAGGTCGAATGCCTTGCTGGTTCATACAGGTCTCTTCGTCGTTGGGGTTCTTCGCTCCTTGTCATTGAAGGAGGTCGTGTACCTGATGGTCCAGCTTCATGATCGTTACGAGTAACGATCTCTCCTCGGCCTCGTCTTCCCCTTCCTCGTCCGCGAAAGATAACAGGTGGCATTTTCCTGCTTCAAAACTTATTAAATATCATAATGAAAGTAAAGACAAAAAGGAGTATTAATCCGACTTTGTCCTAAGTTATTGCCTAGACTCAAGTATGTGCAATTGTGTTATTGAGATTAAACACATTAGGATAGTGTTTAATTCACTCAATGTTGGCTCTGATACCAACCTGTCACACCCCGATTTCCACGTGTTTCACCGGTGGGCCCGGTGGGGGATTACCGTGACGATGTTGGCAACAATATAGTCAAACCACACAATTATATAATGCACAGCGGAAGCTTTAAAGATAAATATATAAACTTCAACCTCTGGTTGTAATATCAAATGTATTATAGAAGTCGAATATCCACAGCGGATCAAAATAATAAACTATTGTCCATTCAGATATAGCATCGAGTTCGCGAGACTATTTATGATGCTTAGGAAGCTAATACCAGTCCATTTCGTATAGTACCTGCATTTAATCTTTTTGGGGAAAATACGTCAGTTTACACTGGTAAATACGTTCAACTGACACATTTGAAAATGTTTATTTAAAATTGATTTGAATGCACAAGGCACAAACTCTTTTATAACTTGGGAAAATTATAATAATCTTGTGAACGTTTTACATGTTCTTTTATGCGTTCAGTAGCCCGGGTCGTGCCGGGTTAAAGATGTATTGACACACCACATTGCGTAAAACCGTAGTATAAAAACCAACGGCTACGTCTTTTAATTTAATGTCGACAATATATACCGGGTGTACGCCTACACCGGGATGTCGATGGTCGTGGCCATTTCGTAAAATGATGCCAAGGATATCCGGGACAACGGTCAATAACCCCCCAAAGGCTTATAAGAAACAACACTGTTTAAATGAGCCAATCATATTTAATCAATTAACCACCTAAGCGATGGAATTATATAATGCTCAATCAAGCGGTATTAATATACCGTAACCCAAGCCCATATAGGGGAAATAAGTCAAAAGTATTTACCTTTGCAAGTATATATCCTTAATTCGATTAAATCGCCGATAGCTTTTACCGAGGCTCCTAATCTGGAACGAAGGTTTTAATTAACCTCTTAGAATCCTAACAGGTCTTTATATTGGCCGTAGCCTAGACCGGTTGGTTCCGATATATGAATATGGTTTAATCGCGCGAAAAGGCGAAAACCGAGAATGGAGTGTGATTCTGACCCAACAAGTTCAGAGACTTGTTTTATAAGGGTTTATGGTTCACACTCTGGATTTTGGGGTTCAAATAATATTATTTGACCCGTATCGGCTATTTTATGAAAACTAGTTTCATAAGCCGAACCGTGCGCGCAATAGGCGAAACGGTTAACCATGAGAGTCTTACGCTTATTTCCTAAGTCAATATGCCTTAAAGAGGTTGTGGTATCAGTAGGATACCTTCCGTGATGCCCGTAACGAGTTTAAGTTATTATTACGCCCCGTAGGGGTTTATCGGTCATTTTAAAGACTTTTAAAGGGTTTTTCGAGTTCTACAGGAAATCTGAGTTTCCCGAACAGTTTATAAAGTTTAAAATACTTTATTTATTATTTAAAATCTGTAGCAACTGGAATCGGGTCAAAAGACCTTGTAGAACTCATGTTTTGGCCGAAAAGGGCATATTCGGTATTTACCGAACCGTAGCCATAACCGCAGGTTATGAGCAAGGTAAAAATTATTAAAAATCTTTAAAATTCCCAAAATATTAATTTATAACAGTGGGTAAAAGTTTTGGTGACGAATTCTTGGGTTAGATAGGCGTTATGCTAATTGCGCCTTTTATTACAAAAGTTTATTTAATTTGCGCTAATTAGCATATCTCCCATTCTAGACCTCGGATTGACGTGAAACTTTACGGACATGCTTATAATTTAATAGGCAAGGTTCTGGTCCGTTCACGTGTCCGAAATATTCGTTTTAATTTCAAAATGGCGTTACGGTCAACTTTTAGGCGTTTAACGGAAATACGTAAAAGACTCGGATAACTCATGAACCGATCACAGAGGTTTATACCAACATGTGACCTGGTCCTAAGAGAGTCCTAAGGCATATCTATACCTCACTAAAACGGGTCAGAACTGAAGTCAAAGCAAAAGTCAAACTTTTGCGACATTCGGCTCCGAACCGGTTCAATATAGCAAATGGTCGATTCAAACGAGCGCAAACAAGTTTATATGCTTAATATCATGTTTTATGAGTGTCTAAACAGGTTTCATAGTATGTACATTACAGATTATGCATAAATCGTTAAAATAGCTTTCTGTTGACTTTTTAACCGCACGTTTGACTCGACATTTGACATAGTTAGAGTGGTGATCAGAGGGAACCCTTTTAGGGGTTTATTACCCACATAAATACCAACTCAAAACTACTTTTGATTCGTCATAAGACTGAACCATCACTGATTTATTTTATAGTCAAACCGTATTTATGACGGTTTGGTTTTTAGCTATTTACTAAGGAAATGTGAAACCACAAAGGGTTAGATTACTTACAGAAGTTTAAGGCAAGACTTAAGAACATAGAGGAACACTTTAGAGCTCTTGGAATGATCAGATGAATGAGTTTTGAGGTCTGTTCTAAGTTGTGAATAAGTATGCCTATTTATAGTGCAAACCAAGCTCCAAGATCATCACACATTGGTCTACAAGTGACCATGGATGATGGGCAGGTGGCCTAGAGTGTTATGGGTCGAGTAGGGGGCGCCCATGCCTCATTTATTGGAGATTGATCGTTCATAATGCTCAAAAGGCAAGAAAATACAAGAATTCTGCATCTGGGCGTCCCACGCGGCCCGCATGGGAGTTCCCATGCATTTTTACGCGGGCCGCCTGAGTTTAAGAAAATCAGGCGAGTTAATGAGGTGGCTCGCGGCCCGCCTCAACTTAATCCCTAACCTCACGCGGGCCGCGAGAGGTTATGTTTTCAGAATTTTTGAATCTTTTGTAATGATGACAAAATCTGGTAATTAATAACGAAATCTTTCGTAATGATTTACCTGACCTTTCGGGTTTGAAGGGGTAACTTTACGGTTTGGCCCTCGGTTAATTACAATTAAGGACCTCGTGTTATTTACTCGCGTTATTAAGTCCCCGTTTAGTTTGTTAATTATTCAGAAAGCCTTAACTTTCATTATTGACGCTTTTAACCCTTCTCATACGAATTCGAGTATAACTCTTTCGTTTTAAAACGGAACTTCGCGGAATTTATACAGTATATTCTAGTGAGCGTATAATACTGTTATGAAGCCTTGGGAACGTTAAAGGGTCACTCAGAGGTATAATTAAACATGTTGACACAGTTAACCCCTGTAGCTCGTAATCTCTCACTTTCTCCCGCGTTTCGCTTCCGTACGATTCATGATTTATTCGTTTGAAGGTACAAGCACCATTTAGGGTTACTATACAGTATATTTACCCTTGTTGACATTTATAACCCTCGAATTTACATACTTTCAAGGTTTGTCAAAATTAGTCCTTTATTTATTATGGATGCCACGTGTAATCAAATGACACGTGTTAACACATCATTGGACACAAAAATTCGAGGTGTTACATTGATCGTCGTAGTACCGATTATTCGTTTCCACCTCTCGGGAATACGCAAATGTGCGGTTCCATGCCTCACTACGATCAAAATTTTGCTTCAAAGAATGCCCAATACTTGCACTCATCATGGTATTTTGGTCATATAACGTTCGCTCCGGACCCGACCATGTATCGAAGACAGAAGCCGGAGGACGTTGGTTTGCTATTACTTCTTGCATGGTACCTTCATACGCCCACCCGGGCACATAAGATCGCTCAGTATAATCGTAGAAAGCACCACCAAAACCTCCACCATGACCCCCTTGGCCCACATTCAAATTCACACCGCCTTGCGGTTGCTCCTCATAATCTTCATCCCCACTTGGGACCTCTGCCTCACTCTCGGTTTCATCCGCTTCACCCGGTAACAAATCTCTTGCACCCACCTTTAGTGCTCTCCACCTTTGACCCTCGGATTTTAACTTGTGATACCGCTCCGATTGGGTATATGTCCCACTTCCCATTTTGTCTAACGTAAACGGTTGGTGCCTCTTCGTTACCCCTCGATCCTCCGAAGTAAGAGCTTTCTGCTGTTTCATCAACCCCGTGATGATCCTACAATATGGGACAATGTCCCTTCCATATTTGTTCCGGCTGATCCACAGGTGGTGCATGATGAGATAGCGTATCGGAAAACGGGGTGACCCATGCATTAGCGAATAGAGGACAGGTACCTCCGGATATCTCACCTGTTCCTTATCTCCTCTTCGCGGTATCACATTCAACAAACAAATAGCTAGCAACATCTTTGCTTCGATTCTTAAATTTTTCCGGTACAAGATTCCATGATATGTACCCGGCAAAAATAATGTTGCTAAGATATCGTTCCACCGCGGATGCTTCTCCGGTTTCACTAACAGATCATCGAGAGTGGGAATCACGTAATCACGAGCCGGGAGACTGTCATACTTCCCGAGTTTCTTCAATGTGTCAAAGGACATCTCCACCGGTACCCCGTGTACCTCACCGATTAACTTCATCTGTGATGGCTTGTCATAATTGCTACATTTCAAAGTCGCCATCCATTCTTGTATCTCGGTCATAAACAAGTTGCTTTTGTCCTTATCGAAACATTTAAGCGCCGATTCCCATCCTAACACTCTAAATTTATCAAACACCCCAAACTGTTGGAACTCCACTTCCCGAACTTCTCGTTCACAAATGAAGGCCGCTGCCTTGTTCTTGAGCTTATTCATTCTATCATGATATAATGTTGGCTGCCACTCCTCTGGCTGATCATCCAGAGGACCCGAATCCCATATCGGCTTATCATGTGGATCCAACTCCATTTCTTCTTCACTCCCACTCTCACTTTCACTTATCCGACCCACATATTGCCTTTTTCGCGGTTGTTGTTCCACTTGTTTGCCTTTCCCTTTCGATGATGACGAACTAGATCCCGCTTTTTCTTTCGTCTTAACCATTTTCCTACACACATTAGAACAAACAACACAAGCAAACAAAACAAAATTAGGCTCCTTTCTCCAAAACATCCCCACACTTGCTTGTTACTATGGTTGTAGATGTTAGTGAACTATAAGTGTATAAGTTTTTCAAAAATTTGGGCATGGTGTCTCTACAATGTAGAAATCCCCAAAAGTTCGCTACTTTACTAACCATCCTACATCTACAACCATACTCATGTTCAAGAACAAGTAACAAGTAACACTATGAACAAGCAAGTGGGTATGAACAAACATCAACAATAACCTCAATCTTCACAATGCATCATCATAAATACACAAATTAAACTTCCATACCTTGTTTTGAAGATGCTAGAGTGCTTGTGAAACAAAAACTCCAAAAACCCCCCAAAAACTTTCGGACTAGGGTTTGAAATTCGGACCCAAAAGCAGCGTTTTCTTGTAAATCTTTTGGCAAAATCAGAAACTACGTGAAAAATTAGTCAAGATAGACTCCGATTTCACTTAGTTTGGACAAGAATTGATGAAGTTATGGAGGTTTGAAGGTTGGAGAAGAAGAAGAAGTTGTGGGTCTTTGAAAGAGATGGTGATGGTGATAGATGAAGAAGAATTGTTTGGATGGGGTTATGTCACGTGACCAGATGTTATGATTTGTGTTTTTGTTTTTTTTATGTAAATTGCGGAACCCCAACCGACCCGTCAACATTTTCTGCGCACCGTAACTTACGGTCCCACCGTAAGTTACGGTGAGACCTGGACATCAAAAATCCGCCGTAAACCAGTAGGTTTACACCATAAAGCTCCAATTTTCTTCATTTCTACACCGTAATTTACGGTAAGAACTGGCATTTGAGGTTTTTCCAAAAATTGAATTTTTGAGTGAATTTTTTATATATATTTTTAATTTTTTCGATTTTTTATGTTTTTTTAATTTCTTCAAAAACGTGTAAACATCACCCTACCCCCTCAAAAGTCCCGTGTTGTCCTCAACACAATGTTAGAGTAATTCGTGACCCGAACGTCCCCACACTTGTTTCAAACATGGATTTCGAGGAAATACGGCAATTGTGCAACCTATACAAAGCAAACAAAACAAAACACTACTATGTACACTACCAAACCTGGGCCTCTCATGGTTGTTCCTCATCGACCGGGTGCAAGATGTAGCCCGCTTTGTCAAGCTCCAAATTGTTGATGTCGTTCCCCTCCAAGTATGGCTTCAACCGGTGACCGTTCACCGTTTGTTGTTTCAATGTAGCCCGCTTTGTCAAGCTCCAAATTGTTGATATCGTCATAGTCAAACAATACAAAATATAAATGCACAGCGGAAGCAAAAGATAGATCTATTTCAACCGAATAAAATTGTAATATCAAGTATCACAATAGTTGAAATAGATCCACATGCGGATCAAAACAAAGAGGAAACTTTTATTCAACAGACATCATGCATCTCAAGCTTGCGAGACTTTTATTGATGCTAAGGAGTGGCCAGCCTATTACGCGTACTACCTGCACTTAGCCTTTTTGGAAAATACGACAGTTTTCACTGGTAAATACAATTTAACTGACTCATTTTGAAAAGGTTTAAAAATTTATTTGAATGCCCGCGGCACAAAACTTTTTATAACTTGGGATAATTATTTGCTTATAATCTTGTAAAAGGATTACATGTTTGTTATGCGTTCAGTTGTCCGGGTCATGCCGGGTTAAAGATTAATAGACACACCACTTAGTATAGTTCTGCCGTGAGACTTCTCTCGTCCCAACTGTTTTGGTCAAAAATTACCTAAGCAATTTAGTGATCAAATTAGTTAAGTGAGGTAGTGTGCTAGAAAGTGTTGTTGAAAATGTGCTTGTTAAGTTGTTTATAAAATCAGTGTTCAGGATACGGCACAGGATATCGAGCTGTATCGATGATCAAACAATGAGCAGAAAGTAAAGTAAACGACACGAGATGTACGAGGAAAGCCCTTGATCAATCTAGATCGCCGGCATAAAACCTCGGGAGCTGACAATCGCAGCTGCCTTGTTCTTCTATTGCTTCAAATATCAGGATATAGTCCAGGATGTGGTGCGGATCAACGAAGTGTTACAATATAATTTGGATACAAGTGTGGTGATTGCTGTGAACTAGAGAGTGAGAGTGTACGAGAGTGTTAGTGAAAGATTATGTGCCTTAAACTGATCCGCCCTCATCTATTTATAGTAAAGATAAAGCAACTAACTATCCTCTAAAACCGGGATCCAACGAATATTCCTTAGCCGAACGTTGTAGACCCAGTCTTTCGGGTTCAACGTCTCTCCCTTAACAGATTCGTCCGAGTCTTGAGGAGAAGAAGTCCAATTGACCGTTAGCAAGTTCCAGCCTCCAACCTGCACGTGATTAATTTAAAACATCTCGGGATATCATCCAGGATGTTAGCAATATCCCTGTCCAGTATCCTGATTACAAATAAACAATCATAATCAGAATATTAGTCAAGATACACGTTCAGAAAATGGCCCATAACAATTGTCCCCAAAATATATCTGTTGGTATACCAACTCCAACGGATATATTTTAAGATTTATTCCGCGTATCGAGGTAATTAAACCATACTATGCTCTGTAGGGGCATTTTGGTAATTTCACTTAGGCCTAAAAGGTCAAAACTGGAATTCTGAGTTTAAAATATTTGCCTACTATTAAAATATAAATTTTAACTGAATACATCAGTAGGTATCATCCCCATATGCTTAAAAAGGTTCTAATACATACTTATGCGTTAAAAACACTTAAAAAGGCAATTTGGAGCCATTTCCGGGTTTGGTATAGAAAGCTGATATTTTTAAAATTCCAGAAGGCTCAAAATACTTTATTAAACATATTAGATCAATAGAAAAAGGTTTGGGGTCAATAGCATTTATAAAACCCATTTTATAGCCTAAAAGGGCAAAACCGGCATTAACCGAATTAAGCTTAGAACACTAAGTTATGCTCAGCCTAAAATTGAATAAAAATCTTTAAAATTCCAAAATATTATTTTATATCAGTATGTACAAAGATTTGTATAAAAATTTGGGTTTAGATAGGCTATATGCAATTTACGCCATTTAATTACTAAAGAAGCTCCTAATTACGCTAATGAGCATAACTCTTAATCTATACCTCCAACTGACCTCAAATTTTAGGTGCAACCTTATAAATCAGTAGCTAAGGTGTCTACCCTTTTATATTTTCAAAAATCATATTTTAAGGTCATTTAGGCATAATGGTCAACATATAAGCATTTAACGGAAACATGCATGTGAATAGGATATCTAATGAACCAAGTTGTATAATCACAGAGGGTTATACTAACATGTAAATAGGTCCAAAAGAAGCTCTAAGGAAATCCTAAACTTGGCTTAAACGGGTCAGAACTGAAAGTCAAAGCAGAAGTCAAACTATGCGACTTTCGGTTCCAAACCGAGCCCAAACTGAAAATTGTCGAGTTGAACATGTTGGGACATGTTCTTACATTAATTACCAAGTTATATTAATGATCAAACAGGTTTCATGTATCCTACATTGCTAATTATGCATTAATTTGAAAATAAACATTCTGGTGACTTTTTATAGTAAGCTTTGACTCGACAATTAACATAGTTAGAGTGGGAATCTGAGAATACCATTTTAAGGATTTGTTACCCACATAATTACCTACTCAAAGGTATTTTTAATTCATGATTTGACTGGACGAATTTTAATTAATCACGAAATCAAACCTTAATTACGACGGTTTGACTTTTAGCTAATTAACGAAGCTAAAACGAATTTAGAAAGGTTAAGGGTACTTACAAGAGTCCTAATTAGGATTAGGGATCACTAAGAAGGTTGATTGCTGACCAGAGAGCTCCAGAAAATAAGTTGTGAACTTTTGCAAATGAGTGCACAAAATGGTTACTACTTGAGCTCCATATATAGCCAATTTAATCTCACAAGATGATGCCACAATGGTCTACAATTGTTACCAGATGTTTACAGGTGCCCCTATGCATGAAAAACCATTGGAGGGAGCTCTGGTATAAGAAAACAACCCTTTAAAGACGGTTAACAGACCTGACTGGCAGCTGTGCATTTTTTTCTGTTACTGTGTCTCTCTCGCGGGCCGCATAACCCTTAAGGGTTTCTTACGCGGGCCGCCTAGCCTGCCATGACCAGCCAAACAAGTTTCAAACTTTGCAATTTTGGTCCCTGGTCCTTTGTTACGTGGTTTTAACTCTTGTTCTTGCATTTTTGCCATTTTAAACTTATTTATTAGGGTTCCAAAACATGTATAAACATAGGCAAGTCCTTGATCAACTTGTAATCACCCGAAAAGTCATAAATTTCAACGTTGACGCTTTTAACCCTTCGTACACGAATTTGACCATAACTTTCTCATACGATAACGAAACTTTATGAAATTTTTACCACATATTCTAGTGAGTATAATTTACCGTTACAAAGCTTCGGGTCTGCTAAAAGGTCACTCAGAGGTATGCTTTACACATGTTGACATATTTAGCCCCTGTGGTTTGTAATTCCTCGCTTCCTTTCATATTTAGCTTCGTATGATCCATGATTTATTCGTTTGAAGGTATAAACATCTTGTAGCGCTATTTTTCAATATATTTATCCATTGTTGACACTTTGGGCCCTTATATTCACATAGTTTCCTTGTTGGTCAACTTTAGTCCCTCTAAAGTATTCTTTAACACGTTAAGGAGCTTATGACACGTGTTCATACATTATTGGACATGAATTTTCAAGGTGTTACAGTCATGATTGCAAAAGTCGCTAGGCGCTCCCTAGTCGGATTCGGGAGTACTCGGGAAGTACTCGGCTTAGGCGGAGATTACTCGGGGAGTAATTGGCCTGGGAGACCAGTACTCGTGCCTCGGCAACCTACCTTGTAGTGAGTACTCGGAGAGTATTCGGAGCCTAGGCGGGACTTTTACAACCATGGTTACAGTAATGGTTATTTTTAGCAACCCACAGGAACGAAAAACGTAACTAACTCTTTATTTATTTTAATTTTAATAACAGGGGAATTATGATCATTTCAAATAAACTATCAAAATAACTGGATGACGTTAGTGTGGATGGACTGTAATAGTTACGAAAGTGAAACCTCATGGACTGTTTTGGCAATTTTTAAACTAATGGACTGAGATAGTGATTTTTGACAAAACACAGGGACGAAAACATAATTAACTCAATTTCATACGGGTTATTGGATTTTATCACCCCAACTATCGGTTGTTAGCCGCTCCACCTCAACTAATACTTTGACACCCACCACCTCCAACTTAACACTTCAGTTGTCATGTCACCCTGTCGTTAACCAAAAACTAACTTAGTTTTTTATCCTACGGGGTGACAAAAAAACTAAGTTAGTTTTTGGTTAACGACGGGGTGACAGGACAACTGAAGTGTTAAGTTGGAGGTGGTGGGCGTCAAAGTGATAGTTAGAGGTGGAGCGGCTAATGACCAATAGTTGATGGTGATAAAATCCAATAACCTGTTGGTGCCTCGGTTCGTTTGCACCCCTACTTATTTACAGTGGCGGACTCACCCTATGGGGTGGGTTGGCGGCCGCACCCCTTGAAAAAAAAAATTAGTGGTATTTTTCACGAAAAATCCCGATCGCACCCCCTGAAAATTTTCGTCCGCACCCCTTGAAAAATTCCGACCGCACCCCTTGGATATTTTCGTCCGCACCCCTTAGAAAAAAAATGTTAGGAATTTATATAAAAAAAATTGTGAACACGGATTGTAACCCGATTAAATTATGTAAATAAGTTAGCCCACTAACTTCTTTAATAAAACTTAAATTCAATCCATCAACCCCAATAAGTTAAAACCCATTCAAGCCCAACCCAACTACTAGTTTTGTTAAACAAAATCAGTCCACATAATTAAAAAAAAACAAATCGCTGCCACCTACCAGCGACTCCCGCCCTCCCTCTGCCTCACCAGCATAATTCCGGCCGGCGACTACAAAATTCCGGCAGCAAACTGGTTAATTCAGGCCGCCCTTGACAGGTACAAGTTTTGTTTTGTTTTTTTTTTATTTTTTTATTTTGATGTTATGCGATTTTGTTCAAGAGCCATGAGATAATAGGATTTTAGGATGAGTTAAAAAAGTTTAAACTTTTATATGTTTTGAGGTAATTTGGGCTTATTCTAGTCTTTATAGTATGAGTTTGTTGTTTCTTAATTTCTTATTGATTATATGATTCTAGTATAGGGTTTGAAAAGATGAAATTCAAAAATTGAACTTAAATAGGTAATTTGATTTGTTTTGATGTTTTATTGGGTGTTTTCAATAGAAACAGATATATATTTGTTAAAAAGGTTTAAAATTTTATATGTTTTTATGTATTTTTGAGTTGTTCTAGTCTTTAGTTGGGTGGTTTTGTTGATATATGATTGTTGGTTGGTAAATAACAATTACTATGGCTTGAAATTCAAATGGACGCGACCCGATCTGATTGTTAATGTGATAAGAAGTTAGAAACTAAGGTTTAATTGTTTGAAAATTGTAATGGACCCGACCCGATCTGATTCGACCCTGGCAATTTTGTTATAAATTTTAAAATCAAACAACTATTTCAATTAAGTGTGTGAACATATAACGGAAATGAGATAGTGAGCTTGATCAAAAGTTCTCAACTCGGCTCGCTTTAATAAAAGACCTAGTTATGCAATGGCATTTAAAACTTATACTTGATAACCATTACCATAAATCATAATGTTACCTTACCAAGAGAAATTATTACTCATTTAATTACACAACGTAGAAAAGCCAAGCCGAGCTTGAGCTCATCTAAGCTCAAGTTCAGCCCATTATTATTTCGAAGCCTGACTCGTTATGATTGTCCAATCTTAGCTCGGAATTGACTTGTTTATGTTACAGGCAAATATAAACGAACACTTCACCGTTTTGGTTACATGATTCAGTTATCGATTAGGTCGGTTCAGTTTTTTTGGTTAGTAACCAAATTTTTTGACATTGGAACAAAATTAAGCCTTTTATCGAAAATTCATACTTTAACTAACGATTATTAGATCCATACACATTTATCTAAAACAAAACGGAATTAATCCAAAACAAGAAGATAAACTCGGACCCTGAATTACGAACTTGAATCTAGCTTATAAAAAGTTGACTCGTAACGCATGTCGGTTTAGATAATCAGTCATTGCATACTCAAACCTCATGAACGATTTTAGCAAAAAAGTTAAACGTTTGTATGAAAATGGCAAAAAATCCTAAAAATGAAGGATAATATGGTACAAAAAATTTGTTTTGGATAAAACTGGCGCACATGCCCAAACCTTAAAGACAATTTTGGCAATTTACTAAAAAAAAAAAAACTGCCAATCTTATCTCCAGTATCCATACAATAGTCTTACCTCACACAGACTCCTTCAATCATACAATAATACCCTTTTCATATTTTAAATTTTACTGATATCAATCATAGATGGAGAGATGGTTTAAGCTCCAAAAAATAAGGGGGCCATTCAATAATCTATATATGAATATGACAATCATTTCATACAAGTAGAGTAGAATGAAACTAATTACCAATAAAATGGATCTCACAATACCTAGAAAGCCCTAAGAAAATTATGCATTTGTGCAGCGAACCGCCGTTTTTCTTCTTTGTGTAAGTCTTCCCAAGTGATTGTTACCGTCTTCAAAACCTCTGCATTCCTCAACAAGTATTTCAGAAGCTCCATATCATACTTCCTACCGTTGCATTTTGAAAATTTCAAGGTTGTAAGGCTCGTCCGGATACAAGCAGGAACCCACTTCGGGTCACGCCAAAGACATTCTTTCGGCTTTTGAAAGTTTTTACCAATTATAAGAAAAACAAAACAAGAAATTATATAGGGGTAAAAAGTAATAAATTATATATAGGAAAAACTGTAAAAGATATCAATATAGCTAAATCAAGTACCTTTTCAATACATAAATGTTGCAACCGGGGAAAACGATCGAGTAATTTAGGGATTAGTTTAGGCTCCCAAAGATCCTTCAACTCCAAGTGCTTTGTATTCGAAAAGACGGGCAGACGTTGACGATGTGGAAACTTTAACAACGAATTAAGTTACAGTTAGTGCAAGAAAATGAATACCCTTAGAATTAAACACTATCTAACACACAACATTTTAAAGGAAACTTACATATTGAAGTGATAGCGATTGAACTCCACTAATTCCTTTAAGAAGATCAACCAACAGAGAACAATCTGTTGTTTCACGAATTGAAACAGATGCCTCGATCAAAGACGACAAATCTTCCATGACAAAAGACGAGTACAATACGCCACCGACGAATAGGTATTCAAGATTAGGGACATTTAAAACAACTGTGTTTTTAACATCGTTGATAACATATGCATATGTTAGTTTCAGCCGTTTCAAAGTAGGGATATTGTATTTGAACAATTTCTCATCACCGCAGTCTTTTACTTCCAATGATAAATCTTCAATGACCGGACAACCATGAATAAGGTTAAACGCAATGAGAAAAGGAGTCTTCCACAAAACAATGTCAAGAGTTTTCAGGCAAGGAAGATTGACAGGCGACTGAGGCCCCAAAACATTGTACCGACGGCCACTAAGACCTATGCTCAATTTTGTAAGTGTCTTGCAAGTTAAAAGGCTTAAAGGCAACTCAAGCCGGATAACGTGTATGTCAAGCTCACGTACGTTTAACCTGACCGCCCAATCAATCCAACTTGATACCTTTGACTCAGGGGCACGAATTTTAGAAAAGTGTACCCGAAATAATTCAACTTTGGACATTTGGTAAGACTCAAGTGCCCGATCCACAATATGGATGGGATCAATATGAATATCATCAAAGTCAAGGTTTGTGACAAACATCCAACTGTACCTCCATCTTTTGGATAAAATGCTAGTTCGTACCGCATATTTTGTAGGCATTAGAGAGAGTATGTGCGAATGAATCTCTTCGGGCAACCCGCTAAGCCTGTCGTCTACATCCTCACTTATAGAACTCATATTCACTTCCTAATAGTTCTGAACAAACAAACAAACAAACAAACAAATAAATAAATAAATATCAGAACATGCATATTGACATCAGAAAGTAACCAATAGTAATCCTATCTTAAAACACTCAATAAAAACAGGCACCTATTGACATGTAAATTAGGGTATTATTATATATTTTGGTTCCGCTGAAAGTAACCAATAGTGGTTGTATTTTAATCATCTAATACAAAACAGGGTATTATATACGTGTAATTTAGTGTTTTATTATAAAATAAAAAACTGTTAATGGACATTCAAAGATGAAAACCTAATCAACCGAATCCTTACCTGTACAGATGGAAACGAAAGCAATTAGGGTTTTGGATTTCAAAGTAAAATCCCAAATGAAATACGATCACTAGATAAAAGACGCCGTTGTTTCAGTGGCCGGTACGTATCTCTATTTACCTTTTGCCCTGTGATTCTGGCCCATGGTTAATGTATCCCGGCCCAAAAACTGGAATAAGCCCAAAACTGTATCAAAATATTTGGTAAGTTTTTTTTACTTTTTTTCTTGAACTGCCATATTTGGTAATTGGTATAGTCCTAATCTGAATCTAAAACATTGTTTAATAAAAATCATAAAGTATAGAGTAAATTACAAGTTTTGTCCTTTATGTTTATCTCAAATTTCAGGCGTTGTCCTTTACCTTTAAAATTGATAAGTTTTGTACTTAATGTTTCAAAATGTTGCACGTTATGTCCTTTAGGGCAAACCAAGTTAGAATTTTCAGTTAAGTTATGTCATGTGCTCTGCACATGAGGGTAGAACGGTCATTTCACCTTCCGACTTGTGTTTATCCCCTTTTAATACCCTGATAACCCACCAACACAGATCCCCACCCTCCTAACTGAATCACCATCGTTTCTTTCACCGGAATCACTACCAATCTCCGACGTCCATCTCCATCTAGAGAGAGAAAACCTTCAATAACAATATATAGATTGAGAGACACACAACAATTACACTAATTAGGAAGATCAACGCTACAAATTAGTGAAAAACTGGTTGATATGAGATCACATCGGAAATTAGGTCATTTGTAGTTCGTACGGAACTAATGGTAGCAAGAACGAGTTTAATTTGCCGTCGGACGATTCAGAAGTTCCGGCAGACGGCGATCTCCGCCGCTGGATCACTCAAAGTCAAGTTGTTACTGTTAATCAGCTTCGTCTTCATGTTAGCCTTGCTCGCGAGCTGTACGGCGTCGTTTTTCGGATGGAGTCAACAGGGTGTTCCTCCTGTGCTTGGTTCAGAGGAGAAAGAAGGAGGGTTTCAAGGGACTTTTGTGTTTACACCGATGGTTGCTTAGGGGTTATTTAGGTAAGAAAGCCACCGCTCTTACCTCTCTTTTTCTGTTGTCATTGTCGCCGCTGTAACCTTTTCCGGCGAGCCACCGTTGTAATCTATGCACCGATTTTAGGTAAGAAAGCCACCATCCTACTCGTTTTCATTTTCCATTCAAAAGCCCTAAGGTTTTATTCGTTAATTGTGATCATATAACTCGAATTTGACGTGAAACAAGATGCGCAAATTAGGGTTCATATTTGGGGAAGATGATGACTCAAACTATATATCATGAAACAGGATGCTCTTATGTTAATTGAGGAGAGAGAGGGTGTGTGCTTATGTATATAACATATGATAATTATATATTGTTTCTATTTATTAAAAAACGAAATTACAAAAATGGCCTCATGTGCCTTGCACATGATCAGATTTAACAAAAAAAATAACTTGGTTAGGGCTAAAGGACATAATGTGCAAGATTTTGAAACATTAAGTACAAAACTCATCAATTTTAAAGGTAAATGACAGCGCCTGTAATTTGGTACAAACACAAAGGACAAAACTTGTAATTTACTCTAAAGTATAATTTACCGGCAGAACAAATAAAAACAGTTGATTTTACCTAAATGAGATAAAAAAGAATCTTGATATTTTATTTTTTAGTAGATTATTATTTTATATTCAGAATGGGATGGTGGCGCAGTTTGTTACTCATCTACTATTCTTATGTAATTTTCCCTGATAATTGGAATGAAACAATATAAGGTTGCATGAAAAGAAAGTCAATGGTTTTTACGAAAGTGTAGGTAAAAAGAGGGATCTAAGAGTAGCGGTGTAACCGAGCCGAGCCTGAGCCCGACTATGTTTAAGCTCGGCTCGTCATGTTTTCATGAAGCTCGAGCAGCTCGGTTCGAGCATACTAATTTGAGCTCGAGCTCGGCTCGGGAGTAAAACAAAAAGCTCGAGCTCGAGCTCGTTTTGGCTCGAGCTCGTTTCAATATCCTTTAAATGAGCCAAAGCTCGGCTCGTCAATGTTATTTTATTTAAAATCTATTTAAATGGGTAGAATTGCAAACTTTGAAGCACGGGGACGTCATATCACCTTGATCACCCGTTCCAGGGACGGCGTGGGAAAGAAACGCGCCGGAAACGCCATGAGGACGTCCCCCAGACGTTTCCGGGAATAAGGATATGACAACGCAACGCTTCGGGAAAAACAGGGACGACAGTTCTGAGAGTCAGGTACGTTTCATGTTAGAAGTAGGGTTTTAATTATAATTTTTAAATAAATGTGGGCCGGCCTTTTCTTCTTATTCAGATGATGTCATATGGGCTTGGGTATGAATCCGGGACGGGTTACATTGAATTCGTGTATTACATACCAGCTTTGTGATAAAGTTATGTTAGTTAAGGAATTATAATTATAATATTAAAAACTATATAAATTTGCAACTAATTTGAGCTTGGGTGACTTGTACTTTTGGCTTTAGATGTTCTTCAAAAAAAACTTGATTTTTTTTCTTTTAACCCAAAAGTTTCTAACTTTTTCAAATTTAACCCTACATAATTTATTTTTTTAACTTTATCCCAAAACTTTTCATTATTTGCAATTTAACTTCGTAATTTTTCTCACTTATACTTTTCATTTTTGGCAAATTTTCGTTTTACGTATAGTTCTAAATTTTCCAAGTTAATACGACGCAACATACGAGTTTGGTTCAACTTTTTTTATGTTTGTTTTTTTTCAAATTTTGCAAGTTAACACGACGCAACGTACATGTGTGGTTCAACGTTTTTACCTCAATTTTTTCATGTTTGACAAGTTCGTCGCAACACGCAAATCCTAGGTCGAGTCAGTGTTGGTGGTCGATAACGGTTGTGTGACATTAGTACTATTTGACACCGTTTTACGCTCTGCCGCAACGCGGGGTGTGCTTTGGGGGTTTTCCAAAGAAAAAATGGTTATGCATATGGTTGTCGTAAGCTTTTGGGGGTTTTCCAAAAAAAAAATGATTTTTTTTACATTTCACCCAAAAGTATTTCACAAATTACTTTTAACCCAAAACTATTTGTTTTTTTTTTACTTTTAACCCAAAACTTTTTGTCTTTGGCAATATATCCTCACGACTTTTTTTACTTTCAACTTTGGTCCTTTATAGTTTTCAATTTTCGCAAATTTTTCGCTTTATGATTGGTTCTAAATTTTGTGACTTAACACCGCAACGTGCATCTTTGATTTAACCTTTTTACGTTTCGTTCTAAATTTTACGAGTTAACACGACGCAACGTGCGTGCGTGGGTGAATATCGTCTATTTTTTTCCCGTTTAACAGGTTTAACATAACGTACGGGTTCTAGATTGACTAATTTATAACTAAAGAATCCCCGCCGCATTGCGGCGGGTCTCAATTCTAGTTATTAATTAATTACAAAACCCATAATATACATCTAATAGTGGTGAAAATTAGGATGCACGATTTATTAATTAGTATTGGATAAATTAGTATTTACATTAAAAAAATTGGATAAATGCAATGTATTATTAATAATTATCATGATATACGTTGATCAAATAATATAGTGTTTTAACAATTATAATTTTGTGAATTCCAGCACCCATGATATTTACTTAAATTTGAATATATTTATTTTTTATATGTTTTTATTCCCGTACCCGTCGCGTTCCCGCTTCTTGAATTTTTTAGTTTTGCCGTTTCCCGTTCCCGTCCTCGTATCCCGTTCCCGTACCCGTCCCAGTGCATCATAGATTGCAAATAAAGAAAAAACTAACATACAAACCATACGAAGATAAATAAAAAACGACACCATAATAAAATTGATTACGAGACAAAGATAAAATAATGTCAACCACATAAAGCTACAAGAGTACGAGTCCAAGTGTTCTATAAAAAATATCCTTTGTTAATATGCAGCTAAAACATAAAGTATTAACAAAAAAAAAACAACAGTACAGAGGCCACAAAAACTGTTGCCACTATCATAAATAACACTAAATCATCATTAGTATCGGTGGACAACTACATTAAACCATAAAAAAAATACAACAATAAATCTGCGATACCTAATCATTTAACCAAAAAACATAAAGTATAACAAAAATAACAACAGTACAGTGGCGATGATGAATGAATGAGGAATAATAAAAACAAGAAACCATAAGGTTGAACGTAGTGGGGCGTTTTAGCCCACCATAGCGCCGGCATAGCGCCGGGCACACCATCACGAAGGGCGCTATGGCCCAAAAAATTGTTGCAGCGCGATAATTTTCGCGGCGTTGTGCGATGAAATGTTTGATTTTTTGACCGTTGTCAAACGGTAATATATTAAAAAAAATTCAATTTTTTTTAATTTCCCACTATAAATTCCTTCCTACTCTTCCATTTTTTTACAAATCAATACATTCTCTCATTCTCTATTCTCTATATATTTCCCACTCTCATTCTCTATATATTTTTAAAAAAGTGTTGAAGCTACCGAAAATGGGTTCCCCGTCGGAAGACTCTTTTACCGAAATTCACCGAAAATTTTTTTCGCCCGACGAAGACGCGGCCGAGGAAGAAGCGGTTACGAGTGCATGTACTTTTGTGCTACAAGCATTTGAGCACATTCGGCCTACTCCCCCTCCACGACCCATCTTGCGACGCACCTATATCTTGCAAGATCGTGAAGCCGCGAACGAGCGTTTGATGAAAGACTATTTTGATGCGACACGGTTCACGGACCGAATGTTTTTAAACGACGTTTTCGGATGAGCCAAAGGTTATTTTTGCGCATTAATAATGACTTGGAAAATAGGTATGATTTCTTTAAGCAAAGAATGGACGCACGAGGATATCTAGGCTTCACCTCAATTCAAAAGGTCACATCCGCCTTACGCGTATTATCATACGGAAACACGTACGACATCAACGACGAGTATTTGAAGATGGCGGAGAAAACAACCCGAGATTGCTTGGAACATTTTTGCTATGGTAATTTTTATTGTCTTTTATTTATTTACTTTTATATATTTATTTTTAGTAGCTTATTAGTAAAACTTTTGTATATTAAATTATATTTTAGGAATATGCCAGTTATATGGAAAACGTTATTTGAGAAACCCCACTTGAAACGACCTTCAAAAAATATATGAGGTGCATCTAGAAAAGCATGGAATGCCCGGCATGATTGGTAGCTTGGATTGTCGTCAATGGCGTTGGTATAATTGTCCAACCGCATGGCGAGGTCAACATACACGGGGTGATCAAAAAGGGCCAACTTTGGTATTACAAGGTGTTGCATCATACGACCTTTGGGTTTGGTCGGCCTTCTTTGGTGTAGCCGGGTGTTTTAACGATATTAATACGTTAGAGGCTTCACCATTAATAGAGGGCTACATTTCTGGAACTATACCAAAGGCCGGTTTTCATGCAAACGGGAACGATTACGAGCATGGCTACTACTTGGCCGATGGTATCTACCCTGAGTATTCGATTATTGTTAAAACGTTTTCTGAAACTTTCGATGAAAAAAGAAAGTATTTTAAAAAATTACAAAAGTCTTCGAGAAAGGATATCGAGAGGTGTTTTGGGGTTCTACAACGATAGCATTTTATCAGAAATCCTTGTCGCATGTGGCATAAGGATAGAATACGAATGGCCATGTATGCTTGCATCATTTTGCATAATATGATCATTGAGGATGATGGAAGAGCGATATGCCAAAACTATATTCCCGAAGATTTGGTCGAAGGAACCCAAGCGACAATGGAAGAGAGACTCGTAAATGCTCAACTACTGCGATCTAGAGAAATACATAACACGTTGAAGGCGGATTTGGTTGAGCATGCTTGGGCGATTCGCCCAATTCGATTCAACAGTGATCACGACGAAGATTCCGAGGAAGAAGTGGTTGAGGAATTCGAAGACGGGAACTTTGAAGACGTAGGTTTGGATGCTGGAGAAAACGAAGAGGAAGAAGGAGAGAACGAAAATGAAACCGAAGAATAAATTTATTTTTTAGGTGTAATTTTTTTTTTGTGTAACTTTTTTTTTAATTTTAATGTAGTGTTTTTTATTTAATGGAATGTTTTTTTTATTTTATAAAACTTATAAATTATTTAAAAAAATGAAAATTAAATTAATTGAGTAATGATGACAAAGGGGCTTTATGACTACGGCCTCAAATTGCATAACGTCCCATAAAGCCCCTTGCTGACGTGGCATGCCACATGTCGCATAACGCCCCTAAAAGGGCTTTATGACTACACATGGCCTAATATATGAATACGTTATTAGGGTAAAAGACTAAAAGGCTTTTTTTTTTACTATAAATCTATTATAAATAATCAGATGGGCTTAATTTATATAGAGCTGGGCTTGGATCGGCTTATAAATAATCATATCATATATAATATATTTAGAATAAACTCTATTTTTAGTTGTGCTCGCGAGCCCAAACGAGCTTTGTATTTCAGACTCGAGCTGTAATTCGGGCTCGGGCTCGGGATCGTTAAGGCTCGGCTCGTTCGAGCTTTTAACCGAGCCGATCATGAGTAACTCTCGAGCCTTTGGGCTTGTTTACATCCCTATCTAAGAGTATATTTTTGAAATAGTGTATTTGTTGATTTTTACTCTCCACATTCAAGACATATGCATATTCCCCTATTTTTTAAAAGTTTGTAACTTTTTCATAAGATAATATTTAAAAAAAAGTTTGTATTATAGAATTGAGTATTTTTTTATCTTTAATTTGAGCAACTTAATTGCTAGATAAAATATGAAAACTAAAAAAATCCAAAAAAAAGGTCTTAGATTTCTATATTTAATAACATTTTTGTGCTATATTTTTTGTGTTGATTTTTCTTTTTTTTTGTATGTTTAGTTTTTCTGCTAATTTTTTTTAAGAAAACAAAAGGATGAGAGTTGTGTTTTAGGACCAAAATACCCTTCTATCCTTCTACTTATACGAAGTGTCATATGTCATCCTACAATTTTTTTTATAATACTTAAGCAAAACTCATTTTTTAGTGGATCCTTTCTCATTATTAACTTTTATTGTAACATCCATAATTTAAAAGTCTTAAATATACATATAATGCGGATGTTTAAACGCAAAAGATTTAATAATTTTTTTTATCAACATTACCTCATACATAGGGTTTCACCATAATAAAATCATAATAACTTTAAAGATACGCTTTTAAATATTATAGATTAAATCCATACCATACTTGTAATCTACATGGCCCTTACTTCTTCACAAATGTTTGATTTACACTTTGAAAATGTATAAACCTTATTTTAGTCCTGAGATTTTGATCATCACTATTGTATGTCTACTAATAAATTCTTTTGATACGCATAAACTTAATGGTATAATGTAACGAGTTTACCACTTTTACTGGTACCAGATAATCATATTAATGTAAACATCTTGATCTCCAGAACTTCCCTTCCTCTTCTCATATTCAGATTCTCTTTCAACTCCGAATGTTTTTCTTTCGATCTTGACATCCTCATGAAAACTCTTGCAATATACTCCCACTCCTAAAAGGACATAAACAACTTCAATTAGTATAACTAAATGAGCGTTTTTAAGTAAACAAACTATCATCACCACACTAGACAATTATTATTTACTATATGCTTCCGTCTCGAGATCCCGTACTGAACTCCATATTAAACCATCTTTAAGAACCTGAAAATACATGTATATTAACAGGTTAATAGTTCCTAATAAGTACACAATCATACCCAAGTGAAAAACACCAGTCCGCTCTCTTTTTTTTTACACCATGGCTGTAACACATCTCCGTGCACAGTACGCACCTGATCCGTCACACGGTATGTTGGACCATTTTCTTTCCTAGCATGACATTAAAGTAGGACAAAGGATTACAAGTGTACACAATGTGATCCAACGTGTGGTGCCCTGCTTGGGCGTAACCTACGCCGCATATCCGACCCATTAGAGAAGGTATAATTTATTAACATCAATTTATACTTCTTTAATAACGATAGATATAAGGTATAACGTAGTATCTAGAATAACACATCAGGTATAAGGTATAACTAGTTGTGGGCGTATTATACACCGCTTTGGCGTATGGTACGTTGGTCCATTCTTCATCACCAATGTATGCTGCAGGGTAAGACGGGGAGCTGGGGACATATGGCTTCAAGCATCAGAGTGATTTACATGACACTTTTTCTTAAACATTCCATTTACAGTTAGATCATTATGTTTTTGTTGGTGCATATGTCTGTCGACTTCGTCTTGTATCGGGTCTTGTAATAGAAATGTTAGATCAAGGCACATATTACGAGGAAAATAGGGTTTATGTGTGAATGGTTGATTTCGCACGAAATAGCAATAAGCTATTTCGTACGAAATGACATCTGGTCATTTCGCATGAAATGACTCTTGGCTATTTCGTACGAAATACACACATCTATAAATACCCAAGTTGTCAAGTCATTTGTAACGTTGATGTTTCCGGTACCGAAGTGCTGCCGACGTGTCATCTAATCTGTAACAGTGTTAAATCAATAAACAAAGACAATTAAGAGTGAATCAAGCTGTTACAAAGTCTAATCAATGAATTCCGCCTCTGATTAGACCGAAAACTCTTTTGATAGACTCGTTTAGATCGTCTCACGATCCTACAAGTGGTATCAGAGCTCAGGAGGAAGAGTTCTTACCGACTTCAGCTTGTTTTTCTTCAAAATTCTAACTTCTACACCTTCTTTTCAAAATTAAACAAAACTTCACAGCTAAAATGGATTGAATTTCACATATCACACGCGTAACATAGTTTTAGTCAATCCTTGAAAGAATTAAAGTTAAAATCGACCTAAAACTTGTTCAATTTGTTCATTTCGCTCGAAAATCAGATCGATCTTTGTGACGTCAGCAACATTTCACGAGAAATAGACTATTTCGTGTGAATTTGTCATATCATTTCGCACGAAATCAATCGTTAAAATCTCATTTCGTACGAAATCACCTCTATGGAATTCATTTCGCACGAAAACAACTTCTTGAGTTTCATTTCGCACGAAATCAGTTTCTTAGACTTCATTTCGCACGAAATCAGTCGATTAAATTTCATTTCGTACGAAATAGAGGTTTATTTAATTTGAAAGTTGTATCTCGTGTGAAAGAGCATTTCGCTTGAAAAGGCTATTTCGCACCAAAAGTTGTTTTCGCGTGAAACTGTTCATTCCGCACCAAACTCATTTCGCATAAAAGGCATTCCGTTTGAACTTACTTTTTGTGTGAACTTTGTTAACTTTGTGATACAGGTTATTGAATCATGGAAGAGGAATTTTATAATGCATTTGCCACGGCACCAACTGCACCATTTTGATTGAAACAAACTTAAATGTTTTGAAATCATAATGGGAAAATAGTTTGTTGTAAGGGGAAGTTCTGAGTGTTTATGCCAAGTGGATTGAGATTTGAAGCAATTCATATCAGGTTGTCATGTTATTTGTACAGTTTGTTTTCAAATTTTCCTGAAAAATCAGAATTGAAATATATTTTGATTTTAGGGAGAGTAAAAATTTAGGAAATTCCGAAAATTTCAAAAATCCAAAAACATGATAAAATTTTCAAAAACAAAAAACATCGAAAAATTATAAAAAAAACGAGTTTTGTTGTATTGTAGAGGAAATGATAGTACATCAGTGGACTATCACATCACGCTAAAGATTTGGAAAGTCAAATGTGATAATCGATCTCACTGATGATATGTCAGTAGGTTTTTACTCATTTAGTAGATTGTTTTCGAGATATAAACCTAAATTCGAATAACTTAATTATCTCGTGGGGAACATCTCTCGGATATATGGGTAACCCCCGGAATCTTGTTTGAAAGATTTTCTATTTCTGACATACTAGGTCTTTGTGTGTGGTGATATCTTGGTATTATACAAGGACTTCTGATTTTGCGGGAGCAATAGCCTAGTCTTCGTATAATACTTTGCAAAGCTTTGTTCATAAAGCCAGCCCTCAGCATAAATAATGATGAAACTTTGAAAATGCAAATCATGTGCTGTTGAAGAAAAGATCCCCAAACGGGACACACCAAAAGATGAGCCATCATCTCTTTGTCTGAACGGAAGTTCTAACCTGAGCTCTCATGGTCTCGCACTACCTGTTTACAGATATCATTAGTCTACACTCACCTGTAAGACTGAATATAGAAATCTGGATACGGGAGTATATTCTGAGATGGTACACGCGAATAAGTTTAAGTGCTTATGATGTGTGTCGGTGTGTATATATTTTAGGTATATATTTTAAGCCATTTTTACACTTTTTTAGTCAAGTTTTAAATTTAAAAAACACGATATTTACTAACACTAAACACACATATGGGCAAGTGCACCCATCGTGGACGTAGTATAGTGTTGGTAAGATACGGAGGTCGTCCAAGGACACACGAGCTTTTAGTACCGGTTTATCCTCAACGTCTAATCAAATCAAAATGTTAGAAAAAGAGTTTTTAAACTAGAAAAATAAAACTAACTAAAATGCTGAAAATAAAAATAAAAATAAAACAGATAGACAAGATAAATCACTTGGATCCGACTCGTGTGTAGTGTAACCTTTGATTATTTTCGCACTTTTGCACTTGTTTAAGAGATTATCATAGTTATTGTAGTAGGCCCCTCTTTTGAAGGCGACGTTACCCTCAACCCAGTAGTTTGAATCAGCAGGGATACAATCCTAAAGGGTCGGATTATTGAAAGATAATTAATTAAGTTATTAATGCATAATGTGGTAGGCCCCTCTTTTGAAGGCGACGTTACCCTCAACTAAGTAGTTTGAGTTAGGAGGGATACAGTCCTAAGTAGCTGGGTTAAAGTTTTAATAGTAGTTTAATTTATGAGGGGATCAAAGATTTTGGACCCCCGCCATCCAATACCGGTGGGTATTGAAGGAGATCCTACTAAATTTGACCCAGGTCCTTTGCAGGATCTATAGACTGAACAATGGCAAGACTCTTACCAAACTGTTCCCTTAACCCCCGACCAGGTAGCCAACATACCTCCATATAGACCAGACCGTGGAGATATGAATGGTGAATATCTTTTATTTTATATAGACAGTAAAATAATGCCAAGACACCACGGACAAACGATAAAGAAGAATCACCTTCAACATATGAAACTAGTAATTAAAGTCATTAATACAAAACCAATTAAAAAGTGCAAAAGATTAAAAATAAAAAGTATTACACTAGACACTTGTCTTCACCAAGTGATGTAAGAGACTTAGGCAAACATGGCCTTTGATTGTCAAGAACTCTTACGATCAATCTTGGATCCCGAGACGACTCACACACTCTATGATGGACAATGGATAATGGTGGTGGATGATGGTGTTGTGATGGTGGTAGGTGGTGGATGAAGTGTGAGAGAGGTGGTGTGCCAAGGGATGAGTTGCAAGAGCTCCAAGCACTCCTATTTAATGCTGAACAGCAGCTCGGGCACGGCCCTGTGTCCATTGGGCACGGCCCCGTGTCCAACTTTGTCTCTCTCTTCATTAATTGTAATTCGCAATTACAATAAATGCGCATGCAGGAGGTTTGACCATGCCCCCGTGTCCACTGGGCAGTGCCCCGTGGTGAGCAGTAGAAGCTTCTACGAGTTTGTCTTTTCTGCTGACACATGGGCACGGACCCGTGCTCGCTGAGTACGGGGCATGTTCAGTTCTGCCTTCTTGTTTTTGCTTGGGAAGATGCTGTCGGGGGATCGGGCATGCCACGTTTGTTCCTTTTCTTGTATTTATGTTAGATTTAGCTGCCTTTTTGCTTCTTTTGTTCATTTGAGCTCATTTAATCCTGAAAATACAAAAGGAAGAGAAAAGCATGTTTTTCCCAACATTAGTACTAAAAAAGGGTTAGTTTTATGCCACATTTGATGTAATTTATATGTTGCATTTTGTGCACATCAGCTTAAAACATTAATCTCGTATCTCGAAACAGTTGAACTTTGTGTAAAAATTTAAGTGGATCAGTATACTGACAATCTACGTGAATCATTTAGAACTTAAAATGTCTAAAGCTTAACAGTGTTGTGATTTATCTCATAAACTGATATGATCCACTTATACAAACTCACAAAAATATTGTCTGTAAATATTTCTTTATTGCTTTCTGTTAAAAATCAAAAATCCAAAAAGATTTTCGACAACTGATGATGAAAAGCTGATTTTCAAAATTCCAAGTGCTAAACATGATGGACATCAAGTGAGAGGGAGTCTGTTTGGAATAAGAAATGATTTTGAAATGTTAAAATGGTTCATTAAGTTGAAACCAAATTTAAATGTTTTTCTTACAAGTACAGTGAGAATGTTAAATGTTAAATCTTTTAGATCGACACCTGCAAAAGTTTAAATTTGTTAAATTTTTAAATTTGTGAAATTTACTTTGAGGTAGAGAATGTGCAGGTTACAACTATGTGAGAGCCAAAGACTACAAAGCATGAGCAGAGCATGAGCCAGACCACGATTCTAGCACACTTTAAGGGGGAGTCTGTAGATGCAGAGCCAGTCTCTGATCCTGAAAGTTTGTTAAAGATAGAAGTTGATAAAAGAAGATAGAGCCAGGATTATGATTCGGAAAATGATTGAGGTAGAAGAGATTGAAATTTAGATCAACATCCAAGGGGGAGGTTAATTGATAAAGAGAAGAAGAAGAAAAGATTGAGGATGCTTACACTGTCAGATACTTTAAAAAAGCCCAAAGACTGATCAAGGCTGAAGACTGTGAAGACTCGACACCGAAGACTTCGTCAACATCCAAGGGGGAGTCTGTTGGTGCATATGTCTGTCGACTTCATCTTGTATCGAGTCTTGTAATAGAAATGTTAGATCAGGGCACGTAGTACGAGGAAAATAGGGTTTATGTGTGAATGGTTGATTTCGTATGAAATGACATTTGGTCATTTCGCACGAAATGACTCTTGGCTATTTCGTACGAAATACCCACATCTATAAATACCCAAGTTGTCGAGTCATTTGTAACGTTGATGTTTCCGGTACCGAAGTGCTGCCTACGTGTCATCTGATCTGTAACAGTGTTAAATCAATAAACAAAGACAATTAAGAATGAATCAAGCTGTTACAAAGACTAATCAATGAATTCCGCCTCTGATTAGACCGAGAACTCTTCTGATAGACTCGTTTAGATCGTCTCACGATCCTACAGTTTTATATCTAAACTCAACTTTAATGATTCACAATATAATACAGTAACACCTAAACACCTGAACCTGCTTACTTATAAGTATACATCAGTAACTTAAAAGTACAACTTTCCCGTGTTTCTTGAGTCAACATTAATTTAAGTTCGTATTTATGCTCTCACAACTCGACACTTCTAAATCTTATATGAATAGACGTTATAGGCCATAATTCCCCTTCATTTTCTTCCATGGATTTTACCAATTTCACATTGACTGATTGGACGAATGTTAACAGCCACTTTAATCGTACATTACAGTCAATAACTAAATAGTTGTGGCTCTCATACACATTGATAGTGCGATGGTAATTACAATATTCACCAGCTAGTAATCATAACTCAAAGCATCAAGTATCCTCACATTTATAACTCGACAATTAATATTTTACTAAGTGTTACTATATAGTCATAGACACACAAACTTACAATTCAAACGAGTCATAAAACCCTCACCTTTGCCCGTAGGTTTTACCGTATCTTGCTTTCCTTGTCCGACCCATTGGCTGGCAAACTCCAACAATAATGCTAACTTGCAAGTTCAATATCACACACTTAGCATACGGGTCATGATTCTTTCAATATAAATATTTACATAATACACCAGATAACATTATATTCCATTTCACTTATCTTGACCCAGTACATGGAGTTTATATGAAACCACTCAATTTAGTAACTATGGTTTCTTTGTGGCATTTTATCGAACACCAGGTGTGCATCAATATTTCTACTACATAAATATAATCATTTTGTTAATCCAGACTTCCAATTGAAAACATAACTAAAATACAAACATTGAGTTATATAACATATAGGTTTCGATATTTGCCATATAGAAAACCAATTTATATATTATCATGTACCAACACTAGAGTGTATGAACTTAAAACATAATTGATCACGCGAAAAGCATATCTAGCCATTATTCATAAAGATTTCAGATCATAAATCGCTATTCTGAATACATAAATGTAACCCATCCTTCATCTAACGATTAGATCAATAAAAATACATACCTCGACTCACAATGGCGTCTAGATCTTAATCTATCTTCAATTTTGACATGCAACCGTTTGTTCAAGAGATCCATACAAGTTTTATCCTTTGATTTTGAGTTCTTATAGACACCTCTTTGCTCCCAGAAGTGTTCTTCAATTTTGGATGAATAAAACATCCACAATCTGATTTCTTATTTATTTGGAAATTTTACGATTTAAACCCTCCCACAATTCAAGGGTGTAATATTCTAACCACATGTTATGGCTTTACTGACTACGAAATCCAATTTGATAGTCTTAAAATTTAGACTTCCAGCATTATTTTTTTAATATATATATACCTCGATAGGTTTAGAATATTTTACACTTCTGAATAAAACATAATACCATATAATGATATATTTATATATTTTTTTAGAACTCCTATCAGGCATATATACTTTATATATATGTATATATTATTCAAATATAAATCTCTAAAATTTGGGATGTACATTTATAGATATGTGATTATGAATTAGTTGAACCCAATCATTATTTTCAATCAAGTCGTTTGTGTTATAAATCTTAAAATCGGACATGAAATGATTATAAGTTTAGTTACTCACACCTTTTTTCATCCTATATTTCTTTAGTTGGTTCTTTCCCATTAAATAAAATAATATTCTTCTCACTAGGGCCTTCCGGTAAATTGAAACCTACCTTAGTTAATTGATTACAGCTGAGCAATATATAATTCTTGCATATTAAGACGAGTTTTAGCCCATGTAAATACTCTTAACCTATTTTCCCTATACGGGTTTGGGATACGGTAAATTATTACCGCTTAGTCGGGTATGGGATTATATGTCGGATTGTGACTACAAAATCTTCATAACCCGTTTTAATATGTTTTGTCTGATAACTTAAACTATGGGGGTTAACGCGACCGTGTCCTGGATATCCATGGCTCATTTAAGTTACTAATGACCACGACCGAGCACGGGGTGTAGGCATACACCTAACAGATGCTAATACTATTATAAAATGTTTTTCTTACCCACTAGTTGGGGATAACTCCTTTGTGGGTTTAAGTGGCGTGTCGGTTAATCGTGTCTCGGTGTTTAGTACTGGGCCCCATTAGTATTGACAGATATGTAAAAATGTATAAAAGATCATTTTAAATTTTCCCAAGTTATTTATAAAATCATGTGCCATGTGCACTTAAAATGATTTTGAAAATTTTTCAAAATGAGTCGGTTGATTGTATTTACTAGTGTAAACTGATGTATTTTCAAAAGACTAAGTTACAGGTTGCAACGATACATAAATAGGCTGGAAGTTGCTCAGTAATGCTAGAAGAGAAATTTGCAACTCCTTTGCATAATGCCTAGTAGTCTGTTGATCTCATTTTTGTACATTGTTGATCCGCCTGTGGATCTTTATTACAAACCGTCTGTATATTATTGCGAACATTTGGACACTTAAGTTTGTAATAATATTTTAAACTCCAAGACTTCCGCTGTGTTATCTGTGTTTGCTTATCATGATACCAATCTTACGTCATGATACTCCCTACACGGGCCCCACCAAGACGTGTTGTAAATATTTGGGAGTGACACTAAGCCGAGCTCAAGCTTGAAAACTACCTATGAGTCGGCCTCGAGCTTTATAAACAAAGCTCGAACCAAGCCAGTCTCGAGCTTGAGCTCTTATACGTTAAACAAGTTCAAGCCCGATCCCATCGAACTCGGGCTCGGCTCGTTTACCTTTTTCCAGTTTTTAAAATATTATTTCAAATTGAAGGATAATATTTACTAATAACTACCTTATTAGAAGACGAGACCAACGTTGTTAGAGCAACACCTAGGCTGCAGCCTGAAAGACCATAAAATTATGATGAATCATTTATATCACAGTTTACCCACATATATAGAAAGTATAAGACCATTTTTGAGTAGAACTAGATACATGATCGTCATCACCATACTTTACTGGTTCAGCAGCTGTTGTAATCCGCGATCTTCGGCTATTAGATATTTCAATTATATTGTTCGGGTTATGAAATAGGCTACTAGAAAAAAGGATTTTAGAAAAAAAAGGTCAATCATGTCAACCGAGCTATTCCCACTAAATCCAAGAACATGAAATATACTTTCAAGTGTTTATTTACTACCCTGCATGTAAAGAAACAAAGTTTACACAAAATTTGAGTTTTCTAGTGTTTGTTTTACAGTTTAGGTGGTGTTGTTAGGTATTTGAAAAAAAAATTCAAAAACTTGCATTAATATCATTGTATATTCAGGGTGAGGGTCTAACGGAGTAGTAATTAATTGTAAAATGCTTATTAAGAGTGTATTTTTATATTTACAACCTTTGCATTTTATATTTGTTCCACTAATCATTTGCTAAGTTGCATTTAAATATTGGAACTCATAATTTTTTTTGAACACACTAGCTAATTAAATCTAGTGAATTCCTGAATGTTTTATTCATTAGGTGATTAATCCTTCTGCGGGCAATTCAATTAACTAAGCAAACTAACAACATTTTATTGATTTTAATCCATCCATAAAAAAATAGTAGTCCCAAGTTTCAATTTTGTTCACTCAACCAGTCAACCAACCAATAATTATCAATTACAGTAATAACCTAATAAACCCATGCTAAGATCACTAAGTAAAATCAGTTCAAAGAGCTCACATTCAGATATCTCAAAACACTAAAACTAGACACAACCCTTAAATATTAGAACCAAAGTGCATCTCAACAATCAAATTAATAAATCAAGTGCGGTAAGTATAATCTGAAAGTAATTAGATAACCACTCAACAGTATATAAAACAAAACATACCTATTGTACATTGATAAACTCATGTGTAAGTTGAGCACAAGCTTCAAAGACGTGCGCAACTTCACTATTTCTATAACAGAATTTTCTTTAGCTCACGACTCAATGATGCAAATTGGCAATTAATAACAAAAGATTAGATGAATAAAGGAGCCTAAGTGTATACCGTTAAGAAGGTTTATTATTCTGGCAAACATAATCAGAGAATCAGTATACTACGCACTGTTAGGTATCAAATAATAGTAGAAGGGGGGTATTTGTAATAGCAACAAAGTATAAGGGTTACATTTGTACATTGTAGTAGTTTATATGTACTTAAGGAATATATAGTGTAATGAGAAGGTCGGTTATTGATTTGAGAGATAATCTCCTCCTCTTCTGTGATTCTTCTTCTTCTACAATTCTTTAGCTCATAATATCTTGATTACCATTTTTACATGTAACAATGGTATTAGAGCTTTCCTTCCTATTGACCTGAGGGTTGTGAATCAATCAGAATCAATTGACGGAATCAATTAGAGCAACATCAACACCAACGTTTCCAGAATTAGGGCAACAACAATTAACAACATTCCACGATTGTTTGAAGCAATGTTCATCATCAGCAAAGCAATGTTCATCATCAGCAATTCACATAAACCAGAAAGAGGCAACGATCAAGAAACTAGAAATTCAAGGCATGAATCAACAATCGAAGGTGGCAACTCAGAAATTCGGTTCAACTACATAAACAACAACCAATCTTGGATTTCTACAACAATAATAAGAATGGTGTTCTTGTGTTCGTGTGGGGTTTGGTATGGGAGAACAAAGTTCATGTTTGTGGAACTATTAGGTGTTCTTGTGGTGGGATGAAATATGAAGGCAGGGGTCATTGTTGTGGCTACATACCGGATTATTCAAGACCACCAACTAATTGGGAACTTTACACGGGTTACAGAAGTTTGGATGAATGGACAGGATCACCAACATGGAAAAACGAAGCCCTAGCTTATTCGGAACCAAGAATCAAGAAACAAGAATTCTAAATACTACATCATCCATGGAAGAGATCAAGAACTTCTACTTCGAGCAAACAAGTTCATTTGAAGATCATTGTAGCTCAATTGATTTCCTTCTTATGAAAGTAATTCTTAGTGAGGATTATGCTAAAAAATTATTTGTAAGGGGTCTCAAATCTGAAATTAGGAGTTGGGTTCAATTCTTAAGACCTAAAACATTTGAAGAGGCTTATAAAAGGGCGAAGGTACAAGATGATTTCCTTAACATTTGCTTTCGTAATAAAGAATTAAAAAAGGTAGAAGGTCAATCTTTTATACAAGCCAATTGTGAACCCAAGGTGTTTGAGGAAATGCTGGAAAATAATAAAAATGGAATTAAGGTTCAACCTGATGAATCTGAAGATGGAATTAAGATTCAAGAAACCATTAGTCAAGACTCATTTGATGCTAGTGAATCAGAAGAAAATGAACAGGAAATGAATTCTTTAAGTCAAGAACCATGTGAATTTAATGAAATGCCTAGTGAGATTCAAGAATCAATGGAGGGTACTATAAATGAAATGAGTCGCAATGAAAGGGACTTTGAGGTAAATGATTCCATTATCAGTTTTGAGCAATTGAATAAGTTGGGTAAAAATTTAGGAGGTGATAATGAGATGTTAGCATCTGATTTTTCGAAGGAGGCAATTGCAAATGATGATATTAGTAATGAAGTTGAAGGGGTTAGTGTGGACAGCAGCACAACAGTCCCTAAGTTTCATTGTGATCAAGAGAACATGTGAATTAAGACAAATTCAGTTAGGGGCTGGGTAAAGATGCTTCGTTGGTTTGATACATTTGAATGGGAACCGGGTATAATTGATTTCATGACTAGAGAAAGTCATACCGATATGATAGATAGTTTCATTGTTGTCATAATTGAAAATGTCAATTGAAAATGTGATTCAAGAACCAACTAATGTTGAAGTATTGGAAATTCCAAAAGAAATAGGAAGCGATCGATTCAATAAGCTGGGTAATGATCTACATGATCAAGCTGATAATTTCTCTAATGCTTCCGTTAGAGCTGAAAATGTTTCTTTGAATCAGAATAATGTTTTTTGGTTGAGTGCTCTTGGTCAACAGCTTGGAGTGGCCGATATTCTTCCTAGTTGCAGTCCAAATGATGGTTATAATCAGTCTAATAATAGCAGAACAAGTGTATCTAACATGGTACAAGGGTATTTTGGGCCTTTTCTGAATGGCGTTAAAGACGGAAATCAAAGTAATGATGGTAATGTGGTTGTAAGATCTCCAACAACAACTCATTCTTATGGGCAGCAAGCTGGTGAAAATACAGTGGTAGTTCGATTTGCAAAAACCGCCATGTCTCAGTTTGGATTTGATAGTTTTGATTAGGAACATTTTTTCCTGTTGTTTTGATTTTTGGGGACAAAAATCTTTTAACGGGGGAGTAATGTTAGGTATCAAATAATAGTAGAGGGGGGTATTTGTAATAGAAACAAAGTATAAGGGTTACATTTGTACATTGTAGTAGTCTATATGTACTTAAGGAATAGATAGTGTAATGAGAAGGTCAGCTATTGATTTGAGAGATAATCTCCTCCTCTTCTGTGATTCTTCTTCTTCTACAATTCTTTAGCTCATAATCTCTTGATTACCATTTTTACACGTAACACGCACACACTTAAACTAGTAATCAAAAGGAATGAACTAGATTTGGGGCAATATGACATAAATAAGATCCCAATCAATCTATTAATTGAAAAAATGAAAAAAAAAAGAATATTAATGGAATAACAATCGCATGTATCAACAAAAATGAAGCAAACAAAATAAATTTCAATAAAGTAACAAAATGGAATGGAATGGCATGCAATGGAATAGCAGAGTTAACCTAAGTTACTATTTAGAGCCTTTTTCCAGCGTCTTGAGCTTTGACTTGAAGAGTCCCTTCACATCACGACACCACGACACCAGCACGACAATTGGGAGGGTGGCCTTGCTCTCTGCTGGATCTTGGATTTCAAGAAGAGAAGTCTTTGATTTCAATTTTGGGGAAGGTTTCAAAAGATAAAAGTAGCTTTAGGGTTTATTTGGAAGTGCAATTTGGTGTTGGGAGGGAACAAAAATTTAAGGCGAAGGGAAATTTTAATTTTAGAGTTTTTTTGCTAAAACTTTTGAATGGGGTAAGAGGGAAATTAAAAACTTAGATTAGTGACATAAAAGATAAATACCACACTATAAGTTTGTGTTAAGCAAATATGGCACACATAAACTGTCATTAAAAACCAAATTTAGTGGCATAATAGCTTTATTTTTGAACAACAACTTTTATTCAACACCCCAAATATTCAAAAGTACAAATGGTTAGTATGCTACTAAGCCAATCACCTATTACACAATTACCCTATGAAGTCGAAAATTCAAAACCATAAAAAACATAACAGTAAACAATGTATCATACTCCATTATAAAACTCGAAGTTCACCCACTTCCTCCGGTCCAAATCCGTTCTCTTTGCTCTGCATTTAATCTACAGGAACGTATTTGCCTGCATTTCTACAAAGATCCCATATGTATTTTCTCTCTTCCCATTAGAAATTCCTTCATTCCTTGCTTTCCACATGCTCCAACAAGTTGCTAGTACGATGGTTTGAATATATTTCTTCTTCGGTTCTTCAATAGGTTGTGTTTTATAAAATTCCAGCAAATCTTTCATAGAGAAGGCAAAAATTGGCTGGATTTTGCACCACAAACTCACCTTATGCCACATTACTGCTGCTACATAACACCCCGTAAACAGATGATCTGCATCTTCTTCTTGATCTCCGCATAGCTTACAAAGTGGCGCACCTGAGAGCATACCCCTTTTCTTTAACCCGATCATTTGTTGCCAATCGATCTTGTACTCCACACCACCCAAAAATATTAATCCTTTTTGGCACCCACTTGACCCATTCATAAGGATGGTAAGGGACCGCAAACCTGTTTAGAACTGCCCGGGCTGACGAAACCGAGAACCACCCATTACCGGAAGGAACCCACCACCATTTATCAGCTCGGTTCTCCAAACTTATCCTTTATCTCAAAGTTAATAATTGTTGTAGCTGATTATTTTATTCGTTTGTACTCGGGACCGCCCTCTACTCCAAATCAGCAAATTGCTCCTCGACTGTTGCTCGCTTATGTTTTTCTATTTCAAAGATATAAGGAAATTTGTCCTTCAAAATGTTATCCCCAACCTACCGTCCAACCAGAATCGCACCTCTTTTCCATTACCAACTTTTCCTTTTATCAAACTTTCAACAAGAACATTATTGTTTTCCAATTCTTTCCGGATCCTAACGATATTTTTCCAGTACCAGGGATAACTTCCTTAGTTGGGACATACGAATAAGAATGAGTATGTTCGTGAATTGCCCTGACGGTTTTACCCAAAAGTGAATCCTTTTCGTGCTTGAAATGCCACCACCATTTCAGCAATAAGCTCATGTTCATATCTTTAAGTGACCCCAACCCAAGTCCCCCTTTTTCAGTGAGACTAATTACCCTTTCCCAACATACCCATGTTGTCTTTGCCTTTTCATCATTACTCTGGTGTGAGTTAGGTGTGATATGATTTTATTATTTTTTGAGCTCATTTTACGCATTAATCAAGTTTTAAAATTATAAAACATGATATTCTACTAACACTAAACACACACATGGGTAAGTGCACCCATCGTGAGCGTAGTATAGCGTTGGTAAGATACCGAGTTCGTCCAAGGACACAAGAGCTTTTAGTACTGGCTTATCCTCAACATCTAATCAATCTAATTTTCTTTTTTGGAAAAGTTTTGAAACATGAAAATAAAAACTAAAAATGCAAAAAAAATAAAATAAAAACAAATAGACAAGATGAATCACTTGGATCCGACTCGCCTTTAATGTCTCCTTTGATGATTTTCGCACTTTCGGACTTTTTAAGAGATTATCTTAGTTATAGTAATAGGCCCCTCTTTTGAAGGTGACGTTACCCTCAACCCAGTGGCTTGAGTCAGCAGGGATACAATCCCAAAGGGTCGGAATATTGAAAGATAATTAATTAAGTTATTAATGTGAAAAGTGGTAGGCCCCTCTTTTGAAGGTGCCGTTACCCTCGGGTAAGTGGTTTGAGTTAGTGGGGATACAATCCCAAGTAGCCGGTTTAATGTATTAATAGTAGTTTACATATGAGGGGTTCAAGCTATTCGCACCCCCGCCATCCAATATCAGTGGGTATTGAAGAAGGTCCTAGTAAGCTTGAACGAGGTCCTTGCAGGATCTATACACTGAAAAAGGCAAGAACCTTACCAAACCATTCCCCTAACTCCCAACCAGGTAGTCAACATGCTTTTATATAGACCGTAAAAACATGAATGATGCAATCTTTTACTTTATATAGACAGTAAAGTAACGTCAAGACACCACGGAAAAATGATAGGAAGAATTCACCTTCAACATAAGAAACTAGTTATTAAAGTCATTAGTACAAAACCAAATAAAAAGTGGTGAAATATAAAAAATCATAAGTAATACAATAAAGACTTGTCTTCACCACGTGATGTAAGAGGTTTAACCAAACATGACCTTTGATTGGCAAGAACCCTTACGATCAATCTTGGATCATGAGACTACTACACGCTCTAAAGATGGATGATGGATGATCGTGGTGGGTGTTGGTGTTGTAGTGGTGGTGGAGTGGTGGCAAAGTGGGAGAGTAGTGGTTTGCCAAGGGATGCCTTTGAAGTGAACCAAACACCCATATTTATAGCCTGCACAGAGCTCTTGCCACGACCACGTTTCTAGCGGGCACGCCCCCGTGGCCAGCCTTTTCTCTTCCTTCATTAAATGCAAGTGTCAGCAGAGGGTCCCACATGGCCCTGTAGTCAACATCGTATCTGTACTATCAAGATTTTGCAAGATTCTGCGTATCTTTGCGTTGACCACACCCCGTGCTGAGCTAGGCATGCCCCCGTGGTGGGCGTAGAAGCTTCTACATGTTTGTCTTTTCTGTAGGATCCTGACCACGCCCCCGTGCTCGGCTGGGCACGACCCCGTTGTCAGTCTTCTGTTGTCTTGTTTTTGCTTTGGGGATGCTGCTGAGGGGTCGGGCATGTCACGTTTATTACTTTTCTTTGTATTTATGTTGGTTTTGTTTGTATATTTGTTCCTTTTGTTCGTTTAAGCTCATTTGATCCTATAAATTCAAAAGAAAGACAAAACTCACTTTTTCCAACATTAGTACTAAAAAAGAGTTAGTTTTATGCCTCATTTGATTTAGTTTATATGTTACATTTTGCACACATCACCTCCCCAAAAGAACCTCCTTCTAACTGCTTCTAACTTATCCAGCACACCTTGCGGCGCTTTAAAAAGAGAGAAGAAATATAGAGGAAGACTGTCTAAACTTGCTTTCAAAAGAGTTAGTCTCCCATGCGAGGAAAGCATATTGGACTTCCATAAGGACAATCGATTTTTAAAACAGTTAATTAAACACTTCCAATGTCGAAGTTGATTCATGTTCGCCCCAACAGGTCCCCCAAGATACTTGCAAGGGAATTTCCCGACATTACAATTTATTGTTGAAGCCATTAGATTAACCAAATTTTTCCCCACCCCAACCCCAAAGAGATTTGTTTTCTTGTGGCTGCCAGAAATGTAGTAATAACACCTCATGGCCTTATGATATTGCAAATGGTACTTTCTTCCCAATCCCCCATAAATACCACATCGTTCGCATACATCATATGTGTTATTACCGGCCCATTATTAGAAAGTGAGATGCCTTTTATTTTCCTTAATTCCAAAGCATTTTCAAAATACCAGTTAGAGCTTCCATTGCGATTATGAATATAAAAGGTGAGAGCGGATCACCTTGACGAACCCCCCTATAGCGTTGAAATTTTAACGATGGAGAGCCATTAATTAGAACCGATGCTTCAGAAGAGACCAAAATGACCCTAACCCATCTCCTCCAAACCGGTGGAAAGCCCATTTGTTGGAGAACACAGTCGATAAAATTCCAATTTATTGTGTCATAAGCCTTTTCGATGTCGATTTTTAAGATAAAAGCTTTCTTTTTATTCTTTTTCACCCATGAGATGACTTCGTTTAAAATTAGTGGTCCATCTAAAATATTTCGTGAAGCTAAAAAACTAGACTGGCATTCCGAAATTACCGACCCCACCACCCCTTTCAGCCTATTAGCGAGTACCTTAGAAATTATTTTGGAGATACACTCAATCAAGATAATTGGGTTGTAATCATTAAAACAGATAGGATCTGTACCTTTTGAAATTAACGCTAGAAAAGACGAACCACATCCTCTATTTATAATGCCATCCTCATGAAAGGTGTCCATGATCTTCACCAAGTCTTCCTTAAACAACTCCCAATAGTGTTTAAAAAGCCAAAATTAAACCCGTCTGGCCCGGGGGCTTTATCACTATCACAATCCCACACTGCCCTCTTGATTTCGTTAGCGTTAAAAGGACCGACCAAAGTACTAGCTTCATCGTTCGAAAGTTGTTTTAAATACGGACCACAAAATCATGTCTTTGTTGCATGGGTTCCTGAAATTTATAGGCAAAAAACTTTCTCGCTTCCATTTTTATTTTTTCCGGATCCATTACCCATTCCCCATTTAGATTCGCCCCATTCAAACGTTTATCAATATTATTTTTATTTATAAGACCATGAAAAAATGTTGAGTTCTCATCACCCTCCACCCTCCACTGCCCAATTAACTCTTGATTTCTGTTTTAAATCACTTGTTTTAGCTAAAAGAATATCATGTAGTTGTTTTTGGCAATTCGTCCACTCAAGTTTCTTAACATCACTACATGGACATTGTTACAATATCCCCTCCAAATCTCGTAATTTTGTTTCTATTTGCCTACTATGTGCATTTACCATCTCCCTATCTGCGCACAACCATGCCCTTATCCCTTTCTTTACTAATTTTAGTTTATCTATAAGCACAAGATCCGGATGATTTTGTGATTATTAGTGTATAGGTATGATGAAAGTGATTCCACTTATTTGATTACCATTCTCTTTTTGTTCCAATGAAGTTCTTTAAATGTCCAAACACAAGGATATGACGAATGAACATAACCTGATCCCAGATTGGGTCTCATATTCTCCATAGATTAACGTGGCAGAATTTGGAGGATGACAAGTGAGAGATACATTTGGGTACTCCACTTGCAACCTCTGTTGCAGCCATGGTGGTATAATGGTATTGCTCTGATGGTGAAATAGATCTGAGCCTTAATTACTTCTGCCAAACTAAATTGGTTTCAATTGTCCAGCTCCTTCATTGATGAGGTACGCGACATTGAGATTTGAATCCATCATTGTTGACGTACGCAACATTGAGATTTGAAAGTGACTTTATGATTATTGGGGTATGGCTATGACGAAAGTGATTTTGTGATCATATAGCTATTGCAGTTTGATTTTCACTCCATTGTGTAATGTGGTTTTCACAAGTACACAGATTCTAAAAGGTTTATTATTTGGTTTATTAGGACATGTAAGGTGTGAGCTGTGCAAAAAATATGTTTCAGGCCCAAATTTATTGCACTGTAAGATGAAAACGTAATAACAAAAATAGGAAAAGACAAGTAAATGGTCAATATTTTGTTATTTCGTTCTTAATACTACAATGGCCTATTGATTTTTTTTGTTGAAATATAGGTAAAAAGGGAGTTAACGGAGGGGAAAAGGCAAATGATTTAGTTCTTCATATTGAAAATTTCAGGTGACCTAGTTCCTCAATGTCTAAATCCATACAAAGTTTTCTTATTTGGTATTAATACAATTGATTATACTTTTTTTATGTTGGCCGAGTTTGGCAATGGGTTATGGTGACAATACTAAAGTCGATCTTAAAGCTCGGGGAACAATGGTGTAAACCCGAGATATAAAGAACATGCGCTATGTGAAACTCACGGTTCTTGCATCCACTTCTGAAGAAGACGAAATCCAATTTAAGATTGAAGCTATGGTTAGCACAATTGAAAGTTAACTGTAGGTCCCTCTCGGAGGATGAGGTTCAACCTTAACCTTGTTATACTAATCCACTAGCAAGTGCGGAATCCAAGCTAGTGAGCAAACCGGGATGAAACAAGCACAAGCACAACACACAAAGTTCACCGATTAACACCACTTGTATTAATACGTGTAGGTCCCTCTCGGAGGATGACGAACCTAAACCTTGTTATACTAACCCACTAGCAAGTGCGGAATCCAAGCTAGCAAGCAAACCGGGATGAAGCAAGTATAAACACAAACACACAAAGGTTCACCGATTAACACAACTTGTATTAATGCGAATGAAAGGTTCCGGTTACAAGCACAATGTTCACAAATCAGTTTTGCAAACTCTCTAGTGTTTGTGTGTGTTTCGACAGAATGCTCTCAAAGTTCTCTCTATCTTTCTGTGTGCATCCCCTTTTTGTCCAACACTCTGCATGGGTATATATATACCCAACACTGGTTGCCTTGTCCGAAGGATCCGATAGATGGTCGAAGGATCATCTATCGATTACAAGGTTTTCGAAGGATCAGCATCTACCTCGAAGGATGATCTATCGATCATCCATCGTAGGTTCATCTTTCGAGCACATCGAAGGATCAACATTATCCTTCGATGAGCTACCCTTCGACACAGACAATACAACCAGTTTACTAACTGTTGCCCAAGTCAAACCAGGAGGACGGTTGACTTGGTCAATTTACAGGACTGACAAGGACATCGTTTACATCGTGACCGAATACAGACAAAGTACAGACACAAGTGCACCAACAAACTCCCCCTTGGCTGTAGCTTTGTCTTGATCTTCTATGGTTGTAGATTCGTCTCGATGTTGATCATCTTTGATCTTCATGTCTTCAAGACCTTGATGTCCTTTCAAGTCTTCAATGTCGGAGGATCTTCAAAGTCTTCACGTCTTGAAAGCAGAGAGTGTATCAACAAACTACCCGTATCATGTAGGAAGTGTGTTAACAAACTCCCCCTTAACATAAGCTCCCCCTTGAGTTATGCTCGTGAAATACTTGATCTTTATGAAGTGAGATCCTTGTGGTGTTGATGATGGCCAGCGGCAACTCGAACATCTTCATCATTTGAGTGCCTTCACGTCGTGTCTTCATTCCGAAGCTTGTCATCGACCATGTTCTCCTTGCCTTTAGAATCTGCACATGCAAGAAATCTAAACGCCTAATGAGAACAACTGCTTGGAATATAGTTAGCATAAACACATGACACACATATGACCATGTCACAATCTAACACCGTCCGACAGTTTGAAAGTTGAATAAATTTATCACTTTTAATTTCTAACTTTCAAAACTTGCAAATTTTGACCGTTTATGAAGATTTAGTCAATTCGGTTTTCGTTCAGGTTTCAGGCAACGAAGACTCGAGTTCCAACATCGTACGATCGAAAATAAAATAGAAATAAAATCTTTTTGGTATTTTTGAATTTTTCAAATGTAAAGACTGAAAGCAGTAAATAAATATATACAGACATTCTTTTTGCGAGTTTCGAGGGTAAGAGAATCATGTCAGTGTACGGTCACGCCAAAATACTCTTGTTGTTCAATTAATTATCATTAAGATAAGCATCCTATAACAATTATCGGTATTGTTGTCCACTTAAGCTCAACTTATCAGATGTAATCATGTTTAGGAGATACATTAAGGTATGATTTATACTTACCGACCGGTGTTCATCCACATCACGACACATTCCCGTATCAAGGTATGCACGAGGGTTCATCTTACCGGTGAGTATACCGATTATCATCTGTTTGACCGTATATGATGTGAGATTCTCACTTATTTTGATTCGAAAACAAGCCCTATGTGATATAATCACTTATTTATGAGGAACTTGATTTTCAGATGCATGAGGGCACAGGAGCAAGTCCGTGAACAGGTCAGTACTTCCGTACAGCAGAGAGACGAACTTGACTCCCGGATAAATGTGATATTTTATCACTTATTTGATTTGGACATGTGATTGTTTATCACTTATTGAGGTCGAATGCAGTATGTATTATGTACACGTTTGTATAGTATCATGGAAGATCTAGACTTGCATCCCCGTTATTTTTGTTTTCGGTAAAAGATACAACCATGATACCCAGATGATAAGCAGCATAAAGACCGAATATCTCAGAACCTCGGCAATCTATCAAACGAAATTTCGGTACTAAGACCATATGCCAATGAATGGTTCCCACCTGGTCTTCAGTCGGATTAAGATTTATATCACCCTGCACACTTTAAAATGATTGTGAGCCTACCGATACATCTTATATAGAGCTGCTTATCGTTTTTCATTTAAGGTTTAAAGAGGCTTGGATAGACCACTGATGTACTATCACTTTCTCTTTTGCTCGCCAGGAAACTCATTTTTGTTTTTCTATTGTTTTTGTGTTTTTGAAATTTTTCGATGTTTTTGGATTTTCAGATTTTGGATTTACTCCCCCTAAAATCAATAAACTAAGACAAATTTAGAAACACAAAGGATTTACAAAAATGATTTTCCGACGTTGGTTTACTCTGGCTTGACCTTAATGCCGTTTACCAATAATAAAAAGTCAAATCTTGATTTGTCAAACGCTTTGGTAAATAAGTCGGCACGTTGGTCATCGGTGTGGACCTTAACAACATCGATTAGTCTTTTCTCAAAGCAATCACGTATGAAGTGATATTTGATTTCGATGTGTTTGGTCTTTGAATGCTGCACAGGATTCCTAGTGATCTGTAATGCAGCAGAATTATCAACGTAAATAGGAGTAGTTAGGAATTCAAAACCGTAGTCCCGCAATTGTTGTTGGATCCACAGAACTTGGGAGCAACAACTTGAGGCAGCAATGTATTCAGCTTCGCAGGTTGATGTAGCAACACACGTCTGCTTCTTGCACTGCCATGTGACTAGGCGATTTCCTAAAAACTGACATCCAGCTGTTGTGGATTTGCCGTCGATTTTGCATCCGCCAAAATCAAAATCACTGAAAGCTACCAATTCAAAGTTGCACTTGTAGGCCCAAGAAGAAGTTCATTTCCCCCATAGCACTCATCTCGAATTTATCCTGCATAATGCGCTCGAAATTCCTACACAAGACATCATTAGTAGAACCAAAAATAATATCATCAACGTATACCTGTACCAGAAGAAGATCTCCATCTTGTTCTTTGATGAAGAGAGTACAGTCGATAAGACCCCGTCGAAAACCGTTCTCCAGCAGATAGTTAGATAAGGTTGCATACCAAGCTCGTGGTGCTTGATGAAGACCATAGAGAGCTTTGTTGAGCAACCAAACCCGATCGGGATGGATAGGATCTTCAAAACCTGGAGGCTGTTCGACGTACACCTCTTCTTCAACCACACCATGTAAAAATGCACTTTTCACGTCCATCTGATAAACCTTGAATCCTTTGTAGGACGCATAGGCTAGAAAGATTCGAATTGCTTCGAGACGTGCCACTGGTGCATACACTTCGTTGTAGTCGATCCCTTCAATCTGACGAAAACCTTGAACGACTAAACGCGCTTTGTTCCGGATAACAACTCCGCGGTCATCCTTTTTGCATTTGAAAACCCAACGGGTACCAATCTTCTTGTATCCAGCAGGTTTCTCTACCAGTTTCCAGACACCCAGCTTCTGGAACTGTTGCAATTCTTCCTGCATTGCTTCCACCCAAGAGTTGTCTTTTAGGGCTTCTTTCCAAGTTCTTGGTTCTTCCTGTGAAACATAACACGCGAAAGACCAATCGTTTTGTTGCCCGGATTCTCTAATAGCTGCATACAGGCCTGCATTGTTGTTGTTTCGCAACATGTTTCTTGTTTGAATGCCACTTTGCACATTTCCAATGATGTTTTCTTGAGGATGGGTATTATGAATCCGTGTCTCAGGATTTTCTCGAACTGGAATATTTATACCCAGGTTGTTGAGATTAAAATCAACAATCAAATCAAGGCCCGGAATTGACGAAGAGGATGATGCAGTAGCTTCACCTGTTCTGTGGGCATCCACTGGAGGAGTACCCTCTGAAGTACCATGAACTGCGGTTGTAGGGACTTCTTGATCTGCATCTAGAAATTCATCATCCTCTGAAGATTCGTTCAATTCGGTTGCATCATGAAAATCCTCATTGTTGAGAGTATTATTGTTCACCGAAGAAGATGGTTCTTGATTAACAAGAATTGGACGAACCACCGGTGAAACTGTTGCATTGTCACTCTCGAAAAACATCCTAGCCGCAGCATTTTCTTCAACGGCTTCAACATTGATCGAATTGAAAAAGTCATCGTACTCAAACATCCAAGGTTGACCAGGACATTTGACTGGCAAAGTGTGCCTTTGTACTCTGACCTCAGACCATTCCTCGACCCTTTTAGTCTCTAGATTCCAGACTCTTAAGTTAGGGGTGGCATACCCAAGAAAGTATCCCTCAATTGCTTTTGCCCCAAACTTTCCATTAGGATCGATCATTGTGCATGGAGCTCCAAACGGTTCAAGATAAGACAAATCTGGTTTCCGTTTGTTGATAAGCTCAAAGCAGGTCTTGTTGTGCCTTTTGACTGTAAGGACTCGGTTCAATGTATAACATGCAGAGGCCACAGCTTCAGTCCAGAATGGAATGGGCAACTGCGACTCTACCAACATTGTCCTAGCAGTCTCGATCAATGTGCGGTTCTTACGTTCAGCGACGCCATTTTGCTGAGGAGTATAAGCTGCACTAAACTCATGAAGAATACCCTTTTCAGTGCAAAACTCCGCCATGGCATGATTCTTGAATTCAGTACCATTGTCGCTACGTATCCGCCTAACCTTCAATTTATACAAATTCTCAATCTGAACGATCAAGTTTTTGATAATTCCAAAGGTTTCACTCTTGTGTGCCATGAACGCCACCCAAGAAAATCTTGAATAATCATCAGTAATAACGAGACAGTATTGATCACCCCGAATACTTTTGTGCTTGACAGGACCGAACAAATCCATGTGCAAACGTTCAAGGGGAACTGCCACCGTGTTGATCTTCTTTGTAGGGTGCTTCTTCTTTGTTTGTTTTCCCTTTTGGCACGAAACACAGACGTCTTGAAGATGGAAATTTTTGAGAGGAACACCATTTACCAATTCATTTGAAACCAAATAATTCATTTTGCGTAAGTGAATGTGACCCATACGTCTATGCCAAGAGATAGTGTCTTTTTCTGTGGCTTTAGAAACGAAACATGTTGCTTGTGCAGACGTAGTAATAGCCTGGCTCATATCGAGGACGTACAAATCATTTATCCTTGGAGCCGATAAGAGAATCCATTCTTTTAGAATTTTGAAGCCGGGTTTCAGCACATAACATCCATTAGCATCAAAGTGTACTGAGAATTGCTTGTCACAAATTTGAGAAACACTAAGAAGATTGTGATCAAGTTGTTGCACGAAATTGATCTTGTCAAAGCTGACAATCCCGTTGGATATCATTCATTCACCCGTAATGTATCCACCTTTATCTCCAGCAAAAGCAACATAACCCCCTCTAATAGATTTGACGTCGTAGAGAAGCTTCATGTCGCCTGTCATGTGCCTAGATGCCCCACTATCAACAATCCAATGACTACTGATAGTTCCTCCTGGAACACCCTGCACATGAACTCAAATGATTAGTTGGAGATGGGGACCCAAGCCATTGTGGTCTTGGGTCTTCCATTTTCATCAATAACAATAACTTCTTGTCTTTGATGATTGGTGAATTGTGATGGTCCCCCTGATTTAGTAACCGTTTTTGGTTTCCAAGTCTGTTTTATATCACCAGTGTTTTTCTTTAAAATTTTAACTTCTTGATTATTTGAAGTTTTAGAATTTTCTGGTTTTACAGCAACAGATGGTTTTTGAACCACATCGGTTTTAATCGCTTTTTCAATCTTCTTGACCTGTTGGCGTTTCTGTTTCTTTTCCCTTTCTTTTACAAGGCGGGGATCTTGTTTTATAGAAACAGATCGCTTACGGTCATTGTGGTCACGGGGAGCATCAACCTTTTCTTTTTGTTTATGAAGATATGGGCAATTTCGAATTATATGCCCAATGGTTCCACATTCAAAACATGATCTTCGTTCAACAAACCCCGAAGAATCATGTGTTCGTCTAGCCGATGATGTTGAACTTTGTGAACCCGAGGTACTAGGTTTTGAACTGCTTGGTTCATTTCTTTTCTGTACAATGGCTTTCTTGACAAAATCTAAATTAGATTTGTTTTCAAAAGTCTCAATTTTGTCCGTTCCCGTCGATTTCACAAAGTTAACATTTTTCTTCTTCTTTTGATTCGGCTTCTTTTGGGCTTGAGCCGGTGATTTTCCTTTGGGCTTGGTGTGATTTTGCTATTTTGGCACTGTTGGTAATTTCTTGTTGCCAAATTGTTTTCGAATTTCAGCCTTTGGAATAGGAGGACACTGTGTAACTGTAACATGAGGTCCTGCCTTTCCCAAAAACTTACTCGTCGAATTTTCAAAGACTTTGCAGATTAAGGATTGATTAACGTTCTTAATAGGAAAATCTTTGTCTGAGTAAACTTTATCATCACCAACAAGAGTGTACAGCAAGTTCACACTCTCCGACTCTTTCTCAGAACAGGACTCGACTGCAACAGTCTTAGCGGGTTTTGTAGGAGGATCACATAGAATGTAATTCTCGAGAGGTATGTCCTCATCTTTAACCACCGCATCAGACTTTGCTGTGACAGCATCATCAGATTCATCATCAGAAGAATCAGCATCCTCAATAATGACAGGAGGATCCTAATTCAGTTCAGCAGAAGATACACCTGTATCTGCTGAAGTATCTGAATCTGGTGATACTTCTTTCTTGTACCCGAGCCCTGAGGCAAACTCCTTCACATCAAGAGGAACAGATGGTTCAAAGAACACTCTATCCTCTTCATCAGGCATGGCATCATAATTGTGTCTAACTGGTGGTGGACATTTTTTGTAGCCTATGCATGTGACATCCCTTTTCTCTTTCTGAACATCGATGATGTGATCCAACACATAGCTAGAGCTCAAATAACTGTCTAGCTTAAGTTGAATTGCATCACTTTCAGTTTTCACACAAGCCATTTCTTTTTGCATAATCTCAAGGCGAGATATATACAAATTAATATCAGTTTGTTTTCTTGAAACCATTTTAGTCAGTTCAGTTTTATCTTTCTTTAATGTTTCAATTACTGACTTAAACTCCTTTTCATGGTTTTCATAAAACATGTTGGCTTCTGTGCATTTGGAAAGATCCACAGTCAATTTCTGATTGTGAATGAATGTCACATCATATTTCTCTTGCAAAGCCTCGTGTTTGCTTTGCAAGTCACACCACTTATCATTCAAAGAAACATGTTTGTCTTGCAAGTCAAACAAACTAGCTTGTAAAGCATCATGTTTGCCTTGCAACTCAGACATGTTTGCTTCTAGATCATCACATTTAGCACGCAAACTATCACATATAACACAATTAGCAGTAGTGGGTTCATCGACACATACCTGACTTGATGAACTGCCGACATTAGCCATAAAGGCTGAATGAAGAGAAGACGAAGCATAGGCAGCTTGATCCACTAAAATAGATCTTCTATCAGTTCTTGCTGCAGCTTCCTCCAAAAGCTCATCAATATCAGCATCAACCGAAACATTTGATGTCTCACCCACATTCTCATCACCTGACCTTGAGGATTCTTCATCGGAACTCCTGCTATACCCTGAGGAGTCTTCATCTTCAGAAGATTCACCACCATTGGCGGAAGATTCTCCACCACTGGTGTGTACAGTATCCTCCATAACCTTAGCAAAACATGCAGTACCATCCGGAGCATCACTGCTTAACTGAATAGACCAGTCACAACCTTCATCAACTTGAACCACAAGTGCCTGATTGGCATTTGATGGTCCCGCTTGGTTGCCAACCGGTACCAATGTGCGCTCATTGTTCCTTGGTTGGTTCTGATTTGCCCTGTTCCCTTGACCTCTGAAGGGATTTTGATTCCCATGCTGAGATGGCCTCGTACATTCTCGTTTGAAATGGCCACGTTCCCCACAGTTAAAGCACTTCACCGCCTGTTTATCGAAACCATACTTGGTATCCTTCTTGCTTTCCAAGCTGGTTCTGCCCGTTCTCTCCATGAAATCCTTTGCTCTTCTAACAGCACTGGCAAAGGCCCACTTGATGTCCATCATCTCCATCTCCTCTTTATCAATCTGCTGATAGTCTTCTTGTGTCAGATTAATGTTGCCAATCTGACCTTCAACTAACCCGCAGTACGCACTCACTAACGTGTTAAGCAGCTCCATGTGTTCCTTAGCTACTTCCACACTGACTTTTGAGAAGCTTGAAGTGTTGAGCCGCACTGTATCTGGCTTAGATTGCTGACCAGCAGATGATGTACCTCCATAACAAGCTTGAGCAGGAGGAGGTGGTTGAATTGGATTTCCATACATGTCTGTGGTGGGAGGAGGCTTAACAGGAACTTGCACTGTATTGCCATACATATCAGTGCTTGTGACAAAGGCTGTCTGCAATGGAGCATGTGAACCAGGATTGCTTGGTACAATGGCTCTTGCAGAAAAAGTACTTGTAGTTCCGTAATACATTTCTGGATTCTGTGGCACTGGAACTCTCTTTGCCTTCAAGGTTTCTTCCTGATCCTTGTTCTCCAGGAGCTGTACGAAGTCGTTGATATTTGTAGTAGCCATAACCCCATTATACTTTAAAATCTCCAGAAAACTGTTCCATTGGGGTGGCAATGCATCAGCAAACTTCTTCACCACTTCTGTCTGAGTTGTTGCTACACCAAAATTGTTCAACTCAGTAAGCAAATGATAAAATCTGCTTGTCATGTCTCCCAAAGACTCCTTATCTAAGCATGCGAAACCGTCAAATTCCTTCTTGAGCAGATCATGACGCAATTGACGTGTTGCTTCATTCCCTACTCCTCTGGTTTTCAAACCGTCCCACAGCTTCTTAGTTGTCTTGAAGCTGACAAACTGATGATAGATGTCTTTGCTTAACGCCTGAGTGAGAATGGCGTAGGCCTTCTTCTCCAGATCATATGTTTTCTTCTGATCCTCTGGAAGATCGGCAAAAGTAGCAGTTGATGAAGCAGCAACCTCGATAGCTTGATCAAAATCTGTGGTGAAACGTATCCACAGCTCTCTATATTTTGACCCAGAACATATGTACGGAATCTATCAGCCCAACCCGGATACTCGTTTAAATGCATTAGCTTTGGAGGTCGATTCAAACTTCCAGTTTCGCTTTCGCTTAAGAGAATACTTTGAATACTTGGAGTTTGATTCGATACTAATGCCCACTGATTTCCCTGAGAAGATGTCGACACTGGAGACTCGGCCCATGAAGGAGATAAGCTTGTACTCGTATACTTTCCACTATCGGGAGCCGGTGTACCCCACCATGAGGGAGTGGAACCTGAACTTGTATATTTTCCACTGTCTGGAGCCGGATTCCACCAATTCGGATTCATGATTGATAAGAAAAATAAATTCTATATGAATATTCCGAAAGATCACACACAGCCGAAGGATAAAGATCTGAAAAACAGAAACTTGTTAACAATAAACAGACCACAATCGAAAGATCAAATCTTGTTCGAAGGATCAACAGTGCTCGAAAGATCACTGTTGAATCTCGAACAATGATTTCGAAAGATTCACAAATTCGAAGGATTCACAATTTGAAAGATCCTTATCTTTCGAGTATATATCCTTATCTTTCGAATAACTGTCTTTCGAATAGATTCCCTGGTTCGAAAGATAATGCTTAGACTTCGAAAGACTACTCGAAAGATGCTTATCTATCGAGATGTCTTTGATCGAAAGATGGTCTTTCGATGTCGAAGGATATCTTTCGAATGATTCTGACACACTGACACTGATGTGACAGGTTGGTGAAAAGGTGATGGGTAGGTAAGTCAACTTTCGGCAAAACGGAATGGTCAGGATGTACCTTTCTACCAACTTGATTTTTCAAATAAAATATTACCCAAAAAGCACAACCTTATCCAGAAACCGGTCACCGGAATACTGACCGGAATTTTGGCCGGAAATCACCAAAAGCCTTAAAAACAAGTTTTTAAGTTACCCAACCCAACCTTGAACACTCCCGACAGGTTTAGAACGCGTTTTTTAGTTTAAAGATGCAAGAAAACCACCAAAAACGGGTGCTAAACCAAGTGTCCAAACACACCAAGAACTTGAACAAAACCCGGTTTTAAACAAGGTAAAGAGCCACGGCTCTGATACCACTTGTAGGTCCCTCTCGGAGGATGACGAACCTAAACCTTGTTATACTAACCCACTAGCAAGTGCGGAATCCAAGCTAGCAAGCAAACCGGGATGAAGCAAGTATAAACACAAACACACAAAGGTTCACCGATTAACACAACTTGTATTAATGCGAATGAAAGGTTCCGGTTACAAGCACAATGTTCACAAATCAGTTTTGCAAACTCTCTAGTGTGTGTGTGTGTGTTTCGACAGAATGCTCTCAAAGTTCTCTCTATCTTTCTGTGTGCATCCCCTTTTTGTCCAACACTCTGCATGGGTATATATATACCCAGCACTGGTTGCCTTGTCCGAAGGATCCGATAGATGGTCGAAGGATCATCTATCGATTACAAGGTTTTCGAAGGATCAGCATCTACCTCGAAGGATGATCTATCGATCATCCATCGAAGGTTCATCTTTCGAGCACATCGAAGGATCAACATTATCCTTCGATGAGCTACCCTTCGACACAGACAATACAACCAGTTTACTAACTGTTGCCCAAGTCAAACCAGGAGGACGGTTGACTTGGTCAATTTACAGGACTGACAAGGACATCGTTTACATCGTGACCGAATACAGACAAAGTACAGACACAAGTGCACCAACAATACGAATGAAAGGTTCCGGTTACAAGCTCAATGTTTACAAATCAGTTTTGCAAACTTTCTAAGTGTGTGTGTTCTTGACAGAAGTGTCTCTCAAGTGTGTGTGTCTTTCTTTCTGTCTGTGTGCTTCTATCTTTGAACATACACTGCATGGGTATATATATACCCAGCACAGATGGTCTGGTCGAAGGATCAGGACAACTGATCGAAACATCATATTTCGATCATTCTTCCATCGAAGGATTCACATATACCTCGAAGGATGGTATATCCTTCGAGGTCCAACAGTATCCTTCGTGGGATATCTTTCGAGCTCATCGAAGGATAGACATAATCCTTCGATGATCCAACCTTCGACACAGACCATTTACAACCATATTCAAACTGTTTGACCAAGTCAAACCGGAGTATGGTTGACTTGGTCAAACTTACATGACTAACAAGGACATCGTTTTATATCATGACCGAATACAGACAAAGTACAGACACAAGTGCACCAACATTAACTTACTTTGAACGGGAAGGAAGGTAAAACCAAAGATCATGTCACCGTTTGCAACCATATAAAGGCTTTGCAATTGCAACGACGGCCAAATTTTCGATTCGAAACATCATATTTTTCGGCACAGGAGATCAAAATTGGGATCGAGCTAGGATTAGGGCATGAGCTTACCATTGTCAGTGACAACCATCAAATCGGCCTCATAACTCCTTCACACTGTGCAATTTAATTTTTTATGGTAATTTTCACTTCATTTAGCTTTTCAATGCATTTAGGTACTTTGCGATATTTTTCTAATTTAGATTTGTCATCTTATCTTAACATGTATTTGCTTTAACTCGCTAAAAGGTTAATTAGCAACGGTATGGTAACGAATTGAACCAACATCATTCAAACCATATTGGTATTGACACTGAACTCGCAACGAAAAGCTCTGCCAGCGAAGCACGGGAATCACACTAGTTCCGTGTGAAATAAAACCAAGTACAATATTTTGATTTTTTTTTTTGGGCTGCTTCCTTGTATTGGGCCGGAATATATTACGAGAAACAGTGTGGTGTAGGCCTGTAGAGGCCAGCTAAAAGAAGATAGTGAAAGCGGTGACATGCAGGATCCATGCCCTAGCTAGCCACAGATCCATTTTACGACTGAAAATCATCTGATCGTCCTCGTATTCTCCGTCACCGGCAGTCATTCCAGTGTTCCTTTTGCGTTTTTAACTTGGTAAAACCTTCTAACCGTTTTTGTATTCTGCTTTTAGCTATCGGAGCTTCAGCCGATGGATTTTAGTTTCAAACCCCAAACCCTAGCTGCTTTTATTTAACTTTTGTACTCGATCGATCAGGTTTTCATCTTTAATTTTCAGGTGAGTCTTTTTAGTTTGCATAATCGAACCCTAGTTTCTCTTTAAATATTAGCTAGCCTCATGTTTTTTTATAGTTAATTACTAGTATATGTTTAAAATAGAACTACTATTGGTTACTTTCTGATGTTAAAATGCATGTTCTGTTGTTTGTTTATATTTATCCTAACTGCGTTTATATGTCATCCATACAGGTAAGGACTTGATCGATCAGGTTTTCATCTTTAAACTTACAGGTTAGACTTTTTAATTTGCATAATTGAAAGAAGCCTCTTTTTTATTGATTAAAAATGTTTAAAATGCATGTTTTGATGTTTGTTAAAAACTATTAGGAAGTGAAAATGAGTTCCAAGGAAGTGAAAATGAGTTCCATAGGTGAGAATGGAGACGACAGGCTTAGCGGGTTACCTGAAGACACTATTTCACATATACTCTCTTTAATGCCTACTAAATATGCGGTGCGTACTAGTATTTTATCCAAAAGATGGAGGTACAGTTGGATGTTCGTCACCAACCTTGACTTTGATGATATTCACCCTTTCCATAGTAAGATAGTCTTGTCAAAATTTGTGGACCGGGTAATGGAGAATTGCAAATCGCCCCAACTCAGGTCGTTACGATTACACTTTTCTAGTAAACGGGTTAAAAGGGCAAGCATATCAAGTTGGATTGATAAGGCAGTTAGGTTAAACGTTTCCGAACTTGACATACAGGTTCTCATTTTTAAGTTGCCTTTAAGCCTTTTCACTTGCAAGACGCTCACAAAATTAAGAATAGATGATGGCAATCTTAATTCCCGTGTTTGGGAGTGTCCGTGTCCGGTCAATCTTCCTTGTCTGAAAACCCTTGACATTGCCGTTCATGACAATCCTTTTGTCAATGCATTTGGACTCATCCGTGGTTGCCCGATCCTTGAAAGTCTATCTTTGGAAGTAAGTATTGACAAGGAGGAAGAACGATATTACATATTCAATAATATCCCTACTCTGAAACGATTGAAACTAATATTGGAAAGAGTATTTTTTTCGGTTACCAAACAAGTTGTATTAAATCTCCCTAATCTTGAATACCTATTTGTTGGTGATTCGTTGGGCTCAGTTTTTGTCGTTGAAGATTTGCCGTCATTGGTTGAGGCATCAGTTTCATCTTATCATATGTGCCTGGAGTTTCTGAAGGGAATAAGTGGAGTTAAATCCCTTACAATTGACACAGTAAGTTTCCTGCTTCTTTTTTACTTCAATATGTAGTCATGTTGATGACTTGTTAGTTAGTTTTTACTCTTTTATTGATTTTTGTTTACAATTTCATGTACCAACTATAACTTTATACTCTGTTGAAGTTCACATTCATTCCGGCTTTGCCCATCTTTCCAAATATCAAGCATTTGCGGTTTACAAGTTTTTGGTATTCTGGACGAGTTCTTCAATTCCTTGAAAGTTGTCCCGAGTTGAAACATTTGTGCATTGAAGAGGTATTGAGCTGTTTTAAAACTTTGACGACTTTCTTCTGTACCTGTTTATTTGCAAGCTAACATTTAGGTTTTGTCATTTTTGTTAAACAAAACAAAAGCTGACAGGTGAACATTGGATTGAACCAAACTTGGTCCCCGCTTGTATGCTTACAACACTTACAACCATCAAGATTTCAAGTTGCAAAGGGCGAGAGCCTGAAATAGAGTTTCTGGAATACATGTTGAGGAATGCAAAGGTTTTGAGGGCCGTAACAATATCTTGGGAAATCTATCAAATAGAAGAAAAGCGGTTGTGTGCAAAGGTGCTTGAACTTCCAAGAGCTTCCAGGTATTGTGATATCCATTTTATTGGTAGCCGGTATCATTCTGCTAGTGGTTATTTAGATTTTGAGATCCATGTATGATCCAATGACCTGTTCTGAGTCTTCTATTTTGGGTTTGTGAACTATCTACTTTGTGTTTCCGGTTGATAGGGGTGCTTGGACTATCATTTAATAAGCGGCTGTAATGGAATGTTGACATGTTTTTGCGATATTATATAATATAGTTGATTGCAACTAGCTTCAAGTGAGATCTTTGGGGTTTCATATGACAATTAATAGTATTTATGATCACGGCTTTGTTGATACATGATATGTGGACGCGACTCGACTTGACGCATCTCGGCTTGAGCAACGACATTCCTCCGTCGTCCGTTCAAGGCTCGATACAAGAAGTTGAGATCTAAACCTTGAAGATTGGAGCCAAACATTGAAAACTGATCAAGATAGCAGATCTGGGCTAAACCAAAGTCGACGAAACACAATAATGGGCCTCAACTGTTGGGCTTAAGCCCATAACGGCGAAACAAGACAAGATGTCGACGAAACAAGTCTTGTTTTGTCGACTTGATTCCATTTCGTCGCCTAGTCCTTTGTTTCGTCGATCTTCATTTGATTCGCCGAGTTCATTTCCGTTTCGTGGTGGATGTGTTACTGGTACTTTATAAATAGACAGTCTCAACACAGAACTATTTTAGAGAACACAGAGAGCACTGAGAACACACACTAGAGACAAGTGAGAGAGAACCGAGAGTCTTGTATTATCTTTCTGTAACAAAAACTCTATCGGCATCAATGTACAATTGTTAAACGGTATATCCTTTGTGTTGTGTTTGTCTCTCGCTCGGTTTGTATCGTAACGTGGATTCCACACTCGTTACGGTATTATAAACAAGATCATGTAGTTGTCCGGCGATCCGCAAACAGACCTACAATTGGTATCAGAGCTTAAGGCTCGATTTCTTGTTGAAAACCGAGTTACCGGTGTGATTTTCGAGTGGGTTTTGAGTGTGTTTTGTGTAAAATTTTCACAAACCCAGTTCTAGTTCATAAAGTCTGAATCAAAACCCGAAAATCTTTGTTGTTTTGGTGTCGTATTTGATTAAAACTTGTTTAAAATTGTTGGAGATTATCATAGGTACAATTTGTTTTGAGTTTCGTCATCAAAATTCGTGTTCGGAAATTTTCGGTTCACCGGAAAACTCATAATTTTTACGGGAAAACCCATTGTGTTCTTCATTTATTCATAGTGTTCTTGAGTTGTTCTTGACATATTTCTGTGATTGGATCTTGTTGGATTAAGATTATTGTGTTTGTGATTAAAATAATATTGTTTGAAAATTGTGACATACAAAGTATGATGGATAGTTTCAGTAAGGTGATGGGTTGGTAAAGGGTTGGTAAACACACTACAAAAGTGAGGTGTGGGTTTTGACAAAAGTAGAGTGTGTCAGGAGATAAGGTTTAAATTGGAAAATATTTTTTTTTATTTGCATGTCACATTAGTCAACAAAATCAGTCAACGATTTCGCCTAGAAACACATCAGTTTCGTCGAAATGAATTTTTAAAAGGGTTTTGTCATTTTTCATATATCAATCCTTTATTTTCGTCGACCATCATCAAAAGGCAACCTGTTTCGTCGCTAAGATTGTTTCGTCGCTCAAGATTATTAAATCCGTTTCGTCATACCTTGGGCCGGTTTCGTAGAACATTGGGTTTGGCTTGTTTCGTGGATAAATATTTGGGCCGTTTCGTCTCTCACAAGCCCAAAAGGGGATCTTGTTTCGTCGACGAAACAAAATTCGTTTCGTGGAAACCGTTTCATCGTGGGTGTTGTCAAGTTTATATCAGAAGGGTTGCAAAATTGTTTTAACTGTCTGTCTCTTGTGTTTTAAAGTGGAATTCTTCTTTGCATATATAACATGAATCCGAGTTGGTGGGGTAATCCGTCTACGGATGAAGGCAAGTATAGAAACACGCGTTTATCACCATCATGGGCCGAATCTCCCACACGATCTTGAATTACGGCAGAACAATGGGCATCGGTTACCAATCAAAAGCAAAGTGAACCGAAAATGACAACAGACATATACGGAAATCCAATACAATGAGTTCCCAAACCAGAAAGAACAACAGACTTGTATGGAAATCCATTACCACCAGTTGCTTCACAACGCCATCGTTCCACTGTAGCACCATCATCTCTTGACCCAAGGAACTGTAGTCAGACAAAAACGGCGTTGTATGCTGAAATTGTCAAAGATGCCAGCAATGGTGAATCCTCGGGAAATAATGACAGTTCTGAACATGACAGTAGTTCAGATGAAGATGTTTCAACTTCAGTTGAGGATGATACAACTTCAAGTTCAAGCGAGCATGGATCTGAATGTGAATCATCAAGGGAGGTTATTGATTCTGATGCAGAAAGGCCAACATCTGAGAGTGATTCCAGTCAGGTATGTGTCGATGAACCCACTGCTGTTAATTGCGATAATTGAGCTAGATTAAGTGTTAAATGTGCTGATCTGGAGGCAAACATGTCTGAGTTGCAAGACAAACATAATGCTTTAAAAGCTAGTTTGTTTGACTTGCAAGACAAACATGTTTCGTTAAATGCTAAGTGGTGTGAGTTGCAAAGCAAACACGAGGCTTTGCAAGACAAGTATGATGTGACATTCATCCACAACCAAAAGTTGACCGTGGATCTTTCTAAGTGCACAGAAGCCAACATGTTTTATGAAAACCATGAAAAGGAATTTAAATCGGTGATTGAAAAATTAAAGAAAGATAAAACCGAGCTGACAAAAATGGTTTCCAGAAAACAAACTGACATAAATTTGTATATCACTCGTCTTGAGATAATGAAAAAAGAGATGGCTTGTGTTAAAACTGAAAGTGAGGCGATCCAACTTAAGTTAGACAGTTATTTGAGCTCTAGCTATGTGTTGGATCACATCATCGATGTTCAGAAAGAGAAACAGGATGTCACATGCATTGGTTACAAGAAATGTCCACCACCTGTGAGACACAATTATGATGCCATGCCTAATGAGGAAGACAGAACTTACTTTGAACCATCTGTTCCTTTAGATGTTAAGGAATTTGCAACAGGACTTGAATACAAGAAAGAAGTATCATCAGATTTAGATGTATCGGCAGATACATGTGTGTCTTCTGCTGAACCGAATCAGGATCCTCCAGTTATTATTATTATTGAGGATGCTGTTTCTTCTGATGATGAATCCGATGATACTAACCCAGCAAAGTCTGATGCGGTAATCAAATAAGAGGACATACCTCTTGAGAATCATATTCTTTGTGATCCACCTGCAAAACCGTTTGTGACTGATACAACAAAGTCTGTTGAATCCTCATCTGGAAGCTGTGAAAGCGTGAACTTGCTTTACACGTTGATTGGATCTGATAAAATATACTCAGACAATGATTTTCCAATCAACAATGTCAATGAATCTTTGATTGATAAAGTTTTCGAAGATTCTACCAGTAAGTTTTTGGGAAAGTCGAGCCCAGGAGTTGTAGTAACTCAGTGTGCTCCTATCCCAAAATCCGAATTTAGAAAGAAATATGGGAATCAAAAATTGCAAAAACAAAACAATCGACGAAAGCAAAATCATGCTGCCCAAGGAAATGGAAAAGGCAAACAGAGCCAAAACAAGAAAAAGGTTCGGAAGATAAACTTCGTGAAATCCAGAGGGACTGATAAAATTGAAACTTTCGAAAACAAATCCAACACTGATTTTGTTAAACAAAGTAAAATTTTGAAAAGAAACAGTCAAAACAACTATACACAACACACAAACGGTTGTGATGTTGGACCAAGTACCTCAAGATCACGAAGTTCATCATCAAGCTCTTACAGTTATGATACTCCGAGGTTTGTTGAGCGGAGATCATGCTTTGAATGCTGTGAGTATGGACACATCATTAAGAATTGTCCATATCTCACCAATGGAAAGTCAAAGGTTGAACCCCCCATGGTAACTATTACCATAAAAGATCTGTTTCACCAAAACAGGACCCTCGTCTTGTTAAACAACGGGAAATGAAACAGAAAAAGAAACAACGAAAAGAAGTTGAAAAGGTTTTGAAACCAGAGGTTATCCAAACACAGTCTGTTAAGTTAGAAGTTAAAAATGAAAAACAAAAACAGATTTGGAAACCAAAATCGGTAACTGTTTCAGGGGGAGCTACATCAATTCCGAATCATCGGGAAATGGATGTTACAATTCTCGATGATGACGGACGACCCAAGTCTGTGAACGCTTGGGTCCCCCTCTCCAACTAATCTCTGAGTGGTCTGTCCAAACCTCTTTAAACCTAAACTGAAAAACGATCAACAGCTCTATATAAGATGTATCGGTAGGCTCACTATCATTTTAAAGTGTGCAGGGTGATATAAACTTAAATCGACTGAAGACCAGTTGGGAACCATTCATTGGCATATGGTCTTAGTACCGAAATTTCGTTTGAGAGATTGCCGAGGTTCTGAGATATTCGGTCTTTATGCTGCTTATTATCTGGGTATCATGGTTGTATCTTTTACAGAAAAATAACGGGGACGCAAGTCTAGATCTTCCATGATACTATACATACGTGTACATATTGCATTCGACCTTAATAAGTGATCAACAATCACATGTCCAAACAAAATAAGTGATAAAATATCACATTTATCCGGGAGTCAAGTTCGTCTCTCTGCTGTATGAAAGTACTGACCTGTTCACGGACTTGCTCCTGTGCCCTCATGCATCGAAAATCAAGTTCCTCATCAATAAGTGATTCTATCACATAGGGCTTGTTTTCAAATCAAAATAAGTGAGTTTCTCACATCATATACGGTCAAACAGATGATAATCTGTATACTCACCGGTAAGATGAACTCTCTGTAGGTCCCTCTACGGAGGATGACGAACCTAAACCTTGTTATACAAACCCACTAGCGAGTGCGGAATCCAAGCTAGCAAGCAAACCGGGATGAAGCAAGTATAAACACAAACACACAAAGGTTCACCGATTAACACCACTGTATTATCACGAATGAAGGTTGCAGTTACAAGCACAATGTTTACAAAATAAGCTTTGCAAACTCTCAAAGTGTGTGTGTGTATTTTGACAGAATGCTCTCAACTCCTCTATCTCTCGGGTGTGCATCTGCCAAAAGTGTCTTCTAAGTCTACTGAAAACAACACACTGCATGTGTTTATATACTCAAACACAGCAGGTCTTGTCGAAGGATCAAACAGCATGACCGAAAGATCATCTGTCGATTACAATGGCATCGAAGGATCCATATTTACCTCGAAGGATGGTATATCCTTCGAGGTTCAACAATATCCTTCGTTGGGCATCTTTCGAGCTCATCGAAGGATAGACCTTATCCTTCGATCCCCATCTTTCGACCCAGACACTTTACAAACATATTCTAACTGTTGGCCAAGTCAATCCGGAGGATGGTTGACTTGGTCAACTTACAGACTACCAAGGACATCGTTTACATATAGACCGAATACAGACAAAGTACAGACACAAGTGCACCAACAAACTCCCCCTTGGCTGTAGCTTTGTCTCGAACTTTGATGGTCTTCGATCTTCGAGTCTTCAAAACTCTGATGTCCTTTCAAGTCTTCAATGTCGGAGGATCTTCATAGTCTTCACGTCTTGAAAGCAGAGAGTGTATCAACAAACTACCTGTACCATGTAGGAAGTGTGTTGACAAACTCCCCCTTAACATAAGCTCCCCCTTGAGTTATGCTCGTGAAATACTTGATCTTTATGAAGCGAGATCCTTATGGTGTTGATGATGGCCAGCGGCAACTCGATCATCTTCATCTTTTGAGTCCCTTCACGTCGTGTCTTCATTCCGAAGCTTTGTCATCGACCATGTTCTCCTTGCCTTTAGAATCTGCACATGCAAGAAATCTAAAAGCGTAATGAGAACAACTGCTTGGAATATAGTTAGTATAAACAAATGACACAAGGATGACCATATCACAATCAAACACCGTCCGACAGTTTGAAAGTTTAATAAAATTCGACAATTTCAGCCTTTAACTTTCAAAAACTTGCAAATTTCGACCGTTTATGAAGATATAGTCAATTTCGGTTTTCGTTTAGGTTTCAGGCAACGAAGACTCGAGTTCCAACATCGTACGATCGAAAATAAAGTAGAAATAAAATCTTTTTGGTATTTTTGAATTTTTTAAATGTAAAGACTGAAAGCAGTAAATAAATATATACAGACATTCTTTTTGCGAGTTTCGAGGGTAAGAGAATCATATCAGTGTACGGTCATGCCAAAACGCTCTTGTTGTTCAATTAGTCAATATTAAGATAAGCATCCTATAACAATTATCGGTATTGTTGTCCACTTAAGCTCAACTTATCAGATGTAATCATGGCGAGGGGATACGTTAAGGTATGATTTATACTTACCGACCGGTGTTCATCCACATCACGACACATTCCCGTATCAAGGTATGCACGAGGGTTCATCTTACCGGTGAGTATACCGATTATCATCTGTTTGACCGTATATGATGTGAGATTCTCACTTATTTTGATTTGAAAACAAGCCCTATGTGATAAAATCACTTATTGATGAGGAACTTGATTTTCGAATGCATGAGGACACATGAGCAAGTCCGTGAACAGGTCAGTACTTCCGTACAGCAGAGTGACGAACTTGCCTCCCGGATAAATGTGATATTTTATCACTTATTTGATATGGACATGTGATTGTTGATCACTTATTGAGGTCGAATGCAGTATGTATTATGTACACGTATGTATAGTATCATGGAAGATCTTAGACTTAGTCTATTTATAGAAGCAACCATGATACCCAGATGATAAGCAGCATAAAGACCGAATATCTCAGAACCTCGGCAATCTATCAAACGAAATTTCGGTACTAAGACCATATGCCAATGAATGGTTCCCACCTGGTCTTCAGTCGGTTTAAGATTTATATCACCCTGCACACTTTAAAATGATTGTGAGCCTACCGATACATCTTATATAAAGCTGCTTATCGTTTTTCATTTAAGGTTTAAAGAGGCTTGGATAGACCACTGATGTACTATCACTTTCTCTTTTGCTCGCCAGGAAACTCATTTTTGATTTTCTATTGTTTTTGTGTTTTTGAAATTTTTCTATGTTTTTGGATTTTCATATTTTTGGATTTACTCCCCCTAAAATCAATAAACTAAGACAAATTTAAAAACACAAAGGTATTTACAAAAATGATTTTCCGATGTTGGTTTACTCTTGCTTGACCTTAATGCCGTTTACCAATAATAAAAAGTCAAATCTTGATTTGTCAAACGCTTTGGTAAATAAGTCGGCACGTTGGTCATCGGTGTGGACCTTAACAACATCGATTAACCTTTTCTCAAAGCAATCACGTATGAAGTGATATTTGATTTCGATGTGTTTGGTCTTTGAATGCTGCACAGGATTTCTAGTGATCTGTAATGCAGCAGAATTATCAACGTAAATAGGTTAGTTAGGAATTCAAAACCGTAGTCCCGCAATTGTTGTTGGATCCAAAGAACTTGAGAGCAACAACTTGATGCAGCAATGTATTCAGCTTCGCATGTTGATGTAGCGACGCACGTCTGCTTCTTGCATTGCCATGTGACTAGGCGATTTCCTAAAAACTGACATCCAGCCGTTGTGGATTTACCGTCGATTTTACATCCGCCAAAATCAGAATCACTGAATGCGATCAATTCAAAGTTATTATCCCTAGGGTACCACAGACCGGTGTCTGGGTAAGCCTTCAAATAACGAAAGATCCTTTTTACAGCTGCAAGATGAGAGTCTTTCGGATTGACGTGATATCTGGCAAGCAGGCACGTTGGGTACATTATGTCTGGTCTTGATGCTGTGAGGTACATAAGAGATCCGATCATAGCGCGGTAATATGAAGGGCTAACAGCTTCTCCCTTCAAATCTGGAGTAATTCCGTGATTGATCGCCAATGGGGTACCAATGGGCGTTGCATCTGACATCTGGAACCGGCTCAAGATGTCGCCAACATATTTAGTCTGATGGATGAATATCCCAGACTCCGTTTGTTGCACTTGTAGGCCCAAAAAGAAGTTCATTTCCCCCATAGCACTCATCTCGAATTTATCCTGCATTATGCGCTCGAAATTCCTGCACAAGACATCATTAGTAGAACCAAAAATAATATCATCAACATATACCTGTACCAGAAGAAGGTCTCCATCTTGTTCTTTGATGAAGAGAGTACAGTCGATAAGACCCCGTCGAAAACCGTTCTCCAGCAGATAGTTTGATAAGGTTGCGTACCAAGCTCGCGGTGCTTGATGAAGACCATAGAGAGCTTTGTTGAGCAACCAAACCCGATCGGGATGGATAGGATCTTCAAAACCTGGAGGCTGTTCGACATACACCTCTTCTTCTACCACACCATGTAAGAATGCACTCTTCACGTCCATTTGATAAACCTTGAATCCTTTGAAGGACGCATAGGCTAGAAAAATCCGAATCGCTTCGAGACGTGCCACGGGTGCATACACTTCGTTGTAGTCGATGCCTTCTATCTGACGAAAACCTTGAACGACTAAACATGCTTTGTTTCGAATAACCACTCCACGGTCGTCCTTCTTGCATTTGAAAACCTATCGAGTGCCAATCTTCTTGTAGTTCTCAGGTTTCTCGACAAGCTTCCAAACACCAAGCTTTTGAAATTGCACCAATTCTTCCTGCATGGCTTCAACCCAAGAAAATCTAGAGTAGTCATCAGTAACTACTAGACAATATGCATCACCGAACATTGTCTTGTGCTTCATAGGTCCAAAGAGGTCCATATGAAGACGTTCAAGCGGCATGCTGACCGTGTTGATTTTCTTCAAAGGGTGGGATTTCTTCGTTTGCTTCCCCTTTTGGCACGAGACACAGATATCTTGTAAATGAAATCTTCTTACAGGCACACCATTCACAAGATTGTTTTTCACCAAATGGTTCATTTTCCTCAAGTGAATGTGCCCCATTCTTCTGTGCCAAGATATTGACTCCTTTTCCGTGGCTTTAGAGACAAAGCAAGTGACTTGTGCAGATGTTGTAATCGCCTGGCTCATATCGAGAATGTAAAGATCATTAACTCTTGGAGCCGATAAGAGAATCCATTCTTGTGGAATTTTGAATCCGGGTTTTAGCACATAGCAGCCGGCATCATCAAAATGCACGGTGAACTTTTTATCGCAGATTTGCGACACGCTCAGAAGATTATGATCAATTTGCTTCACATAGTTGATCTTGTCGAAACATACAATACCATTGGAGACACTTCCCTCTCCAGTGATATATCCGCCTTTATCTCCCGCAAATGCGACATAGCCTCCTCTGATATTTCTCACGTCGTACAGAAGCCGTAAGTCGCCAGTCATGTGTCTAGATGCTCCACTATCAACAATCCAATGACTGTTAACAGTTCCTCCTGGAACACCCTGCACATGTCATTTTAAAACATCAGTTGAGAATGGGGACCCAAGCCTTAGTGGTCTTGGGTCGTCCCTGAGCATCACGAAACGTGATATCAATCTCTTGATGGTTTTTAAGAACAACTGCTCCCCCTGAATTGTCACCCGTCTTAGTTAACCAAGGTCATTTTTGCCTACCAGTTTTTGAAGATTCTGGTTTTGCAGGTTGTGACACACTTGGTTCCCTTTGAACTGTTTTAACCTCAGATTTTAAAGCTTTTTCAACAGTTTTCATGTTCTTACGTCGTTGTTTAGTTTCTTGTTCTTTTACAGTTCGTTTATCATTTTTAGGTGAAACTGACCGACGTTGAGGATGAATTGTTTCAGGTGGAGCTTTCTCAACAAATTTGGTCTTTGGAGCATTTAGGCAGTTTCTGATGATATGCCCAATTTCTCCACATTTAAAACATGTTCTCCTTTCAACAAGCTTAGGAGAACTTGATTGACCACAAGATGTCGAAGTCGTGGACCCTGAGGTACTAGCCTTTTCATCACACCCATTTGTAGGTTGAGTGTAATTGTTATCACTGTTTCGTTTTAAGATTGTGACTTGTTTTACAAAATCTGTGTTAGATTTGTTCTCAAAAGTTTCAATCTTATCAGTACCCTTGGATGACACGAACTTGACATCTTTTGCTTTCTTTTGAAATCGAGCTCCTTTTGTTTCAGATTTCATTTGAGAGACTTTATGCTTTTGAGCTCGTTTGACTGGTTGTTTACCATTAGAAGCACTAGGTTGTTGAGTGGTTGGAGATTTTTGATTCCTAAACTGTTTTCTAATCTCAGCCTTAGGAATTGGATCACATTGTGTTACCACAATTCCTGGAAGTGTTTTTCCCAAAAATTTGTTTGTGTTGTCTTCAAAGACTTTATCAATCAAAGATTGATTTACATTTTTAATTGGAAAAACGTGATCTGAGTAGATTTTATTATCTCCAACCAATGTATACAACACATTACTGCTTTTAACAGTAGACACCGACTTCTTTTCAACCTTAACAGGATCAATCACTTGTTTCTCGACAGATGAGACATCAGGAGTATCAGGATCACACAAGATGTGATTCTCAACGGGAATGACTACTCCTTTCATCTTGCCAAGTGATTTATCCTGATCACCTACATCCAATTCTGGTTCATCATCCGATGACTCATAATCCTCGATAATTGGAGGATCTTGATTCATGGAAGTTGAAGTTTCTTCCTGCTTTGCGGATGCGTTTGAAGAATTGTCCGGTTTGAACCCTAGGCCAGTAGCAAACTCCTCAACATCCAGAGGCACACTGGGTTCATACCGAGGCATTTCCTCCTCATCAGGCATCTTGGTATAATTGTTCATCAAAGGGGGCAGACATTTCTTATACCCTATGCCTTTCTGATTTCCCTTCAGTTGTTGAACATCGATGATGTGATCAAGCACAAATCGGGAGTTAGAATAACTTTCCAATTTCTGTTTGATCGCATCATGCTCAGATTTGGCAATGGCTAATTGCTTCTTAGTTTCTTCCACAATGTTAATATATTCATTTATACTTACTTGCTTGTGGTAAACTACTTTGTTTACTTCGGACACGTTTTTCTTTAAAGTTTCAATTACTGATTTAAAATCTTTTTCGTTCCGAGTTAAAGCCATATTTGCCTCTTTGCATTTCGATAGTTCAATAACCAAATTTTGATTATGACTATGAAGCTTTTCTGATTCAAGCTTCATGTCAGCACATGATTTACAAACACTAGGAGCAGGAGGTTCAGAAGTTACCTGACTCGAAGAGGCTGAGACGTTTGCCATAAGGGCAGTTTGAAAAGAAAAAGCTCCATCTTCAGAAAAGAACTTCTCCATTTCCTTTGATGCAGTAGCAGCCCTTCTAATCAGAATTGATTTCTGACATTTCAGCTCATCAGCCTCCTTCAATAACTCCTCAATACCAGAACCTGCTTCCTCCTTCACATCAGACTCAGACTCTGATTGATTATCCCCAGAAACAGAGCCTTCTTCATCAGAACTTCCAGAATAACCAGAACTGTCATCACTTTCAGATGACCTTTGATTGATGATCTTTGCATAACAGGCTGTTCCACTTCCTTGATCACCGTCACCAAACTGCACAGACCAGTCACATCCCTCATCACCTTGAACTGTCAAAGCCCGATTGGTATTTGATGATCCAGGCTGGTTCTGATTGCTGTTGACTGCCACAATCCTCCTGTCTTGGTTTCTGAATGGGTTATGATTGCCTTGTTTTGTTGGCCGAGTGCACTCACGTTTGAAGTGCCCTTTCTCGCCACAATTAAAGCATGTGACTGCATTAATATCAAACCCATACTTCGTGTCTTTCTTTCCTTCCAACGAAGTTCTACCAGTACGAGCCATGAAGTCTTTGGCCCTTCTAACTGCACTAGCAAACGCCCACTTAATATCCATCAACTCCATTTCATCTTTGTCAATCTGTTGATAATCTTCATGTGTCATGTTGATGTTTCCAATCTGACCCACAACTAAACCGCAGTAGGCACTGACCATAGTATTGATCAGTTCTACATGCTCCTTTGCAACTTCTATACTAACTTGGGAAAGATTTGAAGTGTCAACACGAACAGTGTTAGGGTTTGGAGGTTGAGGATTGCTTGTGAAATGAGCTTTCTGTGGTGGTTGAACTGGTGGCTGTGATGGAACTGGAATATAAGATCTCGGATCAAAACCCGGAGCAGGATTGGATTGAGGAAAAGGAAGAGAACTTGTGTTGGACACGAAAGCAGTTTGCAATTTAGGTTGCTGAGCTGCAGCGGATCTTGCTAAGGTGTCGAAGCCTGGAAGATACATTTCTGTATTCTGAGGAACCGGAGCTCGCTTAGCTTTCCTGATTTCTTCATCATTTTTATGTTCCAGTTTCTGAATGAACTCATAGATATTAACCGTGTCTAGAGTTCCGGTGTGCTTCAACAACTCAATGAAAGAACTCCACTTTGGAGGTAAGGCGTCAGCAAACTTGTTCACCATGTCTTGTTGAGTAGCTATAACCCCGTAAGCACACATTTCACTGATCAGATGATAGAAACGTGTTGTCATATCATTTAGAGTCTCGTTTTCCAAAAACTGAAACGAGTCGAACTCTTTCTTCAACAAATCATGACGAGACTTTCGAGTAGCTGCATTGCCTTCTCCTCTAGCAACTAAAGCATCCCACAATGTTTTCGTGTTCTTGCAGTAGGAGAACTGATGATAAATATCTTTATTGAGTGCTTGTGTAAGGGTAGCAAAGGCCTTTTTCTCCAATTCATAAGACTTCTTGTCATTTTCGAGCATGTTAGCATAACCTTCTGAAGTGGATGCAGCAACCTCAAGAGCTGCATTGAATGGATTGATGAAACACGTCCAAAGATCGGTGCTTTGCCGTTGAACATACATGTGAAAGCGGTTTTTCCATGATGGAAAATCGTTCATATGATTTAACTTTGGTGGACGATTGTTGCTGCCCGTTTCACTTTCACTAAGCAGAAGATTTTGAATGCTTTGACTTTGATTGGATACCAAGGCCCATTGACTTGGACTGATTGAAGGCGATGGAAACATACTCTTCGCCCAAGCATCAGCTGAAGTTAGTTCTTGACTAGATTGTGAGTTCAAACTCCAATCCCAAGGACTTGTGCAACTCATTTTGATGAGATATTAATGGAAACCTTCACAAACACAAACTGTTAAATTCAAACAGACAAGAGTTGAAAGATATAGACCTGTTCGAAAGATCAGGACTTGTTCGAAAGATCAACAGTGATCGAAAGATTACTGTTGAGTTTCGAGCAAAGTCTTCGAAAGATTCACAATTGATAGATCCTTATCTTTCGAATACTGATCTCGAAAGATTCACAATGAAAGATCCTTATCTTTCGAGACAAATCCTTATCTTTCGAGACAAATCCTTATCTTTCGGACAACTATCTTTCGAAAAGATTCCAGAAAGATAATGCTTAGACTTCGAAAGACTACTCGAAAGATGCTAATCTGTCGAGCTGTCTCTGATCGAAAGATGGTCTTTCGATGTCGAAGGATATCTTTCGGAAGCTTCTGACACAACTGACACAGAGTTGACCGGTAGGTGGGAAAGGTGATGGGTTGGTGCACAACTTTCGGCAGAAGGTATGTGCAGACTCAACTTTTCACCAACTTTGAAAAGTTTACCCAAAATGGACACCACCTTATCCAAAACCAGTCACCGGAAATATAACCCGAGATATGGCCGGAAATTACCAAAACACTTAAAAACAAATTTTTAAGTTACCCAACCCAACCTTGAACACTCCCGAAGGTTTAGAACACGTTTTTCAGTTTAAAAATACAAGAAAACCACCAAAAACGGGTGCTAAACCAAGTGTCCAAACACACCAAGAACTTGAACAAACCCGGTTTTAAACAAGGTAAAGAGCCAAGCTCTGATACCACTTGTAGGTCCCTCTACGGAGGATGACGAACCTAAACCTTGTTATACAAACCCACTAGCGAGTGCGGAATCCAAGCTAGCAAGCAAACCGGGATGAAGCAAGTATAAACACAAACACACAAAGGTTCACCGATTAACACCACTGTATTAATACGAATGAAGGTTGCAGTTACAAGCACAATGTTTACAAAATAAGCTTTGCAAACTCTCAAAGTGTGTGTGTGTATTTTGACAGAATGCTCTCAACTCCTCTATCTCTCGGGTGTGCATCTGCCAAAAGTGTCTTCTAAGTCTACTGAAAACAACACACTGCATGTGTTTATATACTCAAACACAGCAGGTCTGGTCGAAGGATCAAACAGCATGACCGAAAGATCATCTGTCGATTACAATGGCATCGAAGGATCCATATTTACCTCGAAGGATGGTATATCCTTCGAGGTTCAACAATATCATTCGTTGGGCATCTTTCGAGCTCATCGAAGGATAGACCTTATCCTTCGATCCCCATCTTTCGACCCAGACACTTTACAAACATATTCTAACTGTTGGCCAAGTCAATCCGGAGGATGGTTGACTAGGTCAACTTACAGACTACCAAGGACATCGTTTACATATAGACCGAATACAGACAAAGTACAGACACAAGTGCACCAACACTATCGTGCATACCTTGATACGGGAATGTGTCGTGATGTGGATGAACACCGGTCGGTAAGTATTAATCATACCTTAACGTATCCCCTAAACATGATTACATCTGATAAGTTGAGCTTATGTGGACAACAATACCGATAATCGTTATAGGATGCTTATCTTAATGTTAACTAATTGAACAACAAGAGCGTTTTGGCGTGACCGTACACTGATATGATTCTCTTACCCTCGAAACTCGCAAAAAGAATGTCTGTAAATATTTATTTACTGCTTTCAGTCTTTACATTTCAAATATTCAAAATACCAAAAAGATTTTAGGTGTGTTTTAATATAAACTTTCTAAAAGCCAAAAAGATTTTATTTCTATCTTATTTTCGATCGTACGATGTTGGATCTCAAGTCTTCGTTGCCTGATACCTGATTCAAAACCAAAGTGACTGAATCTTCATAAACGGTCAAAATTTGCAAGTTTTGAAAGTTACAAACTAAAATTGACAAATTTGTTAAACTTTCAAACTGTCGGACGGTAGTTGATTGAAATATGGTCATATGTGTGTCATTTGTTTATATTAACTATATTCCAAGCAGTTGTTCTCATTACGCGTTTAGATTTCTTGCATGTGCAGATGCTAAAGGCAAGGAGAACATGGTCGATGACGAGCTTCGGAATGAAGACACGACGTGAAGGCACTCAAATGATAAAGATGATCGAGTTGCAGCTGACCATCATCAACACCACAAGGATCTGAAGTACTAAAGATCAAGTCATTCACGAGCATAACTCAAGGGGGAGCTTATGTTAAGGGGGAGTTTGTCAACACACTTCCTACATGAAACGGGGAGTTTGTTGATACACTCTCTGCTTTCAAGACGTGAAGACTTTGAAGATCCTCCGACATAGAAGACATGGAAGGCGGATCTCGCGAGTAGTGTCCAAGGGGGAGTTTGTTAATACATGATATGTGGACGCGACTCGACTTGACGCATCTCGGCTTGAGCAACGACATTCCTCCGTCGTCCGTTCAAGGATCGATACAAGAAGTTGAGAGCTAAACCTTGAAGATTGGAGCCAAACATTGAAAATTGATCAAGATAGCAGATCTGGGCTAAACCAAAGTCGACGAAACACAATAATGGGCCTCAACTGTTGGGCTTAAGCCCATAACGGCGAAACAAGACAAGATGTCGACGAAACAAGTCTTGTTTCGTCGACTTGATTCCATTTCGTCGCCTAGTCCTTTGTTTCGTCGATCTTCATTTGATTCGCCGAGTTCATTTCCGTTTCGTGGTGGATGTGTTACTGGTACTCTATAAATTGATAGTCTCAACACAGAACTATTTTAGAGAACACAGAGAGCACTGAGAACACACACTAGAGACAAGTGAAAGAGAACCGAGAGTTTATTTGTATTTCTTGTATTATCTTTCTGTAACAAAAACTCTATCGGTATCAATATACAATTGTTAAACGGTATATCCTTTGTGTTGTGTTTGTCTCTCGCTCGGTTTGTATAGTAACATGGATTCCGCACTCGTTACGGTATTATAAACAAGATCTCGTAGTTGTCCGGCGATCCGCAAACGGACCTACAGGCTTATAGCGTTTACTAGCATTTTAGGAGGGACAGGGTTCTCATTCCTGGTTAGGGAAAGAAGCAAAGAAGAATATGGATAGGTGTGCGAGCGAGAAGCGGGAAGGGGGGAGTGGGAACACCGTTCTCACCAAAAGGTACACGGAATGGTCATCCCTAAGGTGGATCGGGGTTACTTCTCTCCCCTTTCTTAAAGTCGGGAACTACTACCCGTTGACGCTGAGAATCCCTCTCCATCCCAACTCACCTTCCACATCATGGCCCCTTCATCTCGTCCCGCTTACTCCCGCATACATACATGCCACCTTTATCATTTACTTCAAAATTTCATAAATTGCTTTCTCTTAATCTTTTGCTATATCTTTTGTTGGTGCACTTGTGTCTGTACTTTGTCTGTATTCGATCACGATGTAAAACGATGTCCTTGTTAGTCCTGTAAGTTTGACCAAGTCAACCATCCTCCTGGTTTGACTTGGACAAACAGTTAGTATATGGTTGTAAATGTCTTGTGTCGAAGGATGAGACATCGAAGGATTGTGTATATCCTTCGATGTACTCGAAAGATATCATTCGATGGATACAGATGGACTTCGAAGGATATGCCATCCTTCGAAGTATATGTGGATCCTTCGATGGCTTTGTGAATCGACAAATGATCTTTCGATTGGTCTGTTTGATCCTTCGACCATACAACCTGTGTTGGGTATAAATACCCATGTAGTGTGTTCACTTCATTTAGACTTCGATAGACAGACACATATAGACAGAAGGATAGACATACATAGAGAGAGTATTCTGTCAAGAACACACACACACACACACTTTGAGAGTTTGCAAAACAGATTTGTAAACATTGAGCTTGTAACCGAACCTTTCATACGTATTAATACAAGTGGTGTTAATCGGTGAATATTTTGTGTCTTGTGTTTGTGCTTGTTTCATCTCGGTTTGCACTCTAGCTTGGATTCCGCACTCGCTAGTGTGTTTCACATAACAAGGTTAAGGTTTGACCTCATCCTCCGAGGGACCTACAAGTGGTATCAGAGCCGTGGCTCTTTTCCTTGTTAGAACCGAGTTTGTACAAGTTCTTTGGAGTGTTTGGATAAAACTCTCTTGGTTTAGTACCTGTTTTTGGTGTTTTTCTTGCACTTATAGACATAAAAACGTGTTCTAAACTAACCGGGTGTGTTAAAGAACGGGTTGGGTAACTTAAAACTTGTTTTTAAGAAACTTGGTGATTTCCGGCCAAAATTCCGGTGTGCTCCGGTAACCGGATTTTCTGGATAAGACTTTCCATTTTAGGCAATATTTTATTTGAAAAGTCTGAGTTGGTAGAAAGCATGGTCTGATCATACCCTTCTGCCGAAAGTTGACTACCAACCCATCACCTTTTTCACCAACCTGTCATTTTTCTGTCAGTTGTGTCAGTAGTGATCGAAGGATATCCTTCGAAATCGAAAGATCATCTTTCGATCAAGGGAGTTTCGATAGATAATCATCTTTCGAACAGTCCTTCGAAGTCTGAGACTTATCCTTCAATCCAGGGAATCTATTTGAAGGATATATATTCGAAAGATAAGGATCTTTCAATTGTGAATCTTTCGAAATCATTGTTCGAAATTCAACAGTGATCTTTCGAACACTATTGATCCTTCGAACAAGAGTTGATCCTTCGATTGTTGTCTATTTAGATTTAACAAGTTTGTGTTTTTCAGATCTTTCGAGCTTGGATCATTCGACTGGCTGTTATCTTTCGGGATATTCATATAGAATTCATTTTTCTTATCAAACATGAATCCGAGTTGGTGGGGAACTCCGGCTCCAGATAGTGGAAAATACACAAGTACAAGTTCCACTCCCTCATGGTGGGGTACACCGACTCCAGATAGTGGAAAGTACACAAATACAAGTCTATCTCCTTCATGGGCCGAGTCTCCAGTGTCGACATCTTCGCAAGCAAATGCCATATCGTCAGGTCAATGGGCATTAGTATCGAATCAAACTCCGAGCATTCAAAGTATTCTCTTAAGCGAAAGCGAAACAGTAAGTTTGAATCGACCTCCGAAGTTGATGCACTTAAACGAATATCCGGGTTAGGCTGATAGATTCCGTACATATGTTCTTGGTCAAAATACAGAGCTGTGGATACGTTTCACCACAGATTTCGATCAAGCTATAGAGGTTGCTGCTTCGTCGACTGCTACGTTTGCCGATCTTCCAGAAGATCAAAAGAAAACATATGACCTGGAAAAGAAAGTGTACGCCATTCTCACTCAGGCGTTAAGCAAGGATATTTATCACCAATTTGTCAGTTTCAAGACAACGAAGAAGTTGTGGGACAGGTTGAAAACCAGAGGAGTAGGAAATGAAGCAACACGCCAATTGCGTCATGATCTTCTCAAGAAAGAATTTGACGGTTTCACGTGCATAGATAAGGAGTCCTTGGGAGACATGACAAGCCTGTTTTATCACTTGCTTACTGAGTTAAACAATTTTGGAGTAGCAACAACTACAGCAGAGGTGGTGAAGAAGTTTGCTGATGCGTTGCCTCCCCAATGGAACAGTTTCTTGGAGATTTTGAAATATAACGGGGTTTTGGCTACTACAAACATCAACGAATTCGTGCAGCTTTTGGAGAACAAGGATCAGGAGGAAACCTTGAAAGCAAAAAGAGTTCCCGTGCCACAGAATCCTGAAATGTATTATGGAACTTCTAGTACTTCTTCTGCAAGATCCATTGTGCCAAGCAACCCTGGTTCACATGCTCCACTGCAGACGGCCTTTGTTACAAGCATGGATATGTATGGGAATCAGATACAAGTCCCTGTTAAGCCAGCTCCCACCACAGACATGTATGGAAATCCAATACAACCACCTCCTCCTGCTCAAGCATGTTATGGAGGTACATCATCTGCTGGTCAGCAATCAAAGCCAGATACAGTACGGCTCAACACTTCAAGCTTCTCAAAGGTCAGTGTGGAAGTAGCAAAGGAACACATGGAGCTGCTTAACACTTTAGTGAGTGCGTACTGCGGGCTAGTGGAAGGTCAGATTGGTAACATTAATCTGACACAAGAAGACTATCAGCAGATTGATAAAGAGGAGATGGAGATGGAGATGACGGACATCAAGTGGGCCTTTGCCAGTGCTGTTAGACGAGCAAAGGATTTCATGGAGAGAACAGGCAGAACCAGCTAGGAAAGCAAGAAAGACACCAAGTATGGGTTCGATAAACAGGCTGTAAAGTGCTTTAATTGTGGTGAACGTGGCCATTTCAAACGTGAATGTACGAGGCCATCTCAACATGGGAACCAGAACCCTTTCAGAGGTCAAGGGAACAGGGCAAATCAGAACCAAGCAAGGAACAATGAGCGTACATTGGTACCTGTCAACAACCAAAGCCAAGCGGGACCATCAAATGTCAACCAGGCACTTGTGGTTCAAGTTGATGAAGGTTGTGATTGGTCAATCCAACTGAGTGGTGATGCTCCAGATGGAACAGCATGTTTTGCTGAGGTTGTAAAGGATCTTGTTCACACCAGTGGTGGAGAATCTTCCGCCAATGGTGGTGAATCTTCTGAGGATGAAGACTCTTCGGGTTATAGCAGGAGTTCAGATGAAGAATCCTCAAGTTCAGGCGATGAAAATGTGGGTGAGACATCAAGTGCGTCAGTCAATGCAGATATTGATGAGCTTTTGGAGGAGGCTGCAACAGAAACTCAAAGAAGATCTATCTTGGTGGATCAAGCTGCTTATTCTTCGTCTTCTCTCCATTCAGCCTTTATGGCTAATGTCGACAGTTCATCAAGTCAGGTATGTGTCGATGAGCCCACTACTATTAATTGTGATAACTGTGATAGTTTGCGTACTAAATGTGATGATTTAGAAGCAAACATGTCTGAGTTGCAAGGCAAACATGATGCTTTACAAGCTAGTTTGTTTGACTTGCAAGACAAACATGTTTCATTGAATGCTAAGTGGTGTGAATTGCAAAGCAAACACGAAGCTTTGCAAGAGAAATGTGATGTGACGTTTATCCACAACCAGAAGTTGACCGTGGATCTTTCTAAGTGCACTGAAGCCAACATGTTTTATGAGAACCATGAAAAAGAGTTTAAATCGGTAATTGAGAACTTGAAGAAAGATAAAACCGAATTAACAAAAATGGTTTCCAGAAAACAAACTGATATTAATTTGTATATATCTCGCCTTGAGATTATGCAAAAAGAGATGGCTTGTGTGAAAACCGAAAGTGAGGCGATCCAACTTAAGCTAGACAGTTATTTGAGCTCTAGCTATGTGTTGGATCATATCATTGATGTTCAGAAAGAAAAACGGGATGTCACATGCGTAGGCTACAAGAAATGTCCACCACCAGTGAGACACAATTATGATGCAATGCCTGATGAGGAGGATAGAGTTTTCTTTGAACCATCTGTTCCTCTCGATGTAAAGGAATTTGCAGCAGGACTCGGATACAAGAAAGAAGTCTCATCAGATTCAGTTGTATCAGCAGATACATGTGTGTCGTCTGCTGAATTGAATCAGGATCCTCCTGTCATTATTGAGGATGCTGATTCTTCTGATGATGAATCTGATGATGCTATTCCAGCAAAGTCTGATGCGGTTGTCAAAGGACATACCTCTCAAGAATTACATTCTATGTGATCCTCCTGCAAAACCCGCTAAGACTGTTGCAATTGAGTCCTCGTCTGTAAAAGAGTCGGAGAGTGTGAACTTGCTGTACACTCTTGTTGGTGATGATAAAATCTACTCTGACAAAGATTTTCCTATTAAGAATGTTAATCAATCTTTAATAAGTAAAGTCTTTGAAAATTCGACAAGTAAGTTTTTGGGAAAGACAGGACCACACGTTACAGTTACACAGTGTCCTCCTATTCCAAAGGCCGAAATTCGAAAACAATATGGCAATCAGAAATTACCAACAGAGAAAAGGAAGCCAAATCATACCAAACCTAAAGGAAAAGCACCGACTCAGGGTCAGAAGAATCAGACCCAAAAGAAAAACAAGAATGTGAACTTTGTGAAATCGAAGGGAACGGACAAAATCGAAACTTTTGAGAACAAATCTAACTTAGATTTTGTTAAACAAGCAACAGTGCTGAAAAGAAATGAACCAGACTGTTCAAAACCTAGTACCTCGGGATCACAAAGTTCATCGTCGGCAAGACGATCACATGATACTTCGGGGATTGTTGAACGAAGATCATGTTTTGAATGTGGTACAATTGGACACATAATTCGGAATTGTCCATATCTTCATAAGTTGAAAGCAAAGATTGATGATCCCCGTGAACAAAATCATGCCGCCCAAGAGAATAGAAAAGGCAAACAGGGCGAAAATCGGAAGATAAACTTCGTGAAATCAAGAGGGACTGATAAAATTGATACTTTCGAAAACAAATCCAACAAGGATTCTGTTAAACAAAGTAAAATTTTGAAAAGAAACAGTCAAAACAACTATACACAACAAACAAACGGTTGTGATGTAGGACCAAGTACCTCAAGATCACGAAGTTCATCATCCAGATATTACAGTTATGATACTCCGAGGTTTGTTGAGCGGAGATCATGCTTTGAATGCTGTGAGTATGGACACATCATTAAGAATTGTCCATATCTCACCAAGGGAAAGTCAAAAGTTGATCCCCCCCATGGTAAAAATTACCATAAAAGATCTGTTTCACCAAAACAGGACCCTCGTCTTGTTAAACAACGAGAAAAGAAACAGAAAAAGAAACAAAGTAAAGAAGTTGAAAAGGTTTTAAAACTAGAGGTTATCCAAACAAAATCTGTTAAATCTGATGTTAAACATGAAAAACAGAAAGAGATTTTGATACCAAAACCGGTAACTATTTCAGGGGGAGCTACATCATTTCCGAATCATCGGGAAATGGATGTTACAATTCTCGATGATGACGGACGACCCAAGTCTGTGAAGGCTTGGGTCCCCCTCTCCAACTAATCTCTGAATGAGTGTGCAGGATGGTCCAGGAGGAATTATTGACAGTCTTAGGATTGTTGATAGTGGAGCGTCCATGCACAAGATTGGCGACATAAGGCTCCAAAATGTTGTTACATCTAGGAGAATAGTGTTGCCATTGATGGAGAGGAAGGAAAAAGGAAAGAAGACAAAAAATGTCTGATGAAAGAATGTGGTTGAATGAAGTTGCAAAATTCGACCAAACGAAGAACGTGCCAAATTTGGTTGTTATGGTTTTTGATCGGGTCCTCAGGAAAGATTCCAATGAAATGTGTGCGGATGCCTTGGCGTGGATTGAACAACCACACACTACTTCTGAAAGAGAAAGACAAAGACCTTCGCTGGTGGAATATGGAAGACCAGCCGGACCCGGAGGTGTTTGATTTTATTGCTGTGAAGAGATTTCTCAGTAGCTACAAAAATCGGCTTTGAAGTCCACACCGGGTGGATATCCTGTTTGGGAGAGTGCTCAGATTCCTTGCAATGCACGAAGCAGTTGCAAAATTCGATATATCTTTTCTGATTAAAACTTAATTTTGGTAAACGGCATTAAGGTCAAGCCAGAGTAAAACCAACATCTGAAAATCATTTTTGTAAATACCTTTGTGTTTTAAATTTGTCTTAGTTTATTGATTTTAGGGGGAGTAAATCCAAAAATGTGAAAATCCAAAAACATCGAAAAATTTCAAAAACACAAAAACAATAGAAAAACAAAAATGAGTTTCCTGGCGAGCAAAAGAGAAAATGATAGTACATCAGTGGTCTATCCAAACCTCTTTAAACCTTAAATGAAAAACGATAAGCAGCTCTATATAAGATGTATTGGTAGGCTCACAATCATTTTAAAGTGTGCAGGGTGATATAAATCTTAAACCGACTGAAGACCAGGTGGGAACCATTCATTGGCATATGGTCTTAGTACCGAAATTTCGATTGATAGATTGCCGAGGTTCTGAGATATTCGGTCTTTATGCTGCTTATCATCTGGGTATCATGGCTGTATCTTTTACCGAAAAATAACGGGGACGCAAGTCTAGATCTTCCATGATACTATACATACGTGTACATATTACATTCGACCTCAATAAGTGATAAACAATCATATGTCCAAACAAATAAGTGATAAAATATCACATTCATCCGGGAGTCAAGTTTGTCTCTCTGCTGTACGAAAGTACTGACCTGTTCACGGACTTGCTCCTGTGCCCTCATGCTTATGAAAATCAAGTTCCTCATCAATAAGTGATTCTATCACATAGGGCTTGTTTTCACATCATATACGGTCAAACAGATGATAATCGGTATACTCACCGGTAAGATGAACTCTCGTACATACCTTGATACGGGAATGTGTCGTGATGTGGATGAACACCGGTCGGTAAGTATTAATCATACCTTAACGTATCCCCTAAACATGATTACATCTGATAAGTTGAGCTTATGTGGATAACAATACCGATAATCGTTATAGGATGCTTATCTTAATGTTAAGTAATTGAACAACAAGAGCGTTTTGGCGTGACCGTACACTGATATGATTCTCTTACCCTCGAAACTCGCAAAAAGAATGTCTGTATATATTTACTGCTTTCAGTCTTTACATTCGAAATATTCAAAAATACCAAAAAGATTTTAGGCATGTTTTAATATAAACTTTATAAAAGCCAAGAAGATTTTATTTCTACTTTATTTTCGATCGTACGATGTTGGAACTCAAGTCTTCGTTGCCTGAAACCTGAACGAAAACCGAATTGACTAAATCTTCATAAACGGTCGAAATTTGCAAGTTTTTGAAAGTTAAAATCTAAAACTGACAAATTTTATTAAACTTTCAAACTGTCGGACAGTGTTTGATTGTGACATGGTCATACGTGTGTCATTTGTTTATACTAACTATATTCCAAGCAGTTGTTCTCATTACGCGTTTAGATTTCTTGCATGTGCAGATTCTAAAGGCAAGGAGAACATGGTCGATGACAAGGCTTCGGAATGAAGACACGACGTGAAGGCATTCAAGTGATGAAAATGATCGAGTTGCCGCTGGCCATCATCAACACCACAAGGATCTCAATTCATAAAGATCAAGTATTTCACGAGCATAACTCAAGGGGGAGCTTATGTTAAGGGGGAGTTTGTCAACACACTTCATACATGATACGGGTAGTTTGTTGATACACTCTCTGCTTTCAAGACGTGAAAACTTTGAAGATCCTCCGACATTGAAGACTTGAAAGGACATCAGAGTCTAGAAGACCCGAAGATCAAAGATGATCAAGATCGAGACAAAGCTACAACCAAGGGGGAGTTTGTTGGTGCACTTGTGTCTGTACTTTGTCTGTATTCGGTCATGATGTAAAACGATGTCCTTGTTAGTCCTGTAAGTTTGACCAAGTCAACCATCCTCCTGGTTTGACTTGGACAAACAGTTAGTATATGGTTGTAAATGTCTTGTGTCGAAGGATGAGACATCGAAGGATTGTGTATATCCTTCGATGTACTCGAAAGATATCATTCGATGGATACAGATGGACTTCGAAGGATATGCCATCCTTCGAAGTATATGTGGATCCTTCGATGGCTTTGTGAATCGACAGATGATCTTTCGATTGGTCTGTTTGATCCTTCGACCATACAACCTGTGTTGGGTATAAATACCCATGTAGTGTGTTCACTTCATTTAGACTTCGATAGACAGACACATATAGACAGAAGGATAGACATACATAGAGAGAGTATTCTGTCAAGAACACACACACACTTTGAGAGTTTGCAAAACAGATTTGTAAACATTGAGCTTGTAACCGAACCTTTCATACGTATTAATACAAGTGGTGTTAATCGGTGAATATTGTGTGTCTTGTGTTTGTGCTTGTTTCATCTCGGTTTGCACTCTAGATTGGATTCCGCACTCGCTAGTGTGTTTCACATAACAAGGTTAAGGTTTGACCTCATCCTCCGAGGGACCTACATCTTTCCTATAAATATGACACACATTTACAAACTGTACACGCCCCAATTTGTGATTGTGATAATACCTAGATCAATATGTATATGAAGTATCAGATTTAAATGAAACATTATTATAGAGTTAAAAGACGAAAGCTAGATAATATATGGTAAACAGAAGTTGAAAAACTATACTTTAATGAAAGTAATGAAAATATTTTAATTTTTTTTTTCACGTGAACAGAACTACTGAACATTAATAATATTGTAAACGGAAGCAGAATTTTATTTCAGGTCAAAAAGGGTTTCAATATGGTTTAGATCAAAAGCGGTTCTAACCAAAATGGGCTCCATTTAAAATGAGTCGTTTTGGAAAAAAAAAGTATCAAAATAGGTTCACCCATCGGATTGTTTTATAGCAACTAGTGGTGGCGACAGGGCGAGATGGCGAGGCCGGGTGCTAGGGTGGCGATGGCGAGGAGGTGGTGTAAGAAGGAATCAAATTTTTTATTTGCTATGACTATAAAAATACTTTTTGGGTTGATGATTTAAACCCGTTTAATATAAACTAGTTCTATACCCGTCCGGCGGGTAGTTTAAGGTCATCAGGACGAACACACACAAACACACACTCTCTCACTCTGATAAGAACTTGAAATAGGCTTGATTAAAATTAAAACGACTGATAATAGGCCTACTTGAGATGGGCTAATATCCAAATACAAGAAACTAATACTAAGTTTTTCAAAGACAAAGAACAAAACAACGATAGTCTAGTCTAAATAGTAAAGTGGAAAATAGAGATAACTGTTGCTCATAACTTCCTTCCCCTCTAACCCAACATAAGCTGCGACTTCTCTTTTAATGGGTTGAGTGTTGACCCGGAAAATAACTCTAGCTTCTCCATGCTAATCGGGTGGTCCTGCTATTGTATTACACACACAGATATGTTAATGAGAACTTAAAGTCGTTTATATATTATATTATATAACTATTAAAATCCAAAGGGGTTAGATCAGGTACAGCGCCCCAAGACCAAATACTAATATAGTTTCATTGTTATTCCTTTCGAAACCACCCATTTCAGAAGACACGTGTTCTACGATAAAGGTCATACGCAGGCCGAGAGGCACGTATATGCCAAGTATGTGAAAAAGAAGTGCATAGAAATAAGAAATCACATGTGTAGGAACAAAAAAAAAAAAAAAAAAAAAACCTTAACAAATTTGACCATTATATTAGAAAAAAGATATACAAACCTTAAGTATGCTAAATATCCTCTTGACACTCAAGCTCCAAATCACTGTCTTGTATAATATTAAGAAATGGTTGATACCCATACCCAGAATTAGGTGTGTAAGTGGGGGAGTGGAAGAAATGCACCAACTTTATGCTACTTTCTTTGGGATATGTTCTAGCTTAATAGTGGAGGAGACACTTTCTCAGCTGAGTGACGGTGAACTAAATTCGACTGTGAGTGCTAGCGTCACTTGCAGTCAATATTTAACAAAAATAATTTGTACGTTGTTTGCCCGGGGCATCCAAATCTATCGGAAGAAATGCTTCTTTTTGTTCTTCCTACATATATTGCAAAACAATTGAAACATAATTAAGAAATTGGTAATAAACCTCCACATTCATAAAATGATTAAATGGGAAGAACATACCAAGCTCCGTAGTGGCAACGTCATTTGAGCATAAACCTCATTGGTCTCGACATCTACCTGATGACACTTTTGAGTCACACAATAAATATATAAAGAAAAGAGAACAATTAAAGAAACTGGAAACAAAAAAGAATCAAAATGATTATAACTATAAAAAGATTTATTCGTGCAACATGCTTACATGCATGGTGACTTGAATTACTTCTATGGGTCGCAGTATGGGCATGTTCAGATCCAAATGCAAGGTTTTTTATGGACCAACGCAAGCCGGAATCCCAATTTTTTTTAACTCCAAGCAAATTTTATCAAGACTTTTAAATTTTGCTATATAAAATTAGAGTGTCAGCTATATCAATACAATTAATCTTGTTTTCAAAAAACAAATTTCAGAAGTTCTATGCATTAAAAATACATTCGACTCAACATAACCAGAGTGAAGTCGTATATAAACCATCAGATTGAAATATAACCCAAAATAGTTTAAATAAAATATGCCAAAGTTTCAGAATTCAAGCTTCTCTTTTTCCATGAAAACAACAAATGTAAAAACAGCTTTTAACGCTACTAATAATCATTAGTTTATAGCGATGATGTTCAGTATGTTTGTTTGATGTAATCCCTAAGACCAAATAGCAAGTTGGCCTAATAACTTTAGATAAACTTACATATTCGTGACACAAGTTATTAAAAGAGAGTACAAATTCTTGTTCAGTATATGCAATTTAACCACTATGATAATTGTTGATTGCATACATGACTTAAGTGAAAAGAACAGACCTTCCATTAAAGGGCTTCATTTTCACGGCTTCAAACAAACAGCCAAAGTACTATGATGTGAGTTCTCTTCGTGAACCTACAAATACCATATAATAAGCCAACAAATTAACACAAAGATTTGACATGTATTTCAGCAAAATAGCTACTTTAAGGAGATGTAACACACATACATAATAAGTAACATTAGTTAATTTAAAATAAGTACCATAAAATAAGTAACAAATGTTCTTCTTTAACATGAAATTAAGGCTACAAAATGAAGTCTCCCATGCCAGTTGACGTTTGGTCAAGAAATCAGTTTGACCTACAATTTCAAAAATAATTATGGTTAAAAACTAAATGGATAAAACTACATAACTCAGGGATAAAAACTTTTTTTTTCTTTACTATAATATACCTTCCCCTTTTGAAGATAAAGTTAATGCAATTATGACTTTAGGAGGTAATAAACTTTGTGGGTACCAAAGAATGTGTGACCATTAGCATTCGACGAAACCTAAATGATTAGGCTCCTCGTCACACGATTAGAACTTTCAGACGATCAAATGGAAATTTTTGCATACGTAGGCTCCTCATCAAACTTCAAATTAACAACATATTCCAAAAGATTTCTAAATGGGGCAGGGCAGAATCCAGAAAGTGTTTTGGGAGAAGTTGCCATCTTTTTCTTGCACACAAGACACCCTTTATTTCCTCCCTGAAACAATTAAATTAGTGTGTAAGCATACCAAAAGTCTACAAATCATATTATTCACAAAGCAAACACAAACACTAAACAATCATTAAAAGACGAAAAGCTATTCGAAAAATATTAACATCACCAAAATATGGAGGTAACAGTACACAAACCAGTAAGGCATGGTGTAGCGATTGAACATCCAGAGGCTTTTGATTATCGGAGTGAGCTGACTGAATATAACGGATTTGCCTTTTTCCCACTAATCGAGTATTCAAATAAATGCTGGGATCCCCGATGGGGCGGTGAGTGTTGGTCGAAAACCGAAAACTAAACTCAGATAAAAAGGAAAACAAAAGTGATAAAAAGGAAAAAAAATTATCGATTGTGCGACCTGTAACACATTATCGTTAGTATATGAACATGATCAATCTTGTAATAATAAAAAAAAAGAAATAATAACTAACACACAGTTCACAAGTGAATATATGCACATCATAAAAAACCCAAAATTGACATTTCAAATCCTTTAATTAAGTATGCAACATATTTACAAGGTAATTACGAAGATGAGATTCAAATCCAATCAGCAATTGTATGAAAGAGATTAGCCCGCATTGAGATTTTGCAATTTATAGAGAAGGGTTAGGGTTATTGCCAATATCTCCTGCGTGTTTTCTCAGGGTAGATTATGCAATTAAAGGAGCGATATGAAGAGAGAAGGAGACTGAGATTATGGAGAAAAAATGGAGAGGGAGAACGTGGTTAATCCACGAGAAATCAGGAAACCACCGCAGGTTAAGGAGGAGAGCAAAACCTCTCTGAACTGCTCCTTCTAGAAGAAATATGTGAATTTACACGGTCCAGATTAAAAGTTAGGGAATTTGAATGGTCAAGATCAACCCAAAAATCTAAGATTAATGGGAACATAACTTGTTTAGGTCAGTTATTTTATGTGGATCGTGGGTTTTATGTTTGTAATTAAAACATATGTTACGTTATAGATAGATCGTGGGGTATGAGAAAGTCAAAGTGAACAAAAAAAACCTCCCCTTCTTTTTCTGAATTATAAGGGTTAGGATTTGATTTCATCGTTGTATTTTGTTCCCTTTGACTTTAAGATGAATATAACAATATATAATGTACTATAAAAATATTTTTTGGGTTGAGGACTTAAACCCATTACTCAATACACTATGTTATTTGGTCAATTTTGAAAAGTTAATTACAACTATGTCCAGTGGCGGACCCAGGATTTTTGGACAATGGGGTCCAAAAAAAAAAACACAAAAAAACGGAGAAACAGGTATCGAACCCATGACCTTTTGTGTGTTAACAAGGGGTTTTACCACTGCACTAGGCTGACTTTTATTGTTATGGGGTCCAACTAAATTATTTTATGGGGTCCATAGACAATTTTATATACCGTTTCTACTACTTTTTAAAAAAAGATTGGGGTCCGGGGACCCCGTTCCTCGTAACGTAGGTCCGCCCCTGACTATGTCATTGTAACTTTTTTAGTTATTTACCAAAAGCGCTACCAACAGCTAGCTGATTTTGAGCATCAAACTTTATTTGGTGGTACCTCAACTTTTATCTTTATTCTTTATTTTTTTATTAAATTTTATTTTATCCCTTTTTAAGTTACATAACATGAAAGATGTCACTTTTGTCCATCTATATTTCTTAATTGTTTTTTACCCCCCATCGACTTTAAAATATGTGTAGTATAATCGCGAGTTTGCCTACCTTTTACGTCATGTGAGTTAGTTAGTTTTATAATTACGTGGTTTTTTATATTTTTTTCCTGGTTTACATTGTCATTGGTTTGCTACTTAGCACGGTTCTACCCCCTTCCCCTTCCAACAAAAAGGAAAAAAACTGATAGCACGATTTTGTACCCCGCCCCACAACGCAGAGGGCTTAAAACTATACATAACAATAACAATTGATGAAAGACCTTATGAATAGTGGCTTTTGTTGATACCTATTATGTGGTCGCGACTCGACTCGGTTCGACTTGGCTCGGTTCGACTCGGTTAGGTTCGGCTCAAGCCCGACGTCACGACATTCCTCCGTCGTGCGCCCCAGAGTTCGACACACGAAGCACGGAGAGCCGAGAACACTTCCCGCTTGACACATCATCATGACATCATCATGATGATGTCATGATGATGTCAAGACTTTGACTAAAATGCACATATTTGAATCAAGTAGAATGTACGTGCATGAGGTTCATTAACTTGGGCCAATCAGCATACAGTATGGATTTCAACAGTTGGGCCAAAGCCCATGTTGTCGACGAAATAGAGAAGGATCGACGAAACAAAGCAGTTTCGTCGACCAGGATCATGTTTCGTCAATGACTATGTGTTTCCTCAAGCTCCTGATTCGCCAAGCTGTGATTCGTCAAGTGAGAGTCTGATTCGTAGTGTCTGTGCTATAAATACACTGTCTGTGGATAAGAAAGTAAGAGAACACATAGAGAGAACACAGAGAGCACACACACACGAGAGTTTGAGAGAGTTTGAAAAATACATTTGTAAACATTGAGCTTGTAACCGAACCTTTCATTCGTATTAATACAAGTGGTGTTAATCGGTGAATATTGTGTGTGTTGTTTTGTGCGTGTTCTATCTCGGTTTGCCATTCCGGTTGGATTCCGCACAACCGGGTTGGTTAGTATACAAGGATTAGGCGACTAGATCCTCCTAGCCGGACCTACAAGTGGTATCAGAGCCTTGGCTCTTCTCCTTGTTAAAACCGAGTGTGTTCTTGGTTTGTTTTTCGGGTGTTAAAATTCATATTTTCTGGAAAAACATTCTAAAAATCGGGTTTAATCTTGTTGTTTTGCTTTGTGTTTTGTTAAAAACCTTGTTATTTTTCATGTTTACATGTTAGTTATGGGTTTTTCTTAAACATTTTAGCAAAATATTATGTTCGGAATTTGAAGGTTCGCCGGAAAAATTCATAGTGTTCTTGTTATCTTCAACTTGTTCTTCATAAACACAACTTTTTGATCCATTTAAAATCATTTGTTAAGTTGTTTGTGCATTGAAAAGTGTTATTTGATTAAAATATTAGAAGTCTTACTTGTTTGGTGAAACAAACATGCTTTAGCCGAAAGCAGCATGTGTGTTGTGTCAGGAAGATAAGGTCAAACCTGACACCAACTTTTCACCAACCCGGTTATCCTTTTTGACGAAACAAGAATCTTTGGCGAAACAAGAATCTTTGGCGAAACACAACTTTATTAATTTTTGGTGAAACAGGATATTCAACGAAACTGATTTGTGGACTTTGTTTCGTCAAAGAGTCCAAAAGCACTAAACCTATTTCGTCAAACTTAAATAAAAGATCCATAATACTTGTTTCGTTGACCTTCAAGCCTAACAAAAATTGTTCTCCTGTTTCGTTGACATATAAGCCCAAAACAAGACTTGGTGGGCCTTTATTCTTGTTTTGCCTAAAGGTGAAGTTGGGCCGAAAGTGATTTTGAGCCATTTTCGTCATTTAAACAAAATTATTATTATTATTATTATTATTATTATTATTATTATTATTATTATTATTATTATTATTATTATTTTTTTTTTTTATTTTTTTTTTTTTGTTTCGTCAACATTGTGTGTGGCCTTCATATTTCATCAAACATTCTGTTTCGTCAAAACATTTAAACAGAAGGTGTACAAGTGTGACTTAACTATTTAATTTAAGTGTGATTTTCAGGTGATCATCTTTCTTAATAAAAAATGAACCCGAGTTGGTGGGGAACTCCGGCTCCAGACAGTGGAAAATATACAAGTACAGGTTCCACTCCCTCATGGTGGGGTACACCGGCTCCCGATAGTGGAAAGTACACAAGTACAAGTCTATCACCTTCATGGGCCGAGTCTCCGGTGTCGACATCTTCTCAAGCCAATCAGTGGGCATTAGTATCGAATCAAACTCCAAGTATTCAAAGTATTCTTTTAAGCGAAAGCGAAACAGGAAGTTTGAATCGACCTCCAAAGCTGATGCACTTAAACGAGTATCCGGGTTGGGCTGATAGATTCCGTACGTATGTTCTTGGTCAGAATACGGAACTGTGGATACGTTTCACCACAGATTTCGATCAAGCTATCGAGGTTGCTGCTTTGTCGACTGCTACCTTTGCCGATCTTCCAGAGGATCAGAAGAAAACATATGATCTGGAAAAGAAAGCTTACGCCATTCTCACTTAGGCGTTAAGCAAGGATATTTATCACCAGTTCGTCAGCTTCAAGACTACGAAGAAGTTGTGGGACGGGTTGAAAACCAGAGGAGTAGGGAATGAAGCAACACGCCGATTGCGTCATGATCTCCTCAAGAAGGAATTTGACGGTTTCGCATGCTTAGATAAGGAGTCTTTGGGAGACATGACAAGCCGGTTCTATCACTTGCTTACTGAGTTGAACAATTTTGGTGTAGCAACAACTCAGACAGAAGTAGTGAAGAAGTTTGCTGATGCATTGCCACCCCAATGGAACAGTTTTCTGGAGATTTTGAAGTATAATGGGGTTATGGCTACTACAAACATCAATGACTTCGTGCAGTTGTTAGAGAACAAGGATCAAGAAGAAACCTTGAAAGCAAAGAGAGTTCCAGTGCCACAGAATCCAGAAATGTATTATGGAACTACAAGTACTTCTTCTTCAAGAGCCATTGTGCCAAGCAACCATGGTTCTCATGCTCCACTGCAAACAGCTTTTGTCACAAGCACAGATATGTATGGTAATACTGTGCAGGTTCCTGTTAAGCCTCCTCCAACCACAGACATGTATGGAAATCCCATTCAACCACCTCCTCCTGCTCAAGCTTGTTATGGAGGTACATCATCTGCTGGTCAGCAATCAAAGCCAGATACAGTGCGGCTCAACACCTCAAGCTTCTCTAAAGTCAGTGTGGAAGTAGCTAAGGAACACATGGAGCTGCTTAACACTTTGGTGAGCGCGTACTGCGGGTTAGTTGAAGGTCAGATTGGCAACATTAATCTGACACAGGAAGACTATCAGCAGATTGATAAAGAGGAGATGGAAATGATGGATATCAAGTGGGCCTTTGCAAGTGCTGTTAGAAGAGCAAAGGATTTCATGGAGAGAACAGGCAGAACCAGCTTGGAAAGCAAGAAGGATACCAAGTATGGGTTCGATAAGCAGGCCGTAAAGTGCTTTAACTGTGGAGAACGTGGCCACTTTAAGCGTGAATGTACAAGGCCCTCTCAACATGGGAACCAAAATCCCTTCAGAAGTCAAGGGAACAGGGCAAACCAGAACCAACCAAGGAACAATGAGCGTACATTGGTACCGGTTAACAACCAAGCGGGACCATCAAATGCCAACCAGGCACTTGTGGTTCAGGTTGATGAAGGCTGTGACTGGTCTATTCAGTTAAGCAGTGATGCTCCGGATGGTACTGCATGTTTTGCTAAGGTTGTGAAAGATCCAGTTCACACCAGTGGTGGAGAATCTTCCGCCAATGGTGGTGAATCTTCTGAGGATGAAGACTCCTCCAGTTATAGCAGGAGTTCCGATGAAGAATCCTCAAGATCAGGTGATGAGAATGTGGGTGAGATATCTGGTGTTTCGATTGATGCTGATATTGATGAACTTTTAGAGGAAGCTACAGCCAGAACTGATAGAAGATCTATTTTGGTGGATCAAGCTGCTTATGCTTCGTCTTCTCTTCATTCAGCCTTTATGGCTAATGTCGGCAGTTCATCAAGTCAGGGTGTTCCAGGAGGAACTATCAGTAGTCACTGGATTGTTGATAGTGGGGCATCCAGGCACATGACGGGCGACATGAAGCTTCTCTACGACGTCAAATCTATTAGAGGCGGTTATGTTGCTTTTGCTGGAGATAAGGGTGGATATATTACGGGTGAAGGAATAATATCCAACGGGATTGTCAGCTTTGACAAGATCAACTTTGTGCAGCAACTTGATCACAATCTTCTTAGTGTTTCTTAAATTTGTGACAAGCAGTTCTCAGTACACTTTGATGCTAATGGATGTTATGTGCTGAAACCCGGCTTCAAAATTCCAAAAGAATGGATTCTCTTGTCTGCTCCAAGGATAAATGATTTGTATGTCCTTGATTTGAGCCAGGCTATTACTACGTCTGCACAAGCAACATGTTTCGTTTCTAAAGCCACAGAAAAAGACACTATCTCTTGGCACAGACGTATGGGTCACATTCACTTGCGCAAAATGAATCATTTGGTTTCAAATGAATTGGTGAATGGTGTTCCTCTCAAAAATTTCCATCTTCAAGACGTTTGTGTTTCGTGCCAAAAGGGTAAACAAACAAAGAAGAAGCACCCTACAAAGAAGATCAACACGGTGGCAGTTCCCCTTGAACGTTTGCACATGGATTTGTTCGGTCCTGTCAAGCACAAAAGTATTCGGGGTGATCAATACTGTCTCGTGATTACTGATGATTATTCAAGATTTTCTTGGGTGGCGTTCATGGCACACAAGAGTGAAACCTTTGGAATTATCAAAAACTTTATCGTTCAGATTGAGAATTTGTATAAATTAAAGGTTAGGCGGATACGTAGCGACAATGGTACTGAATTCAAAAATCATGCCATGGCGGAGTTTTGCACTGAAAAGGGTATTCTTCATGAGTTTAGTGCAGCTTATACTCCTCAGCAAAATGGCGTCGCTGAACGAAAGAACCGCACATTGATCGAGACTGCTAGGACAATGTTGGTAGAGTCACAGTTGCCCATTCCATTCTGGACTGAAGCTGTAGCCTCTGCATGTTATACATTGAACCGAGTCCTTACAGTCAAAAGGCACAACAAGACTTGCTTTGAGCTCATTAACAAACGGAAACCAGATTTGTCTTATCTTGAACCGTTTGGAGCTCCATGCACAATGATCGATCCTAATGGAAAGTTTGGGGCAAAAGCAATTGAGGGATACTTTCTTGGGTATGCCACCCCTAACTTACGTGTCTGGAATCTAGAGACCAAAAGGGTCGAGGAATGGTCTGAAGTCAGAGTACAAAGGCACACCTTGCCAGTTAAATGTCCTGGTCAGCCTTGGATGTTTGAGTATGATGACTTTTTCAATTCGATCAATGTTGAAGCCGTTGAAGAAAATGTTGCGGAAAGAATGTTTTTCGAGAGTGACAATGCAACAGTTTCACCGGTGGTTCGTCCAATTCTTGTCAATCTAGAACCATCTTCTTCGGTGAACAACAATACTCTCAACAATGAGGATTTTCATGATGCAACCGAATTGAACGAATCTTCAGAGGATGATGAATTTCTAGATGCAGATCAAGAAGTCCCTACAACAGCAGTTATGGTACTTCAGAGGGTACTCCTCCAGTGGATGCCCACAGAACAGCTGAAGCTACTGCATCATCCTCTTCGTCAATTCCGGGCCTTGATTTGGTTGTTGATCTTAATCTCAACAATCTGGGTATCAATATTCCAGTTCGAGATAATCCTGAAACAAGGATTCATAATACCCATCCTCAACAAAACATCATAGGAAATGTGCAAAGTGGCATTCAAACAAGAAACATGTTGCGGAACAACAACAATGCAGGCCTGTATGCAGCAATTAGAGAATCCGGGCAACAAAACGATTGGTCTTTCGCGTGTTATGTCTCACAGGAAGAGCCAAGAACTTGGAAAGAAGCCATGAAAGATAACTCTTGGGTGGAAGCCATGCAGGAAGAATTGCAACAGTTCCAGAAGCTGGGTGTCTGGAAACTCGTAGAGAAACCTGCTGGATACAAGAAGATTGGTACCCGTTGGGTGTTCAAATGCAAAAAGGATGACCGCGGAGTTGTTATCCGAAACAAAGCGCGTTTAGTCGTTCAAGGTTTTCGTCAGATAGAAGGCATCGACTATAACGAAGTGTATGCACCAGTGGCACGTCTCGAAGCAATTCGAATCTTTCTAGCCTATGCGTCCTTCAAAGGATTCAAGGTTTATCAGATGGACGTGAAAAGTGCATTTTTACATGGTGTGGTTGAAGAAGAGGTGTATGTCGAACAGCCTCCAGGTTTTGAAGATCCTATCCATCCCGATCGGGTTTGGTTGCTCAACAAAGCTCTCTATGGTCTTCATCAAGCACCGCGAGCTTGGTACGCAACCTTATCTAACTATCTGCTGGAGAACGGTTTTCGAAGGGGTCTTATCGACTGTACTCTTTTCATCAAAGAACAAGATGGAGATCTTCTTCTGGTACAGGTATACGTTGATGATATTATTTTTGGTTCTACTAATGATGTCTTGTGTAGGAATTTCGAGCGCATTATGCAGGATAAATTCGAGATGAGTGCTATGGGGGAAATGAACTTCTTTTTGGGCCTACAAGTGCAACAAACGGAGTCTGGGATATTCATCCATCAGACTAAATATGTTGGTGACATGTTGAGCCGATTCCAGATGTCCGATGCAACGCCCATTGGTACCCCATTGCCGATAAATCACGGAATTACTCCAGACTTGAAGGGTGAAGCTGTTAGTCCTTCACACTACCGCGCAATGATCGGATCTCTTATGTACCTCACAGCTTCAAGGCCAGACATAATGTACCCAACGTGCCTGCTTGCCAGATACCAAGTGAACCCGAAGGCCTCACATCTTGCAGCTGTTAAAAGGATTTTTCGTTATTTGAAGGGTTACCCTGACACCGGTCTATGGTACCCTAGGGATAATAACTTTGAATTGGTAGCTTTCAGTGATTCTGATTTTGGCGGATGCAAAATCGACGGTAAATCCACAACGGCTGGATGTCAGTTTTTAGGAAATCGCCTAGTCACATGGCAGTGCAAGAAGCAGACATGCGTCGCTACATCAACATGCGAAGCTGAATACATTGCTGCCTCAAGTTGTTGCTCCCAAGTTCTTTGGATCCAACAACAATTGCGGGACTACGGTTTTGAATTCCTAACTACTCCTATTTACGTTGATAATTCTGCTGCATTACAGATCACTCGAAATCCTGTGCAGCATTCAAAAACCAAACACATCGAAATCAAATATCACTTCATACGTGATTGCTTTGAGAAAAGGCTAATCGATGTTGTTAAGGTCCACACCGATGACCAACGTGCCGACCTTTTTACCAAAGCTTTTGACAAATCAAGATTTGACTTTTTATTATTGGTAAACGGCATTAAGGTCAAGCCTGAGTAAAACCAACATCGGAAAATCATTTTTGTAAATACCTTTGTGTTTTTAAATTTGTCTTAGTTTATTGATTTTAGGGGGAGTAAATCCAAAATTTGAAAAAAAAAATCCAAAAACATCGAAAAATTTCAAAAACACAAAAACAATAGAAAATCAAAAATGAGTTTCCTGGCGAGCAAAAGAGAAAATGATAGTACATCAGTGGTCTATCCAAACCTCTTTAAACCTTAAATGAAAAACGATAAGCGGCTCTATATAAGATGTATCGGTAGGCTCACAATCATTTTAAAGTGTGCAGGGTGATATAAACCTTAACCGACTGAAGACCAGGTGGGAACCATTCATTGTCATATGGTCTTAGTACCGAAATTTCGTTTGATAGATTGCCGAGGTTCTGAGATATTCGGTCTTTATGCTGCTTATCATCTGGGTATCATGGTTGTATCTTTTACCGAAAAATAACGGGGACGCAAGTCTAGATCTTCCATGATACTATACATACGTGTACATATTGCATACGACCTCAATAAGTGATCAACAATCACATGTCCAAACAAATAAGTGATAAAATATCACATTTTTCCGGGAGTCAAGTTCGTCTCTCTGCTGTACGAAAGTACTGACCTGTTCACGGACTTGCTCCTGTGCCCTCATGCATTGAAAATCAAGTTCCTCATTAATAAGTGATTTTATCACATAGGGCTTGTTTTCAAATCAAAATAAGTGAGAATCTCACATCATATACGGTCAAACAGATGATAATCGGTATACTCACCGGTAAGATGAACCCTCGTGCATACCTTGATACGGGAATGTGTCGTGATGTGGATGAACACCGGTCGGTAAGTATAAATCATACCTTAACGTATCCCCTCGCCATGATTACATCTGATAAGTTGAGCTTAAGTGGACAACAATACCGATAATTGTTATAGGATGCCTATCTTAATGTTAATTAATTGAACAACAAGATCGTTATGGCATGACCGTACACTGATATGATTCTCTTACCCTCGAAACTCGCAAAAAGAATGTCTGTAAATATTTATTTACTGCTTTCAGTCTTTACATTTCAAATATTCAAAAATACCAAAAAGATTTTAGGTGTGTTTTAATATAAACTTTATAAAAGCCAAAAAGATTTTATTTCTATTTTATTTTCGATCGTACGATGTTGGATCTCAAGTCTTCGTTACCTGAAACCTGAACGAGAACTGAATTGACTAAATCTTCATAAACGGTCGAAATTTGCATGTTTTGAAAGTTAAAAACTAAAATTGATAAATTTGTTAAACTTTCAAACTGTCGGAGGGTGTTTGATTGTGACATGGTCATTCGTGTGTCATTTGTTTATATTAACTATATTCCAAGCAGTTGTTCTCATTACGCGTTTAGATTTCTTGCATGTGCAGATTCTAAAGGCAAGGAGAACATGGTCGATGACAAGCTTCGGAATGAAGACACGACGTGAAGGCACTCAAAAGATGAAGATGATCGAGTTGCCGCTGACCATCATCAACACCACAAGGATCTCAAGCACTAAAGATCAAGTCATTCACGAGCATAACTCAAGGGGGAACTTATGTTAAGGGGGAGTTTGTCAACACATTTCCTACATGATACGGGTAGTTTGTTGATACACTTTCTACTTTCAAGACGTGAAGACATTGAAGATCCTCCGACATGGAAGACATGGAAGATGAACCTCGCGAGTAGCGCCCAAGGGGGAGTTTGTTGATACCTATTATGTGGTCCCGACTCGACTCGGTTCGACTTGGCTCGGTTCGACTCGGTTAGGTTCGGCTCAAGCCCGACGTCACGACATTCCTCCGTCGTGCGCCCCAGAGTTCGACACACGAAGCACGGAGAGCCGAGAACACTTCCCGCTTGACACATCATCATGACATCATCATGATGATGTCATGATGATGTCAAGACTTTGACTAAAATGCACATATTTGAATCAAGTAGAATGTACGTGCATGAGGTTCATTAACTTGGGCCAATCAGCATACAGTATGGATTTCAACAGTTGGGCCAAAGCCCATGTTGTTGACGAAATAGAGAAGGATCGACGAAACAAAGCAGTTTCGTCGAGCAGGATCATGTTTCGTCAATGACTATGTGTTTCCTCAAGCTCCTGATTCGCCAAGCTGTGATTCGTCAAGTGAGAGTCTGATTCGTAGTGTCTGTGCTATAAATACACTGTCTGTGGATAAGAAAGTAAGAGAACACATAGAGAGAACACAGAGAGCACACACACACGAGAGTTTGAGAGAGTTTGAAAAATACATTTGTAAACATTGAGCTTGTAACCGAACCTTTCATTCGTATTAATACAAGTGGTGTTAATCGGTGAATATTGTGTGTGTTGTTTTGTGCGTGTTCTATCTCGGTTTGCCATTCCGGTTGGATTCCGCACAACCGGGTTGGTTAGTATACAAGGATTAGGCGACTAGATCCTCCTAGCCGGACCTACAGCTTTTTTGTTGTTTTTTATTGTTTTTAACTTTTAGTTTTTTTTTTTTGTCTTTTTCATTCATTTCTTTAGAATTGGTATTAATATTCGCTTGAACATCGTTTTTATGGTTTCCTATGAACAGAGCCGATAACAATCTAAGTCACGTCACGTAGCACACGTGAAAATGATCAAACTCCCGCCGCATAGCACGGTGGGAAAAAACCTATTTTTATTTTCTTAATTGGTATTATTGAAACCGATATTGATATTCGCTTTTATCGAGCTACGCTTTTATGGTATTCCGATGAGTCGAGTCGATAATGACCAAAGTCACGTCGCGTAACATGAGGGAAAACCGATCATACTCCCGACTCGGCGCTCGGAAAACCCTGGTATCAATATTCACTTTTATCGATCTTTGCTTTTATGGTTTCATATGGGTCGAGCCCATAACGACCAAAGTCGCACCGTGTAACACAAAAAAGATCAACTCCAGGCGCGTAGCATTGGGGGGGGGGCTATTTTCTTAATTGGTATTAACGGAACTGGTATGGGTATTCACTTTTATTGTTTCCGACGAGTCAAGACGACAATGACCAAAGTCACCGCATAGGATGGGAAAGAACAATCAAACTCGCGTCGTGTCGTGTGAGGGATGAAAACCTATTTTTTAATTGGTATTATCAGAACTGGCATCGATATTCGCTTTTATGGTTTCCGAAGAGTCAAGTGGATAACGACCAAAGTGACGCCGCAAAGTGTAGGTTCAGTTGGAGGATCAAGATAACCAACTTCCTTGTTTGTTTACACAAATACGAGTGCGGAATCCACGTAATTATGCAAACCGAAGCAAAGAAATGCAAAACACAAGTAACCGAAGATTCACAATCCTAGATTAACTAAAGAGAATCAGTACAACACATACACACAGTGCTTACAACTCTCAGGGTCTCTCTTACTGAAATGAGAAGCAAGTGTCTAACACCCAGTAACCCTACGAAGAAGGTTACTAGGCTCACGAACAATCCTCAGGCCCACGAAGAATGGAAGTCTTCGTTGACCATACCAGCGAACAATCCATCACCACGAAGAATGGTTCTTCATGGTGAACAACCTGATAAGGACATTGTTCGTGACATGCAATCCCACGAAGAATAGGGATTCTTTGTGTTGGTGCACTTGTGTCTGTACTTTGTCTGTATTCGGTCTGTATACAAACGATGTTCTAAGTCTGTAAGTTGACCAAGTAAACCATCCTCCGGTTTGACTTGGTCAAACTGATAGAAAATAGTTGTCTGTCTCGAAGGATAGCTCCTCGAAGGATACTGTTGATCCTTCGAGGTACTCGAAAGATATGCTTCGATTGTTAGACCTCGAAGGATCATCCTTCGAGGTCATTGCTGATCCTTCGAACATATTGTCATCGATAGATGATCCTTCGGACCATCTATTGGATCCTTCGAGCAGACCTGCTGTGTATGGGTATATATACCTATGCAGTGTGTTGTGTTAGACAGTTCTGAGAGTTCACATAGGTGCACACACCGAAAGAAAGAGAGACTTCTTGAGAGCTTTCTGTCCGGAACTCACACACACACTTTGAGAGTTTACAAGTTAGGTTTGTAAACATTGTGCTTGTAACCGAAACCTTCATTTGCATTAATACAAGTTGTGTTAATCGGTGAACCCTTGTATGTTGTGTTTATACTTGCTTAATCCCGGTTTGCTCGCTAGCTTGGATTCCGCACTCGCTAGTGGGTTAGTATAACAAGGTTTGAGGTTCGTCATCCGACAAAAAGGGACCTACAAGTGGTATCAGAGCTTGGCTCTTTACCTTGTTTAAAACCGGGTTTTTCAAGTTCTTGGTGTGTGTTTGAACACTTGGTTTAACACCCGTTTTTGTTGGTTTTTCTACACTTTTAAACTGGAAAACGTGTTTTAAACTTACCGGGAGTGTTCGTAAGTGGGTTGGGTAACTTGAAAACTTGTTCTTGAGTGATTTGGTGAATTCCGGCAATATTCCGGTTAAGGTTCCGGTCACCGGTTTCTGGGTTAAATTTACCATTTTGGGTAAGTTCTTGTTTGAAAATCGTGGTTGGTAAGATAGTACAGTCTGCCATACCCTTTCGCCGAAAGTTGACTTACCAATCCATCACCTTTTCACCTACCCGTCACATCTGTGTCAGTGTGTCATTGAGCATTCGAAAGATATCCTTCGACATCGAAAGATATCTTTCAACATCGAAAGACCATCCTTCGTTCAGAGACAGCTCGATAGATAAATATCTTTCGAGTAGTCCTCCTGAGTCCGAAACATATCTTTCGATAAGGGAATCTTTTCGAAAGATAGTTGTTCGAAAGATAAGGATTTATCTCGAAAGATAAGGATCTTTCAAGTGTGAATCTTTCGAGATTTTGAATCTTTCGAAGCCATTGCTCGAAAGTCAACAGTGATCTTTCGAACACTGTTGATCATTCGAACAAGTGTGATCCTTCGAAAGACAGATATACGAAAGATAAGGATATTTAACTCGAAAGATAAGGATCTTTCAAAAAGGGAATCCTTCGAGTTCTTGAATCTTTCGAAATTATTGTTCAAGACTCAACAGTAATCATTCGAGTACTGTTGATCCTTCGAACAATAGTTGATCTTTCGATTGTGGTCAGTTTATTGCTAACAAGTTTCTGTGATCTCAGATCTTTCGACCAGGATTCTTCGGCTGTGTGATCTTTCGGAGTTTTCACTTAGCATTTATTTTGCTCATTAATCATGAATCCGAGTTGGTGGAATCCTGCTCCAGATAGTGGTAAATATACAAGTTCAGGAGTTACTCCTTCATGGTGGGGTACACCGGCTCCTGATAGTGGAAAATACACGTGTACAAGTCTATCACCATCATGGGCCGAATCTCCAGTATCTACATCTTCACAAGCAAATGCTTTACCATCAAATCAATGGGCATTAGTAACGGGTCAAACTCCGAGTGTACAAAGTATCTTATTAAGCGAAAGTGAAACAGGAAGCTTGAATCGACCCCCAAAGCTGATGCATTTGAATGAATATCCAGGATGGGCTGAGAGGTTTAAACCATATGTTCTTGGTCAAAATACGGAACTGTGGATACGTTTCACCACAGATTTCGATCAAGCCATAGAGGTTGCTGCTTCAGAGACTGCGTCATTTGCTGATCTTCCCGAAGATAAAAAGAAAACGTATGATCTGGAAAAGAAAGCATACGCCATTCTCACCCAGGCTTTGAGCAAGGATATTTATCACCAGTTTGTCAGCTTCAAGACAACTAAGAAGTTGTGGGACGGGTTGAAAATAAGAGGAGTAGGGAATGAAGCAACACGTCAGCTGCGTCATGATCTACTCAAGAAAGAATTTGACAGCTTCGCTTGCATGGATAAGGAGTCTCTGGGAGACATGACAAGTCGTTTCTATCACCTGCTTACTGAATTGAACAATTTTGGAGTTACAACAACTCAAACAGAGGTGGTAAAGAAGTTTGCTGATGCCTTACCTCCTCAATGGAGTAGTTTCTTGGAAATCCTTAAGTATAACGGAGCGTTGAGAACTACAAGTTTTAACGACTTCGTGCAGCTTTTGGAAAACAAGGATCAGGAGGAAACATTGAAGGCGAAGAGAGTTCCATTGCCACAGAATCCAGAAATGTATTATGGAACTTCCAACTCTTCGTCTGCAAGAACTGGTTCACATGCTCCAATTCAAACGGCGTTTGTCACAAGCACAGATTGTTTTGGCAATCCAATACAAGTTCCTGTTAAGCCGCCTCCCACCACAGATATATTTGGAAATCCAATCCAACCACCTCCACCTCCTCCTGCTCAACAACAACGTGCATGTTATGGAGGAACATCATCTGCTGATCAACAATCAAAGCCAAATACAGTACAGCTCGACATTTCAAGCTTTTCTAAAGTCAGTGTAGAAGTAGCCAAGGAACACATGGAACTACTTAACACTATAGTGAGCGCGTACTGTGGGTTGATAGAAGGCCAGATTGGCAACATTAATCTGACACAGGAAGACTATCGGCAGATAGATAAAGAAGAGATGGACTTGATGGATATCAAGTGGGCCTTTGCTAGCGCTGTGAGAAGAGCAAAGGATTGGTTGGAAAGTACTGGCAGAACCAGCTTGGAAAGTAAGAGAGACACCAAGTATGGGTTTGATAAACAAGCAGTAAAGTGCTTCAACTGTGGTGAACGGGGTCACTTCAAGAGGGAATGTGCAAAGCCAGCACAGCATGGAAACCAGAACCCCTTCAGAAACCAGGGCAACCAGCAGAACCAGAACAGAAATAATGAACGTACATTAGTGCCTGTCAACAATCAAGCCAACCGGGCACTTGTAGTTCAGATGGATGAAGGTTGCGACTGGTCAATCCAGTTTGGTGGTGATGCTCCTAATGGTACAGCTTGCTTTGCTCAAGTTGTGAAGGATGTAGTTAACACCAGTGGTGGAGAATTTTCCGCCAGTGGTGGTGAATCTTCTGAGGATGAAGACTCTTCTGGGTACAGCAGGAGTGTTGATGAAGATTCATCTGGGTCAGGCGATGAGAATGTGAGTGAGACATCTGGTGTCTCGGCTGATGCTGATATTGATGAACGTTTGGATGAAGCTACAACACTAAGTGTTGGAAGATCTATTCTGGTGGACCAAGCTGCTTGTACTTCGTCTTCTCTCCATTCAGCCTTTATGGCTAATGTCGACAGTTCTTCAAGTCAGGTATGTGTCGATGAACCCATTGCTGTAAACTGTGATAACTGTGATAGCTTGCAGGCTAAATGTGTTAAGTTAGAGGCAAACATGTCTGAGTTGCAAGCCAAACATGATGCTTTACAAGCTAGTTTGTTTGACTTGCAAGACAAACATGGTTCCTTGAATGATGAGTGGTGTGCATTGCAAAGCAAACACGAGGCTTTGCAAGAAAAATATGATGTGACATTCATCCACAATCAGAAGTTGACTGTGGATCTTTCAAAATGCACAGAAGCCAATATGTTTTATGAAAACCATGAAAAGGAATTTAAGTCAATGATTGAGACATTAAAGAAAGATAAAACTGAATTGACTAAAATGGTTTCCAGAAAACAAACGGACATTAATTTGTACATCTCACGTCTTGAGGCAATGCAAAAAGAAATGGTCTGTGTAAAAACGGAAAGTGAGGCAATCCAACTCAAGCTAGACAGCTATTTGAGCTCTAGCTACGTGTTGGATCACATCATTGACGTTCAGAAAGAAAAGAAGGATGTCACATGCATAGGATACAAAAAATGTCCACCACCAGTCAGACACAATTATGATGCCATGCCTGATGAGGAGGATAGAGTGTTCTTCGAACCATCTGTTCCTCTTGATGTGAAGGAGTTTGCAGCAGGACTCGGATACCAGAAAGAAGTATCCTCAGATTCAAATGTGTCAGCAGATACATCTGTAACAGCTGAACAGAAACAGGATCCTCCAGTTGAGGTTGAGGATGCTGATTCTTCAGATGATGAATCTGATGATGCTGCTCCAGCAAAGTCTGATGCGGTAGTCAAAAATGAGGACATACCTCTTGAGAATCACATTCTATGTGATCCCCCTGCCACACCCGCTAAGACTGTTGCAACTGAGTCCTCGTCTGAGAAGGAGTCGGAGAGTGTGACCTTGCTGTACACTTTGGTTGGTGATGATAAAATTTACTCAGACAAAGATTTTCCTATTAAGAACGTTAATCAATCCTTAATCAGTAAAGTCTTTGAAAATTCGACAAGTAAGTTTTTGGGAAAGAAAGGACCATGTGTTACAGTTACACAATGTCCTCCAATCCCAAAGGCTGAAGTTCGAAAACAATTTGGCAACAAGAAATTACCAGCAATGCCAAAACAGCAAAATCACACCAAGCCCAAAGGAAAGTCACCGGCTCAAGTCCAGAAGAAGCCGAATCAAAAGAAGAAGAAAAATGTTAACTTTGTGAAATCGACGGGAACAGACAAAATTGAGACGTTTCAAAATAAATCTAACTTAGATTTTGTCAAACAAGCTACTGTTTTGAAAAGAAGTGAACAAAACAGCTCAAAGCCTAGTACCTCGAGTTCACAAGGTTCAACATCATCGGCTAAGAGAACACATGATTCTTCGGGGTATGTTGAACGAAGATCATGTTTTGAGTGTGGAACCATTGGGCATATAATTCGAAATTGCCCTTATCTTCATAAGCAGAAAGAAAAGGTTGATGCTCCCCGTGATCACAATGACCGTAAGCGATCTGCTTCTGTCAGACAAGATCCCCGCCTTGTAAAAGAAAGGGAAAAGAAGCAGAAACGCCAACAGATCAAAAAGATTGAAAAAGCAATTAAAACCGATGTGGTTCAAAAACAATCTGTTTCTGTAAAATCAGCAAATTCAAAAACTTCAAACTGTAATGAAATTAAAATTTTAAAGAATGACACTGATAAAACAAAACAGAACTGGAAACCAAAAACGGTTAATGCATCAGGGGGACCATCACAATTTACAAACCATCAAAGACAAGAAGTTATTGTCATTGATGAGAATGGAAGACCCAAGACCACAATGGCTTAGGTCCCACTCTCCAACTAATCTCTGAGTGAGTGTGCAGGAAGTTCCAGGAGGAACTATTGATAGTCTTAGGATTGTTGATAGTGGAATGTCCTTGCACAAGATAGGCGACAGAAGAAATTGTTGCCTTTGATGGAGAGAGAGAAAAGAAAAGGAAAATTTGGATGAATGAAGTTGCAAAATTCGACCAAATGAAGAACGTGTCAAATTTGGTCATTATGGTTTTTGATCGGGTCCACAGGAACGAATGAAGTGAAATGTGTGTCGATGCCTTGGCGTGGATTGAACATCCGCACACCATTTCTGAAAGAGAAAGTCAAAGACCTTCGCTGGTGAAATGTGGAAGACCAGCCGGACCCGGAGGTTTATGAGCTTGTTGCTGTCAAGAGATTTTTCAGTAGTTGCAAATTCGACTTTGAAGTCCACACCGGGTGGATATCCAGTTGGGAGAGTGCTTAGATTCCTTGCAATGCACGGAACAGTTGCAGGATACGCCTTTAAATTCTTCATCTCTCCTATACTTGTCGATATTTTAGCTGCTTTGTGAATTGTTATTATCTCGTACAGCACTCTTTGACATGACACGTTGATCTCGGATATCACCTTACACGTGATTGTTTCAATATGAAACTCATCAATGTTGTCATGGTCCGCACCGCTTACCGACATGCCAACTCATTTTTCCAAAATTTGTTAAATCTTTTCTGATAAAACTTAATTTTGGTAAACGGCATTAAGGTCAAGCACAAGAGTAAAACCAACATCGGAAAATCATTTTTGAAAATATCTTTGTGTGTTTTTAAATTTCTCTTAGTTTATTGATTTTAGGGGGAGTAAATCCAAAAATCAGAAAATCCAAAAACATCGAAAAAATTTCAAAAACACAAAAACAATAGAAAAACAAAAATGAGTTTCCTGGCGAGCAAAAGAGAAAATGATAGTACATCAGTGGTCTATCCAAACCTCTTTAAACCTTAAATGAAAAACGATAAGCAGTTCTATATAAGATGTATCGGTAGGCTCACAATCATTTTAAAGTGTGCAGGGTGATATAAATCTTAATCGACTGAAGACCAGGTGGGAACCATTCATTGGCATATGGTCTTAGTACCGAAATTTCGTTTGATAGATTGCCGAGGTTCTGAGATATTCGGTCTTTATGCTGCTTATCATCTGGGTATCATGGTTGTATCTTTTACCGAAAAATAACGGGGAGGCAAGTCTAGATCTTCCATGATACTATACATACGTGTACATATTACATACTGCATTCGACCTCAATAAGTGATAAACAATCACATGTCCAAATCAAATAAGTGATAATATATCACATTTATCCGGGTGTCAAGTTCGTCTCTCTGCTGTACGGAAGTACTGACCTGTTCACGGACTTGCACCTGTGCCCTCATGCATATGAAAATCAAGTTCCTCATCAATAAGTGATTATATCACATAGGGCTTGTTTTCAATTCAAAATAAGTGAGTATCTCACAATTTATACGGTCAAACAGATGATAATCGGTATACTCACCGGTAAGATGAACCCTCGTGCATACCTTGATACGGGAATGTGTCGTGATGTGGATGAACACCGGTCGGTAAGTATAAATCATACATTAACGTATCCTCTAAACATGATTACATCTGATAAGTTGAGCTTAAGTGGACAACAATACCGATAATTGTTATAGGATGCTTATTTTAATGTTAACTAACTGAACAACAAGAGTGTTTTGGCATGACCGTACACTGATATGATTCTATTACCCTCGAAACTCGCAAAAAGAATGTTTGTATATATTTATTTATTTAATGCTTAACTTTTATTGTTTTCTTTTAAAACAGTTTCGCCGTTTGGTGCATATCAGCACGACATTAGCGGTGATGTCGTTTGATAACACTCAAAGGATTTTAAATTGTTGTCTTTTAATTTCAAAAATTCCAAAAAGATTTTAGGTGTGTTTTAATATAAATTTTATAAAAGCCAAAAAGATTTTCTTTCTTCTTTATTTTCGATCGTACGATGTTGGAGCTCAAGTCTTCGTTACCTGAAACCTGACTGAAATCCGAACTGACTAAATCTTCATAAACGGTCAAAATTTGCAGATTTTGAAAGTTAGAATTTAAAATTGATAAATTTATTAAACTTTCAAACTGTCGGACGGTGTTTGATTGTGACATGGTCATTCGTGTGTCATTTGTTTATACTATGTTCCAAGCAGTTGTTCTCATTACGCGTTTAGATTTCTTGCATGTGCAGATTCTAAAGGCTAGGAGAACATGGTCGATGACAAGCCTTGGAATGAAGACACGACGAGAAGGCGCTCAAAAGATGAAGATGATCGAGTTGCCGCTAGCCATCATCAACACCACAAGGATCTCACTTCATAAAGATAAAGTCTTTTCACGAGCATAACTCAAGGGGGAGCTTATGTTAAGGGGGAGTTTGTCAACACACTTCCTACATGATACGGGTAGTTTGTTGATACACTCTCTGCTTTCAAGACGTGAAGACTTTGAAGATCCTCCGACAATGAAGACTTGAAAGGACATCAGAGTTTTGAGAACTCGAAGACCGAAGACCGTCGAAGTTCGAGACGAGTCTACAACTATAGAAGATAAAGACAAAGCTACAGCCAAGGGGGAGTTTGTTGGTGCACTTGTGTCTGTACTTTGTCTGTATTCGGTCTGTATACAAACGATGTTCTAAGTCTGTAAGTTGACCAAGTAAACCATCCTCCGGTTTGACTTGGTCAAACTGATAGAAAATAGTTGTCTGTCTCGAAGGATAGCTCCTCGAAGGATACTGTTGATCCTTCGAGGTACTCGAAAGATATGCTTCGATTGTTAGACCTCGAAGGATCATCCTTCGAGGTCATTGCTGATCCTTCGAACATATTGTCATCGATAGATGATCCTTCGGACCATCTATTGGATCCTTCGAGCAGACCTGCTGTGTATGGGTATATATACCCATGCAGTGTGTTGTGTTAGACAGTTCTGAGAGTTCACATAGGTGCACACACCGAAAGAAAGAGAGACTTCTTGAGAGCTTTCTGTCCGGAACTCACACACACACTTTGAGAGTTTACAAGTTAGGTTTGTAAACATTGTGCTTGTAACCGAAACCTTCATTTGCATTAATACAAGTTGTGTTAATCGGTGAACCCTTGTGTGTTGTGTTTATACTTGCTTAATCCCGGTTTGCTCGCTAGCTTGGATTCCGCACTCGCTAGTGGGTTAGTATAACAAGTTTTGAGGTTCGTCATCCGACAAAAAGGGACCTACACTTTGTGGGGAACCTATACACAAGCAACAACTTGCAGCAAACAAACAGTAAGTTCAAAACACACACATAACTAACAGTTGCACACATGCAAACTGTTTTACAACACTAACAAAATAAACGTCATGCTAAGTCAATCATGGAATCATCAAATCTGAATCCCATCAAGAGTGATCTTTGTCTAATCCGATAAATCAGTGGGTGTAACCCGCAAATAGATTTATCTAATAGTTCTCATACGATTCAGAGATTAATCCAGATTTTATCATAACTTTGCAATTTCAATTCAGTTGCAGGTTTGTTTAATTTATCGAATTACTTATTATAGACCGATTATACAACACTTATTCCGTAATCTTCTATCACCTTTTCTCCTTTCCAAATTTCTTATCTCCTCTTCTTTCTTCGTCTGAGAGCATCGAGATTGGAACGCTCCTTCAGTTGCTTTTCTCACCAGAGTCTCATCGTGGCATTCAAACCAAGTATCTTGAATTTTTTTTGGGCTGCTTCCATGTATTGGGCCGGGATATATTAAGAGAGACAGTGTAGTGTAGGCCTGTAGGGGCCAGGTAAACGAAAATAGAGAAAGCGGTGACATGCAGGATCCATGCCCTAGTTAGCCACAGAGTCAATTTACAACTGAAAATCATGTGATCCTCCTCGTATTCTCCGGCACCAGCAGACATTCCAGTGTTCCTTTTGCGTTTTTAACTTGGTAAAACCTTCTAAACGTTTTTGTATTCTGCTTTTAGCTATTGGAGTTTCAGCCGATGGATGTTCGTTTCAAATCCCAAACACTAATCGAACCCTAATTTCTCAGTTTTTGTATTCTGCTTTTATTGTCAGGTAAGAACTCGATCGATCAGGTTTTCACCTTTAAACTTACAAGTGAGACTTTTCAGTTTGCATAATCGAACCCTAATTTCTCTTTAAATATTAGCCTGTTGTATTTTTATTAATTGAACGTTTAAAATAGAACTACTATTGGTTACTTTCTGTTGTTAAAATGCATGTTCTGATGTTTGTTTATATTAATCATAACTATCAGGAAGTGAAATGAGTTCAAAGGAAGTGAAAATGAGTTCCATAGGTGAGGATGTAGATGACAGGCTTAGCGGGTTACCTGAAGACACTATTTCACATATACTATCCCTAATGCCTACAAAATTCGCTGTGCGAACTAGCATTTTAGCCAAAAGATGGAGGTATAGTTGGATGGGTGTCACCAACCTTGACTTTGATGATATTCACCCCTTCTATAATACTAAAATCTTGTCAAAATTTGTGGACCGGGTGATGGAGAATTGCAAATCGTCCCAACTCGGCCTATTACGCTTACATTTTTCTAGGAAACAGGTTAAAAGGGAAAGCGTATCAAGTTGGATTGATAAGGCAGTTAGGTTAAACGTTTCCGAACTTGACATACAGGTTCTCACTTTTGAGTTGCCTTTAAGCCTTTTCACTTGCAAGACGCTCACAAAATTAAGAATAGGTGAGGAAAATCTTAAGTCCCGTGTTTGGGAGTGTCCGTGTCCGGTCAATCTTCCTAGTCTGAAAACTCTTGACATTGTTGTTTTTAACAATCCTTTTGTCAATGCATTTGAACTCATCCGTGGTTGCCCGATCCTTGAAAATTTATCTTTGGAAGTATTTATTCAACTGGACGAAGAAGAAGATTACATATTCAATATCCCTACTTTGAAACGGCTGAAACTAATAGTGCAAAAAGTGTTTTCGTGGGTTACCAAAAAAGTTGTATTAAATGTCCCTAATCTTGAATACCTATATGTTGGCGGTAAGTTGGGATCGATTTTTATCATGGAAGATTTGTCGTCATTGGTTGAGGCATCAACTTCATTTCGTTGTTTACAATCTGATGATATGTGGCTGGAGTTTCTGAAGGGAATAAGTGGAGTTAAATCCCTTTCAATTAAAAAAGTAAGTTTCCAGCTTCTTATTGACTTCAATATGTTGTAATGTTGTTGACTTGTTAGTTAGTTTTTACTCTTTTGTTGATTTTTGTTTACAATTTCACGTACCAATTGTAACTTTATATTTGTTGAAGTTCCCATTCATTTCAGTTCTGCCCATCTTTCCATATATGAAGCATTTGCGGCTTACAAGTGTTTGGTACTCTGGACTAGTTATTGAATTCCTTGAAAGTTGTCCCGAGTTGAAACATTTGTGTATTGAAGAGGTATTGAGCTGTTTTAAAGCTTTGATGACTTTCTTTAGTACCTGTTTACTTGCATGCTAACATTTGGGTTTTGTCTTTTTTGTTAAAAAAAAAAACAAAAGATGACAGGTAAACGTTGGATTAAACCAAAGGTGGTTCCTTCTTGCATGCTAACAAACCTTACAACCATCAAGATTTCAAGTTGCAAAGGGCAAACACATGAAATAAAGTTTCTGGAATACATGTTGGGGAATGCAAAGGTTTTGAAGACGGTAACAATCACTTGCGAAATCTATGCCATAAAAGAAGAAAATTGGTTTCGTGCAAAGTTGCTTAAGCTTCCAAGGATTTCCAGGTGTTGTGAGATCCGTTTTGTGAAGTGAACATCGTTTATATCATGCAATGGCCTATACTGAGGCTTTTATTTTGGGTTGTAAACCATCTACTTTGTATTGCCTATTGATAGGGGTGTTTGGATTTTCATTTAATTAGAGGCTGTAATCGAATGTTGACATGTTTTGGTGTTATAACATGATAGTCGATTGGAACTAGCTTGAAGGGAGATCTTTGAGGTTTCATATGATAAATAATAGTATAAAAGATCATGGCTTATAATTTTTACTAGTGTTTAAGGATGGAGAGTGGATCCCTACACATCTTCCACCCCAATCACTTTTATCATTTACATTACGATATTTTGAAATTTCGTTTCGTATTTTATTTATTCTCTTATGTTTTCTGTTATATTTTTCTTTTCTATAAATATCGATACATTTACAAACTGTTAATTTTTTATTTAATTTCAATATAGTTTTTATTAAAAGCTAAGTTGTTTACACATCTCAGTGAGCTTGGCGTTACGCCGGTTGGGGTCACCTGAATTATTTTGTATAGTCGAAAGATCGAATCAAAATGATATATCAAAATGATAGAAGTTACATAAAATCTCTTTTGGTAGGCTGAAGATTATAACTTGCCAAAAAGGGCCATACATTGATTAGAATTAGCCATAATTTGCTATGAACCATCCCAAATTCAGATCATATTTGCTGCACATACCACAACACTAACTCTAGTAAATGGGTAAGTCTGATGCTATCCGGTCAAAAAGGGTTTGCGTCAAAATGCATTCCGACCAAAATGGGCTCAGGTTAAAATTAAAATGAGCGTTTAATAAAAAAGTATCAAAATAGGTTCACACACTGTTTTACAACGGCAAGTGGCAGTAGGTTGAGATGGGGCGGAAATGGCTAGGTAAGTGCTGCTGACAATGGCAAGGAGTTGGTGTCGGTGGGGTCATGGAATTATTTATATGTAGTAAACTATACAAAAAATTGGGTTGATGATTTAAACCCGTTTGATAAACGCATTGTGCTTGGGTTGTACTAAAACTAAAAGGTTGACCTATTAAGTTGTTTAAAAGTATAGGATTGACTTTTTAAAGTTTTTATGTTCAAAAAAGGAACCTGGTCACCGGGATTTGAGACTCTTCCAGGAGACCCTGTAACCGTAATCGAGTATGCTACAACTAGCCAATTCAGGGTTATGGCAGATCCTGTAAGCGTAATTGAGGGCTGCTACAATATTTGAATCTCTATTTCGCTCTCAAAACAATAAAAGAGACTAAAAATCACCTTGAAATGCAATATCATACTTTTGAATCCACATACCCGATGATGTATAAAACTAAAAACCATTAAATGAATATCTGATAAAAGTCCAAACAACAGGAAACACAAATTGGGATGCAATTACTTAGACATAATCATCAAACCGTAAATCGTTGTGAAAGGTTTATAATTTTAAAAGACAAGACTCAATCCATTAAAAACAGTTTCATTTAACAAAAGCTATTTAACTACAGTAGATGAAGAGAACGATTTCCAAGAAAATGGCTTTCACAATATAGGGAAGCCCTTGGAACGTTGAGAAAGTGTCCACACAACTGCATTTCTTTTTCTATGCATAAGTTTTCCCATGTAATTGTTACCGTCTTCAATGCCTCTGCTTCCCCAACATATATTCCAGAAACTGTATTTCAGGCTTTTGCCCATTGCAATTTGAAAACTTGATGGTTGTAAGATTTGTTAGCATACAAGCCGGAACAAACTTCGGATCAATCCAACTAGATCTTTTACGCTTCTGTTTTAAAACAATCAAGATTAAAAAAAATTCTCCATATCTTTATGCAAGGATAAAAGAATTTAAACAAGTAAAGAAGAAATATCATCAAACCTTGAGAAATGGCTCAACTACTTTCCCGATACACAAATATTTCAACCTGGGACAACTTTCAAGATAGTGAGAGATTTGTCAATATTCGCAAACACCCTTCAACTCCAAGTGCTTCACGTTCTGAAAAACAGGCAGAGGTGAAGATAATGGACTCTTGAAGTTAATGTGTGAAATTACTTTATGAGCCGAAAGTGATTTAACTCCATTTATTCCTTTCAAAAGCTCAAACCATAGACGAGGATTTCTCATTTGAGTACATGAAATAGATGCCTCAACCAGAGGCGACACATCTTCCATTACAAAAGACGAGCTCAAAACTCCATGAACAAATAGGCATTCAAGATTAGGGACGTTTAAAACAACTTTGTTCAGTACTGATGTACATTTTATAAATGATAGCTTCTGTCGTTTCAAAGTTAGGATATTGAATATGAGATCTTCTTCAGAATTGCACTTTGTTACTTCCAAAGATAAACTTTCAAGCACTGGGCAACCACTAATGAATTTAAATGCATTAACAAAAGGATTGGTATAAACAACTATGTCAAGGGTTTTCAGACAAGGAAGATTGACAAGACACGGAAACGACCGCTGCCAAACTGGGTGATAACGATTTAATTCGTTATCCAATCTTAACTTGTCAGTGTCTTGCAAGTGAAAAGGCTTAAAGGCAACTGAAGCGTTATGTCTTGCTAGTGCGTATCGCAAATATCGTAGGCATTAAAGAGAGTATGCGTGAAGTAATTTCTTCTGGCAACATGCTAAGCCTGTCATCTACGTTGTTTCTTACGTTGATGAATTTGGTCAACCTAAATCCAATATGGATTGGGTTTCAATTCGAAACTAATTAAAGTTCATTTATGTGTGCAGGATGACCTCATCCGTACGAATGAGCATTTACAATACAAAATCAGTTATAACATTTAAGCCCTGACATCAAGACATAGGCAAAAAAACATATGCAATAACAGTCTTCCACTTGGATGTTGCCGCAGTCTTGATCAATCTTCCAACATCTTTAAAACTTGCTGTCAAGATTTCTAGATGTGGACATATGCACTAACAATCTACAAAATGCCACTCCCATTATTGAAGTTCATTTTTAGCCTTTGAGAGCTAATTGAGATAATTTTGTTTCAACATAAGAAATTGAGAGTTTCACAAGCTAAATCTAAAGATTGTAATATAAAAGATTTAAATAGAAAAAGAATAATAAAAAAAGCTTGGGACGATCAGGAGCATGGTACCAAGCATCCCATGATGGGCCGGAACGGGGAGGGGAGGGGGGGTTGTGCCTCGGCATCCCAAGTGACTCCCAAGCCCTCCCTCCCCCAGAAGGCCATAATACATATGTTGTTTCTCATATAAAACATTTTTTGTGATCTAATGAACATAATTAAATCATCCAAAAATTCATTACTATATATATATATATATATATATATATATATATATATATATATATATACATATATATATGGTTAACAGGGAATCAATCCGAAAAAAACATGTGATAAATATATTTTGACTGTAGATTGAAAATCCAGAGAGTCTAATTTATTAAGAAAATAAAGTAAAATGCAAATCAAAGGATAAGGTTATTATACAAAAGGTTAAAAGTGTGAGAAACATTGTGGAGATGACATGTCAATCTAAATTAAATCAAAAGGGTAAACAAGTAATTTTATTATTGATTCAATTAATTCAAAACCTTCCATAACCGCCACCTTATTTATTGGAACATGATTTTTTTTAAAGATCACTATAAAAACACTACAAATAACACTGCAACCACCATTTAGCACATATATAACACCATTCAATAATTATATAACACCATTCAATAATTATATAACACCATTTTAAAGATCTCTATAAAAACACTACGAATAACACTGCAAACCACAATTCGGCACATATATAACACAATTCAATAAATATATAACACTATTCAATAAGTATATAACACCATTCAATAAGTATATAATACCATTTTAAAGATCTCTATAAAAAACACTACGAATAACACTGCAAACCACCATTCAGCACATATATAACATCATTCAATAAGTAAATAACACCATTCAATAATTATATGACACCATTCAATAAGTATATAACACTATTAAAGACATGCAGTATCGATGATGATGACACCAGACTCCGTCTCCCATTATTCAAACCCGTCAACTTCGATATTCTTCCTTCTTCTCCACCAATTTCAATTTCTACAAACCCTAGATCCACTATTTCATGCTCCGTCGTTACTGTCACTCCTGTCACATTTGCGAATTCAAAGCTTCAAACTCTCACAGCCGAATTCAATTCCATATCCGAGCCGATTGACCGCGTCAAGCGGCTTATTCAGTACGCGAGTCAGCTACCGCAACTCGACGACTCGGTTAGGGTTCCGGCGAACCGAGTGATGGGATGCATGGCGCAGGTGTGGCTCGATGTGAGGATGGATTTAGACGAAATGATGAGGGTTTTGGCGGATAGTGATTCGGAGATTACGAAAGGGTTTTGTTCGTGCTTGATTTCGGTGCTCGATGGAGCGACGCCGGAGGAAGTTTTGGGGATGAAGACGGAAGATTTGGGGGATTTGAATGTTGCTGGTTTGCATGGAACCAAGGTTGATTCTAGGGTTAATACCTAGAAAAAGAAAGAGGAATCGAAATTCTATGGATTTGATTTACAGTTTCCTATTTTCAAGTGGATATAATAGACTCTATTACCACTGCAATTTTCAAATCAGTCCAAAAAATAAAACACATTTTACGATTTGGTACCTATTGATCACAACCATTAGATCAAAGATCTAATGGATGAGATTCTTTCTTACCTTTCTCACACTTTTGTTATTTTTTACAGGAACCTCAATCTATATATCAAATTAAAAAGACTAAACAGGAAACCACAAAGACACCTTAAAGCAGTTATACAAATAAAAAACAAACAATCTGTAATAACAAAAGTAAAACAAACAATCTGTAATAACAAAAGACAAAATAGTAAACTTTTATGCCAGTAATATAATTTTACGATTCTGACATATAACATATGACATGGGATTACATATAAATTTTAGGGTTATTGAATTTTATCACTCCCAACTATTGGGTATTGGCTGCTGTCACTCCAATTAAGACATTGACTTCCACCACTCCCAACTTAATTCAAGAAAGTCGATTAATAGCGGCGACATATGTCACCGCTAATAGTACTGATCTGTGCCGCTAAAGTTAATAGCGGCGACATGTCGCCGCTAAAGGGTCGCCGCTTAAGGTTGGCCGCTATTAACCCTATGTCGCCGCTATTAACCCTTGTCGCCGCTATTGATGTTGACTTTTAGCGGCGACAGATGTCTTCGCTAATAGAGTCTTCGCTATTGATTATGACTTTTAGCAGCGACATGTGTCGCCGCTAAAAGTCAATTTTTTTTTATTTTGCTGCATTTGCAGTATTTCCAGCTATAAACAAACCTGCCAATTTTCCAGTTTTACGCAACACAAACAAACTAAACAAACATAATGCTTTACATACTAAAATCGCATAAAATGTATATGTACAATAACATCCTAAAATATTCGAAAACTACAAGTAGATAATACTAATTACTCATCATCCTTGTCAAAAAGGTCGTCATAGTCATCGTCGGTTGCGGCTTGCTTTCCCCTCGCTCTAAGATAGGATTCAAGTTGGTTTACGAATGCCGGACTTTGGAACAAACTCGAAACGTATTCCTACATTAATACATATCAAAACCAATATTATGAGTATTCAAAGCGGCTAAAGGTTCAACAATATGTAAACCACAAACCTAAAATCATCTAACTAATAAGAAGTAGGAACGTGGCCTAAATTATATTGAAAACCCATAGATTTGTTCGGTTTATTTGATTTGGTTATCATAAGAAACATACCCAAGATCAATTATATAAAAAAAAGAACCAAAACTAAAAGCCTAAATTATATTGAAAACCTATAGTATTAGATTGTAATATTAGATATTGTTTGGATACATGCTATATTTTTAAGGTCAAATTGTATAGTTTACCTTCGAAAAGGGTTGTGGGGTTGGAGATTGTGCACCAAATGGGTTCGATGGCATATTCGAAGGTTTATGCCCAAGCCCCCGGTACCATCCTCGTCGATCACCCAACACGTTTTGAAACACGGCAACCTCATTCGGCGGTTGAGAACCGCCGCTTTCTCCGCCCATAATCTCGCGTTCTAAATTAAGCTGTATTTTACAAAGATGATTAACTATATATATATATATATATATATATATATATATATATATATAGAGGGAGGTTAACATACTTCACGGCTTATCATACTTCACGTAGGAGACAATGGTAACCGTTGGATCAGGGGTATAATCACGCATGGAACATATAATCACGTATGAGACCACATAATCACGCATGGGATCCAAAATCACGCACGTTATTTTGGTCAAAAAAATAATTACGCATGTTATATATTTCGTGAAGTACGTTAATGTACGTTAAGGCGTGAAGTACATTATACTTTCTATATATATATATATATATATATATATATATATATACACTATAGAGAAAAAAACTTGAGATAGATACTTACATAATTCTGCTCGGCTACCGGGTCAACAAAATTCCCATCTTTGTCGTTGTGAGTTTTGCGGTACGTATCAAGATGTTTCAAACCCTGTTTAACATTAAAACTTAGATTAGACATTTAAATAAACATAAACATACAAACACACAAATATAAAACATTACATGTTTGTAGGCGGTGCTATTGTATGACGATGTACCCCCACGGTTTGGGAATCGTTGAAGTTGGCGGACTCTTGAGTTTGCCTCACATCTTGAAATATATTTGGGATCCAAGAAGTGATCAATGGTTCTCAGCCAGTTTTCATAAGGCATATCATTAGGGTGGTATGCCCTTGCTCTTTCGACACCGTTATAACCTTCATTAGTGATAAATACATCCTTAGCCATGTGTTTGCGGTCGGAGTACCGCTTCATAAGCACTTGTCTAATGCCGCCTTTCATGCTGGTAGCGTCCAAATCCTGTTCAACTTCATCGAAATTGAAGTTGTCCTAGGAATTAAATAAAAAAGTTAAAACATTATATAAAAACGTTAAAACATTAACGGCGCGTTTACAGCTGCAAACGCGGCAGCAAATGGCCGCGTTTTTATACCCGTTTGTTGCTGCGTTTGAATCCGTTTAACGTCGTGTTTACGGCTGCAAATGCAGCAGCAAACGGTTGCATTTTTACACCCGTTTGCTGCTGCGTTTGCAGCCATAAACGCAGCCGTTTGCAGCCGTTTAACGGCGCGTTTACGGCTGCAAACGCAGCAGCAAACGGCTGCATTTTTACACCTGTTTTCTGCTGCGTTTGCAGCCTTAAACGCGCCGTTAAACGGCTGCAAACGGCTGCGTTTATGGGCCAGTTCTTGGGGAAAAAGTAAGGTCTTTATTTTTTTTGGATACGATGTTCGGAAAATGTTATAAATAGCGAAAAAAGATAATCCCTTTGCATATTCTATAAGGCGAAAAAGCAGCCAAAATAAATGTCATCGCTTACGCTATTGAACACGCAGTCAATATTTACAAGGCTTGCTTAAATTGGAAGGCTAAGTTGCAAATCTTTACTTATTATTTTTTTTTTTGTCAGAAAAATATCACAACAGAGAGACAAATCTTTATTTTTTTTTAAATAGCTGAAGCTAAGAGCTTTATTTTATAATCATATACATATATAATGTCTCATTTGTCTTGATGGCTGTGAAAGTTGATTTTGCAACATCAGCACTTATTTTTTTTGTTCTTGATTTATTCGATCCTATTCAATTACGCTTCTGTTGACTTAAATATGGTTGAGCTTATGCATTTCATTCAGATGTATCTATGTTGTGTTAGAAATAGTATGTGTTTATTGAATACAAAGCTAAAACAACATGCAAATTCACAAGGTTATCTAGTCAATGACAATGACCAACGGACCATATAACTATCTATTAAAATCCTTGTCCTAGGTAGGAGGTATCACTACAAAAAAGTTGATCAATAGCAGCGCATTTATGGCAGCAAACGCAGCAGAAAACGCAGCAGAAAACGCAGCGAAAACGCAGCTTAAACCTTGTTGTTTTCGATGCGTTTTTGCTGCCATTGTAATAATATAAAAGAAGACGTTTAAGGCGAAATAACTTATTTACCTTTAGGTGGTTCATGATGGCATCCTTGTAAGGAGTCGGAACTTTTTCCCAACCCATTCTATCGAACGGGATGGTCCGCCACATGTACATACCCGCCTCGCGTGAAAATAGGTCGCTCGGTACACCGATGGGGGTATACGTTACATCCCTATCAAATGTAAGAGAAACGCCCCCCCCCCCCTTGCGAAGCTTTTGATTTTTGGCTTTCCCCCTAACTTTCCTTGGGGGGACCGCTACAATTAAAATAAAATTAAATATAATTTGTGACAACATTTATAATAAATGTAATAAAAGTACTAAATAATAATTGATAACTTACCGTCAGTCTCGTGAGTCCCTCTCCGAAAAGGATCCGGATTTGGTGGATCCCCAGCTCCGTCTCCCCCATGTCCTCGGGGCATCACATCCGCCATGAGGTAAACAAATACAAACCACAAAGAAAACATATTTCCTACAAAGTTACAAATGTTACAACAAGTATATCAAATAGAAATTAGTAGAAAGTACAACGCGTTTAACTAATATGCAAATAAAGATTTCAACGATACAACTTAAAAATAAACAACAAATGAACCCAGTTCTCAATTAAATCTTAGCTTAAAAATAAACAATACAACTTCCAGCAGCCGTAATATAACAAGCACTCTTTGGCAGTGGTGGATTTAGAATAAAACTTTAGGGGTAACGCTCAAAAAAAAGAAAAAAACCTTGAGGCGTTCCGAGGTTATCTGGTCCTAAAAGTCGAAGCTCAAAGCACTACAAGCGATGAAGCGAGACGGGAGCTTCACGTATGTGAGGCACCATGTATCCATATAATGTTGATATTATAATTCTTTAGAAAAAAAAGTTATACTTGTTAATCTTAAGCATTCGAAACTAAGATGATTATACGATAGACACTTAATTTACTAATATAACAACCATATGTCAATATTATTAGTAAAAATACATTTAGGTATTATTTATATTTTAATTATCATAATACAAAAACAAGGACTAAAAATATGTAAATACTAAACTTTAATCCAAAATCCGTTTCTCAGTTTGACTCAGTCTAACAAATAGGAAAAGAATAATTCGATTTTTAATACTAAAATGTTAATTTAAAATGGAAATAACAATTAAGAGTTTTAATACTAATTTTCTATATATTAGTATACAACTTTTGTTTGTGAAGAGTAATACTATTCAATTTTGGTAGAATTCTATTTGTACACATTTAACTCTTGTCACCATTTTCACTGAGCATTATTACTCTTTTCATTTTCCTCTTTTCCATTTCTCTCTCCTTGACCATAACTCTCATCTTTTATTTAAGGATTCATATTTTCTTTTAGTTGTTTAATTTTTTTTAACAATATTTCTGTTGATACACTTTGTGTGGACGCGACTCGGCTCGGTTCGACTCGGCTCGGTACGACTTGGTTTCGACACGGTTAGGTCCGGCTCAAGCCCGATGTCACGATATTCCTCGTCGTGCGCCCCAGAGTTCGACACGCAAAGCACGAACCGCCGCGGCCTTTCCCGCCGACACATCACCATGACATCACCTTAGTGATGTCATGATGATGTCACCTATTTTGTCTTATGTTGGAAATTATGAATATGTGAAGCCATATGACGAAACACAATTGTGTTTCGTCATCTCTTTACTGGCCTTGGCCTGTTTCGTCGCCTGTGGGCTTCTTCAGGCCTAAGGTTTGGCCCAAAGGTGTTTCCCCGAGTCCTTTTCTGTTTCGTCATGTATGTGTCTGTGTTAGTATATATAGCTCCCATAGTTTCTGTGTGAAACTCGGACGAGACACGAGAGTTGTGAGACTTTGAGAGACAGTCTTTAGACATTGTTTGTATATGTTTGTATCGTTCTCATCCGTAATCAATAGATATTGAATCTTTTGGTTACGCGTGTTCTTATTTTACACTTTGTTTGGTTTGCACCGTCACGGGGATTCCGCACCCGTTACCGTGTTTGTGATAAACAAGGATAGGTTTACGTTATCGATCCACCGGAAAAACGGGACCTACAATCGGTATCAGAGCATTGGCTCTAATCCTTGTTTAAAACCAAACATTGTCGTGTTTGAAACAAGTGTGTTATTGTGTTTTTCTTGAGTTTTGATCTTTAAAGTTCATATATTTTCTGAAAAAACTTTGTTAAAACCTTGAAAATCTTGATTGTTTTGCTTATTGTTCATATAAAACCTTGTTATAACTCTTGTATACATGTTAGTTTTGGGTTTTTATTGAACTTTATTTGCAAAATTGTGGTTGGAAAATTTCTGGAAACTTGAATCTTCATCTAGTTCTTCAAATCTTCAAAATGTTCTTGATAATATTCATGTTTGATCTGCATTTGTGTATGAAATAAAGTGTTTGTTGATTATTAAAACAATTCTTTGACTATTGTTACAAAAGCAAAATGATGATGTTTAATTGGAAACAGTGAGCCGAAAGTAAGGTTGTGTTTGACAAAATTGACCATAGTGTCAGAAAGATAAGGTTTTTAAATTGTTTCAAAATATCTAACCAACTTAATCAATTATTTTTCATCATTGGGCTTCTATTTCGTCGATAAGTATTGGGCTTTTGTTTCGTCATTGGGCTTCATCATTTGGCTTCATTCTGTTTCGTCGACCAGTCACACAAACCTGTTTCGTCGATCAGCAATCATAAATCTGTTTCGTCGCATAAGTGGTTTCAAACCTGTTTCGTCGTTCACTTCATAAATCTCTTTCTGTTTTGTCATCTGATGTTGACTTTTGGATTTTATTAGATGCCATCTAATAAAATGGGTCGTGATTTTTAGTGGGCCAAATGCATGATGACAATTTTTATTTGGGCCAAATTCAAAGGTTTTTACGACAAGATTGGTGGCCACATGTTTTGATTCAGCTTTGGGCCACAAACTATAGTAGCTTGGATTATATTTGAGCCAAGAATTCTAAGAGCTTTGAAAGGTGGGGTCGGGTATTCGCGGAGTTGATTTGAATCGCGCTTCTACATATCACGGTTTCATAAAAAAAATAAAAAGGATTTTTTTTTCACTTCTATACACCAATCATGAGTTGCACAAGTCCGTGGGATTGGAGTACGGACCCACGACCAGCTCAAAATCAGACTTCGATGGCCGCATATTTAATGAATTCCATTCCTCAAGCCCAACCTCAACCTCAAGTTTCCACAACACAACCTCAATTCAATCCAAGTGTCGATTGTGGTCCGGCCATACAGTTGGGAAACGGTGATCAAACAAGAACTGCGTTTTATGCTGAAATTGTCAAGAATGTCAATGATGGTGAATCTTCGGGAAATGATGACAGTTCAGGATATAGTGGCAGTACTGATGAAGATGGCTCAGGTGTGAGTGATTACAGTTCAGAATCGGACGTGAAGGAGAGAATGGATTCTGAAGCTGATAATTTGTCGAATGATGCTAACGAGAAATCTGACTTGAACAAGAAAGCTGATGTTACATCAGAAGAAATGGAGAAGTTCTTCTCTGAAGATGGATCTTTTTCTTTTCAAACTGCCTTCATGGCAAATGTCTCAGCCTCTTCGAGTCAGGTAATTCTGAAACTCCTGCTCCTAGTGTTTGTAAATCTTGTGCAGATATGAAGCTTGAATCAGAAAAGCTTCATAGTCATAATCAAAGTTTGGTTATTGAACTATCTAAATGCAAAGAGGCAAATATGGCTTTAGTTCGGAACGAAAAGGAATTTAAATCTGTAATCGAAACATTAAAGAAAAGCGTGTCCGAAGTTAACAAAGTGGTTTATCATAAACAAGTTAGCATAAACGATTACATAAACATTGTTGAGGAAACCAAAAAGGAACTAGCCATTGCCAAATGCGAGCATGATGCTATCAAGCAAAAATTGGAGAGTTATTCTAACTCCCGATTTGTGCTTGATCACATCATCGATGTTCAACAACTGAAAGGAAACAAGAAAGGCGTTGGGTATAAGTCGTGTCCGCCCCCTTTGAGACACAACTATACTAAAATGCCCGATGAAGAGGATATGCCTCGGTATGAACCCAGTGTGCCTCTTGATTATGAGGAAGTTACTACTGGCCTAGGGTTCAAACCGGACAATTCATCGGAGGGCTCATTTGATAACAAAGAAAAGTCATCATGTGCTTCAAATCAAAGTCCTCCAACCATTGAGGACTATGATTCTTCAGATGATGAATCAGATGTAAGTGACCAGGATGAATCACTTGATGAGACGAAAGGAGTAGAAATTCCAATTGAGAATCATATTCTGTGTGATCCTCCTACTCCTACTGTGCAACTTGTTGCCAAGCAAGTGATAGATCCTGTCAAGAATGTCAAGGATGACAAAGAATGTGTGTCTGCTGTTAAGAGCAATAACTTGTTGTATACTTTAGTGTTGGTGCACTTGTGTCTGTACTTTGTCTGTATTCGGTCTGTATGTAAACGATGTCCTTGGTAGTCTGTAAGTTGACCAAGTCAACCATCCTCCGGATTGACTTGGCCAACAGTTAGAATATGTTTGTTTGTCTGTCTCGAAGGATAAGAGATCAAAGGATGATGTAGATCCTTCGATCTCCTCGAAAGATATGCTTCGATATGTTTCGAGTGATGGACCTCGAAAGGTCACCTTTCGAGGTACCTGCTGATCCTTCGAAAGCCATGTATTCGATAGATGATCCTTCGGACCATCTGTCGGATCCTTCGGACCAGACATCAGATGCTGGGTATATATATCCATGCAGTGTGTTGAGGACAGATAGAGATGCACACAGACAAGAGATAGAGAGAGCTTGAGAGCATTCTGTCCGAAACACACACACACATAGTGAGAGTTTGCAAGTTAGATTTGTAAACATTGTGCTTGTAACTGGAACCTTCATACGTATTAATACAGTGGTGTTAATCGGTGAACTCTTGTGTGTTTGTTTCTCTACTTGCTTCATCCCGGTTTGCTTGCTAGCTTGGATTCCGCACTCGCTAGTAGGTTTGTATAACAAGGTTTAGGTTCGTCATCCTCCGGAAAGGGACCTACAAGTGGTATCAGAGCTTGGCTCTTTACCTTGTTTAAAACCGGGTTGTTCGAGTTCTTGGTGTGTTTGGACACTAGGTTTTGCACCCGTTTTGGTGGTTTTTCTTGCATCTTAAAACTGAAAAACGAGTTCTAAACTTTCGGGAGTGTTCAAGGTTGGGTTGGGTAACTTGAAAACTTGTTTTTAAGTAACTTGGTATTTTCCGGCGAAAATTCCGGTCATATCTCCGGTAACTGGTTCTGGATAAGGTGTTCCATTTTTGGAATATTTTATTTCAAAATCAGAGTTGGTGGGAAAAGGTGAGGTCTGACCATTCCTTTTGCCGAAAGTTGACTTCACCAACCCATCACCTTTTCACCAACCTGTCCTATCGTGTTAGTGTGTCAGAAGCTTCCGAAAGATATCCTTCGATTTCGAAAGATCATCTTTCGATCAGAGACAGCTTGACAGATTAGCATCTTTCGAGTAGTCTTTCGAAGTCTAAGCATTATCTTTCGTTTCTGGAATCTTTTCGAAAGTTAGTTGTCTGAAAGATAAGGATTCATCTCGAAAGATAAGGATCTTTCATTGTGAATCTTTCGTGATAATTGCTCGAAGGATAAGGATCTTTCATTGTGAATCTTTCGAAGACTTTGCTCGAAACTCAACAGTAATCTTTCGATCACTGTTGATCCTTCGAACAAGTCTCGATCTTTCGAACAAGTCAGTATCTTTCAATTCTTGTCTGTTTAAACTTAACAGTTTGTGTTTGTGAAGGTTCTCAATTATTATTTGATCAAAATGAGCTGTACAAGTCCTTGGGATTGGAGTTTGGACTCACAATCTAATAGTCAAGAACTAACATCTGCTGCAGCTTGGGCAAAGAGTATGTTTCCTCCTGCATCAATCAGTCCAAGTCAATGGGCTTTGGTATCTAATCAAAGTCAAAGCATTCAAAACCTTTTGATCAGTGAAAGCGAAACGGGCAGTAACAATCGTCCACCAAAGTTAAATCATATGAATGAATTTCCATCATGGAAAAACCGCTTTCACACGTATGTCCAAGGGCAAAGCACCGATCTTTGGACGTGTTTCATCAATGCATTCAATGAAAATCTGGAGACTGCTGCGTCCACTTCTGAGGGTTATGCCAATATGCTTGAAAATGACAAGAAGGCTTATGAATTAGAGAAAAAGGCCTTTGCCACACTTACTCAAGCACTCAACAAAGACATCTACCATCAGTTCTCATATTGCAAGACCACGAAAACATTGTGGGATGCCTTAGTTGCTAGAGGAGAAGGCAATGCAGCTGCTCGAAAGTCTCGGCATGATTTGTTGAAGAAAGAGTTCGAATCTTTTCAGTTTTTGGAAAACGAGACTCTGAATGATATGATCACACGTTTCTATCATTTGATTAGTGAAATGTGTGCTTATGGAGTTGTCTCTACTCAACAAGACATGGTGAGTAGGTTTGCTGACGCCTTACCTCCAAAGTGGAGCTCTTTCATTGAGCTGTTGAAGCATACTGGAACTCTAGATCAAGTCAACATCTATGAGTTCATTCAGAAACTGGAACACAAAAATGATGAAGAAATCAGGAAAGCCAAGAGAGCTCCCGCCCCTCAAAATACAGAAATGTATCTTCCGGGTTTCGATGCTCTAGCAAGAGCAGCTGCAGCCCAGCAACCTAAACTGCAGACTGCATTTGTCTCCAACACAAGTTCCTTTCCATTTCCTCAGTCAACAGCTGCTCCACCACAACCTCAATTTGATCCGAGGTCTTACGTTCCTGTCCCAACACAGCCACAACCACAACCTCAACAACAACAACAACAGCAAGCTCATTATGCAAGCAATCCTAAACCTCAACCCCAAAATCCTAACACAATCCGAGTCGACAACTCAAATCTTTCACACCTTAGCATTGAAGTTGCTAAGGAGCATATGGAAATTATCAACACCATGGTCAGTGCTTACTGTGGTTTGGTAGCAGGTCAGCTTGGAAACATCAATATGACCAATGAAGACTACCAACAGATCGACAAGGAAGAAATGGAGTTGATGGATATTAAGTGGGCTTTTGCAAGTGCGGTTAGAAGGGCCAAAGACTTCATGGCTCGTACTGGTAGAACTTCGTTAGAAGGAAAGAAAGATACGAAGTATGGGTTTGATATCAATGCCGTTACATGCTTCAACTGTGGTAATAAAGGGCACTTCAAACGTGAGTGCACTCTACCAACAAAACACGGCAATCACAACCCTTTCAGAAACCAGACGAATGTGAATGCCCAACAAGAAAACCGTGAACGGAGGATGGTGGCAGTTAATAACAATCAGGGCCAGCCTGGATCTTCAAATACCAATCGTGCCTTGGCTGTACAAGCTGATGAGGGATGTGACTGGTCAGTGCAGTTTGGTGAAGGTGATCAGGGAAGTGGAACAGCTCTTTATGCAAAGATCATTGAGCATGTTCATAAAGAAGAGTCTTCTGGAAGTGATGATAGTTCTGGTTATTCTGGAAGCTCAGATGAAGAAGGCTCTGTTTCTGGGGATAATCACTCAGAGCCTGATGAGAAGGAGGAAGGAGATGATGATATTCAGGACCTTCTGAATGAAGCTGATGAGCTTAAGTGTCAGAAATCAATTCTGATTAGGAAGGCTGCTACTGCATCAAAGGAAATGGAGAAGCTATTTTCTGAAGATGGAGCTTTTTCTTTTCAAACTGCCTTTATGGCAAACGGTTCAGCCTCTTCTAGTCAGGTAAATTCTGAACCTCCTGCTCCTAGTATTTGTAAATCATGTGCTGAGATGAAGCTTGAATCAGAAAAGCTTCATAGTCATAACCAGAATTTGGTTATTGAACTGTCGAAATGCAAAGAGGCAAACATGGCTTTAACCCGGAATGAAAAAGAATTTAAATTTGTAATAGAAACATTAAAGAAAAATGTGTCCGAGGTTAATAAAGTAGTTTACCACAAGCAAGTAAGTATAAACGAATACATTAACATTGTGGAAGAAACTAAAAAGCAATTAGCCATTGCCCAATGCGAGCATGATGCGATCAAACAGAAATTGGATAGTTATTCTAACTCCCAATTTGTGCTTGATCACATCATCGATGTTCAACAACCAAAGGGAAATCAGAAAGGCATAGGGTATAAGAAATGTCCGCCCCCTTTGATGAACAATTATACCAAGATGCCTGATGAGGAGGAAATGCCACGGTATGAACCCAGTGTGCCTCTAGATGTTGAGGAATTTGCTGCTGGCCTAGGGTTCAAACCGGACAATTCTTCAAACACGTCTTCTGAGCAACCGGAAACTTCATCATCCGTGAAGCAAAGTCCTCCAATTATCGAGGACTATGAGACATCGGATGATGAGTCAGAAGTGGATGTAGGTGAACGGGATAAATCACTTAACAAGATGAAAGGAGTAGTTATTCCACGAGAGAATCACAGACGTTTGGTAATTTCTCCTCCGACCAGGATAAAAGATCCCATTGAAGCGGCTGATCCCATGCATATTGTATGTACATCTGGTTGCACAAATTGCATAGTATCATAAAGAGCCACTCCCGGTATTACCCATCCGCCAGGAGAGTTTATAAACAAATACAGATCTTGGGTATCATCCTCGATACTGAGATATATCATAAGACCAATCAGTTGATTATTCTTTGTGATCTTGATACTCCTGATGTTCCATCCGTTAAGAAGCAAGTGATTGATCCTGTCAAAGCTGATAAGGCAGGTGTGACTACTGTTAAAAGCAGTAATGTGTTGTATACATTGGTTGGAGATAATAAAATCTACTCAGATCATGTTTTCCCAATTAAAAATGTAAATAAATCTTTGGTTGACAAAGTCTTTGAAGACAACACAAATAAATTTTTGGCAAAAACACTTCCGGGAATTGTGGTAACACAATGTGATCCAATTCCTAAGGTTGAGATTAGAAAACAGTTTGGTAATCAAGAATCTCCAACCACTCAACAACCTACTGCTTCTAAGGGTAAACAACAACAACGAGCTCCAAAGCCAAAGGCTAAGGTTGAATCAAAAGGAGCTCGTTACAAGAAGAAAGCAAAAGATGTTAAATTTGTAGCATCAAAAGGTACAGATAAAATTGAGACTTTGGAAAACAAATCAAACACTGATTTTGTACAACAAGTCAAGATTTTGAAACGTAACAGTGATAACAATTACACCCAACACACAAACGGGTGTGATGAAAAAGCAAGTACCTCAGGTTCTACAGGTTCAACATCTGCTAGTCGATCAAGTTCTCCTAAGTCTGTTGAAAGGAGAACTTGTTTCAAATGTGGAGAAATTGGGCACATCATCAGAAACTGCCCAAATGCTCCAAAGAACAAATTTGTTGAGAAAGCTCCACCTGAAGCAGTTCACCCTCAACGTCGGTCAGTTTCACCTAAACATGATAAACGAACTGTAAAAGAACAAGAAACTAAACAACGACGTAAAAACATGAAAACTGTTGAAAAAGCTTTAAAATCTGAAGTTAAAATAGTTCAAAAGGAACCAAGTGTGTCACAACCTGTAAAACCAGAATCTTCAAAAACTGGTAGGCAAAAACGAACTTGGTTACCTAAGTCGGGTGACAATTCAGGGGGAGCAATTATTCTTGAAAACCATCAAGAGATTGATATCACGTTTCGTGATGCTCAGGGACGACCCAAGACCACTAAGGCTTGGGTCCCCATTCTCAACTGATGTTTTAAATGACATGTGCAGGATGTTCTAGGAGGGACTATTAATAGTCATTGGATTGTTGATAGTGGGGCATCCAGGCACATGACTGGCGACTTACGGCTCCTATACGACGTGAGAAATATTAGAGGAGGGTATGTTGCTTTTGCGGGTGACAAAGGAGGTTTTATCACTGGAGAGGGAAGTATCTCCAATGGCATCGTGTGCTTTGATAAGATCAATTATGTGAAGCAAATTGATCACAATCTTCTCAGTGTGTCGCAAATCTGCGATAAGAAATTCACCGTGCATTTTGATGATGTCGGCTGCTATGTGCTGAAACCTGGATTCAAAATTCCACAAGAATGGATTCTCTTATCGGCTCCGAGAGTTAATGATCTTTATATTCTCGACATGAGCCAGGCGATTACAACATCTGCACAAGTCACTTGCTTTGTCTCAAAAGCCACGGAAAAGGAGTCTATATCTTGGCACAGAAGAATGGGACACATTCACTTGAGGAAGATGAACCATTTGGTGAAAAATAATCTTGTGAATGGTGTGCCTGTGAGAAGTTTTCATCTACAAGATATCTGTGTCTCGTGCCAAAAGGGGAAGCAAACAAAGAAGTCTCACCCTTTGAAGAAAATCAACACTGTCAGCATGCCTCTCGAACGTCTTCATATGGACCTGTTTGGACCTATGAAGCACAAGACAACGTTCGGTGATGCCTATTGTTTAGTAGTTACTGATGACTACTCTAGATTTTCTTGGGTATCCTTCATGGCACACAAAAGTCAAACTCCTGGCATCCTCAAGGATCTTCTTACAATGTTGGAGAATCTCTATTCGTTGAAAGTGAAGAGGATCCGAAGCGACAATGGAACCGAATTCAAGAATCAAGTTATGGATGAGTTTTGTACTTCTAAAGGCATTCTTCATGAGTACAGTTCTCGTTATACTCCACAACAAAATGGTGTCGCTGAGAGGAAGAATCGGACGATTATAGAAACTGCAAGAACAATGTTAGTAGAGTCGGAACTCCCTATTCAATTCTGGGGGGAGGCTGTATTGGCTGCATGCTACACGTTAAACAGAGTTCTTACAGTAAAGAGACATGGCAAGACTTGCTTCGAACTCCTTCAGAAAAGGAAACCGGATCTTTCTTACCTTGAACCGTTTGGTGCTCCATGTACTATGATTGAGCCGGATGGAAAGTTTGGTGCAAGAGCTATCGAGGGTTTCTTCCTTGGATATGCTACTCCGAATTTTCGTGTTTGGAATCTAGCTACCAAAAAGATTGAGCTTTGGAGCGAAGTTAGGGTTCAAAGGTACACGAGTCCTGTTAGGGCTCCGGGTGATCCGTGGATGTTCGATTATGATGGTCTATTTGACTCCTTCAATCTGCCAACCTTTGACGAAGAATCAGCAGCGGCTAGGATGTTGTTGGAAAGTGACAACGCTGCTGTCTCGTCTTTGGTTAGACCTATTGTTGTTGACCCTCAAGCTTCTTCGTCTGTCAACAATATGGTTCAAAATGAGGTTTATGAAGATGCTGCTGATTATAATGACTCTTCTGAAGATGATGAATATCATGATGCAGCCGAAGGATCTTCAGCTCCAGCTGCTCCTATTCAAGGTGCCTCTGGTGATACACCTCATACGCAGAATATAGATACTGCTGAAGGGAATGCATCCACCTCTACCCACATTCCTGGTGTGGAGTTGGTTGTTGATCTTAATCTTACCAACTTGGGTATCAATGCTCGTGTGCCAGATAATCCTGAAATGAGGATTCACGATACCCATCCCCAGCAGAACATAATAGGAGATGTCCATCGCGGTGTGCAGACGCGTAATCAGCTGAGAAACAACCGGAATGCTGGTTTGTATTCAACTATAAGAGAATCTGGTCAACAAAATGACTGGTCCTTCGCGTGTTACGTGTCACAAGAAGAACCAAAATCGTGGAAAGAAGCATTGAAAGACAGTGCTTGGGTTGAAGCCATGCAGGAAGAATTACAGCAATTTCACAAGCTTGGTGTTTGGAAGCTTGTTGAAAGACCTGAGAACTACAAGAAGATTGGCACTCGATGGGTCTTCAAATGCAAGAAAGACGACCGTGGAGTGGTTATTCGAAAAAAAGCTCGTTTAGTCGTTCAAGGTTTTCGTCAGATAGAAGGGATCGACTACAACGAAGTCTATGCACCTGTTGCACGTCTGGAAGCTATTCGGATCTTTCTGGCTTATGCCTCATTCAAAGGATTCAAGGTTTACCAGATGGACGTCAAAAGTGCATTCTTACATGGTGTGGTTGAAGAAGAGGTATATGTCGAACAGCCTCCAGGTTTTGAAGATCCTGTCCATCCCGATCGGGTTTGGTTGCTCAACAAAGCTCTATATGGTCTTCATCAAGCACCACGAGCTTGGTATGCAACCTTATCTACATATCTGCTGGAGAATGGTTTTCGAAGAGGTCTTATCGACTGTACTCTCTTCATCAAAGAACAAGATGGAGATCTTCTTCTGGTACAGGTATATGTTGATGATATTATTTTTGGTTCTACTAATGATGTTTTGTGTAGGAATTTCGAGCGCATCATGCAGGATAAATTCGAGATGAGTGCTATGGGGGAAATGAATTTCTTCTTGGGCCTACAAGTGCTACAAACGGAGTCTGGGATATTCATCCATCAGACTAAATATGTTGGTGACATCTTGAGCCGGTTCCAGATGTCCGATGCAATGCCCATTGGTACCCCATTGCCAACTAATCACGAAATTACTCCTGACTTGAAGGGTGAAGCTGTTAGTCCTTCATACTACCGCGCAATGATCGGATCCCTTATGTACCTCACAGCATCAAGGCCAGATATAATGTACCCAACGTGCCTGCTTTCCAGATATCAAGTTAACCCGAAGGCCTCACATCTTGCAGCTGTCAAAAGGATTTTTCGTTATTTGAAGGCGTACCCTGACACCGGTCTGTGGTACCCTAGGGATAATAACTTTGAATTGGTAGCTTTCAGTGATTCTGATTTTGGCGGATGCAAAATCGACGGCAAATCCACAACGGCTGGATGTCAGTTTTTAGGAAATCGCCTAGTCACATGGCAGTGCAAGAAGCAGACATGCGTCGCTACATCAACATGTGAAGCTGAATACATTGCTGCCTCAAGTTGTTGCTCCCAAGTTCTTTGGATTCAACAACAATTGCGGGACTACGGTTTTGAATTCCTAACTACTCCTATTTACGTTGATAATTCTGCTGCTTTAAATATCACTAAAAATCCTGTGCAGCATTCAAAGACCAAACACATCGAAATCAAATATCACTTCATACGTGATTGCTTTGAGAAAAGACTAATCGATGTTGTTAAGGTCCACACCGATGACCAACGTGCCGACTTATTTACCAAAGCTTTTGACAAATCTAGATTTGACTTCTTATTATTGGTAAACGGCATTAAGGTCAAGCAAGAGTAAAACCAACATCGGAAAATCATTTTTGTAAATATCTTTGTGTGTTTTTAAATTTATCTTAGTTTATTGATTTTAGGGGGAGTAAATCCAAAGATCTGAAAATCCAAAAACATCGAAAAATTTCAAAAACACAAAAACAATAGAAAAACAAAAATGAGTTTCCTGGCGAGCAAAAGAGAAAATGATAGTACATCAGTGGTCTATCCAAACCTCTTTAAACCTTAAATGAAAAACGATAAGCAGCTCTATATAAGATGTATCGGTAGGCTCACAATCATTTTAAAGTGTGCAGGGTGATATAAATCTTAATCGACTGAAGACCAGGTGGGAACCATTCATTGGCATATGGTCTTAGTACCGAAATTTCGTTTGATAGATTGCCGAGGTTCTGAGATATTCGGTCTTTATGCTGCTTATCATCTGGGTATCATGGTTGTATCTTTTACCGAAAAATAACGGGGACGCAAGTCTAGATCTTCCATGATACTACACATACGTGTACATAATACATACTGCATTCGACCTCAATAAGTGATAAACAATCACATGTCCAAATCAAATAAGTGATAAAATATCACATTTATCCGGGTGTCAAGTTCGTCTCTCTGCTGTACGGAAGTACTGACCTGTTCACGGACTTGCACCTGTGCCCTCATGCATATGAAAATCAAGTTCCTCATCAATAAGTGATTATATCACATAGGGCTTGTTTTCAAATCAAAATAAGTGAGTATCTCACAGCTTATACGGTCAAACAGATGATAATCGGTATACTCACCGGTAAGATGAACTCTCGTGCATACCTTGATACGGGAATGTGTCGTGATGTGGATGAACACCGGTCGGTAAGTATAAATCATACATTAACGTATCCTCTCGTCATGATTACATCTGATAAGTTGAGCTTAAGTGGACAACAATACCGATAATTGTTATAGGATGCTTATCTTAATGTTAACTAACTGAACAACAGGAGTGTTTTGGCATGACCGTACACTGATATGATTCTTTTACCCTCGAAACTCGCAAAAAGAATGTTTGTATATATTTATTTATTTACTGCTTAACTTTTATTGTTTTCTTTTAAACAGTTTCGTCGTTTGGTGCATATCAGCACGACATTAGCGGTGATGTCGTTTGATAACACTCAAAGGATATTAAAATTGTTGCCTTTTAATCTATTCAAAAAATACCAAAAAGATTTTAGGCGTGTTTTAATATAAACTTTATAAAAGCCAAAAAGATTTTATTTCTACTTTATTTTCGATCGTACGATGTTGGAGCTCGAGTCTTCGTTACCTGAAACCTGAACAAAAACCGAATTGACTAAATCTTCATAAACGGTCGAAATTTGCATGTTTTGAAAGTTAAAGACTAAAATTGACAAATTTATTAAACTTTCAAACTGTCGGACGGTGTTTGATTGTGACATGGTCATCTGTGTGTCATTTGTTTATGTTTACCATATTCCAAGCAGTTGTTCTCATTACGCGTTTAGATTTCTTGCATGTGCAGATTCTAAAGGCTAGGAGAACATGGTCGATGACAAGCTTTGGAATGAAGACACGACGTGAAGGCGCTCAAAAGATGAAGATGATCGAGTTGCCGCTGGCCATCATCAACACCACAAGGATCTCAATTCATAAAGATCAAGTTATTCACGAGCATAACTCAAGGGGGAGCTTATGTTAAGGGGGAGTTTGTCAACACACTTCTTACATGATACGAGTAGTTTGTTGATACACTCTCTGCTTTCAAGACGTGAAGACTTTGAAGATCCTCCGACATTGAAGACTTGAAAGGACATCAGAGTTTTGAGAACTCGAAGACCATCGAAGTTCGAGACGAGTCTACAACTATAGAAGATAAAGACAAAGCTACAGCCAAGGGGGAGTTTGTTGGTGCACTTGTGTCTGTACTTTGTCTGTATTCGGTCTGTATGTAAACGATGTCCTTGGTAGTCTGTAAGTTGACCAAGTCAACCATCCTCCGGATTGACTTGGCCAACAGTTAGAATATGTTTGTTTGTCTGTCTCGAAGGATAAGAGATCAAAGGATGATGTAGATCCTTCGATCTCCTCGAAAGATATGCTTCGATATGTTTCGAGTGATGGACCTCGAAAGGTCACCTTTCGAGGTACCTGCTGATCCTTCGAAAGCCATGTATTCGATAGATGATCCTTCGGACCATCTGTCGGATCCTTCGGACCAGACATCAGATGCTGGGTATATATATCCATGCAGTGTGTTGAGGACAGATAGAGATGCACACAGACAAGAGATAGAGAGAGCTTGAGAGCATTCTGTCCGAAACACACACACACATAGTGAGAGTTTGCAAGTTAGATTTGTAAACATTGTGCTTGTAACTGGAACCTTCATACGTATTAATACAGTGGTGTTAATCGGTGAACTCTTGTGTGTTTGTTTCTCTACTTGCTTCATCCCGGTTTGCTTGCTAGCTTGGATTCCGCACTCGCTAGTAGGTTTGTATAACAAGGTTTAGGTTCGTCATCCTCCGGAAAGGGACCTACATTTAGTCGGTGATAGTAAAATTTATTCAGACAAAGATTTTCCAATAAAAAACGTCAATCAATCTTTGATTGACAAAGTGTTTGAAGATACTACAAACCAGTTTTTAGGAAAGACAATTCAAGGAGTCGTTGTAACTCAATGTGACCCAATTCCAACAGCTGAAATCAGAAAACAATTTGGAAAACAGAAATCACCGACAAAGCAACAACCCATTGCTTTTAAGGGTAAACAACAACAACGAGCTCCAAAGCCAAAGGCTAAGGTTGAATCAAAAGGAACTCGTTACAAGAAGAAAGCAAAAGATGTTAAATTTGTAGCATCAATTGTTACGGATAAAATTGAGACTTTTGAAAACAAATCAAACACCGATTTTGTACAACAAGTCAAGATTTTGAAACGTAATAGCGATAACAATTACACCCAAGACACAAACGGGTGTGATGAAAGAGCAAGTACCTCAGGTTCTACAGGTTCGACATCTGCTAGTCGATCAAATTCTCCTAAGTTTGTTGAAAGGAGAACGTGTTTTAAATGTGGGAAGTTTGGGCACATCATTAAAGACTGCACAAACTCGCCCAAACCAAATTTTGTTGAAAGAACCCCACCTGAAAAGGTTCACCCTCAACGTCGTCCCGTTTCACCAAAACATGATAAAAGAACTGTTAAGGAACAAGAAACGAAACAACGACGTCAGAACATCAAAGCTGTTGAAAAGGCTTTAAAATCTGAAGTCAAAACGGTCAAAGGGGAACCAAGTTCTTCACAGCCATTAAAACTAAAAGATTCAAAATCTGTTTACAAAACTCAATCTGGCAGACAAAAACAAACTTGGAAACCTAAATCGGGTGAAAGTTCAGGGGGAGGTGCTGTGTTTAAAAATCATCAAGAGATTGAAATTACATTTCTTGATTCTCAGGGGCAACATAAGTCTATGAAGGCTTGGGTCCCCCTCTCCAACTAATCTCTGAGTGAGTGTGCAGGAAGTTCCAGGAGGAACTATCAATAGTCATAGGATTATTGATAGTGGAATGTCCTTGCACAAGATAGGCGACAGAAGAAATTGTTGCCTTTGATGGAGAGAAGATGAAAAGGGAAACAGAGTTGGCTGTTGATAGAAATTGATAACTTTGAAAAAATGAAAATCATCCCAAAGTTTGATTGTTAAAGGCTTTGATCGGGTCCCCGGGATAGATTCAATCAAAATGTACACACCTGCAGCACGTCTGAAGTTCAAAAATTCACAAGATAAACGTGCAGTGTACATTTCTTCGCGGTGTAATTCAAGAAAATGTGTTGTTGAACAAACCAACCGGGTGTGCGGATGCATTGGCTTGGATTGAATAACCGCACACTACTTCTCAAAGAGAAAGTCAATGACCTTCGCTGGTGCAATGTGGAAGACCAGCCGGAACCAAAGGTTGATGATCTTGTTGTTGTCAAGAGATATCTCAGTAGCTACAAAAATCGACTTTGAAATCCACACCGGATGGATATCCAGTTTTGGAAAGCGCTCAAATTCCTGGCAATGCACGAAGAAGTTGCAGGATTACGGTTTTGAATTTCTAATCTCTCCTATACTTGTCGATTTTTAAGTTGCTTTTCGAATTATTATCTCGTATAACACTCTTTGTCCAGACACGTTGATCTTAAATATCACCTCACACGTGATTGTTTCACTATGAAACTCGTCAATGTTGTCATGGTCCACATTACCGACGTGCCAACTCATTTTCCCAAAATTCGATCAAATCAATTCTGATTAAAATTAATTTTGGTAAACGGCATGGAGGTAAAACATGAGTTAATCCGACATCGGAAAATCATTTTTGTAAATATTTGTTTGTGTTTTCTTAATTTATCATAGTTTGTTGATTTTAGGGGGAGTAAATCCAAATTTTAAAAATCCAAAAACATCGAAAAATTTAAAAAAACACAAAAACAATAGAAAATCAAAAATGAGTTTCTTGGCGAGAAAAAGAGAATATGATAGTACATCAGTGGTCTGTTGAAACATCTTTAAACTGAACTCAAAATGAAAAACGATAAGCAGCTCTATATAAGATGTATCGGTAGGCTCACAATCATTTTAAAGTGTGCAGGGTGATATAAATCTTAAATCGACTGAAGACTGTGTGGGAACCATTCATTGGCATATGGTCTTAGTACCGAAATTTCGTTTGAGAGATTGCCGAGGTTCTGAGATATTCGGTCTTTATGTTGCTTATCATCTGGGTATCATGGTTGTATCTTTTACCCGAAAAAAAACGGGGACGCAAGTCTAGATCTTCCATGATACTATACATACGTGTACACACTGCATTCGACCTCACTAAGTGATAAACAATCACATGTCCATACAAATAAGTGATAAAATATCACATCTTTCCGGGAGTCAAGTTCGTCTCTCTGCTGTACGAAAGTACTGACCTGTTCACGGACTTGCTCCTGTGCCCTCATGCATCGAAAATCAAGTTCCTCATCAATAAGTGATTCTATCACATAGGGCTTGTTTTCAATCAAAATAAGTGAGAATCTCACATCATATACGGTCAAACCGATGATAATCGGTATACTCACCGATAAGATGAACTCTCGTGCATACCTTGATACGGGAATGTGTCATGTGTGGATGAACACCGGTCGGTAAGTATAAATCATACATTATCGTATCCCCTAAACATGATTACATCTGATAAGTTGAGCTTATGTTGACAACAATACCGATAATTGTTATAGGATTCTTATCTAAATGTTAACTAACTGAACAACAAGAGCTTTTTGGCATGACCGTACACTGATATGATTCTCTTACCCTCGAAACTCACAAAAAGAATGTCTGTAAACATTTGTTTACTGCTTTCGGTTTCTATATTTCTGTATATATTTATTTATTGCTTTCCGTCTTTACACTTGAAAAATGAAAAATTCCAAAAAGATTTTAGGTGTGTTTTAATATAAACTTTATAAAAGCCAAAAAGATTTTGCTTCTAGTTTATTTTTGATTGACCGATGTTGGAACTCGAGTCTATCCTACCCAAAATCTTGATAGTAAGTCTGAAAACAATTGCATCTTCATAAATGTTCGAAGTTAACAAGTTTTGAAAGTTAAAAGATTAAAGTTGATCTTTTTCTAAACTTTCAAACTGTTGTCGGCCGGTAGTTGATCGTAAAATGGTGACACATGTGTCGTTTGTTTATGGAAACTATATTCCAAGCGGTTGTTCTCATTATGCGTTTAGATTTTTTGCATGTGCAGATGCTATATGCGAGGAGAACATGTTCGATGACAAGCTTTGGAATGAAGACAGAACGTGAAGGCACTCCAAAGATAAGGATGATCGAGTTGTCGTTGACCCTTCATCAACACCACAAGGATTCGAAGAATTGACAAGTCAAAAGATTCACGAGCATAACTCAATGGAGAGTTCATTCTAAGAGGGAGTTTGTTAACACACTTCCTACATGAAAAGGGGAGTTTGTTGATACACTTTCTTCTTACGAAGCGTGAAGACTTTGAAGATCCTCCGACATGAAAGACACAGAAGACGAACAATCACAGAAGACGAACAATCACAGAAGACGAACCATCACGAGTAGCGTCCAAGGGGGAGTTTGTTGATATACTTTGTGTGGACGCGACTTGGCTCGGTACGACTTGGTTTTGACACGGTTAGGTCCGGCTCAAGCCCGACGTCACGACATTCCTCCGTCGTGCGCCCCAGAGTTCGACACGCGAAGCACGAAGCGCCGCGGCATTTCCCGCCGACACATCACCATGACATCACCTTAGTGATGTCACGATGATGTCACCTATTTTGTCTTATGTTGGAAATTATGAATATGTGAAGCCATATGACGAAACACAAATTGTGTTTCGTCATCTCTTTAGTGGCCTTGGCCTGTTTCGTTGCCTGTGGGCTTCTTCAGGCCCAAGGTTTGGCCCAAAGTTGTTTCCCCGAGTCCTTTTTTGTTTCGTCATGTATGTGTCTGTGTTAGTATATATAGCTCCCATAGTTTCTGTGTGAAACTCGGACGAGACACGAGAGCTGTGAGACTTTGAGAGACAGTCTTTAGACATTGTTTGTATATGTTTGTATCGTTCTCATCCCTAATCAATAGATATTGAATCTTTTGGTTACGCGTGTTCTTATTTTACACTTTGTTTGGTTTGCACCGTCACGGGGATTCCGCACCCGTTACCGTGTTTGTGATAAACAAGGATAGGTTTACGTTATCGATCCACCGGAAAAACGGGACCTACAATTTCTAACTAAAATTTTTTATTTTTCAACTTCTCTAACTAAATTCTTTTTAATTATTTAACAGAAATATTGACTTTTAATGTCTTAGTTAAGCAAGGAATTTTTGTATTAACACACTTTTAGGTAAAATTAGAGTGGGGTTTAAGAAACTAAGCAACTGTGGTGTACCCCTCACACCACACTAGATCTATGAAACTAAACAACATTCTGCTACAGTGGGCACAAAAAGAGAAGGAGCACTAACTGATTTTGAAGGAGGAGAAAAGATGGTGACGGTGGAGATTAGGTGGTGGCCGTGGAGACGAGGTGGCGCCGGTGGTGATGTTATCTAGCATACACTAACCGATTAACAACATATATAACAAATTAAACAAGAAACTGAACATAAAAGTAACAACACTAACCGATTTGAAGAAGAAATCGGTAAAAACGAAGAGATGAAGCCGATTTGGAGAAGAACCGTGAGAGAGATGAAAGGTTTTGGGAAAGTGGAAGGAGGGAAGTGAAAGAAATGGCGCTAACCAGATGTTTATTCGTCGGACCAATAGGGGCGACAACGTGTCGCCGCTATTGGTTAAAACCCGTCGCCGCTATTGACCTGGAGAATCCCCAACCGTTGGATGATGATAGAAACGTGTGGCTAGGGTTTAACGTGGGACACCGGGTGCGGATAAGGCCAATAGCGGCGACATATTGGCTGTCGCCGCTAATAGTGTCGCCGCTATTGATCCTTTTTCTTGTAGTGTAACACTTGGGTTGCTAGCTATGTCACTCCGAATAAATTTGTACAATTGATTATACTTTTTGTTGTTGGCCAAGTTTGGAAATGGGTTATAGTGATGATCGATCTTAAAGCTAGGGAACAATGGTGTAAACCGGAGATTTAAAGAGTATGTGCTATGTGAAACTCACGATTCTGGTATCCATTTCTGAAGAATGCGAAATCCAATTGAAGATTGGAGCTATGGTTGGCACGGTTGAATGTTAACTTACTTTGAACGAAAATGCTTTGCAATTGCAACGAAGGCCAAATTTCAATTTCAGATTCGAACATCATATTTTTCGGCACATGGAGATCAGAATTGGGATCGAGGATTACGACATGAATTTACCATCATTAGTGACCACCATCAAATCGGCCTCATAACTCCACACCGTGTGCTTTTGTTTAGTAATTTTCACTTCATTTAACTTTTCAATCTTATTGTGCTTTTTAGAAATTCATTTAGGTTCTTTGTGATTTGTTCCTAATAATTTAGATTTGTTCATAATGTATGGTAACAAATTGAATCAACACTTATAAAAAAATATTGGAATCGACACAGAAATCAAAACGAAAAGCTCCGACGTGAGGTTTAGGGGTACCACCCCCACACCCCCCCCCCCACCCCCATGTGTCTCCTGAGTCCCTGTTTCCAGTTTTTTTCATTCCGTACATATTTGGGGTCTCAATTAGGGTTCCTTATACGGTGTTTTTGAGTGTTGTTACAGCATGGTAACGAATTGAACCAACACTGATAAAAAAAAAATAATGGAATCGACACTGAAATCACAACGAAAAGCTCAGACGTGAAGCGCGGGAAAATTATCCAAGAATAATGCCAAGTATTTTGAATTTTTTATATTTGTTTGGGCTGCTTCTATGTATTGGGCCAGAATATATTAAGAGAAACAGTGTAGTGTAGGCTTGTAGGGGCCAGCTAAACGAAAATAGAGAAAGCGGTGACATGCAGGATCCGTGCCCTAGCTAGCAACAGAGCCATTTTACGACTGAAAATCATGTGATCGTCCTCGTATTCTCCTCCGGCACCGGCAGTCATTCCAGTGTTCCTTTTGCGTTTTTAACTTGGTAAAACCTTCTAACCGTTTGTGTATTCTGCTTTTAGCTATTGGAGCTTCAGCCGATGGATTTTAGTTTCAAACCCCAAACCCTAACTGCTTTTGTTTGTCATACGTACAGGTAAAAACTAGATCGATCGAGTTTTCATCTTTAAATTTACAGGTGAGACTTTTCAGCTTGTATAATTGAACCCTAGTTTCTCTTTATTAATTATATGTTTGTTCATAACTATTAGGAAGTGAAAATGAGTTCTATCAGTGAGGATGTAGATGACAGGCTTAGCGGGTTACCTGAAGACACTATTTCACATATACTCTCTCTAATGCCTACAAAATTCGCTGTGCGAACTAGCATTTTAGCCAAAAGATGGAGGTATAGTTGGATGGGTGTCACCAACCTTGACTTTGATGATATTCACCCCTTTTATGATAAGGAAATATTGTCAAAATTTGTGGACCGGGTGATGGAGAATTGCAAATCGTCCCAACTCGGCTTATTACGCTTACCTTTTTCTAATAAACAGGTTAAAAGGGAAAGCGTATCAAGTTGGATTGATAAGGCAGTTAGGTTAAATGTTTCCGAAATTGACATGCAGGTGCACTCTTTTGAGTTGCCTATAAGCCTTTTCACTTGCAAGACGCTCACAAAATTAAGAATAAATCCTGGAAATCCTACTTACCGTGTTTGGGAGTGTCCGTGTCCAGTTAATCTTCCTTGTCTGAAAACTCTTGACATCGCTGTTCGTCACAATCCTTTTGTCAATGTATTTGAACTCATCCGTGGATGCCCGATCCTTGAAAGTTTATCTTTGGAGGTATTTATTCAGATGGAGGAAGAAGAAGACTACATATTCAATATCCCTACTTTGAAACGGCTGAAACTAATAGTGCAAAAAGTATATTCGTCGGTTACCAAAAAAGTTGTATTAAATGTCCCAAATCTTGATTACCTATTTGTTGGCGGTATGTTGGGCTCGCTTTTTGTCATGGAAGATTTGTCGTCATTGGTTGAGGCATCAACTTCATTTCGTTGTCTATGGTCTGATGGTATGTGGCTGGAGTTTCTGAAGGGAATAAGTGGAGTTAAATCCCTTTCAATTAAAAAAGTAAGTTTCCAGCTTCTTATTGACTTCAATATGTTGTAATGTTGTTGACTTGTTAGTTAGTTTTTACTCTTTCATTGATTTTTATTTACAATTTCATGTACCAACTGTAACTTTATACTTTGTTGAAGTTCCCATTCAATTCAGCTCTGCCCATCTTTCCACATGTGAGGCATTTGCAGCTTACAAGTCTTTGGTATTCTAGACTAGTTCTTGAATTCCTTGAAAGTTGTCCCGAGTTGAAACATTTGTATATTGAAGAGGTATTGAGCTGTTTTAGAGCTTTGATGACTTTCTTCTGTACCTGTTTACTTGCATGCTAACATTTGGATTTTGTGATTTTTGCTAAAACAAAACAAAAGCTTACAAATGAACGTTGGATTAAACCAAAGTTGATTCCCGCTTGTTTGCTTACAAACCTTACAACCATCAAAATTTCAAGTTGCAAAGGGGGAAGGCCTGAAATAAAGTTTCTGGAATACATGTTGGGGAATGCAAAGGTTTTGAAGACAGTAACAATCACCTGCGAAATCTATCCCATAAAAGAAGAAAATTGGTTGCGTGCAAAGTTGCTTAAGCTTTCAAGGGTTTCAAGGTATTGTGAGATCCGTTTTGTGAAGTGAACATCGTTTATATGATGCAATGGCCTATATACTGAGGCTTTTATTTTCGGATTGTGAACCATCTACTTTGTGTTGCCTATTGATAGGGGTGTTTGGATTATCATTTAATAAGTTGCTGTAATGGAATGTTTTTGTGTTATAACATGATAGTCGATTGCAACTAGCTCCAAGGGAGATCTTTGAGGTTTCATAATTCATATGACAAATAATAGTACAAATGATCATAGCTTATAATGTTTACTAGTGTTTTAAGGATGGAGAGTGGTTCTCTGCATATCTTCCACCCTAATCACTTTTATCATTTACATTACGATATTTTAAAATTTCATTTTGTATTTTATTTATTCTTCTATGTTTTCTGCTATATATTTTTTTTCTTTTAATATTGACACATTTACAAGCTGTTAACTTTTTTGTTTAATTTTGATATAATTTCTATTAAAAGTTAAGGTTTTTAACTATTTTCAAAATCAAACCATCAAATGTATCTTATTTACAAGAGACCCAATTTGTGATAACTGGTTGGTTGGCCAGCGCAATATGGCTGGCGGGTGCCATTAAGGCTCTTTTGGAGAGCACAATTTAACTCGACTTTCCTATTTGTCGAATACCCAACCACCGGATGACGTTAGCTGGATCTTCGGTGACGTTGAGAGCTCCTGTCCTTGCTTGCTACAAAAGAATAAACCGTTAGCCTCGCCACGGGGGACCCCAGGAGGGGGATCCGTGACCAAGCTCCGGCGTGAGGATAAGTAAACTTGCCGGATAAGGTAAGGAGTGTTTTCCGGTGAAGATATTCACCGGAAAGTTCCTATCTTGGTGTGAATCTAATTAATGTGCTATGTGTGTAGTAAATGCGAGGAATGTTGGTCGGACTTTAATGAGAGGAAAATAAATGAGAGTAGTGAATGAGAGATTGGCCGGAGATCATACCTGCCTTTGCCTTATCCTTTCTCTCCCTTATATAATGGCATGCCCCTATCTCAAAGAGAAATGTCCCTCATGTTATCTAACGGTAACTGTGATACCTTGGGAAGGTCAGACACGTGTCTGACCCCCAACGGTGCGATGCCTTTCTTCATTAATGCATAGCCGGATAAGTACGATGATGGTGACCGGATGCTTCTCTTATCAGGCATTTAATGAGCCTGTTATCTCTTAGTTGTTTTCCCGCTCACATGAAGAAGGAACCTTGGTAAGCAAGGGTAATTTACTTAGTGGGTATTTGAATGGTTGGGCTTCCTAAAGAGAAAGGCCCAAAGCGGGTAAAGTGGGCTTCCCCACTGGCCCGTCGTCAAGTCATCTTTAGTCCCTGGTTCTGAGACCCGAGGCTCATGATCCGGGGCTGAATCACAACCGCTTAAGAGTGACGGTTTCTTTTTTGGTGGGCCCACTCTTGATTTGTTGCAGTTTTGCTAATCATGGCATCGCCGATTCTACTGGGGCGGGAATTAATGCCCTAGTAGCACGTGCCTTCTTTTTGAATTTTGAAGAGACCGCTGATGTGACAGTTACTTGCATGTCAGCGGTCACCCCTTTTAAATATCCCTCTTTTCATTTCATGGGTCTTCACATCTAAAATCCCCCATCTTCCATTCTTTTCTCTGTAATCACTTTCTCCACTCACCATTTCTTCACACAATGAGTCGTGGTGGCCGGTCGTCGATAAGGCCCGTTTTAACGGCGAAGGACCTGAAGTCTTTTATCGAGGCGTATAACATACCGGATCGGTTTTCCCCTTCCTTGCCCGGCCCCAATGAATCGGCGGAATGCACGCCGGATAGGATACCCATTTATACTCTTGCCTTCTCTTCTTGTGGGATCCGATACCCCCTTTCGGCCTTCAAGATTTCCTTGCTTCGTCATTTTGGTGTGCATTTCTCACAGATTCACCCTTTGGGGTTCATGAGGGTAGTTCATTTCGAACTATCCTGTGCCGCTATCTCGGGGGAACCCTCTGTCCCTCTGTTCTGTATGTTTTACCGGCTGATTTCCGATGGTGACTGGTTCACCTTTGCTAAACGTCAAAACAGTGTTTCGAGGTCTTGCTACAACTTCATGCGACTTCGACCTACCCAAAGGACTGGAAGTGTAGGTTCATATTTGTTTCTGCGGCTATGTTACCGGAGTCCCCTGTGCCAAAGGATCTTGACGCCGTCATTGAGGATGTTGTCCCCACCCTTTCTGCAAGCAAGACTGTTCAGTGGAAAAGAATGTGTGATAATCCAACAAGGGCTTTTACTTTCTCTGAGGGGATGCTTGCTATGGGCGGTTTGAGCCCTTCCTACCCAGTTCGTCCAAGAGCCTTCTTTGGCAAGAAAGGTACTCTTTTGTTCCGGGTCTGTTTCTTATAATCATTTCCCCGTTTTCTTTTGTGCTTTTGGGGACCCGTAGTCATCTTTGGTGCCTTGTGCAGAGATAACTTTGTGGCGGCTTCTTCAAGGTGATTCCAAGGATGTGAAATATGTGGTTGATGATGAGGTTGATCCCCGGTTGAATGCGGAGGCACAGGTTGCGGGGGGATCCGTCTAGGCAGGAGGCTCTGTTGCCCTGGGTGGATCTGAGGAGGATCCTTCTGGTGGGGAGGAAAGTTCTCCCAACCTTCCTCCTGTTCATCCCTCCGGTCAGAGCGACGATGAAGAGGTGGAGATACAGTTAGTTCGTAAGAGGAAGTCTGTCAGCCCTCGGCCGGCTCCTGCGCCTCGCAACATTCGCCAGAGGCTTCGGAGCGCTAGTGGTCAGAAACTTCCTCCTTCTTCCAAGGCTGCCTCTGACCTTCCTCCTGCCGGGGTTAAAGGTTCCCTGTCCAAACATTTAAAGTCCTCAAGCTTAGTGAGTGCTCCGTTACTGGTAAGTTATCCCTTTTCTTCTTCTTCTTTCCGTGTCATTTCTGATTGTTCTTTTTTCTTTCTTCTTAGGGAGCTCCCGGGAGCCTATAGAAATTCCAACTGGTCCTTCTCCTTCTCGCATCCGGGACAAAGCCTCTGAGGTGGGGGTAGCTCGCTTTTCTTCGGCCTATGAACTTTCTTCGTTGCATGCTACTGGGACTAGCAAACCTACTTTTCAGGAAGGCCTTGCTTGTCGATCCCCCCTTGCCCCTCTGTTTGCTGATGCCATCCCCACCACTTATGTTCCCAAATGGAAGGTAACTAGTTCTTCCGTGATAGGGACTCCGGAAGCTGCCAGGGACTTTCTGAGTCATGCTGTCCCCCCTCGCATAAATTTGTAAACTCTGCCCTGAGGGATGATCTCTTTGAAGATCAATACGGGATGTCTTTATGTGAAAGCTTCTTTAGGGGTGCTGGGATGCTGCAAAGGATTGACGATTTGAGGAGAGCGAACGAGGGACTCAAGGCTGAGCTTAAAGCTTCCCAGTCGGCTGTTGCTGGGCTTAGAGGCCAGGTGGTTGATGCTGAGAGGAGATTACAGGAGGAGAAGGTGCATAGTCTTCTCCCCCCCTTTATATATATATATATATATATATATATATATATATATATATATATATACATACATACGTATTTACTGATCTTTTGTCTAGGGAGCTGGGGCTACGCTTGAGAGGAAGGAGCGGGCTTGGGAGCAGGAGATGTCGTCGTTGATTGGGGAGAAAGAAGAGCTTGCTGCTGAGCTGAAGCATGTGAGGGAAGTCGGTTCCGTTTCCCAGGAGCAACTTAATGCTATGTATGCAGATTATGGGATAACTTCAGATGATAATTAACGATTGGCGGGGGAGAAGCACTGGTTGATTACTGAAGGTTTTGGGGCTTTCCTTACTGTTGTTGCTCAATCAGAAGACTTTAAAAGCGGTTTGGAGGAGGTTTATATGGCCTATAGGGATGTCGGCTATCAGGCGGGATTGAAGGACGGTTATGCTTATTCTGCCCAAGGCCTGGGCAGAAAAGAGACTCCTCTTTATAATTCCAAAGCGAAGAAGAGGTTGTCCAAACTGAACGAGGAGTTTGGGCGTAAAACCCCGGCCGTCCTTGCCAAGATCCTTGAGCATCCCTTGATTTCAATTGATGAACTGAAGGCCCTGTTCTCCTCCGCTGGTCCTTCGTCTCCGCCGTCCCTTTCCGGGGGTGATCCCCAGTGAATTCTGAACACTTGACAAACTTCGATATGGTTGTAATAACTCTAACTTACTTTGGGATATTTGTATGCTTTGCTTGACTTTGTTTTGGATGGCCCTTTGTGTTGGGGACCACCTTGACCGCTAATCGTATGACCTATGGTTATGTATAGCTCCTCCTTTGCTTTGTTGCCTGTTCCTTGTCTTGCTTGTTTTGTTTTTGCAGGGGCTTTTATCGGAGGCTAGCTTGGTGATTCCCTGGAGACTTTCAAGCTGCTTTAGTGAGGAGCTATGTCTTCACTTTCTCTCGCTGTGTTTGTAATTTTGTATATTGTTTAGTTTTTGCCCAAGTTACTGGGGCTTCTTTTTGTATGTATATTTTGTATTAAATAAAGCAGATTCCCCTTCGTAGTTTTCTATATACGAGTGTGTTTGCATTATTTGTTTTTTATTGTTTGCTTCGTTAAACTGCGATTTTCTGTTCGAGGCCAATCGGTGGACAAGTTTATAATGCGGTATTATGCTTTTCGACTTGCTTTTGTCCGTCTTAGGTTAGCTAGACCTTTATTAGCCCCACGGCCGGGCTCTGGGCATGTCTTGAATGCCTCATACACGTGTGTTCGTTTGTTCTAGTTTTAGATTTAAAGGGTGTTCATATGCAAGTCTGCCCAGGTATAGTTACCCATAGTTTTCAAAATGGGACGTTTTCGTCCGTCTTTCATTTAATCTTCGGGGGATTTATACTTCCCTTCATAGACTGTTTACAAAAAAGGTTTACTTTCTGGGGGAAAAATCCCCGTACACATAGTTTTCCTACAACAAAAGTGGCTCTTGGCCGTTTTCCCCTGGGGGTATGCCCCTTACATGTAATACTTTCTGAGCTGCATGAGGTTCCAGGTCCTGGGGACCTCTTTTCCTTCTAATGTCTCCAACTTGCATGTTCCCTTCCCGTTTGCCCATGTGACTCTGTATGGGCCTTCCCAGTTGGGGCCCAATTTTCCGGTGTTTTCCTGCAGACTGGCCTCATTGGCTCTAAGAACCAGGTCCCCTGGGACGAGGTTGAGCTTCTTCATTCGGGTGTTGTAGTAACTTGCCAGGAGTTTTTTGTAGTGAGCTTCCTTCACCGCTGCTATCTCTCTTCTTTCTTCCAATAAGTTCAGGTTTGTCCTTAGATCTTGCTCGTTCTCCTCATCCCTCAGCTTCATCCGGGCAGTTTGGGATCCGATCTCTGCAGGGATCATGGCCTCTGTCCCGTAGGTAAGGCTGAATGGGGTCTCCCAATTGCAACTTTTGGGGGTGGTTCGGTATGCCCATAACACAAATGGAAGTTCCTCCAGCCAGCCCTTCTGTTTCCTCCCAAGCCTGCCCTTCATTCCTTTGATAACGCTTTGGTTGGCTCTCTCTACCAACCCGTTACTCTGGGCATGGGTTACAGAGGTGAACACTTGTTGAACCCTCATCTGCTCGCACCACGGCTTGAAGGGTCTTCCGGCGAATTGCACCCCGTTGTCACTCACTAGTTCCTTCGGGACCCCATACCTGCACACGATGTTATCCAACACGAACCGTCTCATCTGATCTCCGGTGATCTTTGCCAGGGGTTTCGCTTCGATCCACTTAGTGAAATAATCAATGGCCACCACCACGTATTTGACCCACTCGGGGCCCTCTGGAAAAGGCCCGATTACGTCAATGGCCCATTTTTGGAATGGCCAAGATGTCGAGACCGGGACCATAGGGTGTTTATGCTGGTGGGTCATTGGTGCATGTACTTGGCAGTTATCACACTTCTTGATTTCTTCAGATGCCATCTCGTACATTCGCGGCCAGTAGAATCCTGCGTTCATTGCCCTTCTTACAACCGTTCTTGGTCCTGAGTGCATTCCACAGATCCCCTCGTGCATTTCCCTGATCACATATTCGGCCTCTTCCATGTCTATGCACTTTAGGGACGGACCCAGGTACGACCTTCGGTATAGCTCTTCCCCAATCAGTTCATATTGTAGGGCTTTAACTCTTACCTTTCTGGCCGCCCATTCCCCCTCGGGTAAGGTCCCGTCCCGGAGGAATTTAATGATCGGGGTCATCCATGTTTCTTGGGAACCTTCGATTGTGGCCACTTCCGTTACGTCCAGGGAGGGGGATGTCAGGACCTCTACTTTGACCTCCTTCGCAAGGTGGTCGAATGCTACTGAAGCTAACTTGCTGAGTGCATCAAACTTCCTGTTCCTCCCTCGAGGGATGTATTCCAGTTTAAAGGTTCCGAATGCCTTAGCTGTCTCCTTAACCTTCGCCACATATCGGGCCATGATGCTATCCTTGGCTTCATATTCCCCCTGATACTGCTTTACTACCAACTGTGAATCGGTACTAGCCTCCACGTGTTTTGCTTTCATCTTCTGTGCCAACCTCATCCCTGCTAAGAGGGCTTCATACTCGGCGATATTGTTGGTGTTTTCAAAATCCAATCTTATGGCATACGTCAGTTCAACCCCCTCGGGGCTTACCAATGTGATGCCTGCACCATTCCCCTCTTCACTAGATGCTCCATCAGTGAACAACCTCCACACAGCCTCGTCTTCCCTTTTCTTCTTTCTCCAAAGCTTCCCACCTTAGTAGTTTCCTCTCTTCGTCCTCGGGGATTTCTGCTAGGAAGTCAGCCAGTATTTGTCCCTTCATGGCTGTCCTGGGCTTGAACTCTAGAGAATGTTCTCCCAATTCTACGGCCCATTTAGCCAGTCGCCCTGACTGTTCCGGTTTTCTAAACACTTTCTGGAGGGGTTGATCAGTTACTAAGGTGACCTTATGCCCTTGGAAGTACCTTCTGAGTCTCCGAGATGCAAAAACCAGGGCCAACGCAAGTTTTTCTAAAGGCATGTACCGCTCCTCGGGCCCCTTAAGTGTTCTGCTGATGAAATATATGGGGATCTGTTTCCCCTCCCGTTCCACCATCATGACCGCGCTTATGGTCTTCTTAGAGGCGGATAGGTAAAGGAGCAGTGGGTCTCCGGGCACCGGGGTGGCTAACGTCGGGAGCTTGCAGATGTAGGTTTTCATTTCTTGAAAGGCGGCTTCGGCCTCGGTGGTCCAGTTGAACTTGCTGGTCTGGAGGCAGTCTTTTAACACTTTCATGAAGGGGAGGGTTTTGTCAGCCACTTTTGATAAGAAGCGATTTAGCGCAATCAGCCTTCCGTTTAACTGCTGGATGTCCTTCAGGGACCTGGGAGAGCGCATTTCGGCTACAGCCTGGGTCTTTTCTGGGTTTGCTTTTATCCCTCCTTTAGTTACCACCACCCCCAGGAAGTTTCCTTCCTCCATCCCAAAACAGCACTTCCCGGGGTTTAGCTTCATGTTTACATCCTGCATTGTGTTGAGAGTCTCAGCTATGTCGTCTATCATGGCTGCTTCTGTCAGACTTTTGATGACAATGTCGTCAACATACACTTCTAAATTCCTTCCCCTTTGTTCCCTAAACAAGGTGTTCATATACCTTTGATATGTCGCCCCCACGTTTTTAAGACCAAAGGGCATCTTGGTATAGCAAAATGTCCCCTCATCGGTGATGAAAGCGGTCTTTTCTTCATCTTCTATTGACATCTTTATTTGGTGGTATCCCTTGTAGGCGTCTAGGAAGCACTTCAGCGGATACTGGGACAGGGAGTCCACCTGGGTGTCTATCTCCGGGAGGGGGTAGCAGTCTTTGGGGCATGCTTTGTTTAGGTCTTGGAAATCGATGCACATCCTCCATCCCCCATCTTTTTTCTGAACCATGACTGGGTTAGCAACCCAGGATGGGTATTTGACTTCCCTTACTATCCCCGCCCTAAGTAATTTGCGGGTCTCTTCACAAGCAGCCCTTCTTTTGTTTGGTCCCATGCTCCGCTTCTTTTGCTTCACTGGTTTCGCCCATGTGAAGGTGTTGAGCTGGTGCTCTGTCAGGCTTCTGGGAATTCCCGTCATGTCTCCGTGTTGGAATGCAAACACGTCTAGGTTATGGAGGAGCAACTCCTTTAGGGCACTTTTGCATTTGTCACTTAGGTAGCTTCCCACCTTGACTGTTTGCTCTAGGAATTTATCACAGAGGACCCATTCTTCCACCTTCTTCCCTTAGGTCTTCCCGGGCCCCTCCCCCTTGGATACTGAAGAGACACTTCGTAGGCTGACTTAACCCATGCAAGAACTTTTGGTGTTTGGAATACCAAAGCCCCGTGAGGAGTAGATGCTTGTGCTTGTAGATCTCCAATCCCAGGTCTTCCCAAAATCGCGTTGTACTTGGAGGGTGCCCTGACTACTGTTGGTGCACTTGTGTCTGTACTTTGTCTATATTCGGTCTATATGTAAACGATGTCCTAGTTAGTCTGTAAGTTGACCGAGTCAACCATCCTCCGGATTGACTTGGTCAAACAGTTAGTTATTGGTTGTCATTTGTCTGACTCGAGGATGCACATCGAAGGATAATACTGATCCTTCGATGAACTCAAAAGATGAACCTTCGAATGGATGATTGATAGATCATCCTTCGAGGTGAATACTGATTCTTCGAAAGCTTTGTAGTCGATAGATGATCCTTCGACCATCTATCGAATCCTTCGGACATGTCAACCTGGGCTGGGTATATATATACCCATGCAGTGTATGTGAGAAGATAGATGCACACAGACAGAAAGATAGAGTTCTTGAGAGCATTCTGTCCGAAAACACACACACACACTTGAGAGTTTGCAAGTTAGATTTGTAAACATTGTGCTTGTAACCGAAACCTTCATACGTATTAATACAGTGGTGTTAATCGGTGAACCTGTGTGTGTTTGTTTCTCTACTTGCTTTATCCCGGTTTGCTTACTAGCTTGGATTCCGCACTCGCTAGTAGGTTTGTATAACAAGGTTTAGGTTCGTCATCCTCCGTGAAGGGACCTACAAGTGGTATCAGAGCCGTGGCTCTTTACCTTGTTTAAAACCGGGTTTGTTCAAGTTCTTGGTGTGTTTGGACACTAGGTTTAGCACCCGTTTTGGTGGTTTTTCTTGTATCTTAAAACTGAAAAACGAGTTCTAAACCTTCGGGAGTGTTCTAGGTTGGGTTGGGTAACTTGAAAACTTGTTTTTAAGTGACTTTGAATTTTCCGGCCAAGATTCCGGTTATCTCCGGTGACTGGACTTGTTGGATAAGATTTGCCTTTTTGGGAAATCTTGTTTGAAAGTCAAAAAGTTGGTGAAAAATCGTGTGCAGAACATCCCTTCTGCCGAAAGTTGGTACACCAACCTGTCACCTTTTTCACCAACCTGTCACCTTTTCAGTTGTGTCAGAGCTCTTCGAAAGACATCCTTCGACATCGAAAGATAATCTTTCGATAAAGGAGGCTCGACAGATACCCATCCTTCGAATATCCTTCGAAGCCTGTGTTCTATCTTTCGAGCCAAGGAATCTTGTCGTAGGATACATCTTTCGAGCTACTATTACTCATCGAAAGATAAGGATCCTTCGTGTTGGTGAATCTTTCGAGATCTGTGTTCGAAATATAAGGAGAATCTTTTGAAATCATCTTTCGAAAGATAAGGATCCTTCGTGTGGTCAGTCTTTCGAAGTCAATCTTTCGAAGTTATTGTGCGAAACTCAACAGTGATCGTTCGAACACTGTTGATCATTCGAACAAGTATTGATCTTTCGAACCAGTATTGATCTTTCGAACCAGGTTGTATCTTTCATTTCGGGTCTGTTTGCATTTAACAGTTTGTGTTTGTGTAGGTTATCTATTAATATTTGATCAAAATGAGTTGTACAAGTCCTTGGGATTGGAGTTTGAACTCACAATCTAGTCAAGAACTAACTTCTGCTGATGCTTGGGCAAAAAGTATGTTTCCACCGCCATCAATCAGTCCAAGTCAATGGGCTTTGGTATCCAATCAAAGTCAAAGCATTCAAAACCTTTTGATTAGTGAAAGCGAAACGGGAAGCAACAATCGTCCACCGAAGTTGAACCATATGAACGATTTTCCATCATGGAAAAACCGTTTTCACACGTACGTTCAAGGGCAAAGCACCGATCTTTGGACGTGTTTCATCAATGCATTCAATACTAATCTTGAAACTGCTGCGTCCACTTCAGAAGGTTATGCCAACATGCTGGAAAATGACAAGAAGGCTTATGAATTGGAGAAAAAGGCCTTTGCTACACTTACACAAGCACTCAACAAAGATATCTATCATCAGTTCTCCTACTGCAAGACCACGAAAACGTTGTGGGATGCCTTAGTAGCTAGAGGAGAAGGCAATGCAGCTGCTCGAAAGTCTCGTCATGATTTGTTGAAGAAAGAGTTTGAATCGTTTCAGTTTTTGGAAAACGAAACTCTAAATGATATGACAACCCGTTTCTATCATCTGATCAGTGAAATGTGTGCTTATGGGTTGTTTCTACTCAACAAGACATGGTGAATAGGTTTGCTGACGCTTTGCCTCCAAAATGGAGTTCATTTATTGAGTTGTTGAAGCACACTGGAACTCTAGACACGGTTAACATCTACGAGTTCATTCAGAAGCTAGAACATAAAAATGATGAAGAAATCAGGAAAGCAAGGCGTGCTCCAGCTCCTCAGAATACAGAAATGTACCTTCCAGGCTTCGATGCTTTGGCAAGATCCGCTGCAGCTCAACAACAACAACCTAAACTGCAAACTGCATTTGTGTCCAACACAAGTTCCTTTCCGTTTCGTCAGTCAACAGCTGCTCCACCACAACCTCAATTCGATCCGAGGTCGTACATTCCTGTCCCAACACAGCCACAAGTCCAACCTCCACAACAACAACAGCAGGCTCATTATACAAACAATCCTCAACCTCAAAATCCTCACACAATCCGAGTCGATAATTCAAACCTTTCACACCTCAGCATTGAAGTTGCTAAAGAGCACATGGAAATTATTAATACAATGGTCAGTGCTTACTGTGGATTGGTAGCAGGTCAGCTTGGAAACATCAACATGACCAATGAAGATTATCAACAGATCGACAAGAAAGAAATGGAGTTGATGGATATTAAGTGGGCTTTTGCAAGTGCGGTTAGAAGGGCCAAAGACTTTATGGCTCGTACTGGTAGAACTTCGTTGGAAGGAAAGAAAGATACGAAGTATGGGTTTGATATCAACGCCGTGACATGCTTCAACTGTGGTAACAAAGGGCACTTCAAACGTGAGTGCACTCTACCAACAAAACATGGCAATCACAACCCTTTCAGAAACCAGACGAGTAATACAAATGTGAATGCCCAGCAAGAGAACCGTGAGAGGAGGATGGTGGCAGTTAATAACAATCAGGGCCAGCCTGGAACTTCAAATCCCAATCGGGCTCTGGCTGTTCAAGCAGATGAGGGATGTGACTGGTCAGTTCAGTTTGGTGATGATGATCAGAGAAGTGGAACAGCTCTTTATGCAAAGATCATCGAGCATGTTCATAAAGAAGAGTCTTCTGGAAGTGATGATAGTTCTGGTTATTCTGGAAGTTCGGATGAAGAAGGCTCTGTTTCTGGGGATAATCACTCAGAGCCTGATGTGAAGGAGGAAGGAGATGATGATATTCAGGATCTACTGAATGAAGCTGATGAGCTTAAATGTCAGAAATCAATTCTGATTAGAAAGGCGGCTACTGCATCAAAGGAAATGGAGAAGCTATTTTCTGAAGATGGAGCGTTTTCTTTTCAAACTGCCTTTATGGCAAACGGTTCAGCCTCTTCTAGTCAGGTAAATTCTGAACCTCCTGCTCCTAGTGTTTGTAAATCATGTGCTGATATGAAGCTTGAATCAGAAAAGCTTCATAGTCATAATCAAAATTTGGTTATTGAACTGTCGAAATGCAAAGAGGCGAACATGGCTTTAACTCGGAATGAAAAAGAATTTAAATCTGTAATAGAAACATTAAAGAAAAATGTGTCCGAGGTTAACAAAGTAGTTTACCACAAGCAAGTAAGTATAAATGAATATATTAACATTGTGGAAGAAACTAAGAAGCAATTAGCCATTGCCCAATGCGAGCATGATGCGATCAAACAAAAATTGGATAGTTATTCTAACTCCCAATTTGTGCTTGACCACATCATCGAGGTTCAACAACCGAAGGGAAATCAGAAAGGCATAGGGTATAAGAAATGTCCGCCCCCTTTGATGAACAATTATACCAAAATGCCTGATGAGGAGGAGATGCCTCGGTATGAACCCAGTGTGCCTCTTGATGTTGAGGAATTTGCTGCTGGACTAGGGTTCAAACCGGACAATTCTTCAAATACATCTTCTGAGCAACCGGAAACTTCATCATCCGTGAAGCAAAGTCCTCCAATTATCGAGGACTATGAGACATCGGATGATGAGTCAAAAGTGGATGTAGGTGAACGGGATAAATCACTTAACAAGATGAAAGGAGTAGTTATTCCACGAGAGAATCACATTCTTTGTGATCCTGATACTCCTGATGTTCCATCTGTTAAGAAGCAAGGGATTGATCCTGTCAAAGCTGATAAGACAGGTGTGACTACTGTTAAAAGCAGTAACGTGTTGTATACATTGGTTGGAGATAATAAAATCTACTCAGATCATGTTTTCCCAATTAAAAATGTAAATAAATCTTTGATTGACAAAGTCTTTGAAGACAACACAAACAAATTCTTGGGAAAAACACTTCCGGGAATTGTGGTAGCACAATGTGATCCAATTCCTAAGGCTGAGATTAGAAAACAGTTTGGTAAACAAAAATCTTCAACCAGTCAACAACCTACTGCTTCTAATGGTAAACAACCAGTCAAACGAGCTCAAAAGCATAAAGTCTCTCAGATGAAGTCTGAATCAAAAGGAGCTCGTTTTCAAAAGAAAGCAAAAGATGTCAAGTTCGTGTCATCCAAGGGTACTGATAAGATTGAAACTTTTGAAAACAAATCTAACACGGATTTTGTAAAACAAGTAACAATCTTAAAGCGTAACAGTGATAACAATTACACTCAACGCACAAATGGGTGTGATGAAAAGGCTAGTACCTCGGGTTCCACGAGTTCGACATCTTGTGGTCAATCAAGTTCTCCAAAATCTGTTGAAAGGAGAACATGTTTTAAATGTGGAGAAATTGGGCACATCATCAGAAACTGCCCAAATGCTGCAAAGAGTAAATTTGTTGAGAAAGCTCCACCTGAAACAGTTCACCCTCAACGTCGGTCAGTTTCACCTAAACATGATAAACGAACTGTAAAAGAACAAGAAACTAAACAACGACGTAAGAACATGAAAACTGTTGAAAAAGCTTTAAAATCTGAAGTTAAAACAGTTCAAAAGGAACCAAGTGTGTCACAACCTGTAAAACCAGAATCTTCAAAAACTGGTAAGCAAAAACGAACTTGGTTACCTAAGGCGGGTGACTATTCAGGGGGAGCAATTGTTCTTGAAAACCATCAAGAGATTGATATCACGTTTCGTGATGCTCAGGGACGACCCAAGACCACTAAGGCTTGGGTCCCCATTCTCAACTGATGTTTTAAATGACATGTGCAGGATGTTCTAGGAGGAACTATTAATAGTCATTGGATTGTTGATAGTGGGGCATCCAGGCACATGACTGGCGACTTACGGCTCCTATACGACGTGAGAAATATTAGAGGAGGGTATGTTGCTTTTGCGGGTGACAAAGGCGGTTTTATCACTGGAGAGGGAAGTATCTCAAATGGCATCGTGTGCTTTGATAAGATCAATTATGTGAAGCAAATTGATCACAATCTTCTCAGTGTGTCGCAAATCTGCGATAAGAAATTCACCGTGCATTTTGATGATGCCGGCTGCTATGTGCTGAAACCTGGATTCAAAATTCCACAAGAATGGATTCTCTTATCGGCCCCGAGAGTTAATGATCTTTATATTCTCGACATGAGCCAGGTGATTACAACATCTGCACAAGTCACTTGCTTTGTCTCAAAAGCCACGGAAAAGGAGTCTATATCTTGGCACAGAAGAATGGGACACATTCACTTGAGAAAGATGAACCATTTGGTGAAAAATAATCTTGTGAATGGTGTGCCTGTGAGAAGTTTTCATTTGCAAGATATCTGTGTCTCGTGCCAAAAAGGGAAGCAAACTAAGAAGTCTCACCCTTTGAAGAAAATCAACACTGTCAGCATGCCTCTCGAACGTCTTCATATGGACCTGTTTGGACCTATGAAGCACAAGACAACGTTCGGTGATGCTTATTGTCTAGTTGTTACTGATGATTGTTCTAGATTTTCTTGGGTATCCTTCATGGCACACAAGAATGCAACTCCTGGCATCCTCAAGGATCTTCTTACAATGTTGGAGAATCTCTATTCGTTAAAAGTAAAGAGGATCCGAAGCGACAATGGTACCGAATTCAAGAATCAAGTTATGGATGAGTTTTGTACTTCTAAAGGCATTCTTCATGAGTACAGTTCTCGTTATACTCCACAACAAAATGGTGTCGCGGAGAGGAAGAATCGGACGATTATAGAAACTGCAAGAACAATGTTAGTAGAGTCGGAACTCCCTATTCAATTCTGGGGGGAGGCTGTATCGGCTGCATGCTACACGTTAAACAGAGTTCTTACAGTAAAGAGACATGGCAAGACTTGCTTCGAACTCCTTCAGAAAAGGAAACCGGATCTTTCTTACCTTGAACCGTTTGGTGCTCCATGTACTATGATTGAGCCGGATGGAAAGTTTGGTGCAAGAGCTATCGAGGGTTTTTTCCTTGGATATGCTACTCCGAATTTTCGTGTTTGGAATCTAGCTACCAAAAAGATTGAGCTTTGGAGTGAAGTTAGGGTTCAAAGGTACACGAGTCCTGTTAGGGCTCCGGGTGATCCGTGGATGTTCGACTATGATGGACTATTTGACTCCTTCAATCTGCCAACCTTTGACGAAGAATCAGCAGTGGCTAGGATGTTATTGGAAAGTGACAACGCTGCTGTCTCGCCTTTGGTTAGACCTATTGTTGTTGGCCCTCAAGCTTCTTCGTCAGTCAACAATATGGTTCAAAATGAGGTTTATGAAGATGCTGCTGATTATCATGATTCTTCTAAAGATGATGAATATCATGATGCAGCTGAAGGATCTTCGGCTCCAGCTGCTCCTGTTCAAGGTGCCTCTGGTGATACACCTCATATGCAGAATGTAGACACTGCTGAAGGGAATGCATCCACCTCTACCCACATTCCTGGTGTGGAGCTGGTTGTTGATCTTAATCTGAATAATTTGGGTATCAATGCTCGTGTGCCAGATAATCCTGAAATGAGGATTCACGATACCCATCCCCAGCAGAACATAATAGGAGATGTCCATCGTGGTGTGCAGACGCGTAACCAGCTGAGAAACAACCGGAATGCTGGTTTGTATTCAGCTATAAGAGAATCTGGTCAACAAAATGACTGGTCCTTCGCGTGTTACGTGTCACAAGAAGAACCAAAATCGTGGAAAGAAGCATTGAAAGATAGTGCTTGGGTAGAAGCCATGCAAGAAGAATTGCAGCAATTTCACAAGCTTGGTGTTTGGAAGCTTGTTGAAAAACCTGAGAATTACAAGAAGATTGGCACTCGATGGGTCTTCAAATGCAAGAAAGACGACCGTGGAGTGGTTATTCGGAACAAAGCTCGTTTAGTCGTTCAAGGTTTTCGTCAGATTGAAGGGATCGACTACAACGAAGTGTATGCACCTGTTGCACGTCTGGAAGCTATTCGGATCTTTCTGGCTTATGCCTCATTCAAAGGATTCAAGGTTTACCAGATGGACGTCAAAAGTGCATTTCTACATGGTGTGGTTGAAGAAGAGGTATATGTCGAACAGCCTCCAGGTTTTGAAGATCCTGTCCATCCCGATCGGGCTTGGTTGCTCAACAAAGCTCTCTATGGTCTTCATCAAGCGCCACGAGCTTGGTATGCAACCTTATCTACCTATCTGCTGGAGAATGGTTTTCGAAGAGGTCTTATCGATTGTACTCTCTTCATCAAAGAACAAGATGGAGATCTTCTTCTGGTTCAGGTATATGTTGATGATATTATTTTTGGTTCTACTAATGATGCTTTGTGTAGGAATTTCGAGCGCATTATGCAGGATAAGTTCGAGATGAGTGCTATGGGGGAAATGAATTTCTTCTTGGGCCTACAAGTGCAACAAACGGAGTCTGGGATATTCATCCATCAGACTAAATATGTTGGTGACATCTTGAGCCGGTTCCAGATGTCCGATGCAACGCCCATTGGTACCCCATTGCCAACTAATCACGAAATTACTCCTGACTTGAAGGGTGAAGCTGTTAGTCCTTCATACTACCGCGTAATGATCGGATCCCTTATGTACCTCACAGCATCAAGGCCAGATATAATGTACCCAACGTGCCTGCTTGCCAGATATCAAGTTAACCCGAAGGCCTCACATCTTGCAGCTGTCTAAAGGATTTTTCGTTATTTGAAGGCGTACCCTGACACCGGTCTGTGGTACCCTAGGGATAATAACTTTGAATTGGTAGCTTTCAGTGATTCTGATTTTGGCGGATGCAAAATCGACGGTAAATCCACAACGGCTGGATGTCAGTTTTTAGGAAATCGCCTAGTCACATGGCAGTGCAAGAAGCAGACATGCGTCGCTACATCAACATGCGAAGCTGAATACATTGCTGCCTCAAGTTGTTGCTCCCAAGTTCTTTGGATCCAACAACAATTGCGGGACTACGGTTTTGAATTCCTAACTACTCCTATTTACGTTGATAATTCTGCTGCTTTAGATATCACTAAAAATCCTGTGCAGCACTCAAAGACCAAACACATCGAAATCAAATATCACTTCATACGTGATTGCTTTGAGAAAAGGCTAATCGATGTTGTTAAGGTCCACACCGATGACCAACGTGCCGACTTATTTACCAAAGCATTTGACAAATCAAGATTTGACTTTTTATTATTGGTAAACGGCATTAAGGTCAAGCAAGAGTAAAACCAACATCGGAAAATCATTTTTGTAAAATACCTTTGTGTTTTTAAATTTGCCTTAGTTTATTGATTTTAGGGGGAGTAAATCCAAAAATCTAAAAATCCAAAAACATCGAAAAATTTCAAAAACACAAAAACATGGAAAAACAAAAATGAGTTTCCTGGCGAGCAAAAGAGAAAATGATAGTACATCAGTGGTCTATCCAAACCTCTTTAAACCTTAAATGAAAAACGATAAGCAGCTCTATATAAGATGTATTGGTAGGCTCACAATCATTTTAAAGTGTGCAGGGTGATATAAATCTTAATCGACTGAAGATCAGGTGGGAACCATTCATTGGCATATGGTCTTAGTACCGAAATTTCGTTTGATAGATTGCCGAGTTTCTGAGATATTCGGTCTTTATGCTGCCTATCATCTGGGTATCATGGTTGTATCTTTTACCGAAAAATAATGGGGACGCAAGTCTAGATCTTCCATGATACTATACATACGTGTACATATTACATACTGCATTCGACCTCAATAAGTGATAAACAATCACATGTCCACATCAAATAAGTGATAAAATATCACATTTATCCGGGTGTCAAGTTCGTCTCTCTGCTGTACGGAAGTACTGACCTGTTCACGGACTTGCACCTGTGCCCTCATGCATATGAAAATCAAGTTCCTCATCAATAAGTGATTATATCACATAGGGCTTGTTTTCAAATCAAAATAAGTGAGTATCTCACAGCTTATACGGTCAAACAGATGATAATCGGTATACTCACCGGTAAGATGAACTCTCGTGCATACCTTGATACGGGAATGTGTCATGATGTGGATGAACACCGGTCGGTAAGTATAAATCATACCTTAACGTATCCCCTCGCCATAATTACATCTGATAAGTTGAGCTTAAGTGGACAACAATACCGATAATTGTTATAGGATGCTTATCTTAATGTTAACTAACTGAACAACAAGAGTGTTTTGGCATGACCGTACACTGATATGATTCTCTTACCCTCGAAACTCGCAAAAAGAATATATGTTTTTATTTACTGCTTAACTTTTATTGCCTTATTTTAAACAGTTTCGTCGTTTGGTGCATATCAGCACGACATTAGCGGTGATGTCGTTTGATAACACTCAAAGGATATTAAAATTGTTGTCTTTTAATTTCAAAAGTACCAAAAAGATTTTAGGCGTGTTTTAATATAAACTTTGTAAAAGCCAAAAAGATTTTATTTCTACTTTATTTTCGATCGTACGATGTTGGAGCTCAAGTCTTCGTTACCTGAAATCTGAACAAAAACCGAATTGACTAAATCTTCATAAACGGTCGAAATTTGCAAGTTTTGAAAGTTAGATCTAAAATCGAGAAATTTATTAAACTTTCAAACTGTCGGACGGTGTTTGATTGTGACATTGTCATACGTGTGTCATTTGTTTATGTTTACTATATTCCAAGCAGTTGTTCTCATTACGCGTTTAGATTTCTTGCATGTGCAGATTCTAAAGGCTAGGAGAACATGGTCGATGACAAAGCTTTGGAATGAAGACACGACGAGAAGGCGCTCAAAAGATGAAGATGATCGAGTTGCCGCTGGCCATCATCAACACCACAAGGATCTCACTTCATAAAGATCAAGTCATTCACGAGCATAACTCAACGGGGAGCTTATGTTAAGGGGGAGTTTGTCAACACACTTCCTACATGATACGGGTAGTTTGTTGATACACTCTCTGCTTTCAAGACGTGAAGACTTTAAAGATCCTCCGACATTGAAGACTTGAAAGGACATCAGAGTTTTGAGAACTCGAAGACCAAAGACCATCGAAGTTCAAGACAAAGCTACAGCCAAGGGGGAGTTTGTTGGTGCACTTGTGTCTGTACTTTGTCTGTATTCGGTCTATATGTAAACGATGTCCTAGTTAGTCTGTAAGTTGACCGAGTCAACCATCCTCCGGATTGACTTGGTCAAATAGTTAGTTATTGGTTGTCATTTGTCTGACTCGAAGGATGCACATCGAAGGATAATACTGATCCTTCGATGAACTCGAAAGATGAACCTTCGAATGGATGATCGATAGATCATCCTTCGAGGTGAATACTGATCCTTCGAAAGCTTTGTAGTCGATAGATGATCCTTCGACCATCTATCGAATCCTTCGGACATGTCAACCTGGGCTGGGTATATATATACCCATGCAGTGTATGTGAGAAGATAGATGCACACAGACAGAAAGATAGAGTTCTTGAGAGCATTCTGTCCGAAAACACACACACACACTTGAGAGTTTGCAAGTTAGATTTGTAAACATTGTGCTTGTAACCGAAACCTTCATACGTATTAATACAGTGGTGTTAATCGGTGAACCTGTGTGTGTTTGTTTCTCTACTTGCTTCATCCCGGTTTGCTTACTAGCTTGGATTCCGCACTCGCTAGTAGGTTTGTATAACAAGGTTTAGGTTCGTCATCCTCCGTGAAGGGACCTACAACTACAGTGAAGGTTAAATTGATCGTCCGGATCCTGTCCCCTACACCAACTGTAAATGGGAGCCTGATCTTTCCCAGAGGGTGTGATACGCTGTTGTTGAATCCCACCAATGGGATAGAGTCTTCCTCCAGTCTATCTCTTATATCTCTGTCGAATCTGAGGAAGCAATGTTCATATATTACCTCGACGCCTGACCCTCCGTCCACATGTATTCTAGACACTTTGTGTCCAGCTATCACAGCTGAGATATTCAGCGGAAGTCGTTGCACTTCGCTTTCTTCTAAGTACGGCATAAGGATGGGAGTTTTCATGCAGTTCGGAGAGCCTAGGATCCTGGCCTTAACACTTCGGGTAACATCAAATTCATTTCTCCTCCTTATCATATCAACATCTGCCCTCCCAGGCTCTCTTGCGTCTCTTCCCTTACGATCCCATCCCCCTTCTTTGATTTCCTTGACCAGGTGGGCCAGTCTTCCCGTTTTCACTGCAGCCTCTATTTCCCTCTTGAGGTACATGCAGTCATCGGTTTTGTGCCCGAAGCCCTTATGAAACTCACAGTATTCGTTCGGCTGTGCTTTGGGTCCTGGCTTTATGGGGGGTGGTCTTGGGAAAGAATTCTTCACTCTTTCCGTGGCCAGTATCTCACTTGGAGTCTTAACGAGTGGGGTGAAGCTGTCGGAGTAAGGGGGAGGGCCTCTCCCTCGGGGTCGGTAGGGGGAGTATGAGGGCCTTGCCCTGTCAAGCAACATTCTATCAAAGGGAGGCTTTCGGGAATAGGGAGTACCTTTCTCAGGGGGTCTTGCTGTTGGGGCGGCCCTTCGGGGTGTGGTGTCTGTCTCCTTAGCTTTGCTGACCGTATCCTTTCCCCGGACGAAAGCCCTGACCCTGTCCATGAGATTGTCGAAGGAAGGTGGGAACTCCTCTCCCAGCTTTTCGCACAGCTGTGCATGCTTCAGCCTATTTATGAAACTACTGATTTTCATGACCTCCGGGACATCCTTGATGTTCATGCTTTCTTTGACAAACCTTTCCTTGTACTGGTCTATTCGCTCGTTGTCCCTTTGCCTGATGTGGAGGATTTCGTTGGGATTCTTGACCACCTTCCTTTGTTGGCCAAAATTCCTGAGGAATTTTTCGCTTAACTCTTCGTAGCTGTCTATGCTCCCCGGAGGGAGGCTATCAAACCACAGCCGGGCTCCTTCTGTTAAGGTTTGCACAAACATGTGGCACCATACTGGCATGGACCACCTTCCCAGCTGCCCCGCTCCTCGGAAGGCATGCAGATGATCTTCTGGATCTCTCGTTCCGTCATAGCGATCAAAGCCTGGGGGCAGCTTTGTCTTGGGAGGCATGGGTGCCTCTGATATTCTCCTTGTGAACTTTGAGACCTAGGCCAAGTCTCGTGGTAGGTATGGTTGGTCCAAACCAACGTTACCCGAGTCGTCTTTCTCCTTTTCCTTGTGTTTCTGACCGGTGATCAAGTCCTCTCTTTCTTCGGAAGACATCTGCCTCAGGGCTGTCATGAATGTTTCCAGATGGTCCCCATTGTAGCTCTTATTTTGGGGGTTCGTTCCTTCTTGATTAGAGGGTGTGTCAAAATAGAGTCTGGCCCTGAGGCTCTCCAACTTTTCTTGTCTTTTCAAATCGTCAAGATACTTGGTTATCTTCTCCCTGTGCATGGCCACAAAGCCGGGAGTGACATGCTCCATTTCTTCCAGGTTTTCTACCAGGTTTTCGTTACCCTCTTCATGAGTAATGTCCTCCACAATGACCTTATCCAAATCATTTTGAGTCGTCTGGGTGACACGTGAACTATGTGGGGTTGCCATGTTGTTTTTGGAAGGGTGAGTTGCTCTCTGAACGTCGAATGTTAATGTGGGAACACCGGTCCGGCCTGTGTCCCACGGATGGCGCCAATGTCGAATACCCAACCACCGGATGACGTTAGCTGGATCTTCGGTGACGTTGAAAGCTCCTGTCCTTGCTTGCTACAAAAGAATAAACCGTTAGCCTCGCCACGGGGGACCCCGGGAGGGGGATCCGTGACCAAGCTCCGGCGTGAGGATAAGTAAACTTGCCGGATGAGGTAAGGAGTGTTTTCCGGTGAAGATATTCACCGGAAAGTTCCTATCTTGGTGTGAATCTAATTAATGTGCTATGTGTGTAGTAAATGCGAGGAATGTTGGTCGGACTTTAATGAGAGGAAAATAAATGAGAGTAGTGAATGAGAGATTGGCCGGAGATCATACCTGCCTTTGCCTTATCCTTTCTCTCCCTTATATAATGGCATGCCCCTATCTCAAAGAGAAATGTCCCTCATGTTATCTAACGGTGACTGTGATACCTTGGGAAGGTCAGACACGTGTCTGACCCCCAACGGTGCGATGCCTTTCTTCATTAATGCATTGTCGGATAAGTACGATGATGGTGACCGGATGCTTCTCTTATCAGGCATTTAATGAGCCTGTTATCTCTTAGCTGTTTTCCCGCTCACATGAAGAAGGAACCTTGGTAAGCAAGGGTAATTTACTTAGTGGGTATTTGAATGGTTGGGCTTCCTAAAGAGAAAGGCCCAAAGCGGGTAAAGTGGGCTTCCCCACTGACCCGTCATCACTATTATTAGAGGAAAGTGAATATGGGGTTGTTATGCAACCTTAATTGTATGAAACCACACAAAACTTTGTCGTTTTGATAAACAAAATAATCCTTACAAATTGATTTTTCTTTATTTAATTCCTCTATAAGGAAATGATTTAATTCTATCCCATATTTTCTATGTAACGAAATGATTTTATCATGTTTAATCAAAATGAAACACCTATATCTTATTCGTCTCCAGATTCAAAACATAATAAATGAAAAGCAAATCACTTCAATGGTGTCTAAAGATTATATGTAAGAGCTCTATGCGTGGAAGGATACAATGTATGTTCTTCAATTTGAACATAAAATAGCAACATCACTCATATGAAACATGTTTTAATCGTTGGCAAAATGGATTAAAAGATAGAAAATTAAAATAGTTGTAAATGACTGCATTAAAATTGTGAATTAGAGCGTAGTTTTAATTGAATTAGATCAATTTTTAACAGAGAAGAATTTGGAATTTATTAGAGATGATCTCTGTTTAGAAATAAGAACTTGATTTTTTTAGAACCAAGATGTTTAAACAATTACATGGGTGGGATCAAGTAAACCAAGATATTTAGAAACACCTCAAGAATATATTTGTTATGCCTTATACAACAGAAGGCAAAGTGAAGGAAAAACCATCAACTAGTACATTTGTCCCTAATGTCTCATCACACATGCGCGTTTTTTGGTTAGAGTGACCAATTCTAGATGTCATCTTTGCACACCATGGAAACCCACAACAGTGTTTCAGCAATACCTTAATGTAGGTACAAGTCGTTTAAGTGATTTGTATTGGGTCTACATATTAACACACCCAACTCCCTATTTCCACACCCTTCAAGACGCCTCGTATAGACCTATACGAGGCGTATTACCTTTTTTCAATTTCCAAGAGAATCTCTAATTATGTCATATTTTGTCTTATTTGCCTCGTATATGCCTCGTATAGATACTGGGCGTCTAGGCGAAAAAAGACCATTTAACCCCTGATTTAGGCCTATACTGGGGGTAAATTGGTCTTTTTTGCCTCTCTTATATGCCTAGTATATGGCTATATGAGGTGTATGTATATAATTCAAATTATCATTTTACCCCTGAGTTAGGCCTATACTGGGGGCAAAACAGGGCTATAATGGTCTTTCGGACACCAGTATACGCCCAGTATAGCCCTATACTGGGCGTCTATTTTTTTTTTCTCTTTTTAAATATCAATAACACTAATGTTGACTATAAAAAACTCATATTAATATCAATAACACTAATATTAATTATAAAAAACTCATATTAATTATAATAACACTAATATTAATTATACGATGCCTATACGAGACCTATACGAGACTTATACTATACTATACGATACGATACAACACGATAGGCTTATACAAGACCTATACGAGACTTATACTACACTATACTATACGATATGGTGCGGTACAACACGATACTATAGGATACGATACTACACTATATGTTAAAAACAATGTAATATTTCTACGATCGAATATTTTTAAAGGCCGATCTTGAAAACGGTAAAATATTTTTATAAAAAATAAAACTTTTCTTAAAAAACAACTCAAATTACCCCACCAAAACACCCAGTTTTTTACTCAAAAAAACATCACCCTCTGTTGATACACTTTGTGTGGACGCGACTCGGCTCGGTTCGACTTGGTTTCGACACGGTTAAGTCCGGCTCAAGCCCGACGTCACGACATTCCTCCATCGTGCACCCCAGAGTTCGACACGCGAAGCACGGAGAGCCGCGGACAAATCCTAGGTGACACATCACCATGACATCATCACTGTGATGTCATGATGATGTCATTATGTAGAATATGTGAACTTTGAAACCATATGACGAAACATATTGTGTTTCGTCAACCTTTGTCATGGTTCAGCCTGTTTCGTCGCCTGTTGGGCTTCTTCAGGCCCAATGTTTGGCCAAAAGGTGTTTCGCCGAGTCCTTTTCTATTTCGTTAAGGTCTGTGTCTGTTTTGTATAAATACCCCTCATTTGTTTCTGTGTGAGATCAGATGAGAGCATACTCACCGTGAGAGGCTTACTTCAAACATTGTTTGTATATGTTTGTATGGGTTCTCATCCCGTTTAATCAATAGATTGTGTTTCTTTGGTTAAACCGTGTTGTTTATTTTATACTTTGTTTGGTTTGCACCGTCACGGGGATTCCGCACCCGTTACCGTGTTTGTGAAAAACAAGGATAAGGTTTTCGTTATCGATCCACCGGAAAAACGGGACCTACAATTGGTATCAGAGCTTTGGCTCTAATCCTTGTTTAAAACCAAACAAGTTTCAATTTTTATCGAGTTGTTCTTGAAAAATTCATATATTTTCTGAAAAAGTGGCTAAAATCAGTGAAAACCTTGTTATTTTGCCAAAAGTTTTATTAAAAACCTTGTTAAATTGATTGTTCTTGTGATACACCGGGTTTTTAGTAAAAGTTTTGTGCATTTTCGGGTTTCGGAAAATTATTCGGTGACCGGAATCTTCAAACCTTCATCGTTTGTTCATCAGAAATTCAAAGTGTTCTTCATATTCTTCACTTTTTGATCTTACGTAAAGTACTGTATTAGTTGAAGGTGATTTTGTATTTTAAAAGATAAAGGGAAAGTTATTAAAGTATTGTTGAAGACATGAAGACATGCTGTTTGGTAAGAAAAGTGTGGTCAAGTTTGAAAAGTGTGGAGTGTGTCAGTAAGAGATAAGGCTTGTTGAAATATCTAACCAAATTCACCTAACCTTATCCATTCTATTTTCGTCATTCATAAACTCAAACTCATCAAGTGAGTTTCGTCAGAAAAAGCCAAAACACATTGTGAGTTTCGTCACCCACAACAAATCAACATCAGACTGTTTCGTCGTAATTAAGAGCAACTTTCACATTCAGTTCGTCAAGATTCACAATCAGTTTCGTCGATATAAAGATTCAATCCACTTTCGTCGCAGGTCAAAAGGTTCATCGGTTTCGTCGCTAAGTTCAATTCTGTTTCGTCATAATAATCAAATATCAGAATTCAGAACTAAAATAATTCAGCTGGGCCGACCTTTTTAAATGCATTCTGATTGGACCAGATTATAAAAGACCTTTTTAAATGCATTCTAATTGGACCAGATTATAAAAAAAAAAGAAAAAAAAGAAAAAAACCTTTTAAATGCATTCTGATTTGACCAGATTATAAGAGTGAAAGAAAATGATAAGATATGTCCAAAGAATTGTCAAGATGGCAGCTAGTATTTATTGTTGGTGATTGTGTGTTGCAGACACATGTCTCAAATGTTGAAAAATGGCAGCTATCTTTGACTTTTGGATCTGCCTTTTTAATGGGGCCATGTGATTTTCTTTTCATACATATAAGTCACTAAAAGATGGTATCTTCTTTGGTTTATATTATATTTGAGCCAAGAATTATAAGTGATTTGCAAAATTGAGGGTCGGGTGTTCGTGAAGTTTATTTGAATCGCGCTTCTAAATATCACGGTTTCATCAAAAAGAGTGTCGTCGAGAAACTTGTGTTTTTTTTTTTTCACAAAAGCTTTGCAAAACTAAGTTAACAGTTTGTTTTCAAGTATGTAACCAGATTTTTCACTTCCATACATCAATCATGAGTTGTACAAGTCCATGGGATTGGAGTATGGACTCACAACCAGTTCAAAAACTTTATCAATACCTTTGGAGGCCAAGCTTGTAGGACGGTTGACACATACATTCGGAAAGCTTTGTACAAGTCCACAAGAAGTCAATTAATTAAGATAGCAGATTCATGTTTGAGAACAAGCTTGTAGGACGGTTGACACATACATTTGGAACGCTTTGTAACCGGTTTGAGTATTTGCAAACAAATAGAGACACAGTGAAAGCTTGAGAGAATTTGGGTGAAAAGCTAGGATTTGTAAAGTGGGTGGGGTATTCGAAAAATTGATTTGAATCGCGCCTCTAAGTATCACTGTTTCGTGGGTGGCAAGATATTAGTGAGCTTAATTTTTCGTTGCTTGTGCTCAATCCAATGTCGAATTCAAGCTTCTTTCCGTTTCTACATTCAGCCCCTCCTCCGGTTTTCGATCCGAGTGCCTATTATCCGCCAGCGCATATGAGTGCTCAAGCTCAGGCTTATTCTGCACCTCATTTGAGTAGTCCTTATATTCCTGTTCCATCACAACCACAAGTCCAACCACAAGTCCAACCACAAACATTTGAAAGACCTTTTGATCCAAATGCCTATATTCCAAAACCATCTCAAGCTCAACCTCAACAAGGCAACCAAAATCCTTTCATATATCAAACAAGTACATCCACGTCCAACTCAAATAAAGCCGATGACTCCTGGTCTGTACAATTTGGAAGTGGAGATCAAGGAGGAACTGCGTTTCATGCTGAAATTGTCAAGAATGTCAATAATGGTGAATCTTCGGGAAATGATGACAGTTCAGGATATAGTGGCAGTACTGATGAAGATGGCTCAGGTGTGAGTGATTGCAGTTCAGAATCGGACGTCAAGGAGGGAATGGATTCAGAAGCTGATAGTTTGTCGAATGATGTCAAGGAGATGAAATGTCAAAACTCTGACTTGATCAAGAAAGCTGATGCTACATCAGAAGAAATGGAGAAGATTCTCACTGAAAATGGATCTTTCTCTTCTCAGACTGCCTTTATGGCTAATGTCTCAGCTTCTACAAGTCAGGTAAAATATACAAGTCCTAGCATATGTAGTGATTGTGCTGATATGAAACTTAAATGTGCTGATTTGAAACGTGAATCTGAAACGGTTCATAGTCACAATCAGAGTTTGGTTATTGAACTGTCTAAGTGCAAAGAGGCAAACATGGCTTTAGTTCGAAACGAAAAGGAATTTAAATCTGTAATTGAAACCTTAAAGAAAAGCGTTTCCGAAGTAAACAAAGTTGTTTATCATAAACAAATTAGTATTAACGAATACATTAACATTGTTGAGGAAACCAAAAGGGAACTAGCCATTGCCAGATGCGAGCATGATGCTATCAAGCAAAAATTGGAGAGTTATTCTAACTCCCGATTTGTGCTCGATCACAAAATTGACGTTCAACAACTGAAAGGGAACGTGAAAGGCGTTGGGTATAAGGCATGTCCACCCCCTTTGAGACACAACTATACCAAAATGCCCGATGAAGAGGATATGCCTCGGTATGAACCCAGTGTGCCTCTTGATTATGAGGAAGTTACTACTGGCCTAGGGTTCAAACCGGACCATTCATTAGAGGGCTCATCTGATAACAAAGAAAAGTCATCATGTGCTTCAAATCAAAGTCCTCCAACCAGTGAGGACTATGATTCTTCAGATGATGAATCAGATGTAAGTGACCAGGATGAATCACTTGATGAGACGAAAGGAGTAGAAATTCCAATTGAGAATCATATTCTTTGTGATCCTCCTACTCCTGTCGTGCCACATGTTGCCAAGCAAGTGATAGATCCTGTCAAGGATGTCAAAGATTACAAGGAATGTGTGTCTGCTGTTAAGAGCAATAACTTGTTGTATACTTTAGTCGGTGATAGTAAAATTTATTCAGACAAAGATTTTCCAATCAAAAACGTCAATCAATCTTTGATTGACAAAGTGTTTGAAGATACTACAAACCAGTTTTTGGGAAAGACAATTCCTGGAGTCATTGTAACTCAATGTGACCCAATTCCAAAAGTTGAAATTAGAAAACAATTTGGAAAACAGAAATCACCGACAAAGCAACAACCAATTGCTTTTAAGGGTAAACAACAACAACGAGCTCCAAAGCCAAAGGCTAAGGTTGATTCTAAAGGAGCTCGTTACAAGAAGAAAGCAAAAGATGTTAAATTTGTAGCATCAAAGGGTACAGATAAAATTGAGACTTTTGAAAACAAATCAAACACCGATTTTGTACGACAAGTCAAGATTTTAAAACGTAACAGTCAAAACAATTACACTCAACATACAAATGGGTGTGATGACAGAGCAAGTACCTCAGGTTCTACAGGTTCGACATCTGCCAGTCGATCAAATTCTCCTAAGTTTGTTGAAATGAGAACGTGTTTCAAATGTGGGAAGTTTGGGCACATCATTAAAGACTGCACAAACTCGCCCAAACCAAATTTTGTTGAAAGAACCCCTTCTGAACAAGGTCACTCACAACGTCGTCCTGTTTCTCCAAAACATGATAAAAGAACAGTTAAGGAACAAGAAACGAAACAACGACGTCATAACATCAAAGCTGTTGAAAAGGCTTTAAAATCTGAAGTCAAAACGGTTAAAAGGAAACCTAGTTTATCACAACCATTAAAACCAGAAACTGTACATAATACACAATCTGGTAAACAAAAACAAACTTGGAAACCTAAATCGGGTGAAAGTTCAGGGGGAGGTGCTGTGTTTGAAAACCTTCAAGAAATTGAAATTACATTTCTTGATTCTCAGAGGCAACCCAAGTCTATGAAGGCTTGGGTCCCCCTCTCCAACTAATCGCTGAGTGAGTGTGTAGGATGTTCCAGGAGGAACTTTCGATAGCCGTAAGATTGTTGATAGTGGAGCGTCCTTGCACAAGATTGGCGACAGAAGAAATTGTTGCCTTTGATGGAGAGAAAAAGAAAGGGGAAACAGAGTTGTCTGTTGAAAGAAATTGATAACTTCGACAAAATGAAAAATCATTCCAAAAGTTTGATTGTTAAAGGCTTTGATCGGGTTCCCAGGATAGATCCAATCAAAATGTACGCACCTGCAGCACGTCCGAAGTTCAAAATGCACAAGATGAACGTGCAGTGTACATTTCTTCGCGGTGTGATTGAAGAAAATGTGTTTGTTGAACAAACCAACCGGGTGTGCGGATGCCTTGGCGTGGATTGAACAACCGCACACTACTTCTAAAAGAGAAAGTCAAAGACCTTCGCTGGTGCAATATGGAAAACCAGCCTGACCCGGAGGTTTATGATCTTGCTGCTATCAAGAGATTTCTCAGTAGCTACAAAACAAAAGTCGACCTTGAAATCCACACCGGGTGGATATCCAGTTTGCGAGAGCACTCAGATTCATTGCAATGCACGAAGTAGTTGCAGGATACAGTTTTAAATTTCTAATCTCTCCTATACTTGTCGATGTTTAAGCTGCTTTATGAATTATCATCTCGTACAGCACTCTTTGGCCTGACACATTGAACTCTAATATCACCTCACACGTGATTGTTTCACTATGAAACTCGTCAATGTTGTCATGGTCCGCACCGCTTACCGACGTGCGAACTCATTTTTCCAAAATTCGATAAATCATTTCTGATTAAAATTTAATTTTGGTAAACGGCATTGAGGTAAAACATGAGTTAAACCGACATCGGGAAATCGTTTTTGTAAATATCCTTGTGTCTTTTAAATTTTATCTTAGTTTGTTGATTTTAGGGGGAGTAAATCCAAATTTAAAATCCAAAAACATCGAAAAAATTTCAAAAACACAAAAACAATAGAAAATAAAAAATGAGTTTCCTGGCGAGAAAAAGAGAATATGATAGTACATCAGTGGTCTGTCTAAACCTCTTTAAACCTTAAATGAAATACGATAAGCAGCTCTATATAAGATGTATCGGTAGGCTCACAATCATTTTAAAGTGTGCAGGCACTACTAGAAAAAACACCTTTCTTGACATGCATTGCGTGTCATAAAAGTGTCTTTATGACACGCAAATGCGAGTCGTTGATTGAGGAGTCATAAAATTAAGATGACATGCATTTATGTGTCATGTTTTTATGACACACATTTAATGACACGCATTAATGACACACATTTAATGACACGCATTCATGACAGTCATTTTATAACACCTTTTAATGACACACATTAATGACACTTTTTAATGACACACATTCATGACAACCATTTATGACACATACCATGACATTTATTTACGCGTGTCATACTTTTAATTGTTTTTTATAGAATTATTAATTTGCACTAGATACATGTATAATATCAAAAACAATAAATCTTTTTCATAAAACAAATACATACATATATATATATCAAAACAATCCATTACATAATCATTTGTCAAGTATACTTACAATAAATTAACGCTAACAAAAAAAATTGTTTGTCAATACATTGTCAACACCTAAAATACGATTTGTCACTTAAAAATAGATGTAACCGCATAAGTCGACCAATCTTCGTGGATGTCATCCATATCCGCAATCGAGTATTCCTTTACTCCCTTCCCAACCTGAGAAAAAATTAAATAAAATAAATCTTAAAAATCAGAATTTGATTCTAGTATATGAATTTAAGCATTTGTTTGGATATATAATACATATTTCTCTAATATACAAACTAAAATATACCTAAACTTAAATTATCATTGTCAAGTATTTCAACTCCTTTGTAAGCTATCTTCTTCATGAACTCCATCGCATAGTAGCCGCATTCAGTACCTCCTAGCTGACGTGGACACTACACAATTAAAGATATCAAAAAATGTGAAACCATTACGATTTAAGTTTATACTAAAGGGTTTCAATATTTACAGTATCATTCCAACCACAATTTAAATAAGGGATTAAGTGCTCACCCTGGCGTTGATACAGATGAGTTTAACTTTTTGCATGTCATAAGCACCCTTTAATCATCTTTACCTCCACAAACCTGAGAAAAAAATTTAAAACAACATTTAAAGACATTGTTATTAATAAAAAAAAAATCTTATAGCAAGAGCAACAAACACAACAAAGGATTTATTATTAGTTTATTAGTTAGTTAGCCATTAATAGAATATATAAAAAAGTCATTGATCTTGAGCAAAAATAGCCACTAAGTGTTTGGTTATTATTCTTTAAGTTGCAGTCGTTAAAGGCACATCCAGACACCATAATATGAAAAATATAACTCTAAAGAGGGGAGAATTACAATGCATCTTTCATAAAAAAAAAAGGAATGCTTACCCATGCCTCCCTAGCATACACATTGATCTTAGGTGCTCCATAATTGCATTTCTTATACCTCTCAAGAGTCATTAGCAAGCTGCTCTTCATACACACAAAAGAAATTAATGATAATTATAATTATAATATTGAATAAAAGATTTAAAATTTAGTAAATTAGTGACGTAGCAAACTGTATAATATTGAATATAAGATCTAAAATTTAGTAAATTAGTGATGTAGCAAAGTGTATATGTGCATTGATATTAAAATTGTTTATACATGTACGGATTATATAAATAGGTCATTTGCATTTGTTTATTTAAAACAGTTAGTTACATTTATAAATAACCAAATATATAGTTTGGATGCTCAAAACAGTTTCAAAAAGCCCCAAAGGGTGCCCACTGTACCACAAATTAACAAATAGAATTAGTAAACTTAAAAGCAATAGATACTCCTATATCTTATCTTCATGTGCCACCTGGTGCCATGAAATATGGATCAATGGTACATAATTGTGATTACGGGCTATTGTACCTGAAAATCGAAAGAATTGCCCCACCATGTCCTTCTCCTCTGTCTAAATCCATTGCATATACTGACCTCGCTCATCAACTTCCCAGATATGCACATGTAGTATTGTTGGTCTACTTTCTTGGGTTTAGATATCTCTAAATTCCAAATTAAGATATATATGATTAATAAACAACAAGCCAAACACATGTTCTACATAGTTAAACCAAATCTATTGCTTTTTTTTTCTAATTTGGGTCCTTCTAATTGACAAAAATCATCTTTTAATTAGTAAATATAACATCATCTTGTCATTAGCATTTGAAAAACAACGACAACAAACAATGAGCTAGATAAATCATTAAATGGGTAAATTTGAGTTCATATTTTATCTCTAAAAGGTAAACGAGTCAAACTAAAAAGTTTAGGCCAAATGGATTAAAGATCGTGGAATGCTAAGAGGTTTTTTATCAATGAATTTGAATATTTCAAAGCTAAATCATTAAACACCTTGAAAAAAGATGATTCATCTCTGGTTAACTAAACACTGCCAGATGATTTTCTGATCTTCAATTGTCCACTTAATTTGGACTCATATTATCTAGTCTTCAATTTTCATATATAAAATTAATAGAAAACTAATAATGAATACAAAAACAGACCTTGGCCTATACTTGGAAAGTTCAGCAAAATGAATCTGTGACGGCATGAGAACTCATATCATAAACCACGGCATCAGTAAAATGAATCTGTGACGGCATGAGAACTCATATCATAAACCACGGCATGTTAAATATTGAGGAGAATAAAGAGCAACTGAAGGAGAGGAAGAGTTAGTACCTGGAGGTGTTTCGTCATCCACAAAATCAAAATCACACCGTCGATTTCATTTAGCGGGACCGAGATTCAAGTCACGCATTCACGGCGGCGTGTGACACCGACCCTTGGTGGTCCTCGATATTGTGAAGTCGACTGTAACCAGCCATGGACATCTCTCTAATCGATTTTGCATTTCACAATTTTGGTAGGGGAGAGGAATATATCTGGAGAAGTCGATTGGTCGTAAGAGGGAGCCAGGAGGAAATAGAAGTTCTTGGGAAATCTGGGGAAACTGATTTTTCAAGGAAGATGGGCGGGATATTTAGGTGGAAAATTGAATTTTTAGGTTTAAAATATTTGTTGAGGGCGCACTTATCAAAAGAATTTGAACTTTCTATAAGGCGGTAAGGAGTGGGATGCGGCAAACTCCCATCACCGATCGGCAAACCCACGGCAAACCAATGCCAACACTTTGCCGCGTGGGTGTTTGACGAAATGGGGGGGGGGGGTAAATCGGTGATGGAACACCGATTCGGCAAGAGGGAGAAGGAGAGAGAGAGGGAGGGTATTGTGGGTGGGGTCCATTCCTATCTTAACCAATCACACCTTTTTCCTTTTTTTTTTAAAATAGTTTACCACTTCACCAAGTGTTTAAACCATTGCCAACATTTTTCACCAAAGTTTAAACACTTTTGCCTAATTGACATGGCGCGCTCTCATTGGTCGGTTTTTTGGTTTGCCACTTTAAAGTGTTTAACCACTCCTTATACCCTAAACATTTTTGAGTAAAATGTCAAAATGGCCCTTGAGTTCAAAAATAAACCTTTTATATTTAGGTTCCTAAGCTTTTATTTTTATTGTTATTTTCATTGGATTGGTAAATTTAGTTAAAATCTTCTCTTAACTTTCCCTTTTTTTCTCGTTTTATTCATTTAATTAAAATATATTATGACATAAAATGAAGATTATAGCCTTCATTTAAAAGAGTATTGGATTTAAATAACCCCAACTTTTACCAGTTGGCCAATAACACTCCTAACTTTGGATTTGTACACCAGCGCTCCCAACTTTCAACTTATTGGCCGATAACACTCCCTAACTAATTAAACCCTAACCCAGTTAGTTTTTTTTATGTCGCATTAGACGTGTCACTTTTTGCTGATGTGGCATATGATGTGTCAGCTGACATGACATTTTTTGATGACGTGGCAGCTGATATGGTTTCTTTTTTATGACATGGCAGCTGACATAAGCTAACTGGGTTAGGGCTCAGTTAGTTAGGGAGTGTTATCGGCCAATAAGTTGAAAGTTGAGAGTGTTGGAGTACAAATAGAAAGTTCGGAGTGTTATCGGCCAATTGGTGAAAGTTGGGGTTATTTAAATCCAATATCCCTCATTTAAATGACGAAAACGTCAAAAGGGAGAGAAGTTAACAGAAAATTTTAAACCAATTTGCCAATCGAATAAAAATGGCAATAAAAAGCTGCGCTAGCTGTTTACTTGCAAAATTGCTTAAGGGTAGCGCACTTAAGTGACATAATGGGCAAAATTGTAATATTCCTTGTAATGTCTAAGGGGCTGTGAATAGAATTTGGACTTTAGCTTGTCATGACTTTTAACTTTTGAGAAACGAGCTCTTATAGGGTTAGTTAAGGTTGTAATGAATCAAGGCAAGTTGTAACGAGTTACAATGGCACATACATTTCTTAGGGTTTTATTTAGATCTTAGGGTTTTATTTGGGTAGTAAAAGTCATGATGGCTCTTAATGGAGCAATATTGGCCATGATATGTCATATTTGTTCTTAAAAGGGTTACAATGGGCTAAATGAACATATTAGGATGTGGTGAGTTATATTAGTGGTATATGTTTTGATGAGTCATATAATTGGCCTTAACTAACCGGGTTACAATGGGTTAAATGAACATATTAGGATGTGGTGAGTTATATTAGTGGTACATGTTTTGATGAGTCATATAATTGGCCTTGACTAAGCAAACATGTGTTAGTGGAATGTATTAGGCCTTAATAATCACCACTAACCAAAATTATCACTAACTGACCCTCACTGACCATCATTGACGAATATCAACCCCGATTGACCGAACATGTGTTAGTTGAACGTGTTCAGCGATAAGATCCATTAAAACAAATGTATTGACTCTTAGGACTCAATAAAAATTACATATATCATAATTGACCCAAATTAACAATCATTGAACAAATTTAACTACAACTTATTGTTATTGACCCTCACTAACCAATATTAACCTAACAAGCCATCATTGACCAATATTAACCTTAACCATACCACCATTAACTAAATTTGACTTTACTTCACAATTATTGATTTTTATCAACCCTAATCAACCAATATTAAATGTAACTATATATCAATGACCATTACTAACCCAAATTGTTGATATTGGCCCTAATCGTCCAATAAATATTGAATACGACATGCACAAAAACACCGGATGCTACTTTTTAGTATCTAATTCTTCTTTTAAAATGATTGAACCGAAAATGATGTAATAGAGAATGAAAATATGTGTTTAATCATTTTATGTACAAAAAGCATTTGAGACTAACTATTAGTCCCCAAATCGATCTCGTATATGAATGGTTGAGACTAATTTTCAGTCTCTAATATATTTTCTCAAATTGTAATATTTTGGTAAATAAATGGAGAGTGAAAATCAGTCCCTAATTGATTTATCTATAAAGTTATTCAGAGGATTAATATCAATTCCAATTAAAGACTAAATATCAGTCGCTCAAGTTTGTAGGGGTATATATGAAATTGTTCTTTTATTTATTGTACTTCTAATAAATCGTAAGAAGGTTCAAGAATAGAAGTATATTTTATTATAATATTTTTTACTTTTAATATATATTAAATAATTATTTTATTTTTTACTTTTAGTTTTAGTTTTACCAATACCTTATCTTTATTTTCTTTTGAGTAAATTACAAAAATAGTCCTTTATATATGTCACTTATTGCAAACTGTGTCCTTTGCCTTCAACAATTACAGAAAACGTACTCGATGTTTGCAAACCCTTGCGAGTTATGTCCTTTAGCCCTAACTCAGTTAATTTTTGTGGTTAAATCTGGCCAAATGGACCCCATTTTTGTGGTTAAATCTGACCAAATAGACCGCACATGAGAGTAAAATGACCAAAATACCCTCATGTGGGGTCCATTTGGTCAGATTTAATCACAAAAATTAACTGAGTTAGGGCTAAAGGACAAAACTTGCAAGGGTTTGCAAACATTAAGTACGTTTTCTGTAATTTTTGAAGATAAAGGACACAGTTTACAATAAGCGACATACATAAAGGACGATTTTTGTAATTTACTCTTTTCTTTTTTTACTTTTGACTTTTCTTTATTATATAGATATTATTATAAATAATTCTATTTGTTATTTTGTAATATTTTCTTATGATAATCATTTTGATGATATTATGTTTTCCGCTTCGAACTTTAGTCGAACACGTTTAATATAATTGATATTTTTCTTTATTGTGAGGAACGAAAACAATATCGTTTGAACATATGTATCGATATCATATTAGCTTTTAAACTTGTTTGAAAATGGAGTTGTATTCACAAAGTTCGTAGTAATTTATTGTATTTTTTTAACTTGGTAAAGTAACGAGATTGTAAGAAAGTACCGCATCGCACGAAAAGTTGTTTTTCGCTAGGAAGCACTGGTTTATTTTTAACTCTAGCTTTTATTAAAACTTGAACTTCAAAAAAGAGAGTGTCATAAAACTTCACATAGACATTTTAATAGTGTTGTTTTTAATGACGCTAAAAAGATGACACACAAAGTGTCATAAATTTATTGGATTTTGTAAATCATGACATTTTTTTCTTGACATACGTTTTCGAATGTCATAAAATGAGTGTGTGTCATTGTTCGCGTGTCAAGATAGATCTTGTTTTTCTTTATGACGCTAAAAAGATGACACATAAAAAAGAGTGTCATTAATTTATTGAATTTTGTAAGCCATGACATTTTTTTCTTGACACACGCTTTCGAATGTCATAAAATGAGTGCGTGTCATTGTTCGCGTGTCAAGATAGGTGCATTTTCTAGTAGTGAGGGTCTGCTATCGGTAGGCCAAGCTTATCAAAGATGACAAGGAATGTGTGTCTGCTGTTAAGAGCAATAACTTGTTGTATACTTTAGTCGGTGATAGTAAAATTTATTCAGACAAAGATTTTCCAATCAAAAACGTCAATCAATCTTTGATTGACAAAGTGTTTGAAGATACTACAAACCAGTTTTTGGGAAAGACAATTCCTGGAGTCATTGTAACTCAATGTGACCCAATTCCAAAAGCTGAAATCAGAAAACAATTTGGAAAACAGAAATCACCGACAAAGCAACAACCAATTGCTTTTAAGGGTAAACAACAACAACGAGCTCCAAAGCCAAAGGCTAAGGTTGATTCTAAAGGAGCTCGTTACAAGAAGAAAGCAAAAGATGTTAAATTTGTAGCATCAAAGGGTACGGATAAAATTGAGACTTTTGAAAACAAATCAAACACCGATTTTGTACAACAAGTCAAGATTTTAAAACGTAACAGTCAAAACAATTACACTCAACATACAAATGGGTGTGATGAAAGAGCAAGTACCTCAGGTTCTACAGGTTCGACATCTGCCAGTCGATCAAATTCTCCTAAGTTTGTTGAAAGGAGAACGTGTTTCAAATGTGGGAAGTTTGGGCACATCATTAAAGACTGCACAAACTCGCCCAAACCAAATTTTGTTGAAAGAACCCCTTCTGAACAAGGTCACTCACAACGTCGTCCTGTTTCTCCAAAACATGATAAAAGAACTGTTAAGGAACAAGAAACGAAACAACGGCGTCATAACATCAAAGCTGTTGAAAAGGCTTTAAAATCTGAAGTCAAAACGGTTAAAAGGAAACCTAGTTTATCACAACCATTAAAACCAGAAACTGTACATAATACACAATCTGGTAAACAAAAACAAACTTGGAAACCTAAATCGGGTGAAAGTTCAGGGGGAGGTGCTGTGTTTGAAAACCTTCAAGAAATTGAAATTACATTTCTTGATTCTCAGGGGCAACCCAAGTCTATGAAGGCTTGGGTCCCCCTCTCCAACTAATCTCTGAGTGAGTGTGTAGGATGTTCCAGGAGGAACTTTCGATAGTCGTAAGATTGTTAATAGTGGAGTGTCCTTGCACAAGATAGGCGACAGAAGAAATTGTTGCCTTTGATGGAGAGAAAAAGAAAGGGGGAAACAGAGTTGTCTGTTGAAAGAAATTGATAACTTCGACAAAATGAAAAATCATTCCAAAAGTGTGATTGTTAAAGGCTTTGATCGGGCTCCCAGGATAGATTCAATCAAAATGTACGCACCTGTAGCACGTCCGAAGTTCAAAATGCACAAGATGAACGTGCAATGTACATTTCTTCGCGGTGTGATTGAAGAAAATGTGTTTGTTGAACAAACCAACCGGGTGTGCGGATGCCTTGGCGTGGATTGAGCAACCGCACACTACTTCTGAAAGAGAAAGACTAAGACCTTCGCTGGTGCAATATGGATGACCAGTCGGACCTGGAGGTTTCTGATCTTGTTGCTGTGAAGAGATTTCTCAGTAGCTACAAAAATCGGCTTTGAAGTCCACACCGGGTGGATATCCAGTTTGGGATAGAACTCAGATTCCTTGCAATGCACGAAGAAGTTGCAGGATTACGGTTTTGAATTTCTAATCTCTCCTATACTTGTCGATTTTTAAGCTGCTTTATGAATTATATCATCTCGTACAGCACTCTTTGGCCTGACACGTTGAACTCAAATATCACCTCACACGTGATTGTTTCACTATGAAACTCGTCAATGTTGTCATGGTCCGCACCGCTTACCGACGTGCAAACTAATTTTTCCAAAATTCGATAAATCATTTCTGATTAAGTTAATTTTGGTAAACGGCATTGAGGTAAAACATGAGTTAACCGACATCGGGAGATCGTTTTTGTAAATATCTTTGTGTCTTTTAAAATTTATCTTAGTTTGTTGATTTTAGGGGGAGTAAATCCAAATTTTAAAAATCCAAAAACATCGAAAAATTTCAAAAACACAAAAACAATAGAAAAACAAAAATGAGTTTCCTGGCGAGCAAAAGAGAAAATGATAGTACATCAGTGGTCTGTCTAAACCTCTTCAAACAGAATGCAAAATGAAAAACGATAAACAGCTCTATATAAGATGTATCGGTTGGCTTACAATCATTTTAAAGTGTGCAGGGTGATATAAACTTTAATCGACTGAACATCAGGTGGGAACCATTCACTGGCATATGGTCTTAGTACCGAAATTACGTTTGAGAGATTGCCGAGGTTCTCAGATATTCAGTCTTTATGCTGCTTATCATCTGGGTATCATGGTTGTATCTTTTACCGAAAAATAACAGGGACGTAAGTCTAGATCTTCCATGATACTATACATACGTGTACATATTGCATTCGACCTCAATAAGTGATCAACAATCACATGTCCCTCAAATAAGTGATAATATATCACATTTATCCGGGAGTAAAGTTCGTCTCTCTGTTGTACGAAAGTACTGACCTGTTCACGGACTTGCTCCTGTGCCCTCATGCATCGAAAATCAAGTTCCTCATCAATAAGTGATTCTATCACATAGGGCTTGTTTTCAATCAAAATAAGTGAGTTTCTCACATTCTTTTATACGGTCAAACAGATGATAATTGGTATACTCACGGTAAGATGAACCCTCGTGCATACCTTGATACGGGAATGTGTCGTGTGTGGATGAACACCGGTCGGTAAGTATAAATCATACACTAATCGTATCCCCTCGCCATGATTACATCTGATAAGTTGAGCTTATGTGGACAACAATACCGATAATTGTTATAGGATGCTTATCTAAATATTAATTAATTGAACGACAAGAGCGTTCTGGCATGACCGTACACTGATATGATTCTCTTACCCTCGAAACTCGCAAAAAGATTGTTTGTATATATTTATTTATTGTTTTCCGTCTTTACATTTGAAAAATGAAATACCAAAAAGATTTTAGGTGTGTTTTAGTATAAACTTTCTAAAAGCCAAAAGGATTTTATTTCTATCTTATTTTTGATTGACCGATGTTGGAACTCGAGTCTATCCTACCCAAAATCCTGATTTTAAGCCGGAAAACAACTGCATCTTCATAAACTGTCGAAGTTAACAGATTTTGAAAGTTAAAGGATTAAAATTGTTCAATTTCTAAACTTTCAAACTGTTGTCGGTCGGTAGTTGATTGTAAAATGGTCACACATGCGTCGTTTGTTTATGAAAACTATATTCCAAGCAGTTGTTCTCATTATGCGTTTAGATTTCTTGCATGTGCGATGCTAAAGGCGAGGAGAACATGTTCGATGACAAGCTTTGGAATGAAGACACGACGTGAAGGAACTCAAAAGATAATGATGATAGAGTTGCCACTGACCCTTCATCAACACCACAAGGATCTGAAGAATTGACAAATCAAAGATTCACAAGCATGACTCAATGGAGAGTTCAATCTAAAGGGGAGTTTGTTGATACACTTTCTACTTACGACGCGTGAAGACTTTGAAGATCCTCCGACATGAAAGACACAACAGACGAACAATCACAGAAGATGAACCATCACGTGTAGCGTCCAAGGGGGAGTTTGTTGATACACTTTGTGTGGACGCGACTCGGCTCGGTTTGACTCGGCTCGGTTCGACTTGGTTTCGACACGGTTAGGTCCGGCTCAAGCCCGACGTCACGACATTACTCCATCGTGCGCCCCAGAGTTCGACACGCGAAGCACGGAGAGCCGCGGACAAATCCCAGGTGACACATCACCATGACATCATCACTGTGATATCATGATGATGTCATTATGTAGAATATGTGAACTTTGAAACCCTATGACGAAACATATTGTGTTTCGTCAACCTTTGTCATGGTTCAGCCTGTTTCGTCGCCTGTTGGGCTTCTTCAGGCCCAATGTTTGGCCAAAAGGTGTTTCGCCGAGTCCTTTTCTGTTTTGTTAAGGTCTGTGTCTGTTTTGTATAAATACCCCTCATTTGTTTCTGTCTGTGTGAGATCAGATGAGAGCATACTCACCGTGAGAGGCTTACTTCAAACATTGTTTGTATATGTTTGTATCAGTTCTCATCCCGTTTAATCAATAGATTGTGTTTCTTTGGTTAAACCGTGTTGTTTATTTTACACTTTGTTTGGTTTGCACCGTCACGGGGATTCCGCACCCGTTACCGTGTTTGTGATAAACAAGGATAAGGTTTTCGTTATCGATCCACCGGAAAAACGGGACCTACACCCTCCAAAAACAATCAAATTACCCTACCAAAACATCCATTTTTCAACTCAAAAAAGCACCAACGAGGGGTCCTAATATTAATTATTTAAAATAAAAAACTTGTTTTTGTATAAAAGTTTGCTAAAACAATTAATATTGTATAAAATGTTTGTTAAAAAAAAACCCTTATATACGCCCAGTATAGGCCTATACGAGGCATATAAGGGGCAATGGGTCATATAGGAGGCCTATACGAGGGGTCCTATACGCCCAGTATAGGCCTATACGAGACATATAGGAGCAGTCAAAATAGAACCGACATGAGTCAGACACTTAATTTGATGTAACCCTATACGCCTCGTATAGGCCTATACGAGGCATATACGAGGCAAAGGGTGTCTAAATAGGCAGATAAGGTGTGTAAATAGGCAGATAAGGTGTGTGGATAGGCATAACCTTCGTATTACTTACTGAAAATACTAATCTACTGTCTACACATCTCAGTGAGCTTGGTGCTACCCTTGTTGGGGTTGCCAGAATTATTTTCTGTAGTTGAAATATACAATCAAAATGATATTATATTTGTATTCAGTAACATGATACAATAATTACTATTATAAGACACTACATTTGTTGATATACCAGCACAGAAGCTACAATAACAAGTAATAGAGGTGACTAACTTTTGAATTATGTTATTATTCATTGCATTAGTATATAAGTTACATAAAATCTCTTTTGGTAGGCTCAAGATTAAAACTAGCCAAGAAGGGCCAATACATCAATTAGAAATAGCCAAAATTTGCTGCACATGCCACAACACTAACTCTAGTAAATGGGCAGGTGGTCAGCTGCTGTCAGGTCAAAGAGGGTTTGGGTTAAAAATGGTTTGCGTCAAAATGCATTTCGACCAAAATGGGCACAGGTTAAAATGAGTCGTTTAATAAAAAAGTTACAAAATAGGTTCACACACTAGTGACAATAGGTTGAGATGGCGGCGGAAATGGCTAGGTAAGTGCTGCAGGAAACACAAAGTGGGATGCAACTACATAGAGTCATAGACATAATCATCCAACCGTAAATCTTTGTAAAAGGTTTATAATTTCAAAAGACAAGAAGACTCAATCCATTAAAAACAGTTTCATTTAACAGAAGCTATTTAACTACAGTAGATTAAGAGAATGATTTTCAAGAAAATGGTTTTCACAATATAGGGAAGCCCTTGGAACCTTGAGTAAGTGTCGACACAAGTGCTTCATGTGCGGAAAGACAGGCAGAGGTGAAGATAATGGAATCTTGAAGTCAATATTGGAAATTACATTTTTAGCCGAAAGTGATTGAACTCCATTTATTCCTTTTAAAAGCTCAAACCATAGCTGACGATTTCTCATTTGAGTGCATGAAATAGATGCCTCAACCAGAGACGACACATCTTCCATTACAAAAGACGAGCTCAAAACTCCATGAACAAATAGGTATTCAAGATTAGGGACGTTTAAAACAATTTTGTTCAATACTGATGCATGTTTTATAAATGATAGTTTCAATCTTTTCAAAGTTGGGATAATGAACATGAAATCTTTTTTGTACTTGCACATTGTTATTTCCAAAGATAAACTTTCAAGCACTGGGCAACCATTGATGAGTTTAAACACATTAACAAAAGGATTTGTATAAGCAACCATGTCAAGGGTTTTCAGTCGAGGAAGATTGACTGGAGACGACTCATCTTCCATTACAAAAGACGAGGACGATAATCCATCAACAAATAGGTATTCAAGATTTGTGTTGGTGCACTTGTGTCTGTACTTTGTCTGTATTCGGTCACGATGTAAACGATGTCCTGTTCTTGTGTTGTAAGTTGACCAAGTCAACCATCCTCCGGTTTGACTTGGACAACAGTTGGTAAAAGTTGAAAGATGTACTGTCTCGAAGGATAAGAGATCGAAGGATGATGTGGATCCTTCGATCTCATCGAAAGATATGCTTCGAATGATTAGACCTCGAAAGGTGATCTTTCGAGGTCCCTGCTGATCTTTCGAGTGACTTGTCTTCGATAGATGATCCTTCGGACCATCTATCGGATCCTTCGGACTGCACATCATGAGCTGGGTATAAATACCCATGCAGTGTGTTGTGTTAGTTAGTTCTGAGAGTTTACATAGGTGCACACACCGAAAGAGAGAGAGACTTCTTGAGAGCTTTCTGTCCGGAACTCACACACACACTTTGAGAGTTTACAAGTTAGGTTTGTAAACATTGTGCTTGTAACCGAAACCTTCATTTGCATTAATACAAGTTGTGTTAATCGGTGAACCCTTGTGTGTTGTGTTTGTACTTGCTTAATCTCGGTTTGCCTACTAGCTTGGATTCCGCACTCGCTAGTGGGTTAGTATAACAAGGTTTGAGGTTCGTCATCCTCCGACAAAAAGGGACCTACAAGTGGTATCAGAGCTTGGCTCTTTACCTTGTTTAAAACCGGGTTTTTTCAAGTTCTTGGTGTGTGTTTGAACACTTGGTTTAACACCCGTTTTTGTTGGTTTTTCTACACTTTTAAACTGGAAAACGTGTTTTAAACTTACCGGGAGTGTTCATAAGTGGGTTGGGTAACTTGAAAGCTTGTTTTAAGTGACTTTGTAATTTCCGGTCATATCTCCGGTTGTTATTCCGGTGACTGGTTCTGGATAAGGGTCTTCTATTTTGGGTATATCTTATTTCAAAATCAAGGTTGGTAAGGTAGTACAGTCTGACCATACCTTTTTGCCGAAAGTTGACCTTCACCAACCCATCACCTTTTCACCAACCTATCACATCAACGTCAGTTGTGTCAGAACCTCTCGAAAGATATCCTTCGACTTCGAAAGATCATCTTTCGATCAAGGAAGGCTCGAAAGATTATCATCCTTCGACCCATCCTTCGAAGTCTGAAACATATCCTTCGATAAAGGAATCTATTCGAAAGACAGTGTCCGAAAGATAGGGATTTAACTCGAAAGATAAGGATCTTTCAAAGGAGAATCCTTCGAGTTCTTGAATCTTTCGACATCATTGTTCGAGATTCAACAGTAATCTTTCGAGTACTGTTGATCCTTCGAACAAGTGTTGATCTTTCGATTGTGGTCAGGTTATTGTTAACAAGTTTCTGTGATTTCAGATCTTTCGGAACAGGATCCTTCGGCCGTGATATCTTTCGGATTACTCACTTAGCATTTATTTTGCTTATCTATCATGAATCCGAGTTGGTGGAATCCGGCTCCAGATAATGGTGAATATACAAGATCAAATGTCACTCCCTCATGGTGGGGTACACCGGCTCCAGACGATGGAAAATACACGAATACAAGGTCATCTCCTTTATGGGCCGAGTCGCCGGTATCGACATCTTCTCAGGGAAATCAATGGGCATTGGTATCGAATCAAACTCCGAGCATTCAAAGTATTCTACTAAGCGAAAGTGAAACAGGAAGTTTGAATCGACCTCCAAAGTTGATGCATTTGAATGAATATCCAGGATGGGTTGAGAGGTTTAAAACATATGTTCTTGGTCAAAATACGGAACTGTGGATACGTTTCACCACAGATTTCGATCAAGCCATAGAAGTTGCTGCTTCAGATTCTGCTACGTTTGCTGATCTTCCAGAAGATAAAAAGAAAACCTATGATCTGGAAAAGAAGGCATACGCCATTCTCACTCAGGCGTTGAGCAAGGATATCTACCATCAGTTTGTCAGCTTCAAGACAACAAAGAAGTTGTGGGACGGATTGAAAAATAGAGGAGTGGGAAATGCAGCAACACGTCAAATGCGTCATGATCTTCTCAAGAAAGAATTCGAAGGTTTCACTTGTATGGATAAGGAGTCCTTGGGAGATATGACAAGCCGATTTTATCATTTGCTTACGGAATTGGAAAATTATAATGTAGTGACAACTAATGCTGAAATTATGAAGAAGTTTGCTGATGCTTTGCCTCCTCAATGGAGTAGTTTCTTGGAAATCCTGAAGTACAACGGAGTGTTGAGAACCACTAATATCAACGAATTCGTGCAACTTTTGGAAAACAAGGATCAGGAGGAAACATTAAAGGCAAAAAGAGTTCCAGTGCCACAAAATCCAGAGATGTACTGTGGAACTTCCAATTCTTCGTCTGCAAGAACCGGTCCACATGCTCCACTTCAAACAGCGTTTGTCACAAGCACAGATTGTTTTGGCAACCCAATACAAGTTCCTGTTAAGCCACCTCCCACCACAGACATGTATGGAAATCCAATCCAACCACCTCCACCTCCTCCTGCTCAACAACAACAACGTGCATGTTATGGAGGAACATCATCTGCTGGTCAACAATCAAAGTCAAGTACAGTACAGCTCGACACGTCAAGCTTCTCTAAAATCAGTGTAGAAGTAGCTAAGGAACACATGGAGCTGCTTAACACAGTAGTGAGCGCGTACTGTGGGTTGATAGAAGGTCAAATTGGCAACATTAATCTGACACAAGAAGATTACAGGCAGATTGATAAAGAGGAGATGGACTTGATGGACATCAAGTGGGCCTTTGCGAGTGCTGTGAGAAGAGCAAAGGATTGGATGGAGAGTACTGGAAGAACCAGCTTGGAAAGTAAGCGAGACACCAAGTATGGGTTCGATAAGCAGGCCGTTAAGTGCTTCAACTGTGGTGAACGGGGTCACTTTAAACGGGAATGCACCAAGCCAGCCCAGCACGGGAATCAAAACCCCTTCAGAAACCAAGGCAACCGACAGAACAGAAACAATGATCGTACCATGGTACCCGTCAACAACCAAACCAACCGAGCACTTGCGGTTCAGGTAGATGAAGGTTGTGACTGGTCAATCCAGTTGGGTGGTGATGCTCCTGATGGAACAGCATGTTTTGCTCAGATTGTGAAGGAGCTAGTTCACACCAGTGGTGGAGAATCTTCTGCCAGTGGTGGTGAATCGTCTGAAGATGAAGACTCTTCTGGGTACAGCAGAAGTGTTGATGAAGAATCATCCAATTCTGGTGATGATCATGTGGGTGAGACATCGAATGCAGCAATCGATGCAGATATTGATGAACTCTTGGGAGAAGCTGCAGCAGAAACTCAAAGAAGATCTATTCTGGTGGATCAAGCTGCTTATACTTCGTCTTCTCTCCATTCAGCCTTTATGGCTAATGTCGACAGTTCATCAAGTCAGGTATGTGTCGATGAACCCACTGCTGTTAATTGTGATGAATGTACTAGGTTGCATGCTAGATATGCTGAAATGGAGAAAAGTATGTCTGAGTTGCAAGGCAAACATGATGCTTTACAAGCTAGTTTGTTTGACTTGCAAGACAAACATACTACTGTGAATGAGAATTTGAGTAACTTGCAAAGTAAGCATGACGCTTTGCAAGAAAAGTATGATGTGACTTTCCTCCACAATCAGAAATTGACTGTGGACCTTTCCAAATGCACAGAAGCCAATATGTTTTATGAAAACCATGAAAAAGAATTTAAGTCAGTAATTGAAACATTAAAGAAAGATAAAACTGAACTGACTAAAATGGTTTCAAGAAAACAAACTGATATTAATTTGTATATATCTCGCCTTGAGATTATGCAAAAAGAGATGGCTTGTGTGAAAACCGAAAGTGATGCGATCCAACTCAAGCTAGACAGTTATTTGAGCTCTAGCTATGTGTTAGATCACATCATTGATGTTCAGAAGGAAAAGAGAGATGTCACATGCATAGGCTACAAGAAGTGTCCACCACCAGTGAGACATAATTATGACGCCATGCCTGATGAAGAGGACAGGGTATTCTTTGAACCTTCTGTGCCTCTAGATGTTAAGGAGTTTGCTGCAGGACTCGGATACCAAAAGGAAGTATCCTCAGATTCAGATGTGTCAGCAGATACATTTGTGAGTGCTGAACAGAATCAAGATCCTCCAGTTGTGATTGAGGATGCTGATTCGTCTGATGATGAATCTGACGATACTGTCCCAGCAAAGTCTGATGCGGTAGCCAAAAATGAGGACATACCTCTTGAGAATCACATTCTATGTGATCCCCTTGTTCAACCCGCTAAGACTGTTGCAACTGAGTCCTCATCTGCAGAAGAGCTGGAGAGTGTGAATTTGCTGTACACTCTAGTTGGTGATGATAAAATTTACTCAGACAAAGATTTTCCCATTAAGAATGTTAATCAATCCTTAATCTGCAAAGTCTTTGAAAATTCGACAAGTAAGTTTTTGGGAAAGACAGGACCACGAGTTACAGTTACACAGTGTCCTCCTATCCCAAAAGCTGAAATCCGAAAGCAATTTGGCAACAAGAAATTGCCAACAATGCCAAAACAGCAGAATCACACCAAACCCAAAGGTAAAACACCGGCTCAAGCTGAAAAGAAGCCGAATCAAAAGAAGAAGAAAAACGTTAACTTTGTGAAATCGACGGGAACGGACAAAATTGAAAAGTTTGAAAACCAATCTAACTTAGATTTTGTCAAGAAAACTATTGTCGAGAAAAGAAATGAACCAAGCAGTTCAAAGCCTAGTACCTCGGGTTCACAAAGTTCAACATCATCGGCTAAGCGATCACATGATACTTCGGGGTTTGTAGAACGAAGATCATGTTTTGAATGTGGAACCATTGGACATATTATTCGTAATTGTCCATATCTTCATAAATAAAAAGGAAAGGTTGATGATCCCCGTGGCAAAACTGACCATAAGCCAACTGTTTCCACAAAACAAGATCCCCGATTTGTAAAAGAAAGGGAAAAGAAACAGAAAAGGCAACAGGTCAAGAAAATTGAAAAAGCAATTAAAATCGATGTGGTTCAAAAACAATCTGTTGCTGTAAAACCAGACAATTCTACAACTTCAAACAATCAAGAAGTTAAAGTTTTAAAGAAAGACACTGGTAAAACAAAACAGACATGGAAACCTAAATCGGTTACTGAATCAGGGGGACCATCACAATTCACCAACCATCAAAGACAAGAAGTTATTGTCATTGATGAAAATGGAAGACCCAAGACCACAATGGCTTGGGTCCCCATCTCCAACTAATTCATTTGAGTTCATGTGCAGGGTGCTTCAGGAGGAACTATCAGTAGTCATTGGATTGTTGATAGTGGGGCATCCAGGCACATGACAGGCGACATGAAGCTTCTCTACGACGTTAAATCTATTAGAGGAGGTTATGTTGCTTTTGCTGGAGATAAGGGTGGATATATAACGGGTGAAGGAATGATATCCAACGGGATTGTCAGCTTTGACAAGATCAACTTTGTGCAGCAGCTTGATCACAATCTTCTCAGTGTTTCTCAAATCTGTGACAAGAAATTTTCAGTACACTTTGATGCTAATGGATGTTATGTGCTGAAACCCGGCTTCAAAATTCCAAAAGAATGGATTCTCTTGTCGGCTCCAAGGATAAATGATTTGTACGTCCTTGACATGAGCCAAGCTATTACAACGTCTGCACAAGCAACTTGTTTCGTTTCCAAAGCCACAGAAAAAGACACTATCTCTTGGCACAGACGAATGGGTCACATTCACTTACGCAAAATGAATCATTTGGTTTCAAATGAATTGGTGAATGGTGTTCCCCTCAAAAATTTCCATCTTCAAGACGTCTGTGTTTCGTGCCAGAAAGGAAAACAAACAAAGAAGAAGCACCCTACAAAGAAGATCAACACAGTGGCAGTTCCTCTTGAACGTTTGCACATGGATTTGTTTGGTCCTGTCAAGCACAAGAGTATTCGAGGTGATCAATACTGCCTTGTGGTTACTGATGATTATTCAAGATTTTCTTGGGTTGCGTTCATGGCACACAAGAGTGAAACCTTTGGCATTATCAAAAACTTGATCATTCAGATTGAGAATTTGTATAAGTTGAAGGTTAGGCGGATACGTAGCGACAATGGTACTGAATTTAAGAATCATTCCATGGCGGAGTTCTGCACTTCAAAGGGTATTCTTCATGAGTTTAGTGCAGCTTATACTCCTCAACAGAATGGTGTCGCTGAACGTAAGAACCGCACATTGATCGAGACTGCTAGGACAATGTTGGTAGAGTCACAGTTGCCCATTCCATTCTGGACTGAAGCTGTGGCCTCTGCATGTTACACATTGAACAGAGTCCTTACAGTCAAAAGACACAACAAGACCTGCTTTGAGCTTCTTCAAAAACGGAAACCAGATTTGTCTTATCTAGAACCGTTTGGAGCTCCATGCACAATCATCGATCCTAATGGAAAGTTTGGGGCAAGAGCAATTGATGGATACTTTCTTGGGTATGCCACCCCTAACTTACGAGTCTGGAATCTAGAGACTAAAAGGGTCGAGGAATGGTCTGAGGTCAGAGTACAACGGCACACCTTGCCAGTCAAAAATCCGGGTCAACCTTGGATGTTTGAGTACGATGACTTCTTCAATTCGATCAATGTTGAAGCCGTTGAAGAAAATGCTGCGGCTAGGATGTTTTTCGAGAGTGACAATGCAACAGTTTCACCGGTGGTTCGTCCGATTCTTGTTAATCAAGAACCATCTTCTTCGGTGAACAACAATACTCTCAACAATGAGGATTTTCATGATGCAAACGAATTGAACGAATCTTCAGAGGATGATGAATTTCTAGATGCAGATCAGGAAGCTCCTACAACAGCAGTTCATGGTACTTCAGAGGGTACTCCTCCAGTGGATGCCCATAGGACAGCTGAGGCTACTGCATCATCCTCTTCGTCAATTCCGGGTCTTGATTTGGTTGTTGATCTTAATCTCAACAATCTGGGTATAAATGTTCCAGTTCCAGATAATCCAGAAACAAGGATTCATAATACCCATCCTCAACAAAACATCATTGGAAATGTGCAGAGTGGCGTTCAAACAAGAAACATGTTGCGAAACAACAACAATGCAGGTTTGTATGCAGCTATTCGAGAATCCGGGCAACAAAATGACTGGTCCTTCGCGTGTTATGTCTCACAGGAAGAACCAAGAACGTGGAAAGAAGCCTTGAAAGATAACGCTTGGGTTGAAGCAATGCAGGAAGAACTGCAACAATTCCAGAAGCTGGGTGTCTGGAAACTCGTAGAGAAACCTGCTGGATACAAGAAGATTGGTACCCGTTGGGTTTTCAAATGCAAAAAGGATGACCGCGGAGTTGTTATCCGAAACAAAGCTCGTTTAGTCGTTCAAGGTTTTCGTCAGATTGAAGGGATCGACTACAACGAAGTCTATGCACCTGTTGCACGTCTCGAAGCAATTCGAATCTTTCTAGCCTATGCGTCCTTCAAAGGATTCAAGGTTTATCAGATGGACGTGAAAAGTGCATTCTTACATGGTGTGGTTGAAGAAGAGGTATATGTCGAACAGCCTCCAGGTTTTGAAGATCCTATCCATCCCGATCGGGTTTGGTTGCTCAACAAAGCTCTTTATGGTCTTCATCAAGCACCGCGAGCTTGGTATGCAACCTTATCTCACTATCTGCTGGAGAACGGTTTTCGTAGAGGTCTTATCGACTGTACTCTCTTCATCAAAGAACAAGATGGAGATCTTCTTCTGGTACAGGTATACGTTGATGATATTATTTTTGGTTCTACTAATGATGTCTTGTGTAGGGAATTCGAGCGCATCATGCAGGATAAATTCGAGATGAGTGCTATGGGGGAAATGACTTTCTTCTTGGGCCTACAAGTTCAACAAACAGAGTCTGGGATATTCATCCATCAGACTAAATATGTTGGTGACATCTTGAGCCGGTTCCAGATGTCTGATGCAACGCCCATTGGTACCCCATTGCCAACCAATCACGGAATTACTCCTGACTTGAAGGGAGAAGCTGTTAGCCCTTCAAACTACCGCGCTATGATTGGATCTCTTATGTACCTCACAGCATCAAGGCCAGACATAATGTACCCAACGTGCCTGCTTGCTAGATATCAAGTTAACCCGAAGGCCTCACATCTTGCTGCTGTTAAAAGGATTTTTCGTTATTTGAAGGCGTACCCTGACACCGGTCTGTGGTACCCTAGGGATAATAACTTTGAATTGGTAGCTTTCAGTTATTCTGATTTTGGCGGATGCAAAATCGACGGTAAATCCACAACGGCTGGATGTCAGTTCTTAGGAAATCGCCTAGTCACATGGCAGTGCAAGAAGCAGACGTGTGTAGCTACATCAACATGCGAAGCTGAATACATTGCTGCCTCAAGTTGTTGCTCCCAAGTTCTTTGGATCCAACAACAAATGCGGGACTACGGTTTTGAATTCCTAACTACTCCTATTTACGTTGATAATTCTGCTGCTTTAGATATCACTAGAAATCCTGTGCAGCATTCAAAGACCAAACACATCGAAATCAAATATCACTTCATACGTGATTGCTTTGAGAAAAGGCTAATCGATGTTGTTAAGGTCCACACCGATGACCAACGTGCCGACTTATTTACCAAAGCTTTTGACAAATCAAGATTTGACTTTTTATTATTGGTAAACGGCATTAAGGTCAAGCAAGAGTAAAACCAACATCGGAAAATCATTTTTGTAAATACCTTTGTGTTTTAAATTTGTCTTAGTTTATTGATTTTAGGGGGAGTAAATCCAAAAATCTGAAAATCCAAAAACATCGAAAAATTTCAAAAACACAAAAACAATAGAAAATCAAAAATGAGTTTCCTGGCGAGCAAAAGAGAAAATGATAGTACATCAGTGGTCTATCCAAACCTCTTTAAACCTTAAATGAAAAACGATAAGCAGCTCTATATAAGATGTATCGGTAGGCTCACAATCATTTTAAAGTGTGCAGGGTGATATAAATCTTAATCGACTGAAGACCAGGTGGGAACCATTCATTGGCATATGGTCTTAGTACCGAAATTTCGTTTGATAGATTGCCGTCGTTCTGAGATATTCGGTCTTTATGCTGCTTATCATCTGAGTATCATGGTTGTATCTTTTACCGAAATATAACGGGGACGCAAGTCTAGATCTTCCATGATACTATACATACGTGTACATATTCATACTACATTCGACCTCAATAAGTGATAAACAATCACATGTCCAAATCAAATAAGTGATAAAATATCACATTTATCCGGGTGTCAAGTTCGTCTCTCTGCTGTACGGAAGTACTGACCTGTTCACGGACTTGCACCTGTGCCCTCATGCATACGAAAATCAAGTTCCTCATCAATAAGTGATTATATCACATAGGACTTGTTTTCAATTCAAAATAAGTGAGTATCTCACATTTTATACGGTCAAACAGATGATAATCGGTATACTCACCGGTAAGATGAACTCTCGTGCATACCTTGATACGGGAATGTGTCGTGATGTGGATGAACACCGGTCGGTAAGCAAAAATCATACCTTAACGTATCCCCTCGTCATGATTACATCTGATAAGTTGAGCTTAAGTGGACAACAATACCGATAATTGTTATAGGATGCTTATCTTAATGTTAACTAACTGAACAACAAGAGTGTTTTGGCATGACCGTACACTGATATGATTCTCTTACCCTCGAAACTCGCAAAAAGATTGTCTGTATATATTTATTTATTGCTTAACTTTTATTGTTTTCTTTTAAACAGTTTCGTCGTTTGGTGCATATCAGCACGACATTAGCGGTGATGTCGTTTGATAACACTCAAAGGATTTTAAATTGTTGTCTTTTAAATTCAAAAATACCAAAAAATTTTAGGCGTGTTTTAATATAAACTTTATAAAAGCCAAAAAGATTTTATTTCTGCTTTATTTTCGATCGTACGATGTTGGAGCTCAAGTCTTCGTTACCTGAAACCTGACTGAAAACCGAACTGACTAAATCTTCATAAACGGTCAAAAATTTGCATGTTTGAAAGTTAAAGACTAAAATTTGACAAATTTATTAAACTTTCAAACTGTCGGACGGTGTTTGATTGTGACATGGTCATTCGTGTGTCATTTGCTTATACTATATTCCAAGCAGTTGTTCTCATTACGCGTTTAGATTTCTTGCATGTGCAGATTCTAAAGGCTAGGAGAACATGGTCGATGACAAGCTTTGGAATGAAGACACGACGAGAAGGCACTCAAAAGATGAAGATGATCGAGTTGCCGCTGGCCATCATCAACACCACAAGGATCTCACTTCATAAAGATAAAGTCTTTTCACGAGCATAACTCAAGGGGGAGCTTATGTTAAGGGGGAGTTTGTCAACACACTTCCTACATGATACGGGTAGTTTGTTGATACACTCTCTGCTTTCAAGACGTGAAGACTTTGAAGATCCTCCGACTTTGAAGACTTGAAAGGACATCAGAGTTTTGAGAACTCGAAGACCCAAGACCGTCGAAGTTCGAGACGAGTCTACAACTATAGAAGATAAAGACAAAGCTACAGCCAAGGGGGAGTTTGTTGGTGCACTTGTGTCTGTACTTTGTCTGTATTCGGTCACGATGTAAACGATGTCCTGTTCTTGTGTTGTAAGTTGACCAAGTCAACCATCCTCCGGTTTGACTTGGACAACAGTTGGTAAAAGTTGAAAGATGTACTGTCTCGAAGGATAAGAGATCGAAGGATGATGTGGATCCTTCGATCTCATCGAAAGATATGCTTCGAATGATTAGACCTCGAAAGGTGATCTTTCGAGGTCCCTGCTGATCTTTCGAGTGACTTGTCTTCGATAGATGATCCTTCGGACCATCTATCGGATCCTTCGGACTGCACATCATGAGCTGGGTATAAATACCCATGCAGTGTGTTGTGTTAGTTAGTTCTGAGAGTTTACATAGGTGCACACACCGAAAGAGAGAGAGACTTCTTGAGAGCTTTCTGTCCGGAACTCACACACACACTTTGAGAGTTTACAAGTTAGGTTTGTAAACATTGTGCTTGTAACCGAAACCTTCATTTGCATTAATACAAGTTGTGTTAATCGGTGAACCCTTGTGTGTTGTGTTTGTACTTGCTTAATCTCGGTTTGCCTACTAGCTTGGATTCCGCACTCGCTAGTGGGTTAGTATAACAAGGTTTGAGGTTCGTCATCCTCCGACAAAAAGGGACCTACAATTTGGGACATTTAAAACAACTTTGTTTATAACTGATGCATGATCTATGAATGATAATGATAGCTTCAGTCGTTTCAAAGTCGGGATATTGAATATGAGATCTTCTTCAGAGTTGCACTTTGTTACTTCCAAAGATAAACTTTCAAGCATTGGGCAACCAGCGATGAGTTTGAATACATTAGCAAAAGGATTGTTGTAAGCAACTATGTCAAGGGTTTTCAGACAAGGAAGATTGACCGGACACAGACACCGGCTCTTCCAAAGAAAGTAGTGGCAATTTTTGTTAATCAATCTTAACTTTGTGAGTGTCTTGCAAGTGAAAAAACTTAAAGGCAAACTAAGCATCAAGCCTTGTATGTCAAGCTCACATACGTTTAACCTTACCGCCTTATCAATCCAGTTTTCCACAATTCTCGAGTCCCATGTTCTAGAAAGGTGTAATCGAAATAGTTCAACTTGAGGTGTTTTCCAAAGCTCCAGTACCCGGTTCAAAATTTTTCAACATATCATGACCATTGACCATTGATGGGGTGATAATCATCAAAGTCAAGGTTGGTGACGAACATCCACCTGTACCTCCATCTTTTAGATAATATGCTAGTTCGCACCGCATATTTCGTAGGCATTAAAGAGAGTATGTGTAAAGTGATTTCTTCTGGAAACATGCTAAGCCTGTCGTCTACGTTGTCGTCGGAACTCATTGTTTAGATCCTTTGCTTCCTAAAATATCAAACACAAAAGTTGAAAAACAACTTTAGAAATTGATGGAAAATTTAACATCTTTCCAATATGCATGCAATTCAAAGTAAAAACTAAAAACAAAGTCAAACTCAAAAGTGTGAAAACTATGCAGATCTAATATACATGAATTAGGGTTGGAGCATGCAAGCATAATAAAACTCTCACCGTATTTTTATTAAGGATTTTGATTTGGTATATCTTAATTATTTTTATTTCTATTTTAAATTCGGATTTAGTGATTTAGTTTTTGTTTAAATAAGATTTTAAATTGCGTCAACCTTTTAAATTTATTTATTTCTTCACTTTTATTATTTTTTATACAAATTTGACTTTGTTGGAAGTTATTGCAAAATATTATCCTCCAATTAAAATATCCCTAATTATTAATTGTACATCCATTGTTCATGCATGCAATGCAAGTACTGGACATACCTTTGAAATTGACAAATAAAATTCAAAATCCTAACTTCAAATAGTTTTGACACAGATCTGAGGTTTCTTGAACAAATCAAACAATCACCACCAATATAATGTGTGACAAAATAAGGTATACTGGATTACTGGTCCCTTCTCGCAGCAAGATAGCTCAGAACCTATGTTATACTTCTCGTGGCCCAATTTTTTATATATATTTTTAAACAATTTATTAGACCTGGCAAACGGGTCGGGTCGGGTTGGGTCATGGGTCGAAACGGTTCTCGTCGAAACGGTTCGATTCGAAATGGTACTGGTCGAAACGGTACCGGTAGAAACGGCACGGGTCGAAACGGTTCGCGTCGACACGGTACTGGTCAAAACGGTACGCGTCGAAACGGCACGAAACTCGTCCCGACCTGAAACTCATGTCGTGCGGAAACTCGTGTCGGCCCAAAACCGGTTGCGATCCAGAAACCGTCCCGTGCAGAAACCCGTGTCGGCCCGAAACCCGACCTGAACTGACCCTGTTCCGATCCAAAACCTGCGTTGTGCCGAAACCCATCTCGGCCCGAAACTCAATTTGAACTGAACCCACATCGACCCATTTCTTTAATGTTGTCGACCCGCTTTGACCTGAAAATAACAAGATAAAATTTCAAGTGACCCATTGTGACCCATTTAGTTAAAATATCTTACCCAAACCAACCCATATAATTTTAAAAGCAACCCAAACTAACCCATTTAGAAGACTTTGGGTCAAGATTGCCCCCTCTACAATTTATAATTAGAATTATATGAATATATTTTTACTAATCTTTTGTTACCTACTGTAAGGCCTCCTAATCCAAGATATCACTCAGCTAAAGCCACCAACAGGTGTGCGGAATCCACCTGATGATTAACCACTGTAGATGAAACACTAGTATGCAAAGATTTGTGAGAGAAATCAAGAATACACTGAATATTCTTGATGAGGAAGATGAATGACGTCACTCACACAAAGTAGCCGCCAGACAAAACACACACAATGATTAGGGTTAGGTGCACAGAATTTCACACAGAATCGCCGCCTTGTCTATTCCACATAAAAGTATAAATACAAGGCAAACCCCGGACTTTCAAGACAAACTAGAAAGCCCGGACAAACAAACTACACAAAGCAAAACTCTGACTTTTGTCCTAAACAAAACTCAGACAAAAGTCTATCCTAAAACTTGGACAAAATGTCCAAGGATAAAGATAGGACTATCTTTCAATATATGTACAATAAAGACCCTACAAAATGGGAGACATGCACTTATCACCTAAAGTGCATTAACAAACTGCCCCTTGATTAGTGCATGGTCTTCATTGGTCTTGAGATCTTCATACTCTCTTCGAGAAGCTGCTTCCTGCCCAGACCTTGTTCTTCACACAAAACTGAACCACCTTGATGAACTGGTCTGCTAGAACACGATCTTCTTCATTGTATTTTAGAGGCAGGCGCCGAAGCTTCTTCAGATGTGCTTCCCTTAGGTTGGCAAGCCAAATCGGATCCAAAATTTTAGCAATCTCAACCGTCACTTTCTTTTCGGTAATCACGATTTCCCCAGTCTTGCCATTGAGATACCAATAACCTATGTTGTCAAATTTATTGAGATCAAACTTTCGCATAGGAATTTTACGGAGGCAACTCGCTGGAGGATAAACCATCTTCCATTCTTCTTTACCGGTGAACTTGTTTAAGTACTTAACTCCTCGACCAACTGCTGGCTTGAACATCTTCCATTTACTTTCTCGACTCTCAACAACAAGATGAGGAATCAATCCTCTGATACTAGCAACATTTGTATGGTTGTTGAGATCGAGCTGAGCAATGTGATGGAGATCACGAGCTGGAAGAGTCTGAAGATACTTGGCCCTAGGCCTGAAGTACTGTACCCCATCGGTCCTTTTGATCATTACCAGGCCGTGCTGCTCATCGAAATCCCAACTTCGAATCTGACCCGAATACTCACCTTTTGTGGATAAATACCTCTTCCTTTGAGTTTCATCTGGAAGATTTCTAAACCATTTGTGAGCTGCCACACTGACTTCTTCGGGAATTCGAATAGGGTTAAAGATTTCTTCGGGCATTTCACAGCCAAACACAAAGCCTCTGATATGTAAGGCCTCCTAATCCAAGATCTCACTCAGCTAAAGCCACCAACAGGTGTGCGGAATCCACCTGATGATTAACCACTGCAGATGAAACACTAGTATGCAAGGATTTGTGAGAGAAATCAAGAATACACTGAGTATTCTTGATGAGGAAGATGAATGACGTCACTCACACAAAGCAGCCGCCAGACAAAAACACACACAATGATTAGGGTTAGGTGCACAGAATTTCACACAGAATCGCCACCTTGTCTATTCCACATAAAGGTATATATACAAGGCAAAACCCGGATTTTCAAGACAAACTAGAAAGCCCGGACAAAACATACTACACAAAGCTCAGACCTTTTGACCTAGACAAAACTCAGACAAGAGGTCTACACAAACAAACTCTGACCTTAGTCCTATACAAAACTCAGACAAAGGCCATCCTAAAACTTGGACAAAATGTCCAAGGATAAACTTGGGACTAACTTTCAACAAGTGTACAATAAAGACCCTAATAAATGGGAGACATGCACTTATCACCTAAAGTGCATTAACAAACTCCCCCTTGATCAGTGCATGGTCTTCATTGGTCTTGAGATCTTCATCCTTTCATTGGTAACACGGGAGTCATGCACTTATCACCTAAGGTTCATTAACAAACTCCCCCTTGATCAGTGCATGGTCTTCGTTGGTCTTGAGATCTTCATCCTTTCTTCGAGAACTGCTTCCTGCCCAGACCTTATTCTTCACACAGAACTGAACCACCTTGATGAACTGGTCAGCTAGAACACGATCTTCTTCATTGTATTTTAGAGGCAGGCGCCGAAGCTTCTTCAGATGTGCTTCCCTTAAGTTGGCAAGCCAAATCAGATCCAGCACTTTAGCAATCTCAACCGTCACTTTCTTTTCAGAAATCACTGCTTCCCCAGTCTTGAGATGCACGATCCAGACGCACACAGCTTCTCCAAATCTTCCATCTTGTGATGAATGATCCAGATGCACACAGCTTCTCCAAATCTTCCATCTTGAGATGAACGATCCAGACCTGAAACACTTAACCCCGGATTAAGAAACTTGACCCTGGAGACATCGGCCCAAACCTGGATCCCAAAAGATAAATTCCAAAACCCCAGAATAAACAATTGAAACATTAAACAACCAACATTTAATAACTTATTTAAATAATTTTCACAACCCTAGAGTATTCTTAATAAAGATAACTCGCATATAGAAACTAGAGAGCAAAATCTTTTTGAGGTTTTTCAATTTTTGACTGAAATGGAGATTAAACCTACGAACATATTTACACTAATTATCTTTTTGTGAAATCGGAGCAAAGGAATCATATCGGTTTTACTGTCAGTACCCGACACAAGAACCATAGCATTTAGCTTTAATCTTTTTTAGAATGATATTGACAGTTCAAGACGTTCAATGGTATTGTGGTCCACTTAAGTTTTAGCACGCTTTCGAACACTGTTTTCGAGATATGGAATTAAGTGTATTAATAGCTGACAGTAACTATGTTTACCCACCTCAGAATATACTCCCGTATCAAGGTATGCACGAGAGATCATCTTACTGGTGAGTATACCATTTATCATCTGTTTTTGACGTATAAGCTAATGTGAGATACTCACTTATTTGGAATTGAAAACAAGTCCTTTGTGATAGAATCACTTATTGAGGAGGAACTTGAATTTCAGATGCAAAGGGCACAGGAGCAAGTCCGTGAACAGGTTAGTACCATCGTACAGACAAAGAGGCGAACTTGACTCCCACATGATTTTGTGGGACATGTGATTGTTTATCACTTATTTGGGTCGAATGCATCATGAATTAAGGATATTTACACGTATGTATGGTATCATGGAAGATCTAGACTTGCGTCCCCGTTATTTTCCGGTAAAAGAAACAACCATGATACCCAGATGATAAACAGCATAAAGACCACGTATCTCAGAACCTCGGCAATCTATCAAACGAAATTACGGTACCAAGACCATATATCCGAGAGATGTGCCACACAAGTTACGCAGTTCATTATGTTTATATACCAAAGACAGGTTCTTATTGACGCGTAAAACCTACCGAAGCAACGTATAATGAAGCTGTCACAGTTAACGGTTATTTGATTATATATAACCATAGTCCTGCACCAGATACGACTAACCGATGTACTATCATTTCCCTTATATCTCAACACGACTTCATTTTAAATTTTTCAAATGTTTTTGTATTTTTCTGAAATTTATCCTACAACTAAGTAAAATATTTTTGGAGTTTTTCAATTTTTCGAAAGCGGTAAGAACTGTACAGAAAAGATAAAATAAAGTTTCTATGCGAGTTTTGAAAGCATTTTACTCTGGGTTGATCATGCCAATCATTCGGACCAGATTTTCAAATCTAGCATGATCGAATGTTTTTGTAAACAGGTCGGCAAGATTATCCAAGGTGTCTACCCTAACCACTTATAGTAACCCCTTCTCAGCACAGTCGCGAATAAAATGATGCCTAACATCTATGTGCTTAGTGCGTGAGTGAGTAATTGGATTGTTTGTTATGGAAATGGCAGAGTTGTTATCGACAAGGATAGGAGTTCGAGTAAAATTTAAATCGTAGTCCCTCATTTGCTGCTGAATCCACAAAACCTGAGCACAACAGCTTGAAGCAGCAATGTACTCGGCCTCGCACGTGGATAGAGAAACGGCAACTTGCTTTTTGCATTGCCAAGAGACAAGACGATTTCCAAGAAGTTGTGCGCCGCCAGAGGTTGACTTTCTGTTCATCCGGCACCCTCCGAAATCTGCGTCAGCATACACCATCAAATCCAGACCACCTTCAGCTGGATACCACAATCCAAGCTTGGGCGTCCCTTTCAGATATCTGAAAATACGCTTGACTGGTTTCAAGTGAGACTCCTTCGAAGTTGATTGGTACCTGGCACACAAACAAACAGAGAACATAATATCTGGTCGTGAAGCAGTAAGATACATCAATGAACCTATCATTGCTCGATATAGAGTCGGATCCACTTCAGGATCTTTCACATCATCGGGTGAAAGCTTGAGATTTGTCGGGAAAGGCGTGTCATAGGGTCAGTTATCTTCCAATCCAAATCTTTTGAGAATCTCGTGGACATACTTTGTCTGATGCACGTACGTCCCGGTTTTTTCTTGACTCACTTGAAGACCTAAAAAGAAGGATAACTCGCCCATCGCGCTCATTTCAAATTTTGACTTCATCACCGCTTCGAACTCACGACACAATTCTTCATTTGAAGAACCAAAAATTATGTCATCAACGTAAATTTGCACAATCAGAAAATATCCGCCTTTCTTCAAAATGAACATTGTGGAGTCAATCGCACCACGCGAGAACCCATGCTCCAAAAGATGCTTTGACAACGTCTCGTACCATGCTCGAGGGGCCTGATGGAGACCGTAGAGAGCCTTGTCCAACAAATAGACCTTGTTGTCTAACCCTGGAGCTTCGAAACCCGGTGGTTGGGACACATACACAGTTTCATGCAATTTCCCGTAAAGGAAGGCGCTTTTCACATCCAACTGATAGACTTTGATACGCATATATGCAGCAAAGGCTAGAAACAAACGAATAGCTTCCAGTCTTGCCACCGGTGCATAAACTTCGGTATAATCAATCCCTTCCTCCTGATTGAAGCCTTGAACAACCAACCGTGCTTTGTTTCTGACAACGACACCCTTATCGTCTTTCTTGCACTTGAAAACCCATTTCGTGTTGATTGCATGTTGGCCTTTTGGAAGATCGACCAAATTCCACACCTTTAACTTGTCGAACTGAGCTAACTCTTCTTGCATCGCCTCACACCAAGAATTATCCTTCAGAGCCATTTGATAGTTCTTCGGCTCTATCTGAGAGATAAAACATTCATGCAGGCTAAGATTGTAGATTTCTTCTTTCTTGATAGCAGAGAACAGACATTGCATCTCTGAAATACTCCTTCGCGTTTGCACTCCAGCATTTGGATTCCCAATAATATTATCAACAGGATGATGAACATTCGATCTTGGAACTGGGATTGCCGGAGCTTGAAGATTGTTTCCCAAATTCGACTGAATCTCCCCCTCAGCATTTGCATTACTACTAGAAGCTTCACCATTACTAGAAGACGCATCAACATTTGGATATGCTGAAAAGTCAACGTATAGATCTCCACTTGTAGTTTGAGCAACTGCATTGGGGATCTGCTCAGCAACAACATCATTTACGGACGAAGAATCAGCGGCTGGAACATTCGAAGACACATTAGTAGGAATACTTGCTCTCCAGCTCGCATCCACTTCATCTTTGTTCACAAGATGTGTGTATACAACCTCCGAATCTTCTTCTGAAACATCAGGAAGATCAAATGAATCAAATAATTTATCATAATCATAACCGCTTTTGGGACCGAATTCGGACGATGGAGGATCGAAACTCAAAGGAGTTATATCAAACACGATCTCCACTGTTCGCTTCTTGATGTTATAAACGCGTTTATTTGGAGTTCCATTGGCATAACCCAAAAAGAACCCAACTTCACCAACTTCCCCCATTTTAGGAGTATCTTTGGTGCGTTTGATAACACACTTAATCCCAAAAGGTTGAAAACCAGATAGGTTCGGTTTCCTGTTTTCAAGCAATTCATAACACGTTTTATCTTCTCTTTTGACAGTAAACACATGATTTAACACATAACATGCAGTGTTTACCGCCTCGGCCCAGAAGAAAATTGGTAATTTTGATTCAGAAAGCATAGTGCGGGCCGCCTCAATCAGGGTACGATTCTTCCGTTCTGCAACTCCATTCTGTTAGGGAACATATGGAGCGCTGAACTGATGAATTATTCCCATTTCCCGACATAACTCATCCATATTATGATTTTTAAACTCAGTGTCGTTGTCACTTCGGATTTTCTTAATAGGAAGTGAATAATTTTTTCTCAAGTTGTTTGAATAAGTCTCTTAAAATACCAGCGGTTTGATCCTTTGTTTTTAAGAAAAATACCCAAGAGTAACGTGAGAAATCGTCAGTCACAACTAAGTAATAAGACATTCCACCAATGCTAGCAACATGGATCGGGCCGAAAAGATCCATGTGAAGCAATTCAAGTGGTTTTTGGATTGAGTTAACTGTTTTCGGTTTATGAGGCTTTCGTTTGATTTTTCCTTTTTCACATGATTCACATTTGTTGTGCATATTGAAACTACGTAAAGGAACCCCCAACACCAAGTTGTTTTTCACTAAGTGGTTCATTTTTCGCAGATGCACGTGGCCCCTTCTCCTATGTCAGAGATACGATTGATCTTCAGTCCCCTTTGAAAGTAGACAAGTCACTGGAGCAGACGAGTTAACCAATGGGCGCATGTCCATGACATATGTGTTATTCACCCTTGGAGCCCTCGTAACGATCCAATCTTCAGGAACAACAAATCCCGGACGCAAGACGAAGCAAGCTTTATCAGTGAAAAGCATCGTGTACTTGTTATCACAGATTTGAGAAACCGACATCAAGTTATGCTTCAGTTCTTCAACGTAGTTCACTTTATGCAGCGTGATTTTTCCATTTGACACAGAGCCTTCACCGGTGATGTAACCACCCTTTTCACCGTCAAAATTTACATAACCACCACGAATTTGTTTAAAATTGTTCAATAACTCTTTATTTCCTGTCATGTGTCTGGAACAGCCACTATCGATATACCAAATATAGATAGCCCTCTTCAGCTGCTCCTCAATGCCAGCCATGAATGCACAAGCCTCGTTTTCAACGGAGTTTTCTTCCAACCTTTTAGCTTCTGCATCCGCAAATTGCTGCATTTCAGCTGTGGAGATGTTGAATTCAAAGCGTTCTCCCTGTTCTCCATCTTCTATCTTGTTAGACTTTTCAACAGTCTCTTCAATCGAGGAATCTTCATTCTCAGCAACATTCTCCGAATCCAACTCTTCCCCAAGAACCTCAGCTACAACCGCAAGCTCCTCAATACTAGTCTCTTCGACAACCTCGTCATACACTTCTTCGTTCACAATTTCTGCTATAAAAGCTTGTGACACAATAGCTCCTGAGATGTTTTTCCAAAGCACAACCCCAGTCATAAGGCTCAGTCACACTCTGTAGAGGTTGAGCCACCATAGCATTGTTTGTCGAAGGTGTATGATTTTCAGACCCACTTGAACGAGCACTTGAATTAGAGGTGGCAGCTGATGCATTGTTGTGAGGTCTTGAATTATTTCCTCGAGAGTGGTTGTCTCTATCAGATCTTTCCATTTTCGGCTTTCGACAATCACGTGCGAAATGCCTGTAGATACCGCAGTTGTAACATTTTACCTTTGACATGTCGACTCCCATTCGAGTCTTTGTCTGACCTCCTATGAACTTCCTACCCGTCTTCAACAGAAACTTCTTCGCTCTACGGACTAACAGTGCCATATTGAGTTTTAGATCAAGTTCTTCCATTTCGTCTTGATCTATCTGATCAAAGTCCTCATCGAGACTTGACGGTTCAACGAGCTTTCCAAGACAGAAGTTCTCGTAGGCAGTCATGAAAGACGCCAACAGACTCATGTTTTCTTCAATTAACTTCAAACAACTTGCATCTATCTTAGGAATGTTCAAGCTTGTTCCTTGAGATTTCTGAGCTCCACTAGAAGAGTACATCCCTTGATTTGAATTGGTTGTTCCACCTGAACTGTCATTGTTGCTTATAAAGGCGTGTTCATTTGCAGAACCTTCATTCTCCGAATACAACGCAACACCGACACCACCATTACTACCCTTATCCGTTGGTTTCGAAGCCTTATATAACTAAGGATCTTGGATCTTCTCGAAATCCGATGCTTGATCTTCCATATTCCAAGCATAACCCCTCAGTTTCTGAACAGCTTCTTCCAATGACAGCTCCTCATAGAGAACACCCTCTCTAATCAATGCGGTGTACATATTCCATTCTCTGGAAAGACAATTCAGAAACTTCTCAACCTTCTCAAATTCAGTGTAGATACACTCTTGACTTCTATCAAGTTTGCTCAGCAGATGATAAAATCGGTTCACTGTGTCATCAAATGATTCATTTCATAAAGCCTTGAACACAACGAATTGAGTCTTCAAACGTTGGAGACGTCGCTTCTTGTACATTTCGTTTCCTTCATATCGCTGGATCATACTATCCCACAATTCCTTTGAGCTATTTCTCTTACGAAACGTATGAAGTATAGATTGCGACATTGCCATCGTTATCATTGACATAGCTTTCTCTTCACAGTCAAAAAATCTCTTTTGGTCGTCAGTGAGTGCCAAATACGTATCAATCGTCAACGTACGTACTGGAGTAGCTCCACATCCTTTAACAATACACAACCAGATTTTGATGTCTTTCGCTCGTACATACCTCTCGAAACGCTCTTTCCACTCAGGAAAATCAAGCTCGTTTATCAACAAAGGAGGTTTGTCGCTACTTCCTACCTCAGCATTGTGCTTGAGGTTTTGCACCATTGCAGTCAGATTGTTGTTTCCCATTTCAGAAAACAACAGTAGGTTACTAAGCAAGAATTGTGTTACTGAACAGATTTTCTAAGTCCAAGCTCGGAGAGAAAACACGGAGTGAAATGTCTGAGCTTTAATCAGAGTGTGAAACCCGGATCACAAAAACCTGAAATAAACACAAACAGAAAAACTCGGACACTACACTGTTAGAATTTAAACTTCAGACAAAATTCGGACACAGTGAACTTTGGACTAAAAATTCGGACTTAACTCAACTTAAAACCATATAAAAAAGTCGGACTCCTACTCTATGTAAACTAAAAGACGGACACTAAAGAGTAATAAAACTCAGACACTAATTCAGACTCAAAGACTGATAATAAACAAACTTCGGACTCAAGAAGTAATAAACTCAGACTACTAAAAAAGAAACTCTTAAAAATCGGACTAATAAAGGGATTAAAAGTCAGACTCTATAAAATAAAGGAACTTTTTGGACTAAGAATATAATCTAAAATTTAAACTACGGACTAAGGGATTTAGAAAACTTTGGACCAATATTATAACTAAAGGTCGGACTCAAGGATCAAAGAAAAGTCGGACTAATAGAGCATGTAAAAGTCGGACAAACTAATAACTAAACGTCAGACTCTAAAAACACATTAAAAGTCGGACTAAGGATATTATATAAAAAAATGGTTGAAATATAGCTTGATCTTGAGACTCTAGATAAGCATATAAACCTCGGACTAAACAATGGAACAAAAAACAAGAATATAGCTTGATCTTGAGACTCTAGATAAGCATATAAACCTCGGACTAAACAAAAAAACAAAAAAAATCGGACTATATCTTTAAAATTCGGACAATATCTTTAAAATTTGGACTAAAGGATTTTTAAAAAAAAAATTCGGACCTAAAACTTTGAAACTTAGACCAAGGTAAATTACGTAAAATTCGGACTCAAAACAGAAGACAAACTTCGGACTCCTAAGAAAACTAAAAATCGGACAGAGATTTGAGACACTCAAAACTCAGAACCAATCTCCGGACTATCTCCCCAATGTGACTTCACACTGGTTCAACAATACCCCGGAGACAAAAACACAGAATTTAAACTACCGACAAATCTTCCAAAGATCAAACTCAGGAATCTTTTCCAACCTTCAAACTCTGTATGAACAAGAACCAAAACCCCTGTAAAACCCAGATGAAGAGTAACACTAAAAATCACCAAACTACTCAAAATCCATCATCAAATCACTAGATATGAATGAAGAATCATGAATAAAACACAAAAACTCACTAAACTCTCACTAAACCCTATCAAAGATTGAACTTTTCTCACAAAAACCTTCAAACTAAGAAACACCTACAGTAGTATGAGCACACTGCTCTGATACCACTTGTAAGGCCTCCTAATCCAAGATCTCACTCAGCAAATATAACAACCCTCGGTAAAACAGACATCCTCATAATATTTTCGGCACCCTAAATATATCAATATGTCTTTATAAGCACCCCGTATGTGAAAACCGAGCCCCAAAATAGATTATACTATATATAATAAATAAAAACAATAATTATTAAGTTGAGGCGGGCCGCGTAGGGCTTCACCTCAAGTTAAAGCGGGTCGCGCGAGTGTGTAACCAGACTTCGCTAAAACCATAAGCCCAAGCGGGCCGCGTACAAGTTTGGTCAAGTGAAGGCGGGCCGCGAGCGTCCTGAATTGTGGCGCAGCCTAGGGCCGCCACGTGGCCCAACACGCGTTGAACCTAGGTGGTGACCCGGATCAGCTAGCCTAGACCCCTAGGCCATGCGGGCCGCGTAAAGCCCAGCCCTAATGTCACGCGGGCCGCGAGGAAGTCCAATTACAGCCCTATATAAGAAGGCAACGGGCTTTCGGTTTTCGTCGCTCACAACTTTCTTTCTTTCTAAAATTCTGAAGTAGTATACACTATAGCCGGGTATTATACCCCCTAAAATAGCGAGGTTCTGCTACGATGTAAGTATTATAACCCCTGGAGACGTATTAGATACGCTGCCCGATTGATCTAGGGTTCCGTAACGGCTGTCGTGGTTCTGCCCGACGTAGTCGTTGGAATGCCGTCTCGGGGAGGGTATTACTAATGTTAAAATGGGTTATTATACTAACACACGTGCATTTGTGTAATTTATAGATTATCTCCAGGAAACCCTTACGAAAAACCTAAAACAGCAATGTGAGTAATCTCCTTTTTGTTAACTGTTTTTACAAAACCTTAAATACCTTTCCATGCAAATGACAGTTATTGAGTATTTGTGAAGAATACAATTATAGTGGGTATGTTGGGGTTTTGTATACAAAATTGGTTACTTGCGTGGTAACATCCCATATGTTGAGTATGACCGTACCACTGATGTTAATTGTGATGTCTTGGATACAAATGTAATTGCGGATGTGCCCTCAATACTGCAAATTGGTTTTTACTTAAACTTGATTAAACTGGGATTCACTCACCAGTATTTCCCACTGACAAAATGTTTTTAAAACGCGTTTCAGGTAACAAAATGTGAAAGCCAAATAGAAGCCAGCTGGACAGCACTGAAGGGTTGGAAAAGTGGCAATAAAGTTACCTAAGAATAAAATGGATGTTTTTATTAAATAAATAGGATTTACTCCTATGAAACATGTGTATTGAAAACTTGGGTTTTTACCCATATGTTTAATGTTATAAACATGGTGGTTTACTCTGATTAAAATATTTCCTAACTACGGTCCTGATGAAAATTTCCGCTGCCAAATTGGATAAATAAATGTGATACCACCGAAACTGGCTCACGGCCGCCCGTTCCCGGGAGATAGGGATCGGGGGCTGTGACAGAAGGTGGTATCAGAGCTATGCCACTGATTCAGCCACAGAAGTGTTCTGCTGACATCAAAATTCAAAGTGTTAGGAAATAAATTATGGAAATACGTGTATAATTGTATTTCTTGCTACGTGTTATCTGACTATTTGTTAGTTTACAGTATGAGTGACCAAGGACCTTCTGACGCCTATCGTCAACTGTCTGGTTCGCCTAGGAGCGAAGGCACCTCCTCTTCTCAGCCTGCCCTCTCAGGGTATTCTGCTGACACAGAAGAAGGGATCTTTGTGTTTAAGGCTCAGTCTGAAGAGCCATTTCCTCAGAAAAAGAGGGGATGGTTCAGTAGGGGAGCGCACGAGCGTAGGAAAAGAATGAAAAAGTTGCAGGAACAGCGAGTGTTAGCCGCAGCAAAAAGAGAAACTGATGCTTATAATCAGGATATGCTCAATGGGGGTATCGCTAATATCCATATTTTAGCAACCACTGCTGCCGACCCAAACCTGGAACAAATGCTAGCACCCCAACCACAAAATCCTGATCAACCCATGGAAATAGAAAACCAGATAGAAATGCCTGATTTCAACCCGGAGGAGATACCTAGGGTACCTGCACCTGATCCTCTAGACCCAAGCAAATACGACCCCTGGTGGGACGATGTTAGGGACTACGTGCAACAAAACCCAATACAGGAAAATGTGCCAATGCCTAACTTAGGAGCTTACCCAGGGTTAGATCCTCAAGATCCCTACAACATTAGTGATGCATATGTTAGGGAAATTTTAGAAAATCCATACCCGTATCAAGCCCCTATGCCTCCGTATCAGGAACCCATACCTCAGTTTCCAAACCCAGTCCTAGAACCTGCACCCCCAATGAGTGCAGAAAATGTCCAGGAACTTAGGACTTTTGGGGAGGAAATTTTAGAAAGCAGTGATCGAATGCGACAGGTGGGAGAGCGTCTCGTCTGGAAGTATGACGAGCGCAATATGGATTTTTGGATGAATCCATATCAGTGAACGTGATGACAGTACGGTAGTAGTAATAATAATAAAATAATATATGTGTGTATGTGTTAGAAAAAAAAACTACGGATGCATACTATTAGTATTGTAGTTTTACATTTCAGTCAGTACTGTAAATTTTTATTTCTGTACTGGTGTGTATTGATGCATATTATATAAAAAGAGTAAAAGTCGCAATGCTCGACGCTTTTGGTTAAAAAGTACGTGTCATGTGATTGGCTATATATAAATATTATTTGTGATATTAATATTTGGTAAATGTCTAAAATTCAGATGGCCGACGCGGGAAATCAAGAAAATCTGAATAACGATAACCAGAGCAACATTAACATGGTTAATGAGAATTCGGACAATAATAACAACGGAAACCAAATGGATAATAGTGCCGTTCAGCATATTGTGGCACAGGGAATTATAGATGCGATGCCATTTATTATTCAAACAGTTCAGGAAGCGAATAATAAAAGTAAACATAGCAGTAAACGACCAAGTGAACCAGAGCACAGCGTGAACAATGGACCAGTACTTCAAGCGCCCATTCCCAAAAGAAGAAGAACCATGCCACATGGTTGTTCTTACAAGGAATTCTGGTCCTGCAAACCAATAGAATTCTCGGGCAATGAAGGACCCATTGCAGCTTTACGCTGGATAGAGAAAACTGAGGCAGTTCTGAAAATAAGCAAGTGTGCTGAAGAAGATAAAATAATGTTTGCTTCAAATCTGTTTAAAAATGCAGCCTTAGAATGGTGGAACACTATCCTCCAGTCAAGAGGAAGTGATAGAATTTATAACATGGAATGGGAGGAATTTAAGAATATGGTAGAAAGGAAATTCTGCCCTCCCAATGAAAAGGAACAAATAGCAAATAAATTCCTAAATCTAAGAATGACCGGAGTAGACAGTAAGGGTTACACTACCACATTCTTTGAATATGCTAGGATAGTACCTACCCTTGCATCACCTGAACCGGTATTAATCTCCTGATATATCTGGGGATTAATTGGAGAGATTAGACATGTAGTCAAGGCAGCTAGACCCCAAACCATAGAGGAAGCTGTAGAACTAGCCAATACCTTGACATATGAGTTAATCCGTACTAGAGAAGAAGACCAGAGGAGAAACCTAACCCAAAGGCTTACTCAAGAATTCCGTTCTGGGAATTCCAATCGTAGGAATGTAGGTTCTACCTCTGCACCCTACTGCAAAGCCTGCAGAAAGAAGCATTCTGGAAGATGCTCTACTTACTGTAATTTTTGCAAGGCCCCAGGACACAAGGAAGAGAATTGCAAGAAGAAATCCAGTAATGGAATGTGCTTCAATTGTGGAGAAAAAGGTCACATTAGGACAAACTGTCCGAAATTGGCTCCAGCTGCAACCAACAAAAATCCTAAAAATGCCAGAGCATTCGTGCTAACTACAGAGGAAGCCAGGATGATTCCAGACGTAATTGCTGGTACGTTTTTAGTTAATGATATTTTTGCTAAAGTATTATTTGACTCTGGTGCAAACCAAAGTTTTATTAATACTTCGTTTTGCAAACTCCTAAATCAATCATTAACTAAACTACCACAAGAATGTCTAGTGGAAACCGCAAATGGAGAAACTGTTAAGATTTCTGAAATCTTGCAGGGGCAAGAATAGAAATTTTTAATCAAAAATTTATGGCAAACCTTTACCCAATGAATCTGGTTGGATTTGATGTAGTATTAGGAATGGATTGGTTAATAGCCAATAAAGCCAGTATTTTATGTGATCAAAAGACAATTCAATTAAAATCACCAAGAGGTGAAAAGATCTCAATTAAAGGAGATAAACCTTTTAGATCCACTAAATTCATCTCTGTGATGAAAACTGCAAGTTGTATAAGAAAAGGATCTATAGTGTATTTGATTTCAATAATCACTAACACTAAAGGAAAAGAAGTAAAAGATATTCCAGTAGTGTCCCAATTTTCAGATGTCTTTCCAGAAGAATTGCCAGGACTACCGCCAGACAGGGAAGTTGAATTCAGAATTCATCTGTTACCCGGAACAGCACCGATTGCCAAAGCACCTTACCGTTTAGCACCCGCTGAAATGCAAGAACTGAAGAAACAACTAGACGAGTTGTTGGAAAAGGGATTCATACAGCCAAGCTCATCGCCATGGGGAGCGCCGATTTTATTTGTTAAAAAGAAGGACGGATCAATGCGTATGTGCATTGACTACCGTGAATTGAACAAAGTCACGATTAAGAATCGGTACCCATTACCGAGGATCGATGATTTGTTTGATCAACTTCAAGGAGCTCGATTTTTCTCTAAAATCGATTTAAGATCAGGATATCATCAATTAAAGGTACAGGAAGAGGATATTCCTAAAACCGCATTCAGAACAAGGTATGGTTATTATGAATTTACTGTCATGCCATTTGGTTTAACCAATGCCCCAGCCGCATTTATGGACATGATGAACCGAATATGTAAGCCATATTTGGATAAATTCATAATTGTCTTCATAGATGATATTCTAATTTACTCTAAAAGTAAAGATGAGCATGCAAAGCACTTGCACTTACTTTTAAGTTTATTGAGAAAAGAGAAGCTTTATGCTAAGTTTTCAAAGTGTGAGTTTTGGTTAGAACAAGTGCAATTTCTCGGACATTTGGTGAATCATGAAGGAATTCATGTAGATCCAACGAAAATCGAGGCAATTACCAAATGGAACACCCCAGAATCACCAACTGAAGTTAGAAGTTTCTTAGGATTGGCCGGTTATTATAGAAGATTTATTCGAGATTTTTCTAGAATAGCCATTCCTTTAACTAAGCTAACCTGTAAATCTGTTAAGTTTGAATGGGGACCAAAACAAGAAGAAGCCTTTAGAATCCTTAAGCAAAGATTAACCCATGCACCCATACTAGCATTACCAGAAGGAACTGAAGACTTTGTAGTCTTTTGTGACGCTTCTAAATTAGGTTATGGATGCGTATTAATGCAACGCCAAAAGGTTATAGCCTATGCATCTAGACAGCTTAAGAGTCATGAAGGAAATTATTCAACCCATGATTTGGAATTAGGAGCCATAATTTTTGCCCTTAAGATTTGGAGACATTATCTTTATGGTAGTAAGTTTACCATATTCACAGATCATAAGAGTTTAAGATATGTCTTCGGGCAAAAAGAGTTGAATATGAGACAGAGACGCTGGATGGAATTGCTTAGTGATTATGATTGTGATATCCAGTATCATGCAGGAAAAGCCAATGTGGTGGCTGATGCTTTAAGTCGAAAATATCACGAAAAGCCAAAAAGGGTACGTTCTCTTAAATTAAATCTACAAGTAGATTTAAACAATCAGATTAGAAAAGCACAAGAATCAGTAATCAAGGAAGATACTGAAAAATTAAAAGGAATGATTAAGGAATTAGAACAAGGAACAGATGGAATTTGGAGGTTCCATAAAAAGAGAATATGGATACCTAAATTAGGAAATTTACGTCACCGTATATTAGAAGAAGCCCATAAATCTAAATACACGATGCATCCAGGAAGTGATAAAATGTACCAGGATTTAAGGAAAAATTTCTGGTGGATAGGAATGAAAAAGGACGTAGCAGCTTATGTTTCTAAATGTTTAACTTGCTCACAAGTTAAAGCTGAACATCAGAAACCCTCAGGATTGTTACAACAATTAGAAATACCAGTTTGGAAATGGGAATTGATAACAATGGATTTTGTTACCAAATTGCCTAAAACAAGAAAAGGTAATGATACAATCTGGGTGATTGTAGATAGGTTAACCAAGTCAGCTCATTTCTTACCAATGAAGGAAACCTTTAGTATGGAACAATTAGCCAAATTGTATGTAAATAAAATCGTTTCTTTACATGGCATTCCTTTATCAATTGTTTCTGATAGAGATAGCCGTTTTACCTCTCATTTCTGGTCAAGTTTCCAAAAAGCAATGGGAACCAGGTTAAATCTAAGCACAGCTTATCATCCTCAAACGGACGGACAAAGCGAAAGAACAATTCAGACAATGGAGGACATGCTTAGAGCTTGTGTAATTGATTTTGGAGGTAATTGGGACGAACACTTACCTTTAATAGAATTTTCTTATAATAACAGTTATCACACAAGTATCAATGCTGCACCATTCGAAGCACTTTATGGACGAAAGTGCAGAACCCCAGTCTGTTGGGCAGAAATTGGGGAAAAACAATTATCTGGACCCGAGATAGTACAAGAAACAACTGATAAAATCATTCAAGTCAAGGAACGACTGAAAACAGCACGTGATCGACAAAAGAGTTATGCTGATAACAGACGCAAACCATTAGAATTTCAAGTAGGAGATAAAGTATTATTGAAAGTCTCTCCCTGGAAAGGAGTGGTAAGATTCATCAAAAGAGGAAAGCTAAGTCCCAGGTATATTGGACCTTTCAAAATTCTTAAAAGAATAGGACCTATAGCCTATCAGCTACAACTGCCAGAAGAAATGGCAGGAATACATGATGTATTTCATGTATCCAATCTTAAAAAGTGTTTAGCTGATGAATCACTCGTAGTACCTCTTAAAGATATAGAGGTTAATGAGCAACTCAAGTTTGTGGAGAAGCCTCTACAAATTGAAGATAGGAAAGTTAAAAATCTCAAGCATAAGAGATTGGTTCTGGTCAAAGTAAAGTGGGACTCCAAAAGAGGACCCGAGTACACGTGGGAGCTTGAATCCGAAATGCAAAAGAAATATCCACACTTGTTCCAGTAGATCTCGAGGACGAGCTCTAAAACAAGGTGGGGAGAATATAACAACCCTCGGTAAAACAGACATCCTCATAATATTTCCGGCACCCTAAATATATCAATATGTCTTTATAAGCACCCCGTATGTGAAAACCGAGCCCCAAAATAGATTATACTATATATAATAAATAAAAACAATAATTATTAAGTTGAGGCGGGCCGCGTAGGGCTTCACCTCAAGTTAAAGCGGGTCGCGCGAGTGTGTAACCAGACTTCGCTAAAACCATAAGCCCAAGCGGGCCGCGTACAAGTTTGGTCAAGTGAAGGCGGGCCGCGAGCGTCCTGAATTGTGGCGCAGCCTAGGGCCGCCACGTGGCCCAACACGCGTTGAACCTAGGTGGTGACCCGGATCAGCTAGCCTAGACCCCTAGGCCATGCGGGCCGCGTAAAGCCCAGCCCTAATGTCACGCGGGCCGCGAGGAAGTCCAATTACAGCCCTATATAAGAAGGCAACGGGCTTTCGGTTTTCGTCGCTCACAACTTTCTTTCTTTCTAAAATTCTGAAGTAGTATACACTATAGCCGGGTATTATACCCCCTAAAATAGCGAGGTTCTGCTACGATGTAAGTATTATAACCCCTGGAGACGTATTAGATACGCTGCCCGATTGATCTAGGGTTCCGTAACGGCTGTCGTGGTTCTGCCCGACGTAGTCGTTGGAATGCCGTCTCGGGGAGGGTATTACTAATGTTAAAATGGGTTATTATACTAACACACGTGCATTTGTGTAATTTATAGATTATCTCCAGGAAACCCTTACGAAAAACCTAAAACAGCAATGTGAGTAATCTCCTTTTTGTTAACTGTTTTTACAAAACCTTAAATACCTTTCCATGCAAATGACAGTTATTGAGTATTTGTGAAGAATACAATTATAGTGGGTATGTTGGGGTTTTGTATACAAAATTGGTTACTGGCGTGGTAACATCCCATATGTTGAGTATGACCGTACCACTGATGTTAATTGTGATGTCTTGGATACAAATGTAATTGCGGATGTGCCCTCAATACTGCAAATTGGTTTTTACTTAAACTTGATTAAACTGGGATTCACTCACCAGTATTTCCCACTGACAAAATGTTTTTAAAACGCGTTTCAGGTAACAAAATGTGAAAGCCAAATAGAAGCCAGCTGGACAGCACTGAAGGCTTGGAAAAGTGGCAATAAAGTAACCTAAGAATAAAATGGATGTTTTTATTAAATAAATAGGATTTACTCCTATGAAACGTGTGTATTGAAAACTTGGGTTTTTACCCATATGTTTAATGTTATAAACATGGTGGTTTACTCTGATTAAAATATTTCCTAACTACGGTCCTGATGAAAATTTCCGCTGCCAAATTGGATAAATAAATGTGATACCACCGAAACTGGCTCACGGCCGCCCGTTCCCGGGAGATAGGGATCGGGGGCTGTGACAGCTAAAGCCACCAACAGGTGTGCGGAATCCACCTGATGATTAACCACTGCAGATGAAACACTAGTATGCAAGGATTTGTGAGAGAAATCAAGAATACACTGAGTATTCTTGATGAGGAAGATGAATGACGTCACTCACACAAAGCAGCCGCCAGACAAAAACACACACAATGATTAGGGTTAGGTGCACAGAATTTCACACAGAATCGCCACCTTGTCTATTCCACATAAAGGTATATATACAAGGCAAAACCCGGACTTTCAAGACAAACTAGAAAGCCCGGACAAAACATACTACACAAAGCTCAGACCTTTTGACCTAGACAAAACTCAGACAAAAGGTCTACACAAACAAACTCTGACCTTAGTCCTATACAAAACTCAGACAAAGGCCATCCTAAAACTTGGACAAAATGTCCAAGGATAAACTTGGGACTAACTTTCAACAAGTGTATAATAAAGACCCTAATAAATGAGAGACATGCACTTATCACCTAAAGTGCATTAACATGATAACATCACTGTTGACCGGTAAGGACTCGTACTCAATCCTCTTCCCTTTCGCAGTCTCAATGAAATTGAACTTACCAGCTAGGTCGTCATCGGTTCGCCAATCTTCAACCATTTCCTCAACCACTTCACCAACTCCTAAAATCAAATCAGCAGCAGGATCTAACTCAGAATCGGATAGTGCACCTGTATCAGAATCTACAGGGCATTTATCTCCCCCTGCAGCTGCACCCGAGGACTCCCTCTCAACATGAGCCGAGGTTGCAGCTTCAGGAGCACGTGCGCTCCTTGACTGCTCCCCCTGCTTCGCTGCGTTGGGATCCTTGTCCTTGTCAAGATCGTCTCTGATTTTCTTTAGTTCGTCCATCTTGCATTTAGCCTGAACTTGAAAATCTGAAGCCGAAATCTCCCCCTGAGCAGCAAGGAGTGATACGAGATATGTCACAATCCCGAGAAACCGATCCGTAGTACTAACCAAAGTCTGTTGTCGGGCAGACGTCGAGGCATCTTGTGTTATGAACTTACCCAATTGAACACTCTGATCTTTGGTTAGACGAAAAAGTTGTGCCATCTGCTGGTCTCGAACTGCATCCCTTTTCTTCAAGAAAGCAATTTCTTTCTGCTACCTAGAGATCTGATTCTTGTGTTGAATCATGACCTTGGCTGCATCCTGAAACTTGCCACGAACAAACTCCTGAAAGTTCTGCCCTTGACCTGAACTTGATGGTCTCGAAGCAGAAACTGTAGAAGATCTAGGAGCAGGAGGTCTTGAGCCAGACGACTGTGCACTGGATGGCCTAGGACCTGAGGATGATATCACTGGAGGACGCAGAGATCCTTTCTTCGATCGCACTGCCGGCGGACTCGGACCGAAAGCGACCTTCGAACCTGCTTGCCGTGTCTCTGGTGCTTGCAAATCGGTGAAAGTACTAGGTCGCGGTGGCAGAGAGGAACTTCCTGATAAGGCAAACACATTACCTGTACCCATTTGAGAAGATAACGACCCAAATAATGGTACTGCAGGAATCAGAGAAGACATCATCGGCGTTACTGGTTGAAAAGAAGTAGCCATACTGGTAGCTTCCACAAAGGAAGTGAGTGGAAGTGAGGAAGACAGTGACGGGAGAGCTATAGATAACTCCATATTAAGAAGACCTCTAGAGTCTGATGGAGCAGAGCTGGATGTAACCGTGACCGAAGCAACTATCAGACTCAAAGACTGAAGATCCGGAACAGCAACACGTTGTCGCTTATACGTCCTGAGAGAAACTGGCACACGGACAGTATCAGTATCAGGACGACGACAGTCTTCATCATCATCATCAGAAGAGGACGAGCTAAAAACGATTGAATCCAAATCGTTGGCTTTATCATTCCAACTGGCTAAACGTATGCTCCAATCAGAAGAGGGACCGAAAGAAGCAACCTTAGCGCGAAATAACTCAAGTTTGTTCCTTTCGGAAGGTGTAATACGATCTTGAAGTTCCTTCATAACCAACAGAAGGTATTGCTTTTCAGATGGCATATCACTAACAGATTCATCCACAGAAACTTCTTCCATAGGACGCTTCCCTTTGTCAACTGCACGGGAGGACGGACCCGCATCTAGAGCTGCATCAAGCTCTAAAATCACCTCATCAGTTTCTACAGCAACTCCTGTTGCCGAAGACGTAGAAACTGGAGCTTGAACAGACATAGTTTCTTGAATATAAGCAACAACAACTGGTTCAGAAATCACTGTTTCTTGAACGGGTTCAGGTTCATGTTCCGGAGGATTAACCGATGGTTGTTGAAAATCAACCTGAGGTTGAACAACCACGAGCTCTTGAGCATTATCAACAACTGCTTGCATACCTCCAGCAAATATTTGATCAACACTACTTCTAATGTTTAACCAATTCGGATCATGTTCTGGATTGTAGTTTCCTTGAAGAATAGCACACACAAGGGAGTCGTAACTGGACGAGCATCAGTCCTTTTGGACTCGTTAACTCTGGCACAATCAGTGAAAATACGAATAGGCATGGGTGCTTGAGCGTAGGCAGGTAGAGTTCCTTCGAACGAAAGATTCGGCAACAAATGTCGAAAAATAAGACAAAGAAAACGAGGATACAGAATCATCAAACGCTTATCATTTGCCTTCAGACCAATCTGGTGTTTGATAGCTTGGAGAATCATCAGTAAGAAATTGTACGGCTGGTTGTAAGTTAATCCAATCATCGCAGAAAGAAGATCATGACCCATCGTATCAGTTCCCGATTTTCGTGAAGACAGACACTGCATCAACACATGAAAGAAGTATCTCCACTGCCCAATAATCAATGCCTTGTAGATCTCCTTCCTGGTAAAAGAACCAACGTAACCGAAAGATCTAACCCCACGTTCACGGATTTGCCGCACATAGCACGTGTTTCCATGATCTAAATCACCAAAACGCAAAGCCGCACGAATAACTACCTCCGTGATAACAATAGAGCTTCCAGAAATAGTAGCTTCGATAGTATCATCAACAATCTGAGCCGTACGCCAAAAATCCTCAATATACGCTTGCACTTGGTGAATATTTTCTGAAATCGCGAAACCAATTCTTGAATTTCGAAGAAAATGTATGATATCAGAATATTCGGCTCCACCACGAACGTTCTCGTTTAGCAAGGCAATTTGATTATGATTACGATGAAACTCCCGAACAGGACGAGGTTGTTCTGCCATTTCTGTTGAAAACAATCCAAAAACGAAACACATGCATCAGATATAAGTGCAGAAACAGTCAGAAAATAAAGTATGTATTTTACACATAGTAAACATCAATATTCAATTTCTGGCAAAATTACTGTCACATAGTTAAACACACAGGTAAACATATGTAGAAGTAAACCTTACACAGCCCAAGCCCAGACAGATTTGAAACATTGAACACAGATATAACCGGTTTGTTGCACCTCGAAACAATGACTGATCATAACTTGAACACACAGTTAATCAAATTTACAATCAAATCCTGAACCTGGACAGTCAAATGAAACCACATTTGAACACACTAAAACTCGGATACTTAACTAAATATCGGAGTGACAACTTAACTGTATTTGTGGATTAAGAACTCGGACAGTTAATTCATATGACCAAAACAATCAGTCGAAAACACTTTGAATCTGCTAAAAATCGGAACATGTCTACAAAACTCGGAATAACGAAAAGACTGTCAAAACTCGGAACAAACTATCTGGTAGTTAAACTTCGGAACATCACTGTAAAACTCGGACCATCGACAGATTTCAAAACTCAGACACTTATTTCAAAACTCGGAACCAGTTTTGACTGTTTAAAACTCGGACCATCAACACTTCAAAACTCGGAACCATTGATAATTCAAAGTAAAACTCGGAACCAGTTTTGACTATTTAAAAACTCGGACCATCAACACTTCAAAAACTCGGAACCATTGAGAATTCTGTCACACCCCGACCACGTAAAACAACAAAACGTGGCGGAAACGTCGGGGAGTGTTGTAACAGAATCATTGTTTCACAACCATGGATTAAATAGTTTTGTTTTATTGAATTATTGAATTCAATGTTTTGGTACAATTTAGAATAATACAAATAATTGTTTCTCAGTTTTAAGTCACTAAGGCACGAGTCCATCCTACGTTTAGCATGCATCATCAATCATCACATAGTAGTACCTGAAACATATATGAAAATAGACACGTCAGCATAAAAATGCCTGTGAGTAACATAGGTTTTTGTGTATTAGATTCATGGCTTTAGATAATACGAGAAAAGGTTTTATATTTTCAAAATAGCCATGAATCTAATGTAAAAGTTTTGTTTCTGAAAATGTGTCGTTTTGGAAAACGGGTTTATAGTATAGACAAAATATACTTTGGTTTTGAAAAGTTTGTACAAATAGTATATCATAGTATACTTTAGTTTTGAAATAGTTAGATGAATAGTATATCAAAATATACTTTAGTAATTAAAATAATAGTTTCGGTAGTATATCTCAAATATACTTTGGTTTAAGAATAAAAGTATTGGTAGTATATCAAATTATACTTTGGTTTGTAAATAGCATATCAACTATGCTTTGGTTAAAAGTAGCATATCAACTATGCTTTAGATAGTATATCAAAATATACTTTAGTTTAAAATAACAAAGTTGGTAGTATATCAAACTATACTTTGGAAAACAGTAGCATATCAAACTATGCTATGGGTAGTATATCAAAATATACTTTAGTTTAAAATAACAAAGTATGTTAAAACATATGTTGGATTTTGTACTTAGTATATCAAAATATACTTTGGTATATCACATTTGAGAGCACATCAAACTGTACTTTTGTAGTATATCAACATATACAAAGAGAGTGTGATTTGGTATTCAACAAAGCCTTAGTGTATCAAACTACACTTTGGAGACTATAGAAATACCACGAAGGCAATTTCTATTTGGTTTAAATTTGGTTTCTGACATTCCATACAACAGGAATGGGGTGTCTAGTCCTATAGCGCTATATCGTACTACCAATCGGCTGGGTGAATGTATAAAAATAGGTACAATCCAACAATTAGTTTTATAAGTTTTGGAAAATCAGTGTTTAAACCATAGGAAATCGTTTAATTTGTCAAAAGAATGTGTAATAAGCATGTGTAATCATATAGTTAAAAATCAGGAAAATAACAGATAGGCATATATGTTTCACCCCAAAATATTTGGAAACAGTAAAAGAGGGGACTATGTACTCACTTGAGATTGCGAGTATCCTTGATTAAGTGTCCTAACAAAGCTCGGGAAATCAAGGAATCAAGTGGCACCTAGTATGGATCACTATGTTAAACAATCGGATCCTAAATCGGAAGATAGGATAGAATGAAGTTCTATAAATCAAATGAGTATTGCAACTCATATGGCATGATTCAATAGACCTAACATTCTGATTGGAAGGCCTACCTAAGTGCTTTTGACCCGTTTCGACACATTATGGTAACATAAGCCACTATAATGCGTCGTTTGCGTAAAACGAGGTTCGGATGGTTAACTATGTGCTATGTCAAGTCTTACATGCCCAATTATCCCTAAACATGTTACTAATTCAGATTATATGTTGAAAATATGTTCACATAATCAAAATACGGGTTTTAGCTTCAAAAGGGCATTTTGGTCATTTCCTATGGGCATACAAGCTAACTAGCAAATGACTAACCAATCCTATGTGATCATAAGGTATAACCTCAGTGGTTATTCCCTATGCAACTATGATCACTAACTAAGCTTGGTCGGATCCTAAAGATCGACCAAACGGGTCGGGTTCGAAAGGCTAAGCGGTGGTTTAGACCGCTTACCTCACGACCCTAAACAAGCACAAACTAGTAGTGTCGTGTTAGACATGTCAAAACATGTCTAACCTACTGATTTGGTATCAAAACAAAGTGTTTTGATACCCTAAAGTAGTTCCGAGGCAAAATGCGTGCTAAAACGCATTTTGACCGAAACTTTGACTCGACACTACAACTAGATAACGTGGTAATCAGCGGTTATAATCGCGAAGGATTATAACTATCGTGATTACAATCACGTGTCAAAGTTCAATTGAACTTTGACTTGACCAATTGATGGTCAAAACCGAAAGTCAAACTGTTGGCCAAACTGTTTGACTTTCTGCACTACATAAGGAAAAAGCATGAAAAAGAATAAAAGAAGACTCACAATAGTCCTTGCTATCTTTTCTACAAAGAAGACAAGTCCCAAATCAGTTGAGAGAGCTTCCAAAGCAGATAAGAAGAGAGGAATGAGTGAATGAGCAAAGAAATGAAGTGAACTTGATGGCTATTTATAGTTGTAGTGGATTAACAAGATCATTCCACTTGTTTTTCTTAGCCATTAAGCATTAATCCTAGCCATACATGTGTTAGGAGCAGGTGCAAAGCCTTGGAGAGGTGGTAACTTGGTTACCACACAAAGAAATTGCAAGATTGGCCCCTGAAATTACAAACTGTTGCTGAAAACACATATTCTGCCCAGATGAGGCACTCGCGTAGCGCTAGGGCATAGGCCTTAGGGCTCGTGCTACGCTAGCGTGTATCAGGTTCAGCAAAGTTTCAAAATTTACAGAAATGGTCCCTGCACGCGTTTAAAGCCTTTTTCGATGCGTTTAAACCCCGTTAACCTCATTTCAAGGCTCTAAAATGAAGTTAAAGCATAGGGGACTCAAAACATGCTCAAAAATATCTCGGATGTCGGTTCGTTTGATCGTAAAATCGCGTTGTTCGGTTAATTACGACGGAAGTCGTAACGAACGCAAAATCGATCCAAATTAAGCGACGAATGGAATTTTTGCATGGCGATCACTAAAATAAAAATATTTTAGTGTGTACAAAAATTTTGGATGTCCAGATGTGTCCAGAACGTAAGATATGCGCGAAAATGCAAACTTACGCCGTTTTTGACACTTTTAGTCCCTGAAGATCACATAAGCATGTTTTCGCACACCGAACCACTCAAAGCTTGTTTCTAAGCTATGATTAGGTTATATATGGTATGTTTAACTTATGATCAAGTTCCGGACTATTCGTTACCTTACGAATCGGTATAGTTTCGCAGTTTTACGCAATTAGTCCCTGCGATCGAATAAACTTGTTTTTGCCATACCAAACCTTCCAAAACTTATTTCTAAGTTATGTAAAGGTCATTTAAGGTATGTTAAGTCTATTTCACTATTCCGGAGTGTTTGTCGCGTTAAACTGATTACGTTTACGCACCAGTGCGCGTATAACTTTCCAGAAAGCGATTTAAAGCTCGGAATTGAACAAGAATTGATATGTGCAAAGGATACACATATTTATACAAATCCCAGGTATGAAACACAATGTTTCATAGGTTTGGCATTTGTTTGGTGTTCGTGGTGACACAGGTGTCACAGTCTCCCCTACTTTAGGAAATTTCGTCCCGAAATTTAATTCTAGAGGAAACTTGTGAAGACAACTGTGATCGTTTCGCTTTCAAGTGAATCCTTAGTTTCCAAAGTAGAACTCTAGGTCACGTTTGGATTCTTAGCGAATCTGTTAACTGCCAAAATGTCGTTGTTGTAGTACCGGAAACATGGGGTTTCGAACGACGGATAGGAGGATGTTTCCTATGAAGACTATTATAGGAAACTTGTGTGTGCTCGAAATCAAGTCGGAGATTCCAAAATAGAATGACATTGGTCAAGGTCCAGGACTTCTAGTAATTTAAATAACGCTACTTTCGCAATGTAATAAGGAACACTTATATATAGGAAGTACCAGCGGCGTATCCACCATGCCCTTTTTACATTGTTCCCGTCTCGTTATTCTTATCACTATAGGTCTTAACACATGACAAAACTTGCTGTGGTTTCTGTGCACTGAATTCCATAATTACGTATGCATCCATAATTACGTAATTCCTTGCACAGTCCGCACAGTTCATCTCATAATGTGTAGGGTAAAATCAATCGAATAACCATGAAATGACTTGACTAGATCACCAAAAGATCTTTTTAATTAAATCAACGAACGATCTTTTTAACTAGATCAACACATGATCTCCTTATCTAGACCGTTGTATGATCTCCTTAAATAGACCACTTAAGGGATCTTTATAACTCGGAACCAAATAATCGTTTTGAATCAGCACTTTGGAATCCAAGGTTCTTACTATTTGCATAGAAGCCCCTTAAGGATTTAAGACAGTACTTTGAGTATCCTTCTGAGAATCTAACATATGAAAATACGGAAGATTCCACCAGGACTTAGATAACAAGCTTTGGAGTTACACATAAACATAAAATCACCAAATTGTGTATTCGTTAATTTAATTATTAGCTCGTTTGTGAATTTGAAGTACACTAGAAATCCAATCACGGACTTCAATTAGTACTTTAAAATATCCTCAAGAATCTAACTATGAAGATAGGAAGATCTTATAAGGATTTGGAATTTGTTTCTATCGTTTTATAACATTCGTATTAGGATAAATAAAGAATCCAATTAAGGACTTACGATAGCACCTTTATCAAATCAAAGATTTGAAATGGTACTTCAAGTATCTGATTAAGAATTGCACCTGTACTTTGTTTCTTAAAAGAAACTAGTACTTAGGATTTTTTTTTTTTTTTTGGGGAGATCACAAATGATCATAGAATAAAGGAATCACACGAGAAGTTTTTTCTGGAAAGAACATGGTTCATTGGTGTTGATATTGTAGGGGTATGCCAACATACAATCGGATTAGTTTTGGAAATAAAATTGGAACAACCATTTTATTTATAATAACTGAATTGTCCCAAATGTCAAAAGATAACAAACAAAGGAAATACAACAGACTAATTGTTCACTGCTGCGTTGTCATTTGCATTTGCCTCGTTTATGTTGAATACTCGTCCACGTGCTGGATTTGTATTAACAAGTCTTGGGCAATTGTTCCTGTAGTGAGTAAGGTCACCACAGTTATAGCACGATCCAGGAGGAAACTGTGCTCGAACAACGGCAGGATTTGCAGCATTTTGGTTTTGGATAACATGGCGACATGTATTGACGAAGTGTCCCAAACGCCCACAGTGGGTACACTTCTGACACAGTGTCTGATTCACATGATGACGGTTGCATTTGTTGCACAAAGGTGCAGTACCAATATAGTTCTTCCTAGCACGAGGCTGTGCTAATTGATTTGGTGCAACCTGATCATTCTGAGCGACCACTGCGAAGTTTTGTGAAGCCTTACGCTTCTTCGACTTCTTAGAGGACTCGGTCTGTTTATCCTTTGGTTTATCTTGTGCTGTCTTGTCAGATGGTCTTGGATCGCCTTTTCGGAAAAGCTTACCCTTCCTGATTTGAGATTCAGTCAGGGTGGCAGATAGTTCAATGGCTTGTCTGACGGTAGTAGGGTTGCTACCAGTAACAATATCCTGAACTGGGTCAGGAAGACCATCGATGTATCTTTCAATCGCCTTATCCAAGGGCGTAACCATGGTAGGACATAACAGACTCAATTCCTCGTATCGATCAGTGTAGGCTCGATGTTCACCGCTGTCTTGTTTAAGATCATCAAATTCACGTTCCAAAGCCCTAAGCTCATGACGAGGACAGAATTCCTTCATCATTAGAGCCCGAAGCTCTTCCCAGGTTTGTGCCATTGCTACATCGGCACCTCGATCCCTCATTATGCCGTTCCACCATGTGAGTGCTCTTTTCTGGAACACACTTGACGCAAACTCAACTTTTCGCTCGTTTGGGCATTGTACATGACGAAATGTGCTTTCAAGACTCTCAAACCACTGTAGGAGTCCCGTGGCCCCTTCAGACCCAGTAAATGTGAGTGGCTTAGCTGAGTTGAATGTTTTAAAGGTGCACAGAACATTGTTATTGTTATTGTTTGCCTGATTTATCTGGGTGATAAGGTTCGGGAGTACAGCAGCGAATTGCTGAGCGATTAAGGCTGCCAAGGCGGCATCCTGAGCTTGATCACGTCGAGGAGGCATATTCTAAAAGAGCAAAGAAACACGAGGGAAAAACAAGTGAGATGTCATTGGATATTCAAAACTGGATGTTAAGAATATCGACAAGGCATAAGGATTGTGACCATTTGTTCGTTTACTTAAAACAAACAAACGACACTGTGACAAATCAAAGTAAATGGGTCAACATAATGTATCACTGAAGACATGCTCGCCTATAAGTGAATACTCACCCCAAGAGTTCCCAGGTAAGAGTGACTGGTCCAATACTGCGGATTTGTACGAACACTCTAGCCTTAGACAGAAAACTCAGGGTACAGGCATTCACTCTTCCAGTTTGCATGTGTTCACATTATTTAGACCCAAACTTTGACGGGATTTTGAAAACTCAAAAGGCACAAAGCTAAAGATGAATCAAACTGGAAGGGTTCAAAACCTAGTAATCAATCATCCAAGGATAGATGATTAATTTTCGAAGCGGATTCGTTATTGTGTTCTCGTTGTGGTTATCACCTAAGGATAGGTGACATGTATTGTTTTAAGACTAAACACAAGATAACTTGTGATAGGGTCCTAGGAAGGTTATAGTCTAGGTCAAAGCATTACTAATAACCTAATTCCCTATAACCATTGGCTCTGATACCAACTTTTCTGTCACACCCCGACCACGTAAAACAACAAAACGTGGCGGAAACGTCGGGGAGTGTTGTAACAGAATCATTGTTTCACAACCATGGATTAAATAGTTTTGTTTTATTGAATTATTGAATTCAATGTTTTGGTACAATTTAGAATAATACAAATAATTGTTTCTCAGTTTTAAGTCACTAAGGCACGAGTCCATCCTACGTTTAGCATGCATCATCAATCATCACATAGTAGTACCTGAAACATATATGAAAATAGACACGTCAGCATAAAAATGCCTGTGAGTAACATAGGTTTTTGTGTATTAGATTCATGGCTTTAGATAATACGAGAAAAGGTTTTATATTTTCAAAATAGCCATGAATCTAATGTAAAAGTTTTGTTTCTGAAAATGTGTCGTTTTGGAAAACGGGTTTATAGTATAGACAAAATATACTTTGGTTTTGAAAAGTTTGTACAAATAGTATATCATAGTATACTTTAGTTTTGAAATAGTTAGATGAATAGTATATCAAAATATACTTTAGTAATTAAAATAATAGTTTCGGTAGTATATCTCAAATATACTTTGGTTTAAGAATAAAAGTATTGGTAGTATATCAAATTATACTTTGGTTTGTAAATAGCATATCAACTATGCTTTGGTTAAAAGTAGCATATCAACTATGCTTTAGATAGTATATCAAAATATACTTTAGTTTAAAATAACAAAGTTGGTAGTATATCAAACTATACTTTGGAAAACAGTAGCATATCAAACTATGCTATGGGTAGTATATCAAAATATACTTTAGTTTAAAATAACAAAGTATGTTAAAACATATGTTGGATTTTGTACTTAGTATATCAAAATATACTTTGGTATATCACATTTGAGAGCACATCAAACTGTACTTTTGTAGTATATCAACATATACAAAGAGAGTGTGATTTGGTATTCAACAAAGCCTTAGTGTATCAAACTACACTTTGGAGACTATAGAAATACCACGAAGGCAATTTCTATTTGGTTTAAATTTGGTTTCTGACATTCCATACAACAGGAATGGGGTGTCTAGTCCTATAGCGCTATATCGTACTACCAATCGGCTGGGTGAATGTATAAAAATAGGTACAATCCAACAATTAGTTTTATAAGTTTTGGAAAATCAGTGTTTAAACCATAGGAAATCGTTTAATTTGTCAAAAGAATGTGTAATAAGCATGTGTAATCATATAGTTAAAAATCAGGAAAATAACAGATAGGCATATATGTTTCACCCCAAAATATTTGGAAACAGTAAAAGAGGGGACTATGTACTCACTTGAGATTGCGAGTATCCTTGATTAAGTGTCCTAACAAAGCTCGGGAAATCAAGGAATCAAGTGGCACCTAGTATGGATCACTATGTTAAACAATCGGATCCTAAATCGGAAGATAGGATAGAATGAAGTTCTATAAATCAAATGAGTATTGCAACTCATATGGCATGATTCAATAGACCTAACATTCTGATTGGAAGGCCTACCTAAGTGCTTTTGACCCGTTTCGACACATTATGGTAACATAAGCCACTATAATGCGTCGTTTGCGTAAAACGAGGTTCGGATGGTTAACTATGTGCTATGTCAAGTCTTACATGCCCAATTATCCCTAAACATGTTACTAATTCAGATTATATGTTGAAAATATGTTCACATAATCAAAATACGGGTTTTAGCTTCAAAAGGGCATTTTGGTCATTTCCTATGGGCATACAAGCTAACTAGCAAATGACTAACCAATCCTATGTGATCATAAGGTATAACCTCAGTGGTTATTCCCTATGCAACTATGATCACTAACTAAGCTTGGTCGGATCCTAAAGATCGACCAAACGGGTCGGGTTCGAAAGGCTAAGCGGTGGTTTAGACCGCTTACCTCACGACCCTAAACAAGCACAAACTAGTAGTGTCGTGTTAGACATGTCAAAACATGTCTAACCTACTGATTTGGTATCAAAACAAAGTGTTTTGATACCCTAAAGTAGTTCCGAGGCAAAATGCGTGCTAAAACGCATTTTGACCGAAACTTTGACTCGACACTACAACTAGATAACGTGGTAATCAGCGGTTATAATCGCGAAGGATTATAACTATCGTGATTACAATCACGTGTCAAACTTCAATTGAACTTTGACTTGACCAATTGATGGTCAAAACCGAAAGTCAAACTGTTGGCCAAACTGTTTGACTTTCTGCACTACATAAGGAAAAAGCATGAAAAAGAATAAAAGAAGACTCACAATAGTCCTTGCTATCTTTTCTACAAAGAAGACAAGTCCCAAATCAGTTGAGAGAGCTTCCAAAGCAGATAAGAAGAGAGGAATGAGTGAATGAGCAAAGAAATGAAGTGAACTTGATGGCTATTTATAGTTGTAGTGGATTAACAAGATCATTCCACTTGTTTTTCTTAGCCATTAAGCATTAATCCTAGCCATACATGTGTTAGGAGCAGGTGCAAAGCCTTGGAGAGGTGGTAACTTGGTTACCACACAAAGAAATTGCAAGATTGGCCCCTGAAATTACAAACTGTTGCTGAAAACACATATTCTGCCCAGATGAGGCACTCGCGTAGCGCTAGGGCATAGGCCTTAGGGCTCGCGCTACGCTAGCGTGTATCAGGTTCAGCAAAGTTTCAAAATTTACAGAAATGGTCCCTGCACGCGTTTAAAGCCTTTTTCGATGCGTTTAAACCCCGTTAACCTCATTTCAAGGCTCTAAAATGAAGTTAAAGCATAGGGGACTCAAAACATGCTCAAAAATATCTCGGATGTCGGTTCGTTTGATCGTAAAATCGCGTTGTTCGGTTAATTACGACGGAAGTCGTAACGAACGCAAAATCGATCCAAATTAAGCGACGAATGGAATTTTTGCATGGCGATCACTAAAATAAAAATATTTTAGTGTGTACAAAAATTTTGGATGTCCAGATGTGTCCAGAACGTAAGATATGCGCGAAAATGCAAACTTACGCCGTTTTTGACACTTTTAGTCCCTGAAGATCACATAAGCATGTTTTCGCACACCGAACCACTCAAAGCTTGTTTCTAAGCTATGATTAGGTTATATATGGTATGTTTAACTTATGATCAAGTTCCGGACTATTCGTTACCTTACGAATCGGTATAGTTTCGCAGTTTTACGCAATTAGTCCCTGCGATCGAATAAACTTGTTTTTGCCATACCAAACCTTCCAAAACTTATTTCTAAGTTATGTAAAGGTAATTTAAGGTATGTTAAGTCTATTTCACTATTCCGGAGTGTTTGTCGCGTTAAACTGATTACGTTTACGCACCAGTGCGCGTATAACTTTCCAGAAAGCGATTTAAAGCTCGGAATTGAACAAGAATTGATATGTGCAAAGGATACACATATTTATACAAATCCCAGGTATGAAACACAATGTTTCATAGGTTTGGCATTTGTTTGGTGTTCGTGGTGACACAGGTGTCACAAATTCACAGTAAAACTCGGAACCAGTTTTGACTGTTTAAAACTTCGGAAGAATTAAAAACTCGGAGACGCAGTAAACTGTAAAACTCGGAGCACTTATGAAACTCGGAACATTGAACTTCATAAAAGAAACTCGGAATCTCTGTTTTTTAAAACTCAGAAACACAATACTTAAACACTCCGAACAAACACAAAGTTTGTTGAAACTCGGAAACTCTTCTATGTGTAAAACTCGGAATAGAACACCTTAAAGGAAAACTCGGAATAGAACACCTTAAAGGAAAACTCGGAACTTAAAGTTTCACCGGAACTGAACATATTAAAAGAAAAATCGGAACTTAATGTTTCACCGGAACAGAACATCTTTAAAAGAAAACTCGGAACTTAATGTTTTTACAAAACTCGGAATACAGAAACCATGAACAAACCTCGGAACCATTAACACATACTGGTTAAAACCTCGGAACATATACCAAAGGACAAAGGTCGGAACGGTTAAATTCATTGAGTCAAAAACCTCAGAACAATTAGTTAGAATCATATCACCGAATCAAGTCTTTGATCCTTTCGAACTTACGGAAGAGAGAAAGGACTGAATCTCAAAGATTTTAACACAAACAAACAAGAACACATCTTTCATGATGGATCAAAAAGGTGAAAATTTCAAATAACCTATCATCTTCTCCATAAGAACAACCAAGTTTCACGCCAAAACACCAACCAAGAGCTTCACTAAAACTCCTTTCATACAAACAAATTTTTTTATCTAACCAAGCACATTCAAACATATTTACACAAAATTTCTACCAATCGAGGTTCAAAAATTAACTCAAACATTCACTTTCCTTCAAGATTCATGAACCCCAACCTCAAGAACACCAAGTTCTTGAAGCCAAACACAAAACCCCCAAATTTCCTACAAAACCCTAACTTCAAGAAGCTCAATAACATCACATAATATCAACAATTAGTAAGAAAGCACAAAGTTTCAAGCATGAATTTAACAAGAATCATGAACACTAAGTTCAAATAAGATGAATATCCAAGCGCTAAATTAAGATTCTTACCAAGATTGTAACAATGGAGATGAAAAGAGTGTAGGGATACATACCTTGAAGAAGACTTAGGGTTTTATGTGCAAGAACAAGAATTTGTAAGAAGGAAGGAAGAATGTATAGAGGTGAGGGAGAAGGTGCGAACTCGGTGTGGAAGAAAGAAAAACCTCTGAGGATTGAACAAGAAAGGAAGGAGAGTGAAGAAAGAAAAAAAAATCGGACCAAAAGGGGGTATTAAGGTCGGTCCACGGTTTGGTTTAAAAATCAGACCCACAATTGTTTGAAAACTCGGACCGGGTAACCTTCGTCCTGTTTACCTAGAAGCTCGGACCGGAGTAAGGTTATTTGCTTATATTTTGATTTATTTTTGTTTTATAAAATAAAGGTTGGATCGGATAACTAATAAGCGAAAGAACATCGGACCAGGATTCGTTTAAATTTGCACTGAACCCCTAAACATGTTCAACTTTTCATAAACATTGTGAAGCTTTCAAACAACAACTCTTTTTACTTCAGAAACACGAACATATTGAGATGGAAAAATATCACTGCTTGGAACAACTTTTATCAACTTCCTTAACCTGATGAAGTTTCTCACACACACTTAGATGAATCTTACATGACCGATTTTTCATGAGAAAATCTATTTTAACTTACCGAACTTTGATTTTTAATATCTGATTAAATAATTTTCACAACCCTAGAGAATTCTTAATAAGATAAACTCGCACATAGAAACAAGAAAGCAAAATCTTTTTGTGGTTTTTCTATTTAAACAAAATTAAAGACGTTAAACCTAAGAACGTATTTACACTAATTATCTTTTTGTGAAATCGGAGCAAAGGAATCATATCGGTTTTACTGTCAGTACCCGACACAAGAACCATAGCATTGAGCTTTAATCTTTTAGAATGATATTGACAGTTCAAGACGTTCAACGGTATTGTGGTCCACTTAAGTTTTAGCACGCTTTCGAACACTGTTTTCGAGATATGGAATTAAGTGTATTAATAGCTGACAGTAACTATGTTTACCCACCTCAGAATATACTCCCGTATTAAGGTATGCACGAAAGATCATCTTACTGGTGAGTATACCATTTATCATCTGTTTTGACGTATAAGCTAATGTGAGATACTCACTTATTTGGAATTGAGAACAAGCCCTTTGTGATAGAATCACTTATTGAGGAGGAACTTGAAATTTAGATGCAGAGGGCACAGGAGCAAGTCCGTGAACAGGTTAGTACCATCGTACAGACAAAGAGATGAACTTGACTCCCGCATAATTTTGTGGGACATGTGATTGTTTATCACTTATTTGGGTCGAATGCATCATGAATTAAAGATATTTACACGTATGTATGGTATCATGGAAGATCTAGACTTGCGTCCCCGTTATTTTCCGGTAAAAGAAACAGCCATGATACCCAGATGATAAACAGCATAAAGACCAACGTATATCAGAACCTCGGAAATCTATCAAACGAAATTACGGTACCAAGACTATATATCCGAGAGATGTGCCACACAAGTTACGCAGTTCATTATGTTTATATACCAAAGACAGGTTCTTATTTACGCGTAAAACCTACCGAAGCAACGTATAATGAAGCTGTCACAGCTAACGGTTAATTTTATATATATAACCATAGTCCTGCACCAGATACGACTAACCGATGTACTATCATTTCCCTTATATCTCAACACGACTTCATTTTAGATTTTTCAAATGTTTTTGTATTTTTTTTGAAATTTATCCTACAACTAAGTAAAATATTTTTGGAGTTTTTCAATTTTTTGAAAGCGGTAAGAACTGTACAGAAAAGATAAAATAAAGTTTCTATGCGAATTTTGAAAGCATTTTACTCTGGGTTGACCATGCCAATCATTTGGACCAGATTTTCAAATCTAGCCCGATCGAATGTTTTTGTAAACAGGTCGGCAAGATTATCCAAGGTGTCTACCCTAACCACTTCTATTAAACCCTTCTCAGCACAGTCGCGAATAAAATGATGCCTAACATCTATGTGCTTAGTGCGTGAGTGATTAACTGGATTGTTTGTTATGGAAATGGCAGAGTTGTTATCGACAAGGATAGGAGTTCGAGTAAAATTCAAACCGTAGTCCCTCATTTGCTGTTGAATCCACAAAACCTAAGCACAACAGCTTGAAGCAGCAATGTACTCGGCCTCGCACATGGATAGAGAAACGGCAACCTGCTTTTTGCATTGCCAAGAGACAAGACGATTCCCAAGAAGTTGTGCGCCGCCAGAGGTTGACTTTCTATTCATCGGGCATCCTCCGAAATCTGCGTCAGCATGCGCCATCAAATTCAGACCACCTTCAGCTGGATACCACAATCCAAGCTTAGGCGTCCCTTTCAGATATCTGAAAATACGCTTGACTGCTTTCAAGTGAGACTCCTTCGGAGTTGATTGGTACCTAGCACACAAACAGACAGAGAACATAATATCTGGTCATGAAGCAGTAAGATACATCAGTGAACCTATCATTGCTCGATATAGAGTCGGATCCACTTCAGGATCTTTCTCCTTATCGGGTGAAAGCTTGAGATTTGCCGGGAGAGGCGTGTCATAGGGTAAGCTATCTTCCAATCCAAATCTTTTGAGAATCTCGTGGACATACTTTGTCTGATGCACGTACGTCCCGGTTTTTCCTTGACTCACTTGAAGACCTAAAAAGAAGGATAACTCGCCCATCGCGCTCATTTCAAATTTTGACTTCATCACCGCTTCGAACTCACGACACAATTCTTCATTTGAAGAACCAAAAATTATGTCATCAACGTAAATTTGCACGATCAGAAAATCTCCCCCTTTCTTCAAAATGAACAGTGTGGAGTCAATCGCACCACACGAGAACCCATGCTCCAATAGATGCTTTGACAACGTCTCGTACCATGCTCGAGGGGCCTGATGGAGACCGTAGAGAGCTTTGTCCAACAGATAGACCTTGTTGTCTAACCCTGGAGCTTCGAAACCCGGTGGTTGGGACACATTCACAGTTTCATGCTATTTCCCGTAAAGGAAGACGCTTTTCACATCCAACTGATAGACTTTGATACGCATGTGTGCAGCAAAGGCTAGAAACAAATGAATAGCTTCCAGTCTTGCCACCGGTGCATAAACTTCGGTATAATCAATCCCTTCCTCCTGATTGAAGCCTTGAACAACCAACCGTGCTTTGTTTCTGACAACGACACGCTTATCGTCTTTCTTGCACTTGAAAACCCATTTCGTGTTGATTGCATGTTGGCCCTTTGGAAGATCGACCAAATTCCACACCTTTAACTTGTCGAACTGAGCTAACTCTTCTTGCATCGCCTCACACCAAGAATTATCCTTCAGAGCCATTTGATAGTTCTTTGGCTCTATCTGAGAGATAAAACATTCATGTAGGCTAAGATTGTAGATTTCTTCTTTCTTGATAGCAGAGAACAGACATTGCATCTCTGAAATACTCCTTCGCGTTTGCACTCCTGCATTCGGATTCCCAATAATATTATCAACAGGATGATGAATATTTGTTCTTGGAACTGGGATTGCCGGGGCTTGAAGATTGTTTCCCAAATTCGATTGAATCTCCCCCTCAGCATTTGCATTACTACTAGAAGCTTGATCATTTCCAGAAGACGTGTTAACATTTGGATATGCTGAAAAGTCAACGTATAGATCTCCACATGTAGTTTGAGCAGCTGCATTGGGGATCTACTCAGCAACAGCATCATTTACGGTCGAAGAATCAGCGACTGGAACATTCGAAGACACATTAGTAGGAATACTTGCTCTCCAGCTCGCATCCACTTCATCTTTGTTCACAAGATGTGTGTATACAACCTCCGAATCTTCTTCTGAAACATCAGGAAGATCAAATGAATCAAATAATTTATCATAATCATAACCACTTTTGGGACCGAATTCGGACGGAGGAGGATCGAAACTCAAAGGAGTTATATCAAACACGATCTCCACTGTTCGCTTCTTGATGTTATAAACGCGTTTGTTTGGAGTTTGTTTTGGTCAAAAATTACCGAAGCAATTAAGTGATCAAATTAGTTAAGTGAGGTAGTGTGCTAAAAAGTGTGTTGAAAATATGTTGGTTAAGTTGTTTAGAAAAACAGTATTCAGGATACGGCTCAGGATATAGAGTTGTATCTGTGATCAAACAATGAGTAGAAAAGTAAAGGTTGACACGTGATGTACGAGAAAAGCCCTTGATCAATCTAGATCGCCGGCATAAAACCTCGGGAGCTGACAATCGCAGCTGCCTTGTTCTTCTTATTGCTTCGAACTTCAGGATACAGTGCAGGATATGATACGGATCAACTAAGTGTTACAATGAGATTTGAGTACAAGTGTTCGTGTGTAATGATTGCCAGAGACTAGAGAGCAAAGTGTGTGAAAGAGTGTATGTGAAAAGTCGTGTCTACCTATGATCCGATCGCCCCTTTATATAGTTACAAAAAACAAACTAACTCTCCTATTATTCCGGGATGCTGGGAATATTCCATTCTGAACATTGGGGGACTCTTTCTACTTGTTTTCCACGTGCTTATTGACTACAAAACCAGGTCCTTAGCTCATATAACTGTTACAATGTCAATAACATTGACCAACATCCGATATTCTCGCGGAATATGCCTTTCTGACTGTTACAAGACCCATTCTTCCACCATCAACGTCCATTTTTCAACCACCTTGAGCGAATCTTCAGGTAGATCAAGTCTTTAAACGTTGGTACCTTGCAACCAACGTTTTACAAGCCAATCGTTAGTAATAGTCAGGATACTGCCACAGGATATTACCAATATCCTGGCCCGGTATCCTGATACGGTATCCTGATCCGGTATCCTGATCCGGTATCCTGATCTGGTATCCTGATCATATACAACTAATAAAAAATCAAGATACAAAATCAGGATATGGGCTCAGAATTTCACCCATAACAATTGTCCCCAAAAATATAACCGTTGGATATCATGATTCCAACGGATATATTTTTTTAGTCATTCCAACATGTCTGGTAAGGATATCTGTTTTAAATATTCCTGCATAGGTTTGGTTACTTCAGAATACTATCATGTAATGAAATTAGAATTACTCCCTTTTACGCAAATTCCATCAAGGACCCTGCTACTTATGATCCAGATGAGCTTGACAGCTTTTCTAAGCCTGTCTTGGTGAAAAAGGAGTCATATGTTGCCATCAGCTCTAAGCCCTCTACTGCTGCTGCCAAAGGTTTCTCTTATGGTGACATTGGCTTCATGGAATTCATCGAGCCCATGATCTCCTTCCCTAATAAGGTAAGTATCCAGATCCTGTATCTCGTACACATATACTGAACCTGTATCCTGGTTAGTTTGTCTTTAGTGATACCTGTATTTTGTAGGGTCTAAATTATCTGGTCGTCCTGCACTTAGAACAATTTTCATTTCCTGCAAGTAGAATAGTTTGACAGTTGAAGGTGGACGGATCCTGTGTTTTCAGGATGAAGCCTTCAACTGTTTATGTAAATATGCTTTAAAAACTTAATTGTGTTCTTGGTGAATGGGTCTCTTTTTGAGATGAAACCAAGAATACAATTTTTTGGACCAATAATAATAAACTAACCTTTTCGACCTCATCTCCGTGTTATATGTTATTTTGAAAAATTTGTTCTGAATATCCTGATCAGGATACTAGTATGATACTTAATTGCTTTGTCACCTTTGTTCAGAATGTTTGACAAAAACTTAGTTAAATACAAATTTTCATAAAAACTTAACTTACTCAGATAAGGCCTTCAAACTTAGGAAAAGTAAGAATCCATACCAGAAACACCTAGGCAATAATCTTCATTCTTAAACCTTTGAATCATTCGCAATATCCCCAGTGGGATATAATGTTGGCATAGGTTTCCTTCTTGCTCCAGCATAAATGTCTCCAGTCGGATATAGTATCAGCATACGTCATGTTCCATCACGGATGTCCCCTGTCTGTGCAGGACCAGTATGTTGTACCGGGATATGATCCTTTAGCAATTCTTCAACCAGTTGTTTAAACTTAGCAATCTTTTTTCAAAAATTTATGTAGACTTGTAAATGATTATGTTTTTTGAAAATATACTTTGGGATTATCCAAAAAATTTGTATTTTATTGGGACTAAACCCAGTTTCCAAGCATTTAAGCCGGAGTATAAGAACCTCAAGACTTGAAAAGGTGAAAACCTTTAAGTCTTTGAGTTTTACCGGGGATTTTACCCACGTTTCGTGCGCTACAGGCGAGGGTGTGGAAACCCCGAAACTTAGAAAGGTGAAAACCTTTATACCTTAGAAGAGTGTGAAAACACTCTTGTTTTCGTGCGCTACAGGCGGGAATGTATAAACTCCAAGACTTAGAAAGGTGAAAACCTTTAAACCTTAGAGAGTATTAAAATACCCTTTCGCGAGAGAGGGTGATCAATCCTCATATACCTTAAGGATCCAGGGTATAGCCAACAGTAACGAAATTGTCAGCCACTTTTACATGAACTGGTCCCGCCAACTTGAACTATCCCTGGATAACTTGCGCTCCAGGCGGGGTGTTTAAACCCAAGTCGTGAGAAAGGTGAATACCTTTAAACCTGTGAAGGGATCAGGATCCCTTAAACGTGAGAGAGGGGGCCAATCCTCTAATCTTTCGAAGTATCCTGAGTGTGTATCCTGGAGCTATATCCCGAAGCATATTCTGCAAAACAACCTTAAACTAAGGTGGGTGTTAGCTTGGCTAACATCCCTCCGATGCTTAAGTTAGTATTGGGTTCAAATAAAATAAATTATATTTAAAAGAGACAGAATTCATACTATCTTGAGTTAGAAATTAAATTCTAAACTCACTTGAAATAGGCTTTGAGATGTATAGCATTCCAGGATCTTGGTAGTATATCCCGCTCCATATTCTTAAGCTGGTATGCTCCTTTTCCGGATTCCGATTCAATCTCATAGAGTCCTTCCCACTTTGGAGCCAACTTTCCATCAGCAGGATTCGTAGTATTCTGAAAAGCTTTTCTTAACACCCAATCTCCGACTTGGAACCTTCTAGTCCTTATATTCTTGTTGTATGCTCTGGATATCCTCTGTTGATATGCTGCCATCCTTAGCTTTGCTGCATCTCTTGTTTCATCCACAGTATCCAATTCTTGGCACATTGCTTCAGGATTCTGCCCAGGATCCTGAAGATTCGATCTTGCCGTGGGTATCACCATTTCTATTGGGATCACCGCTTCTGCTCCAAATACTAAGGAGAAAGGGGTTTGGCCAGTTGCACTCTTTATTGTTGTTCTATCAGCCCACAAAACAAAGGGTAGTTCTGCTGCCCATCTTCCTTTTTTAGCTCCTAGTCTCTTTTTCAGGTTGTTGACTATTATCTTGTTTGAGGATTTTGCTTGCCCATTTGCTTGAGGATGTACCGGGGTAGATGTGATCATTTTGATTCCCCAACTCTTACAAAAGTCAGTAGTCCTCTTGCTTATGAACTGAGAACCATTGTCACAGATTATCTCTGCTGGTACTCCAAACCTGGTCAGGATATTTCTCTTTATGAAGGATACTACTTTCTGATCTCTGACTTGAACAAATGCTTCAGCCTCCACCCACTTAGAGAAATAATCAGTCATTGCCAGCATAAAGACTTTTCCTCCTGGAGCTTTTGGCAATTTCCCTACTATGTCCATTCCCCATTTCATGAATGCCCAAGGGGAAGCTATAGGATATAGTGGTTCAGCTGGTTGATGTAGTATGTTACTGTGCCTTTGACATGCATCACATCTTCGAGCATATTCTGTAGCATCTTTCCTCATCGTTGGCCAATAGTATCCTGTTCTCAACACCTTTGAGAATAACGACCTGCCCCCAGTATGGTTACCACAATCCCCATCATGTATATCCTGAAGTACTTCTTTAGTTTCAGGATCCTCCTAGCACCTTAGATATGGTCCTGCAAGAGATTTCTTATACAAGATATTATTTATAATGGTGAATCGTGATACCTTCATCCTAAGTGCCTTATGATTTTCGTCTTTAGGGATGTGTCCTTCATTGAGATATCTTATGATTGGAGCCGTCCAGGATTTAGGATCCTCCTCAGGATATTCTGCAACAGGATCCTGGATACTTATTACTTCTTTATCCTGAGGATTCGTTGCAGGATATAAGATATGTAGTATTGGTTGTTTTGGTCAAAAATCACACAAGGATAATGCAACCAAACTCTAAGTAAACGGGGAATGATGCTTGGTTTGTTGAAGAAGTTAAGGATCACTTTGATAAGAAATATGCGAATGACACAAGGATTTATACGAGGAAAAAGCCCTTGATCAATGAATGATCTCCGGCACAAAAAACCTCGGGTGATGGCAACTACCGATCACCAACTTCAATATATGAAAATATGGTTACAACTCCGGATGATAATGAGCTGAGTACAAGGATCACTATCGTAAAGTGTGTCTAAGCGTGTGAGAATTGTGTTGTGTGTCTTCCGAATGGGGAAGAGTGTTATATATACAAGTGTGAGTGGCCTATTTTAGGTAAACAAACTAATAATCAGCTCATTACCCCTTTAGAAATAAAAGTAAATCTAGCCTAAATTATCGCCCTTAAATCATGCCAAGTTTCCATATCCTTCACAACGTTCATCTCTGATTAAGCATATGCCAAAGTTGTAAAGACGCGTCCCTTGATTGTGATGCTAAGAGCGGATCCTGCTAGACATTCCTGCAAAATGACATTAAGTTCAATGAAAGCAACTGTTAGCATGAGGATCCTATGATGGTCCGTGATCCTGATCCTGGAACTTTACTGAGGATCACTATCTGCCAAAGAAACAAGGATCACTGGTTAGGATCACATGTAAGGATCATGTATTATAAAAATCCAGCCCTAACAATTGCCCCCAAAATATAAGGAGTGATATTGTAAATAAATGAGTTATATTTTGCTTTGATCTTATCTGCAACGAGCGACCTGGATAACTAGCCGTTAAAGTCGGACTAGCCGTTGCAACCCTTACGTCATAGACGTGACAATCCTGCAGATCATCATTATAAATAGGAGATAGAGTTAGGATCAATTTGCATTTAAATTCAAGAGCTACTCCCTTTATAATTTCGTCCGAAAGATCGATAAGGTATTCTTCCTCTTTTCTTTCCTTCTCTTACTCTGTTTTTCTTTCTCTTCCAATTCTTCTGCGAATATGTTGCTCCGGAATTCTCCTCACAAGGATCACAAGAAGAATAGCCCTTTGAAAGGTCAAGGGATCATTAAAGATTCTCCCACCGAGAGGTGCTGCTTCACCGATGCTCACATCGATAGGATCCGTCACTGTTTTCCGGCGGATGCTATCTTCAAGTCTTTCACTCCCACTGTTTTAAGCGATTTTGTTTCTGACACATGGGTAGCTTTTCCTGCAACTCCGTTCACCATAGGATATTCGTATCCTTTTCCAACTTTCACCCAATCTTTCTTTTCTTTGACCGGCATGTCTTATATTCAAGCCATGCCGATGATCTGGAGGGTTTTGTATACCCTGGAAAGGATCACCGAGCAAGAAGGGATTGATTTAGGAATGGCGGAGCTGGCTAAGATGTATGATCTCACAACGTTTGGATCCTGTCGATATTTGTTGAAACGGAAAGCTGGGGAGGATCACCCTGTTCTTAAGGTTACCAAAAATGATACGAACTGGAAGCGACGATTCTTCTTTGTTAGAAGGGATACCATCCCTAATGGGAAGGATCTGCCCAAGGAGTGGGCTACTCATGGTAGGATAGAGGATCCTGGAAGGATCACCATCAGACTTGTTCCTTATGATGAGGATCACTAATGTTCTGTTTTTTTGTGCAGCCATATCTGTTGCTCATCTCAAGTTAACTCCTGCTGCAAGAGAGAGAGTTCTAGCCTTCAAAAAGCTTGATCCTGAGACCAGAAGTTTTCAAGTTGCCATTCAAGATTCACAGGAAGTATCCTCCGCATCTGCCACAATGTCAAGTAAGTATCCTCATTAAAAAGTAGTTCTATGTAGGATTTTTAAATTAGTTAAAGTACTTATCCTATTTTGATTGTGTAGGCGCTGGGAAATCTGTCAAGTCCGCCTCCAAGTTTGGTATTGATGAACTTGCCAATGTCAAGTCTACAAGGAAGAAGACCCTTGCTGCTAGTCCATCTGCTTCAGCCCCTAAAGCTCCTATTAGGGGTAAGGGAAAGAAGAGAAAGGCTTCTGAGGATCTTCAAGGATTTCCCCTGCTCTGCCAGCAGTTTCTTGATTATGTTAATGAAGTAAGGATCATTGCTCCTGCTTGTATATCCTGCTTGTATATCCTGCTTGTATATCCTGCTTGTTTGAGGATCACCTGATCCTGAACTTACCCTTTTCCCTTTCTGCAGAAACTTGCTGAAATAGAAACATATATTGGCCACGTTGAGGATCAAGACCGCCAAATTGCCGACCTCCAACAGATGGGTGTGCTGAAGGATCTCAAGATTGCTGATCTTGAGAAGGAGCTCCGGGCCACCAAGGATAAAGCTGCCAGGATGCTGAACAATTTTGATTATGAGAAGCATGACATTACCCAGGATGCCAAGGTCTCTGCTGCGATAACCATGTATAAGATCCAGCTGCAGATGGCTGCAGAGGCTCAGGATCCCTCCTTCGACAAAGGCACATGGGACGTGGAAGGCTGGAAGGCAAGGCTGGCAGAGTTGGAGGATGATGATGAGGCCGAGGAGATCCCTATGCTTGAAGGTGGTGATGCTGGCAAGGATCAGGGGGAAGCAAGTGGAGCTGGTGGTGATGGTGCAGCGAAGGTTTGACCTGCAGGACTGGGCAATGATGGAAATTTCTAGACATAGCCGGAGCCCAATTTTTAAAATTTGGTAGTGGTTTTTGTGGTTGTTGGTGTTTTGAAACAATTCATGGTCTGTAACTTAAACAATAGTTTTTAGGGTTAAGGATCCTGGATCCTTTGGACAATAGGTAGGATCGCGAATGGTGGAGGGATCCTCTGTTTGGGGGATGAAGCCTTTGTGATCCTGCCGCTTTTAATTACCTGCACCTGCTATGACCGCATAGACAATGGACACCCTTTGCCAACCCATGTGGACGGGCCACGTTTTGCTGGTAGAAACGTGGGTTGGCAATTTTGACAACTTTTGAAAGGGTTAAAATCCTTTGTTAATAAGATAACTCTAACCTTTCTGGCTTATCTCGTGTTGTTATCCTTTATTTATCCTCTTATTTTCCAATTGTTTTAGAAATATATTTGTTAGAATAACAGAAGTTGAGCAAATCAGGTTTAATAAATTTAGGATATGATCCTAGATCAAATATCCTATCATTGAAAATTTTTCAAAGCAATTTACTTCAAGGATCATAGGTTTAGTTGTCAAAGTGTAAGGGTTGTTCAGAATAATGAGTATAATCAAAATAGTCAAGGATCATACCTGAGGATCCAAGTTAGGATCCTAACCTTTAATCAAGATAACCGTAGATGAGATTTTAATGGATAATAAGGATTAAGGATCCTTATTTGTTTAACTTCGAAAACCTGAAAAATGGAATATAACTTGGGACTAAGCCAATATAAAAGATAAGTTAGTAACTGGGGACAAGCCCAAAGGATAACTGGGGATGATCCCAAAGGATAACTGGGGACAAGCCCAAAGGATCACTGGGGATGATCCCAAAGGATAACTGATCGGAGAGTCGCACTCCGGTCAAAGATAATATTTATATACCCTAATTACCCTTAACAAATAGCTAGTGGTAGCAAGGGGTCGAACCACGAAGAGTATGTGGTTTGCGAATGGACTTTGAAAGAAATGTTGAAAATGTCACTTTTATGAAGCTTGCTAAATATGTTTTTGTGTTTTTGTTTGATTGGAAGTTGTGAATTAGAATAACTAAAATGATTAACTAAATTAACTACGCACGATTACTAAACGCAAAAAGTGAAAATGGTTGGTTGAACAATAATAAGAAAACAAGGCTCACACCCGGTTCGGCAATTGCATTCCTAGGGTTCCTACACGTTTTAAGATTGATTCAATTGCAAAAACGATTAACAAGTTTAGTGTTACACGGCTTAGGTGCCAAGAGCTATCAACGTTATAAAGAACGGACCACAATGCACTTCGTTACCAAGAACATGTAAACTCTAACCTAGACAAGGCATAATTGCACATATTCATTTCACAAAGTCAAGTTTAATCTTCACTCGACGGTTTACGAATTCAATACAAATGCAAGACAATTATCATAAGTTTCAAATCAATAAGCAATTTGTCACAAAATCAATCCAAGAACAATGTTTTAACCCTAGACTTACAATTAACCTACACCGGGGTGAAACCTCCGAGGAATTAGCCACGCATGATCGAAGAAACTTGATCACCGGATGTTGTAGACTTGAGTTGGATCATCATGAAGCGTGAAGATGGAATGATGGATGAGGTTTGGAGTTTTGATTGAATGATGATGGTAAATGGATGTGTGGTGTGGTGAATTGATGGGAGGATGGAACTAGGGTTGTTGAAATCAAGAAGAAGATGATGATGATTTCTTGATTCGGGTTGTAGGATCGATGGTAGGGTGATTGGAGATGAGATGATGGGTGAATAATGGCTCCAAGACTTGTTTTCAAACTCCAAATGAAGTGTAACTCCCGAATTGAAGGAGCTAGGACCAATAGGAATCGAAATAAACCCCCAAATGGCCAACATTCGCGTTTCTGGTTTTGACAGGCCGTCGCCGACGGCCCTCAACCCGTCGGCGACGGGCCTTGGATTTTCCCTCTTGTCCCGACGGCCTAAACACCTGGATACGGTCACATTATGCCTACGGGCATTTCCTGATGGCGTCGCCGACGGCTTGGGGCCCGTCGGCGACGGGTTCTCGATTCTCCAACTTCAGATTTTCCTCGTTTTGCTCCCGTGTGATCCGTACTGCGTTCCGGTGCTCCGGTTTTCGACCCGGTGACTCGTAAAGCTCCCGAAAAACTCCTTAAACTCCATCAAATCTGCAAAACACAATCTTGATTAAAAGTAGGCCATTCGGAACTAAAACTTACGTAAAAACGTTAAGTTAAACAATAACAAACACCGGTTTCTAACCACGTATCACATCCCCACACTTGTCTTTTGCTTGCCCTCAAGCAAATCTGTTTTTCACTTTCACGTGGGTCGAACAACAAATGCACATCCCATTCCCGAGACAGAAGTTAAGGTCTAATGTCATGCTAAAGTTCAAACTCTTTACAATATTCAATGTATTTAGCGGCAATGTGCTTTAGATACACAAATGGTTACCCAAGATTAACCCGCCCGTAAAACTAACAAATCATGCATATCCCTCACAATGTGCTCTCCACTCGGCTTAAAGTTTGCTAATCATGTGTAATGTATTAGCTTTTCAACAATTAATCGCTCAAAACCAAATAGAACACGTACCCGCATAGGCTTGCAACTCAATCATTCTCCACTATCGAACACAAATACTAAGCACAAGTCAAAAGGTCTTTGAAAGGTTGTAACGGGGCTAGGCGAAGGGTAGGAATAGGATAGTTTTGAAGTGGCTATGGCGATGAAAAATTCGAATTTTATTACAAAAGACTATCCTAAACAAAAGCAAACTATAAACATCCACAATGGACAAAAACTTTCGCCTTTTATTCAACAAACTACTAGCACATCTTTTTGTGTTTTTCTCATCGTTTTTTCATTCTTTTTCGCAACATTTTCTGAATTTTATTTTTTTTTTTTAAAGGAAAATTATGAATTTTTACCAAAAGAACTATATACATAAGAAATTCCTAAAAATTATTAAAAATGTTTTTGTGATTTTTTATAAGTTAAAATTTTAAACAAATAACCGTTAACGGCCCTACCACCCCCCAAAAAAAATCGTGTATTGTCCTCAATGCACCAAATCAAGTCCAAAACATACCTTATATCTTCATGACCTGTTTGGAGTGCCCGAACTTCACACAATCAAGAAAGGTTAGTATGAACCGAAAACGATTCACATCTAACTACGCAAACAATTGAATAAATATACATAACTTTACAAAACGTGTTACCGGTCCTTTTACTTCACCTCATATGTTGGCACGCTTACCAAGAAACATACCAACTCCACATTTGCGTCCTTTTACTCTTCGTTACCATCAAGGAATGGTTTAAGGCGGTGACCGTTAACCGTTTGCTTCGACCCATCCTTCGGGTCCTTGATTGTAACATCTCCAAGTTTCCCGACCCGTGTAATCACATACGGGCCCATCCACTTACTCTTGAGCTTTCCGGGGAAGTATTTAAGCCTCGAATTGTAGAGCCAAACCTTTTGACCCACTTCAAACTCCTTTGGCTTCAACTTCGCGTCATGTGCCCTCTTCATGTCATCCTTGTACTTTGAGGCACACTCGTACGCTTCTTCCCTAAGCTCCTCCAACTCACAAAGCTTTAACTTTCGCTCTTTTCCTGCATCGTCATATTTCATGTTAACCTCTTTTATAGCCCACCAAGCACGATGCACAAGCTCAACCGGCAAGTGACAATTTCGCCCATAAACTAAACGATAAGGAGTGGTTCCAATAGGTGTTTTATGAGCCGTTCTATAAGCCCATAAAGCATCATTCAACTTCGTTGACCAATCCTTTCGGTCGGGTCGAACGGTCTTTTGCAAAATTTCTTTTATTTGCCTATTGGAAACCTCAACTTGACCGCTTGTTTGTGGGTGGTAAGGAGTAGCAATTCGATGGTCAACACCATACCGTTTCAAGAGTTTGCCAAAATTAAAGTTCTTGAAGTGAGATCCCCCATCACTAATGATCACCCGGGGAACCCCAAATCTAGAAATTATATTCGTTTGAACAAAATTGCAAACAACGGTGTGGTCATTCGTTTTGGTGGCAATCGCTTCGACCCATTTGGATACATAATCGACCGCCACCAAAATGTATAAATTGCCATGTGAATTAGGGAATGGGCCCATGAAATCGATCCCCCATACATCAAAAATATCTACAATAAGGATCGGTTGCATGGGCATTTCATCCCTTTTTGATATACTCCCTAACTTTTGACACTCAACACAATTTTTAGCGAAATTAAAAGCATCCTTAAAAATAGTCGGCCAATAAAGGCCGCTATTGAGCACTTTGTGTCCAGTTTTGTGACCACTAAAATGGCCCCCACAAGCAAATGAATGCAAGTGCATCAAGACGCTAGGAATCTCCTCGTCGGGTATGCATCTTCGAACGACTTGATCCGGACAAATCTTGAATAAGTCCGGTTCCTCCAACGTGTAATACTTGATTTGAGACAGGATGTGCAACCTCTTCATTCTATCCCAATGAGCCGGCAAGTCACCTGTAACCAAATAGTTGACAATATTAGCATACCATGGTAATATTCCAACTTTTAAAATTTGCTCATCTGGAAAAGTCTCATTGATTTCTTCACGGGAAGAATCCTCTACACTCAACCGCGACAAATGGTCCGCGACCACATTCTCACTCCCTTTTTTATCTCGAATCTCTAGGTCAAACTCTTGTAGCAAGAGAACCCATCGGATTAGCCTCGGCTTCGCATCCTTCTTGTCCATGAGATACCTAACTGCAGAATGGTCAGAATAAACAATGACCTTAGTACCCCATATATAAGCACGAAACTTATCCAACGCATATACCACCGCAAGTAGCTCTTTCTCGGTGGTTGTGTAATTCAATTATGCATCCGAGAGAGTCTTACTTGCGTAGTAAATGGCAACCGGTTTCTTGTCTACCCTTTGACCCAACACGGCCCCCACCGCATAATCGCTTGCATCGCACATAATTTCGAATGGTAACGACCAATTCGGTGATTGCAAGATTGGGGCCTCAACCAACTTTTGTTTCAACACATTAAAGGCATTTTGACAATCTTGGTTAAATTCAAACGGTTGGTCTTTTAGTAATAATTTACATAGGGGTTTGGTTATATCACTAAACCCTTTTATAAATCTTCTATAAAACCCCGCGTGACCCAAAAACGATCTAATACCCTTAACATTCGTGGGATAAGGTAAGGTAGAAATAACTTGCACCTTTGCACGATCAACCTCTATCCCACGACTCGACACTACATGCCCCAACACAATCCCTTCTTGAACCATGAAATGGCTCTTTTCCCAACTCAAAACAAGATTTTTCTCAACACATCTTTTCAAAACTTTTTCGAGTTGGTCAAGGCATGTATCAAACGATGACCCAAATATTGAGAAATCATCCATGAAGATTTCCAAAGACTCCCCCACCATATCTGAAAAGATACTCATCATACACCGTTGGAAGGTGGCGGGGGCATTACAAAGTCCAAATGGCATCCGCCTAAATGCGAAAGTACCATATGGACAAGTAAAGGTAGTCTTTGCTTGGTCCTCCGGATGTATAGCAATTTGATTGTATCCGGAATAACCATCCAGAAAACAATAAAATTTTTGTCCGGCCAATTTCTCAACTATTTGGTCAATAAACAGCAAAGGGAAATGGTCTTTGGAAGTTGCGGCATTCAACTTCCTATAGTCAATACAAATACGCCACCCGGTTACCGGCCGAGTGGCGACCTCTTCACCTGCGTCGTTTGTGACGACTTGAATACCCGCCTTTTTTGGAACTGTTTGTGTCGGGCTCACCCATTGGCTATCCGAGATGGGGTATACAATACCCGCATCTAGCCACTTCAAAACTTCCTTCTTCACTACTTCTCGCATATTCGGATTTAGTCTTCTTTGTGTGTCGCGAGAAGGGTTCATTCCATCTTCCGTGATGATCTTGTGCATCACCACCGAGGGACTAATTCCCTTCAAATCCGCAATGGTCCACCCGATAGCGGCTCTATGGGTGACCAATACCTTCATCAACCTCTCTTCTTGCTCCCCGGTTAAATTGGATGCAATAATGACCGGGAGCGTGCTACCTTCACCCACATAAGCATACTTAAGATGCTTGGGTAGCACCTTCAACTCTAATGCCGGAGGTTCTTCCAATGACGGCTTCAGTTTCGTGTCTATGCTTTCCGGAAGACTTTCCACTTGATGTCTCCAAGTGGGCCTTCCTTCTTTTGCCGCCATAACCTCCAACTCTTTCATCTCTTCATCCATGCTCCGATTTGTTTCTCCTTGTAACCTGTCAAACATGAAACACTCCTCTATTGTGTTTTCCTCTTCGACACTAGTGTCACATAGAGGTATACACTCGTCAACGATGTCCGCCATATAACATTCATCGCCAACTAGAGGATCCGTTAATCCTGAAAAGACATTTAACCGCAACCGACGGTTACCAAAAGTCATGTCGACCGTGCCCGATTTGCAATTAATTTGGGCATTCGATGTTGCCAAAAATGGTCGACCTAGGATCACCGTTGGTTGCTTGGTTCGGTCCAAAGAAACATAATCTAACACAAGAAAGTCCACCGGATAGTAAAAGTCCTCGACCTTGACTATTACATCCGTGACTATCCCACGGGGTAGTTTAGGGGTCAAGTCGGCTAACACCACGGTGGTGTTCGACACTTGAAGTGGACCAAAATCATATTGGTCATATAAACTACCCGGCAAGATACTCACACTCGCCCCAAGATCCAAAAGTGCCCTTGTCATTTTAAATTCACCAACTTGTATTGAAATAATGGGCGCCCCCGGATCTTGGAGTTTTGGTGGAAGTGCACCCGAAAGAATTGAACTCACATTTTCGGTTAAATCAAGTTTTTTAGGAAATTTGTGAGTTCTCTTTTGGGTACATAAATCTTTCAAGTATTTCGCATATGAAGGAATTTGTTTGATAGCATCTAAGAGTGGTAAGTTAATTTTAACTTGTTTAAAAATTTCCCACATCTCCTCTTGATGTGGGCCTCTTTTGTTTACCACTTTCTTAGATGGTCCCAAAAGAGCTTCGGGAAAAGGGGCGGTATTACCCTCCACACCCTTGTCCTTAGCCTTTGGGACGGGAACGGTCGCAACGGGTGTATCTTTGTTAATTTTTAATTCATTTTTATTTTGACCCGTTCGACCGTTATTCTCTTCATCATCACTCGCATCTTCCACCACCCCTTCAACAAACTTGGGTGGTGGTGGCTCAACACCGTTATCTATCACTCGACCACTACGTAAAGAAATTTTGTTTATTGGTACCTCACGTGTGTTTTTCGAGCTCGACCCTTGATGCTTAGGGTTCACCGTGGTGTCGCTTGGAAGTCCTCCTCCACTTCCACGAATTTGAGCCATCTCTTGAGCAAGTTGCCCCACTTGCTTCTCCAACGCCTTATGGGATTTATCTCGTACCTCAAACTCTTTCTTCATCTCTTGATTTGAATGATTGATAGCATTCATAATAGCATCAAATTTTGAATTTATCGAGTCATCACCTTGAGAGTTTGAAGCACTACTCCCATTTCCGCCTTGGTTGTAACCTCGTTGATAATTACCTTCACGGTTTTGATACCCTTGGTTACCCCTTTGATTGTAATTCCTTTGGTAACCCCCTTGGTTACCACCTTGACGATTGTTGTATGAAGACCCACCTTGACTACCTTGATTACCCGATTGGAAATTCGGATTCATTTGATTTGAGGCGTTACCATACCGGAAATTAGGGTGATTTCTCAAACCCGGATGGTAAGTGTTGGAATTCATGTCGTATTGCTTCCGATCCCCATACACTTGATTTACCTCTTCGATGTAGTCACTCGATCACGTTGGGCATTGCTTGGTGCTATGCCCAATATCACCACAATCTTCACACACTTCAAATTGAACCGCGTTCACCTCCTTCTTTTTCTTCAATTGAGCTATTTCCCGCTCTAATGTGGAAATCCTATCCTTGGAATCGAGATCGGGAAGTGATCGGGAAACCGGATGCCTTTTTGCTCTATCGGCCGATTCTTTTTGTTTGGATCGTTTACTCATCCTCTCCAAAAATTCCCAATCGTCATCCTCATGGTTGCTCAAGAGTGTACCATTGCTTGTCGTCTCAAGCCGATTCCAAGTTGCATCATCCAACCCCCGTACGAAGCATTTCACCAATTCCCATTTTTCTATTTGATGATGTGGGCATCTCCTCATTAGTTCTTTGAATCGGGTGAATGCTTCATGTAGAGGCTCACTTGAAAGTTGACGAAATGACCGAATTTCATCTCTAGCATCGTCGGTCTTGGCCATGGAATAGTACTCATCCAAAAACGCTTGTTGCATTTGCTCCCAAGTTCGAATACTATTGGCCGGAAGTGTAAAAAACCACTGTTTTGCTTTATCTTTCAATGAAAATTGAAATAGCCGAAGCTTCACTTCCTCTAGTGCGAAATTATGTCCTCCAATAGTATCACAAATAGACGAGAACTCCGTTAAATGGGTGTACGGCTCATCGTTGGACCTCCCGTTGAAATGAGGAAGGATGTTGATGTAATGCGGTTTACAATCAAACATCCTCCTTTCGCATACTATTGGAGAATTGTTCTCGGTCACTATCGGTCGGAAACGGTCATTTACTCCCCGTGGAGGTTGTTGACGACGTTGTGGCCCGTTAACTTCTTGATCGACCGGTCTTCGATTATCCCGTCTTTCCTCTCTTTGATCCTCTCTTCGATTATCCCTCGGGTTACCACCTCCCACAAAACGAGGAATCCGGTTAGGGTTTACATTGTTGTTGTTATTGTTGTTGTTGTAAAACCCTTCATTCCGGTTCCGTTGGTTGTTGTTTTGTGGTTGACAGTTGTTCCCATAACCATTGTTTCTTCCACCCCCGTAGCCATATTCCTCTTCCCCAACATAGTTGGCGTTTTGAGACCCAAACTCCTCATCGTCGTACCTTCGAGCATTGTATACGTTTCCCCTATTCAAGTAACCCCAATCTTCATCATCATTGGCTCGATCATCATAATAACCCCCATCGTCCGAATTTTCCGTATGAATGCTCACATGTTCCAGTGATTGATAACCGGGAACACTATACGGTTCGTCATCGGGAATTGCATTCCTTAAATCGTCGATGTTGAAAAACGGGTCTTCATTTACGGGATTGCCGTGATCACGGTTACCTCTTCGATCGGAGTTGACATTCCGATCATCAAGGTTAATAGGTAACGATGCTTGTCGGTGAAGAGGTTGTTGTTGAGGTGTTCGTTGGGTGTTGTTGGTGTTTTGGTTTCGGAAAGGTGGAGTGGGTGGTCTTGCATTTGTGTTACCACCCGGTTGCTCTTGAGCTGGATAAAAGGCTCCTCGGGATTGGAATTGATTTGGGTGGAGGTTTTGGTTTGGGTTAAATTCTTGGTTGGAATTGTGGTTTCCCATTGAATCGGTTTCAATGGTTGGTGTGAATGGTGGTGTTTGGTTGGTTTGATTAGAAGCAAGAGTTGCTTCTAACCGGCTTGCTAGGTTTCTTCTTGCAAGTCTTTCAATTTCCGGTTCGTAGACTAGAGGTGAAGTCCTCCCGGAATTTCGTGTACGCATGCACTACCTGTAACCTGCACAAGTAACACACCCCGCGTAACAAGGAAAAACACAATACAAAAAGAAAGCAAAACAATTTAAACAGTTAATCACAATAATTCAAACAATATCCAAACACAAAGCGCACGCACTCCCCGGCAGCGGCGCCAAAATTTGATCGGAGAGTCGCACTCCGGTCAAAGATAATATTTATATACCCTAATTACCCTTAACAAATAGCTAGTGGTAGCAAGGGGTCGAACCACGAAGAGTATGTGGTTTGCGAATGGACTTTGAATGAAATGTTGAAAATGTCACTTTTATGAAGCTTGCTAAATATGTTTTTGTGTTTTTGTTTGATTGGAAGTTGTGAATTAGAATAACTAAAATGATTAACTAAATTAACTACGCACAATTACTAAACGCAAAAAGTGAAAATGGTTGGTTGAACAATAATAAGAAAACAAGGCTCACACCCGGTTCGGCAATTGCATTCCTAGGGTTCCTACACGTTTTAAGATTGATTCAATTGCAAAAACGATTAACAAGTTTAGTGTTACACGGCTTAGGTGCCAAGAGCTATCAACGTTATAAAGAACGGACCACAATGCACTTCGTTACCAAGAACATGTAAACTCTAACCTAGACAAGGCATAATTGCACATATTCATTTCACAAAGTCAAGTTTAATCTTCACTCGACGGTTTACGAATTCAATACAAATGCAAGACAATTATCATAAGTTTCAAATCAATAAGCAATTTGTCACAAAATCAATCCAAGAACAATGTTTTAACCCTAGACTTACAATTAACCTACACCGGGGTGAAACCTCCGAGGAATTAGCCACGCATGATCGAAGAAACTTGATCACCGGATGTTGTAGACTTGAGTTGGATCATCATGAAGCGTGAAGATGGAATGATGGATGAGGTTTGGAGTTTTGATTGAATGATGATGGTAAATGGATGTGTGGTGTGGTGAATTGATGGGAGGATGGAACTAGGTTTGTTGAAATCAAGAAGAAGATGATGATGATTTCTTGATTCGGGTTGTAGGATCGATGGTAGGGTGATTGGAGATGAGATGATGGGTGAATAATGGCTCCAAGACTTGTTTTCAAACTCCAAATGAAGTGTAACTCCCGAATTGAAGGAGCTAGGACCAATAGGAATCGAAATAAACCCCCAAATGGCCAACATTCGCGTTTCTGGTTTTGACAGGCCGTCGCCGACGGCCCTCAACCCGTCGGCGACGGGCCTTGGATTTTCCCTCTTGTCCCGACGGCCTAAACACCTAGATACGGTCACATTATGCCTACGGGCATTTCCTGATGGCGTCGCCGACGGCTTGGGGCCCGTCGGTGACGGGTTCTCGATTCTCCAACTTCAGATTTTCCTCGTTTTGCTCCCGTGTGATCCGTACTGCGTTCCGGTGCTCCGGTTTTCGACCCCTTGACTCGTAAAGCTCCCGAAAAACTCCTTAAACTCCATCAAATCTGCAAAACACAATCTTGATTAAAAGTAGGCCATTCGGAACTAAAACTTACGTAAAAACGTTAAGTTAAACAATAACAAACACCGGTTTCTAACCACGTATCAATAACTGGGGACAAGCCCAAAGGATCACTGGGGACAAGCCCGAAGGATAACTGGGGACAAGCCCAAGGATCGTATGTAAACTGGAGTATGGCCCTTACTGGCGACTATCCAATCTTAGTGACATGAAAATGCCAAAACCTTAGCTAACGTGAAAACGTTAGAAACCTTAGGAACGGATGTATGGTACGTCTACCATTATACGTAGGATCCTGGGTATAGCCAGTACGATGAGGTTGTCAGCCCCGAAAGTGGGTACTGGTCCCAAAGACGTGAACTATACCAGGATCATCGTGCGCTACTGGCGAAAACTGGGGACAAGCCCAAGGATAACTGGGGTTGGACCCAAGGATCTGAGGTGCTTTTGAAGATCTTTAACGATATGCTGAAGATACCTGGGCTATCATAACTCAAATTCTCGTGAGAAGAGGATGAAGGATGCATGATCCTTATCCTTAGGTAAAAATAAGGAAACGAAAAAGTTTTGAGATAAGGACTTTACCAGAGTAAGGATCACTGATATCGCCGGGATCCTTCGAGGATGCTTCCGATGTAAGGATCATATGCTTGAAGGATATTGCTGTGTCTTTGACAAGGATCACATTTCTTAGCATATTCTACAGCATCCCTTTTCATAGTCGGCCAGTAGTATCCTGTTCTAAGGATCCTTGAGAACAATGCCCTGCCCCCAGTATGGTTTCCACAATCTCCTTCATGGAAGTCTCTCAACACTTCTTGAATTTCAGGATCCTTGATACATCTTAAATATGGTCCTGCAAGAGATCGTTTATATAGCATATTATTTAAGGTTGTGAATTGAGATACCTTAATCCTGAAAGCTTTAGGATTTTCTCCCATAGGAATCTCCCCGTGTTGCAAGTATCTCATGATTGGTGAGATCCATGATCCTGAATAAGATTGAGCTTCTTCACTAGGGATCACTGCAGTATCCTCTTCTATTTCCATGGCCACCTGATTTTCAATAGCAGGAGCCAGGATATGGATGATGGGGATACTTATATCTTCTGGGATCTTCAAGGATGATCCTAGATTGGCCAATGCATCAGCTTCTGTATTTTCCTCCCTTGGTACCTGTGTTAAACTGAAGGAAACAAAAGAGAGTGCCAATTCTTTGACTATCTCTAAATATTTGGTTAGTTTTTCTCCTTTAACAGCATAGGATCCATTAAAATGATTAGTGATTAGTAATGAGTCTACGTATACTTTAAGGTATCTGACCCCCATATCCTTAGCAATTTGCAAGCCAGCAATTAAGGCTTCATATTCAGCCTCATTGTTAGTTGCTTGGAACTCACAGGCTATGGAGTGGGGTATTATGTCCCCCTGTGGCGATTTTAGTAGTATCCCGAGCCCTGTGCCCTTGACATTTGAGGATCCATCAGTGTGTAGTATCCAAGGATCCTTGGTCTCATCCAGCTGCTGGACTTCCAATTCTGCTTCCTTTTGTAGATCACTACTGAAATCAGTCACAAAGTCAGCTAGTGCTTGGGATTTAATGGCTGTTCTAGGCTCATATCTTATATCATGGGCACTAAGCTTTACTGCCCACTTAGCCATTCTTCCGGACATCTCTGGTTTCCTGAGGACATTCTTGATTGGAAAATTAGTTCTAACAACAATAATGTGGGTTTCAAAATAATGTCTTAACTTAGTTGATGCCATAATTAATGCGAGAATAAGTTTCTCAAGGTGTGAGTACCTGGATTCTGCATCAAGTAAACTCTTACTTACATAGTAAATAGGATGTTGTGTACCTTCGTGATCCTTAACAAGGACAGCACTTACAGCGGTTGAGGATACCGCCAGGTATAAGGATAACACATCTCCTTTTCCGGGTTTCATTAATGCTGGTGCTGAGGACATATATTCTTTAAGGGCTTGTAAAGCATTCTCATGCTTTTCAGTCCATTCAAATTTCTTGTTTTTCCTTAGGATATCATAAAATTCTTTACATCTTTCTGAGGATTTTGATATGAACCTGTTTAAAGCTGCTATCATGCCTGTTAGCCTTTGCACATCCTTAGCATTGGCAGGGGATTTGATATTCATCAATGCTTTAATTTGTTCCGGGCTTGCTTCAATGCCCCTCTGAGTTACCATATATCCTAGAAATTTACCTGCTTTAACACCAAAGTGACATTTCGAAGGATTAAGCTTCATGTTATAATTATCAAGGATATCAAATGCTTCCTCCAAGTCCCTTAGGTGATCCTCAGCTTTCTTTGATTTTACTACCATATCGTCTATGTACACTTCCATAGTCTGTCCAATTTGGTCTTTAAACATCATATTCACCAGCCTTTGATATGTTGCACCTGCATTTCTTAGTCCAAAAGGCATGGCAATATAGCAATATAAACCGGTTGGGGTCATAAAGGCCGTATCCTCTTGGTCAGATGGCTCCATCTGAATTTGTTGGAATCCAGATGATGCATCCATAAAGGTTAACAGTTCATGCCCCGCCGTTGCATCCACCATGGAGTCAATGTGGGGTAATGGGAAAGGATCCTTGGGACATGCCTTATTCAGATCAGTGAAATCGACACATACCCTCCACTTTCCGTTTTTCTTTTGGACAACAACCACATTGGCTAACCATTTTGGATATTTTACCTCTCTGATCATACCTGCTCGAAGTAGTCTCTCTACTTCTTCCTGGATAATGGCATTCCTTTCTGGTGCAAACTTCCTCCTTTTTTGATGGATTGGTTTGATTGACCTGTCAATGCCAAGTTTATGGGTGATAATATCCTTAGATATACCTGTCATATCTTCATGTTTCCATGCAAAGGTAGATTTTCTTCTTTTGAGGAAGGATATTATGTCTTCTTTCAACTTGCCAAGGATCCCTGATCCGATATAGATTTTTGATTCAGGATCACTAGGATCCAAAAGGATTTCGTCCACATCCTGTTCCCTTGCCTCCAAGACACTCCTTGGAGGATACTGTAATTGCTATTGCTCCCTTGGCTTCGAGGTTGGTTTCATGGATGAGGTATAGCAATCCTTAGCCTCCTGCTGATCACTGTCGATCTTGATTATCCCCCATGGGCTAGGGAGTTTCACACATTGATGGTAGGTGGATGGGACTGCTTTCATATCATGTATCCAGGGCCTGCCAAGGATAACATTGCAACAAGATAAACAGTCAATAACACAAAATTTTTGATAATTATGTAATCCTTCCACGTAGATTGGGAGTTTAATATCCCCCAGAGTTTTCTTCGTTTCTCCACTGAATCCCACAAGCACGGAGGATCTTGGTGTGATGTCTGATTCTGGGATACCCATTTTCTTTAGAACATCAAGCTGGATAATGTTTACTGAGCTTCCTCCGTCGATAAGGATCCTGCGGACAAAATGGTTATAAATAAAGAGAGTAATAACTAAACTATCATGATGAGGATCCTGGATGTTAATGCGATCATCCTCATCAAACGTTATCGTCTTTCCTTCCGAGACACTTGATGTTCGAATAGGTCTTTCTCCATTATCCATTTTTGCTTCCTTTGCATGCCTTTTGGCTGCCGAGAAGGATGTACCACAAATATCTGATCCTCCGGAAATAAAGTTGATCACTTGTGCATTCGCCGGAGGGGCTGGAGCCTTTTCAGGGATCCTTTCAGGATCCTGAGTCCTTTGCTTTTTTCTTCCCAACAATTCTTTCAAATGTCCCTTGCTTAGCAGATATCCAATTTCTTTTCTTAATGCTATGCATTCTTCAGTTAGATGCCCGAAATCCTCGTGGTATGCACACCACTTTGACTTGTCTTTAGTCCCGGATGCTTTGTCATTCTTTCTGGGCCATCTGGCTTTTTCTCCTAGATTCTGCATTGCAAGGATTAGTTCGTGATTGTCAACAGAAAAACAATATTCAGAAATCGGAGGATAATCCTCATCATCCTCTTCCTGGTCAACAGCATGCACGTTCTGGTTGTCATTTCTATGGTAGGATTTGAACTTATTGTTCTTGAAAGAGGATCCTTGCTTCTCCTGTTTTGAGGATCCTACTTGCCTCTCCTGGATCCTCTTGTCATCCTCTAGCCGGATGAACCTGAGTGCCCGAGTTCTTACTTCATCTAGGTTCCTTCACGGTGTCATAACAAGATCATCATAGAACAATGAATCCTTAAGCAGTCCCATTTTGAAGGCCTCAACAGCCGTGGCCATATCCAAGTTGGGAATGTCCAAGGATTCTTTACTGAATTTAGTTATATAATCCCTTAATGATTCATTATGACTTTGAGTTATCCTATATAAATCACTAGTTAATCTTTCAAATTTTCTACTACAAGAGAATTGATTATTGAACAAATTAACTAAATTAGCAAATGAAGTGATAGAGTAAGGGGGAAGACTTAGCAGCCATTTAAGAGCTGATCCAGTAAGGGTGGATCCAAATCCTTTACATAGGCATGCTTCCTTTAACTTTTCTGGGATTGGATTGATCTCCATCCTCTCCCTGTATTGTGCTATGTGCTCTTCAGGATCCGTTGTACCATCATACAGCTTCATAGTAGGGATATGGAACCTTTTGGGTACCTCTGCATCACAAATTGGTGGTGCAAAACGAGATACCTTATGGCTTCCATCTGCAATCTCCGGGATAGGCTTGACTACCCCTGGAACACTTGAGATCATATCCTTCAGCTTCTGTAACTCCCTGGCCATAGCATGATTGATACCTGTATCCTGCATGAATCCATGGTTAGTGGTAAGATAATTATTTAAGGTGTTACCTCCCATCGGGTTCAAGTTAGGAACATTGGTGTGAATCCATATTGCTGCGATTCTGGGATAATGGATGGACCAGTGGAAGCAATGGTCTGCATTGGAATAAAATCTCCTTGATGGACATCTAGATTTCCTGTTTGCAAACTCTTTAGGGATCCTGGCATCTGGGAGGATCCTGGTATCTGAGACGATCCCGGAACAAAGGAGGATCCTTGAACCTGGGATGATCCTGGAACGAAGGAGGATCCTTGAACCTGGGATGATCCTGGAACGAAGGAGGATCCTTGAACCTGGGATGATCCTGGAACGAAGGAGGATCCTTGAACCTGGGATGATCCTGGGACAAAGGAGGATCCTAAGCTCATGAAGGACCCCAAATGCTGGGCGTAGGATCCAGCCGGTTGAAAATATGATCCTGATGCCTGAGTCATTGTTGCTGGGCTGAAATGCACTCCTCTTAATCCACCCATATATTGAATGTCTGGGACCTCTGGTGGCTGAGAAGTAATCGTTGGAGTATCAAAATTCAATGATTTGGGCATTAGTGGGGAATGATCCTCTGCCGTTTTCTTTTGCCTTTTGAGATCTCCGATTTCTCTGAGGATCCTGTCATTAGTTTCATCCTGCTGCTGCATACGATCCCTCATCTGCAAAATCAAAGTAAATATATCACTAGTACTAGGAACAGAAGAAGTTAGAGCAGAAGATGATGGTTTAAAGGAGATAGAAGTTGGTCTCTTCTCAGCATTTTTCTGAGATCCAGCTGGTGGTGGAGGCAAAGGTGGAATGCCAGTAGATGAATTGACTGCCGACATCGCTGTGGATGTATTCTTCAATGATGAAGCCATGTAACTCTTTGAAATGATTTCTAACAGAAAGTTTTCTTATGAATGAAGCACCAATTGCCCCACGGTGGGCGCCAAACTGTTTTGGTCAAAAATCACACAAGGATAATGCAACCAAACTCTAAGTAAACGGGGAATAATGCTTGGTTTGTTGAAGAAGTTAAGGATCACTTTGATAAGAAATATGCGAATGACACAAGGATTTATACGAGGAAAAAGCCCTTGATCAATGAATGATCTCCGGCATAAAAAACCTCGGGTGATGGCAACTACTGATCACCAACTTCAATATATGAAAATATGGTTACAACTCCGGATGATAATGAGCTGAGTACAAGGATCACTATCGTAAAGTGTGTCTAAGCGTGTGAGAATTGTGTTGTGTGTCTTCTGAATGGGGAAGAGTGTTATATATACAAGTGTGAGTGGCCTATTTTAGGTAAACAAACTAATAATCAGCTCATTACCCCTTTAGAAATAAAAGTAAATCTAGCCTAAATTATCGCCCTTAAATCATGCCAAGTTTCCATATCCTTCACAACGTTCATCTCTGATTAAGCATATGCCAAAGTTGTAAAGACGCGTCCCTTGATTGTGATGCTAAGAGCGGATCCTGCTAGACATTCCTGCAAAATGACATTAAGTTCAATGAAAGCAACTGTTAGCATGAGGATCCTATGATGGTCCGTGATCCTGATCCTGGAACTTTGCTGAGGATCACTATCTGCCAAAGAAACAAGGATCACTGGTTAGGATCACATGTAAGGATCATGTATTATAAAAATCCAGCCCTAACATTGGTATCTGGGTTCCTTCTGGTATCCTGACCGATGATCCTAGATTTGCTAAGGCATCTGCTTCAGCATTACCTTCCCTTGGTACCTGTTCAAGTGTAAAAACATCGAAATATCCTGCTAATTTTTTTGAGAATATCGAGGTATTCAATTAACTTCTCACCCTTAACTGCATAGGATCCATTAAAATGGTTAGTGATTAACAAGGAGTCAACATATACTTGCAAATTCTTGACATTCATATTTTTAGCTAGTTCTAACCCTGCAATTAAAGCCTCATACTCTGCTTCGTTATTAGTAGCAGGGAATTCACACTTAATAGCCTGGGGTATTATGTCCCCCTGTGGCGATTTCAGTAGTATTCCCAATCCTATTCCTCTAACATTAGATGCTCTATCAGTATATAATGTCCAGGATTCTGAAGATTCTCCTAATTGTTGCACTTCTAAGTCTACTCATTTTGAATATCACTACTGAAATCAGCCACAAAGTCAGCTAAAGCCTGGGATTTTATGGCATTTCTAGGTTCGTATATTAGATCATAGGCACTTAATTTTACTGACCACTTAGCCATTCTACCCGACATCTCAGGTTTCCTAAGCACATTCTTAACAGGATAATTAGTTTTAACATGAATCCTATGTGTCTCAAAATAATGTCTAAGCTTAGTTGATGCCATAACTAGGGCTAATATTAACTTTTCTAAATGAGAATATCTAGTTTCAGCATCTAATAAACTTTTGCTAACATAATAAACAGGATATTGCTGACCTTCATGATCCTTTACAAGGACAGCACTTACAGCATTCCCTGATACTGCGAGGTATAGGGACAGTGGTTCGCCATTCTCAGGCTTCATCAATAGAGGTGCAGTTGAAAGATAATGCTTCAAATCCTGCAGGGCTGCTTCATGCTTCTCTCCCCATTCGAACTTCTTGTTTTTCTTCAGGATATCATAAAATTCCTTGCATTTCTCGGAGGATCTTGAGATAAATCTGTTTAGCGCTGCTACTCGTCCTGTCAGCCTTTGAACATCCTTCATGTTAGAAGGTGATTTGATATCTAGAATGGCTTTGATCTATTCCGGGCTCGCTTCTATCCCCCTTTTGGTCACCATATATCCTAGAAACTTTCCTGCCCCCATTCCGAAATGGCACTTAGCAGGATTTAGTTTCATGTTATACTGATCCAGGATATCAAACGCTCCCTTAATATACTGGAGGTGATCCTCAGCCTTTTTTTATTTTACCACCATATCATCGATGCATACCTCCATGGTGTCCCCCAGTTTGTCTTTGAACATCATGTTTACCAATCTCTGGTATGTTGCACCTGCATTTTTCAAACCGAAAGGCATAGCAGTATAACAATAAATACCTGTTGGTGTCATGAAGGCAGTATCCTCCTGGTCCGAAGGCTCCATTTGAATCTGCTGAAATCCTGAGGATGCATCCAAGAAGGTTAACATCTCATGCCCGGCAGTAGCATCTACCATATCCTCATGCTTCCATGCAAATGTTGACATCCTGCACTTCAAAAAGTTAGTTAACTGTTCTTCAATATCCTGAGGGATATTAGTTCCTACGAGCATCGAGATATCAGGATTATCCTGATCCATGATAATTTTCTTCATATCCTACTCTGAAGCTTCCACGATATCCTAGGCCCGCATCTTTAATTACTATGCTGCATTAGGCTTGGTTGAGGATTTCATTGAGGATGAATAACATTCTTTTGCCTCCTGTTGATCACTTTCCACCTTGACAACCCCCCAAGGAGTAGGGATCTTAATACACTGATGATAGGTTAATAGGACGACCTTCATGTCATGGATCCATGGCCTGCGCAGTATGATGTTATAGCAGGATAGGGAATCCATCACACAGAAACGTTATATCGAGTTGACCCCTTCAACATATACTGGTAACTTTATCTCTCCTACGGTATTCCTAGCTTCTCTACTAAAACCGACGAGCACAGTAGACTTCGAAGTAATGTCCACCGGTGATACATTCATCCTCATTAATGTTTCCAGCTGAATTATATTGATAGAGCTACCGTTGTCCACCAATATCCTGCGTACAAAATGGTTAGCAACATACAATGTTATTACGAGAGCATCATGGTGAGGATCCTGCACAGTATCCCTGTTATCAGCTGTGAGGGTCGTCATCGTGGTCGGTCTTTCCCCTCTTTCGGCTTTAGCTTCCTTTGCATGTCTCTTGGCCGCAGAATATGAAGTCCCGCAAATGTCGGATCCACCTGAAATAAAGTTAATTATCTTGGCATCCGCAGGAGGTGATGCTGCTCATTCAGGATCCTTCTCAGTATCCTGACCCTTGTTTTTCTTTCTTCCCAGGAGATCCTTCAGATAACCTTTTCTCGGGAGATAGCTTATTTCCTTCCTCAGAGCAATGCAATCCTCTGTAATATGTCCAAAATCTTCATGGAAGGCACACCATTTGGACTTATCCTTCCAATCAGCCTTTTGTTGATTCCTCCGAGGCCACCTGGCTTTGTCTCCTAAACCCTGCATAGCGTACATTACTTCAGGTATATTAACAGAAAAACAATATTCAGATAACTCAGGATACTCCTCAGGATCCTCGTCTTCAACAGCATTCACTTTCTTGTTATCATTTCTACCATACGGCTTAGAGCGGTATGGTTTGTACGAGGATTCTGACTTCTTGTTAGTTGATTCATATGTTGAGGATGCATTCATCCTCTCTTGCATTTTCTTATCATCTTCTAGCCTGATATATCTCAAAGCCCTATTCCGAGCTTCATCTAAGTTCCTGCAAGGATTCATCACAAGATCTTGATAAAATTGGGAATCTTTTTGCAGTCCCATCTTGAATGCTTGTACTTCCGTGGCAACATCAAGGTTCGGGATATCCAGGGATTCTCTACTAAATTTGTTAACATAGTCCCACAGGGATTCTTGAGGTCCCTGTGTTATCCTGTAAAGATCACTTGTTAGTTTCTCAAAGCTCCTGCTACAAGAAAATTAACTGATAAACAAATTAACTAAATGAGAAAATGATGTAATTGAATAAGGTGGAACATTTAAAAGCCATTTTAAGGCCGATCCTGTTAAAGTTGAACCGAAGCCTTTGCATAAGCATGCTTCCTTAAGTTCTGGTAAGATTGAATTTGTTTCCATCCTTTCCCTATACTGGGCAATATGCTCCTCAGGATCTGTCATCCCATCATACAACTTTATGCTGGGAGTCTGGAATTTTTTTGGAATTTCAGCATCACAAATTGGATGAGCAAATCGGGATATCCTGTGACTATCCTGGGATACTTTCGGTATAGGCTGCACTACTCCAGGAACACTTGATATCATATCTTTCAACTTTTGAAGCTCTCTGGTTATCGCTGATGTCACACCTGTATCCTGCAATGATCCACGATTATTAGTAACAAGGATACTGGTGTTAACAGACAAGTTACTATTTTGGCGATTCTAGCCATATCCTGGAGCGTATCCTGGAGCATATCCTGGATCCCTCACAGTCGACATTCTAGCCGTTAAGGGTATCTCCGGAATATCGCTCTGAGAACGACTCGGTATGATATTGCCCTGATTATCCTCAGTATATACTGCTGAACTAAAGTTCAAAGCTCTGGGTTGTAGCGGAGTGACGATATCTTCGGTGGATCTGCTTGAACCAGCTTTTAAGAGTTGTATCTCTCTTAACAGCATTTGGTTTGTTTCCTGTTGTTGCCTCATTTGTTCCTGCACACTTCCAAACAAGGTTAGAATTTCATCATTTGAAGCTAAAATCAGAGCAGATCCCTGAATATTCTGGGTAGGGATAATATCCTGAGGTTGTGAAGAAGATTGCATCCTTGGAGGAGATGGTGGAAGCACCGGACCAGTAGTAGCAGAAGTCATAGCAGACACAGTAGAAGAGCTCATGCTTGATCTTGAGGCCATTGCAGATAATGTGGCAAAAAGTTTTGAAAACAGAAAACCGATTAATGATTTCACAAAGATTTTTAGTAATGATAGCACCACTTGCCCCACGGTGGGCGCCAAATTGTTTTGGTCAAAAATTACCAAAGCAATTAAGTGCTCAAATTAGTTAAGTGAGGTAGTGTGCTAAAAAGTGTGTTGAAAATATGTTGGTTAAGTTGTTTAGAAAAACAGTATTCAGGATACGGCTCAGGATATAGAGCTGTATCTGTGATCAAACAATGAGCAGAAAAGTAAAGGTTGACACGTGATGTACGAGGAAAGCCCTTGATCAATCTAGATCGCCGGCATAAAACCTCGGGAGCTGACAATCGCAGCTGCCTTGTTCTTCTTATTGCTTCGAACTTCAGGATACAGTGCAGGATATGATACGGATCAACTAAGTGTTACAATGAGATTTGAGTACAAGTGTTCGTGTGTAATGATTGCTAGAGACTAGAGAGCAAAGTGTGTGAAAGAGTGTATGTGAAAAGTTGTGTCTACCTATGATCCGATCGCCCCTTTATATAGTTACAAAAAACAAACTAACTCTCCTATTATTCCGGGATGATGGGAATATTCCATTCTGAACGTTGGGGGACTCTTTCTACTTGTTTTCCACGTGCTTATTGACTACAAAACCGGGTCTTTAGCTTATATAACCGTTACAATGTCAATAACATTGACCAACATCCGATATTCTCGCGGAATATGCCTTTCTGACCGTCACAAGACCCATTCTTCCACCATCAACGTCCATTTTTCAACCACCTTGAGCGAATCTTCAGGTAGATCAAGTCTTTAAACGTTGGTACCTTGCAACCAATGTTTTACAAGCCAATCGTTAGTAATAGTCAGGATACTGCCTCAGGATATTACCAATATCCTGGCCCGGTATCCTGATACGATATCCTGATCCGGTATCCTGATCTGGTATCCTGATCATATACAACTAATAAAAAATCAAGATACGAAATCAGGATATGGGCTCAGAATTTCACCCATAACAGAGTTCCATTGGCATATCCCAAAAAGAACCCCACTTCACCAACTTCCCCCATTTTAGGAGTATCTTTGGTGCGTTTGATAACACACTTAATCCCAAAAGGTTGAAAACCAGATAGGTTCGGTTTCCTGTTTTCAAGCAATTCATAACACGTTTTATCTTCTCTTTTCACAGTAAGTACATGATTTAACACATAACATGCAGTGTTTACCGCCTCGGCCCATAAGAAAATTGGCAATTTTGATTCAGAAAGCATAGTGCGGGCCGCCTCAATCAGGGTACGATTCTTCCGTTCTGCAACTCCGTTTTGTTGAGGAACATATGGAGCGCTGAACTGATGAATTATTCCCATTTCCCAACATAACTCATCCATATAATGATTTTTAAACTTAGTGCCGTTGTCACTTCGGATTTTCTTAATAGGAAGTGAATAATTTTTCTCAAGTTGTTTGAATAAGTCTCTTAAAATACTAGCAGTTTGATCCTTTGTTTTTAAGAAAAATACCCATGAGTAACGTGAGAATTCGTCAGTGACAACCAAGCAATAAGACATCCCACCAATGCTAGCAACATGGATCGGGCAGAAAAGATCCATGTGAAGCAATTCAAGTGGTTTTTGGATCGAGTTAACTGTTTTCGGTTTATGAGGCTTTCGTTTGATTTTTCCTTTTTCACATGATTCACATTTGTTGTGCATATTGAAACTACGTAAAGGAACCCCCAACACTAAGTTGTTTTTCACTAAGTGATTCATTTTTCGCAGATGCACGTCGCCCATTCTCCTATGCCATAGATACGATTGATCTTCAGTCGCCTTTGAAAGTAGACAAGTCACTGGAGCAGACGAGTTGACCAATGGGCACATGTCCATTACATATGTGTTATTCACCCTTGGAGCCCTCATAACGATCCAATCTTCAGGAACAACAAATCCCGGACGCAAGACGAAGCAAGCTTTATCAGTGAACAGCATCGTGTACTTGTTATCACAGATTTGAGAAACCGACATCAAGTTATGCTTCAATTCTTCAACGTAGTTCACTTTATGCAGCGTGATTTTTCCATTTGACACAGAGCCTTCACCGGTGATGTATCCACCCTTTTCACCGGCAAAGTTCACATAACCACCACGAATTTGTTTAAAATTGTTCAATAACTCTTTATTTCCTGTCATGTGTCTGGAACAGCCACTATCGATATACCAAATATAGATAGCCCTCTTCAGCTGCTCCTACACTCCCCAACAAAAAAATTTAGTTAGAGTGTGGGACCCAAGCCATGATGGTCTTGGGTCGTCCCGATTCGTCAACATAAGAAAACTCTTTGAAATAACCATCATCGCCTCTATGTCCACCACTTCCATTTCGGAAATTGTTGGAATGAGTCCCCGCAAATTGTGGATTATACGGAGTTGACGATCTATTGGTATAACCAGAGTTTCCATACCCTCGGCTTCCAGAGTTTTGGTAACTGTAATTTTGATTCCTGGGTGGCTCAAAATTCCTACCAAATCTAGGAGAATCTTCGTGTCTTGAGAATGATCGTGGATGATTATCCGAATGCGGTCTTTGATTTGGAAATCGGGGGGGGGGGGGGGGGGTGACGCATTTCGGTCATTCACGAATCTGTTCTGTGCATGAGGTCTAACATAGTTGTTGTTCGAACCTCCAGAGCGTTGGTCATTCTCAACTACTTGGAAGGTAACATGATTTTGTCGCCTGTGAGGGGTTTTCTCACGAGTATCATGTCTTTGAGATGTATTTTCCGATCTGTCCCCACGGTGAATAACAACGGGTTTCTCCTCTTGATCCTGATTTTGTTGTGATTTAACATTTGGTTTGACAACTGGTTTTACTTCTTGTTTACTTTGTTTTTCTCAACCTTCTGATTTTTACCATTTTTCTTTTCAACATTAACTGCTTCATTTTATGGCTTTTCAACAAAAGGTTTCTTTTGATCAGGATCAACAAGAGATTTACCCTTGTCATCTGGACAGTCTGCTGCTAAGTGTCCTTTCCCACGACACTTATAGCATTTGCGAATTTTTGCAGCATTCTTTGGACGTTCTTCATGATTGGTCGAAGATGATGAGGCGTTGGTGGAAATTTTTCAAAATTTGGTTCACAAACTGAGAGTTGGAACCTGTTTCGATCTTTACTTCTTCTTTGACAAAATCTTCCCCTTTAACAAACTCAGTTTTAGGGATATTTTTCAAAGCCTTTTTAGTTTTCCCACGTGACTTTGGTTTTGACTTCACATTTTGAACTTGATTAAACATTTCCAAAATCTTATTGCTTATCAAACTTTCAATGTTTTCAAGGTTTACCTCATTTTTCTTTGAAACTCCACTCATCTTCAACTGATCTGAGTCAGTAACTTCATCTGGCTCAGATTCTGACTCACTTTGCGGTTCAACCGTCAGAGGGGTCTTTCGCACAAAATTTGCCAATTCAGGATCAATGCTTGGCATCGATGTATAGTTATGGTTTACCGGTGGAGGCACCTTACTATATCCAATGCCAAACATTTCTTCCTCAGATTCTTTGAGACGTTGGCTGTTAATACAGAAATTCATCACTTCGGATGAATCCCCAAACTTCTCAATCTTTCGTTGCAAATCTAAAATCAGATTATCTTTTTCCAAAATGATTTTGTTCTTTTCCAAAACACAATTTTGATTCATTTCAAGTTCAGATTTTAATTCCTGATTTTTAAGATTTCCCTGAGCCACAAGTCTCTCAACTTCAGAGATATCATTTTTCAGCGCTTTTATCTTAATTCAGTGTTCTTTATCCGAATTAGACAAAACAGCAATGAGTTCTCTGGATTTTTCTAAATCTGCAATTAAGTTTGTGTTATGAAGTGCATATCTATCAATCTTAGTGACAAACTCAACACAACTAGCACATCGCTTATCTACAGAAGATGATTTTACCTCAATGCCAGCCATGATGCACAAGCCTCGTTTTCAACGGAGTTTTCTTCCAACCTTTTAGCTTCTGCATCCGCAAATTGCTGCATTTCAGCTGTGGAGATATTGAATTCAAAGCGTTCTCCCTTTTCTCCATCTTCTGTCTTGTTAGACTTCTCAACAGACTCAACATTTGAGGGATCTTCATTTTCAGCAACATTCCCCGAATCCAACTCTTCCCCAAAAACCTCAGCTATAACCGCAAGCTCCTCAATGCTAGTCTTTTCGACAACCTCTTCATACACTTCTTCGTTCACAATTTCAGCTATAAATGCTTGTGACACAATAGCTCCTGAGATGTCTTCCAAAGCACAACCCCAGTCATAAGGCTCAGTCACACTCTGTAGAGGTTGAGCCACCATAGCATTGTTTGTCGAAGGTGTAAGATTTTCAGACCCACTCGAACGAGCACTCGAGTTAGAGGTAGCAGCTGATGCATTGTTGTGAGGTCTTGAATTATTTCCTCGAGAGTTATTGTCTCTATCAGATCTTTCCATTTTCGGCTTTCAACAATCACGTGCGAAATGCCCGTAGATACCGCAGTTGTAACATTTTACCTTTGACATGTCGACTCCCATTCGAGTCTTTGTCTGACCTCCTATGAACTTCCTACCCGTCTTCAACAGAAACTTCTTCGCTCTACGGACTAACAGTGCCATATTGAGTTGTAGATCAAGTTCTTCCATTTCGTCTTGATCTATCTGATCAAAGTCCTCATCGAGACTTGACGGTTCAACGAGCTTCCCAAGACAAAAGTTCTCGTAGGCAGTCATGAATGACGCCAACAGACTCATGTTTTCTTCAATCAACTTCAAACAGCTTGCGTCTATCTTAGGAATGTTCAAGATTGTTCCTTGAGATTTCTGAGCTCCACTAGAAGAGTACATCCCTTGATTGGAATTGGTTGTTCACCTGAACTGTCATTGTTGCTTATAAAGGCGTGTTCACTTGCAGGACCTTCATTCTCCAAATACAAGGCAACACCAACTCCACTATTACTACCCTTATCCGTTGGTTTCGAAGCCTTATATAACTGAGGATCTTGGATCTTCTCAAAATCAGATGCTTGATCTTCCATATTCCAAGCATAACCCCTCAGTTTTTGGACAGCTTCTTCTAATGAGAGCTCCTCATAGAGAACACCCTCTGTAATCAAAGCAGTGTACATATTCCATTCTCTGGAAAGACAATTCAAAAACTTCTCAACCTTCTCAAATTCGGTGTAGATACCCTCTTGACTTCTATCAAGTTCGCTCAACAGATGATAAAATCGGTTCACTGTGTCATCAAATGATTCATTTCTTAAAGCCTTGAACACAACAAATTGAGTCTTCAAACGTTCGAGACGTCGCTTCTTGTACATTTCATTTCCTTCATATCGCTGGATCATACTATCCCACAATTCCTTTGAGCTACTTCTCTTACGGAACGTATGAAGTATAGGTTGTGTCATAGCCATCGTTATCATTGACATAGCCTTACGGAACGTATGAAGTATAGGTTGTGTCATAGCCATCGTTATCATTGACATAGCTTTCTCTTCACAGTCATAAAATTTCTTCTGGTCGTCAGTGAGTGCCAAATACGTATCAATTGTTAACGTACGTACTGGAGTAGCTCCACATCCTTTAACGATACACAACCAAATTTTGATGTCTTTTGCTCGTACATATCTTTCGCAACGCTCCTTCCACTCAGGAAAATCAAGCTCGTTTATCAACAAAGGAGGTTTGTCGTTACTTCCTACCTCAGCATTGTGCTTGAGGTTTTGCACCATTGCAGTCAGATTGGTGTTTGCCATTTCAGAAACAACAGTAGGTTTCCAAGTAAGAACTGTGTTACTGAAAAGATTTTCTAAGTCCAAACTCTGGGAGAAAACACGGAGTGAAATGTCTGAGCTTTAATCAGAGTGTGAAACCCGGATCACAAAAACCTGAAATAAAACACAAACAAAAAAACTCAGACACTACACTGTTAGGAATTTAAACTCAGACCACCTAATAAAAGAAGAAAAATTCGGACACCCTAACAAAAGAAAAACTCGGACTTCCTAATGAAACACAAAGTTCGGACTGGGTTTAAACTTCGGACTCCCTAAGAACTATGAAGCTCAGACTCTAATAACAAGTGAAAAGTCGGACTCTAAGAAGACATAAAGTTCGGACAAGAATAAAAGTAAAAAGTCGGACTCTAATAATAGATAAAAGTTAAAAATCAGACTCTAATACTAATAACTAAAGGTTGAAATTCGGACCTATAAAACTCAGATCAAAGAAAACTCGGACTAGTTCGGACTAAACAAAAAAATTCGGACATAAAAGAGATCTAAAAAACTCGGACCTAAATAAACTAGGGTAAAATTCGGACTTAACTAAAGAGGAAAAAAAATCGGACCTAAATAAACTAGGGTAAAATTCGGACAATATGAGAAGTTTAAAAATCGGACAAGAGTTAGAGATTTGAAACTCAGAACAAGTAAGAGTTTCTCAAAACTCAGATCTAGTAACCAATCTCCGGACTATCTCCCTAATGTGACTTCACACTGGTTCAACAATACCCCGGAAACACAAACACAGAATTTAAACCACGGACAAATCTCCCAAAGATCAAACTCAGGAATCTTTTTCAACCTTCAACACTGTATGAACAAGAACCAAAACCCCTGTAAAAACCCAGATGAAGAACAACACTAAAAATCACCAAACTACTCAAAATCCATCATCAAATCACTAGAGATGAATGAAGAATCATGAATAAAACACAGAAACTCACTAAACACTCACTAAACCCTATCAAAGTTTGAACTTTTTCTCACAAAAACCTTCAAACTAAGAAACACCTACAGTAGTATGAGCACACTGCTCTGATACCACTTGTAAGGCCTCCTAATCCAAGATCTCACTCAACTAAAGCCACCAACAGGTGTGCGGAATCCACCTGATGATTAACCACTGCAGATGAAACACTAGAATACAAAGATTTGTGAGAGAAATCAAGAATACACTGAGTATTCTTGATGAGGAAGATGAATGACGTCACTCACACAAAGTAGCCGCCAGACAAAACACACACAATGATTAGGGTTAGGTGCACAGAATGTCACACAGAATCGCCTCCTTGTCTATTCCACATTAAGGTATAAATACAAGGCAAACCCCGGACTTTCAAGACAAACTAGAAAGCCCGAACAAACAAACTACACAAAGCAAAACTCTGACTTTTGTCCGAAACAAAACTCAGACAAAAGTCTATCCTAAAACTTGGACAAAATGTCCAAGGATAAAGCTAGGACTATCTTTCAATATATGTACAATAAAGACCCTACAAAATGGGAGACATGCACTTATCACCTAAAGTGCATTAACACCTACCAACTGGTAGTTTACATCAAGCAGAGAACAAAATTATGTCAGACGGTATGTAATTACTCATTAACATTCACAAAATGCCTTCAACAGAAGAAATTGAGAGTTTTACAAGCTAAAGATGGTAATTTAAAAGACTTGGTAGAAAAGAAAAAAAAAAAAAAAAGAAGAAGAAGAAGCAGCAGCTTGGGGCGATCAAGAGCATGATACCAAGCATCCCACGAAGGGCTGGGGGGGGGGGGTGTGTGTTTAAGTGTCACCCGGCGTCCCAAGTGGCTCCCAAGCCCTCCCTCCCGATGGATACCGGAAGGCCACATTACATATGATGTTTCTCATATAAAACATTTTTAGTGACCTAATGAACGTAATTAAATCATCCAAAAATTTGTTGTCGTATATATGTAAGATAAATTTTTTTTGACTAGCTAAAGAAGACTTTCATTTCACCCAAATAAAACAACCAGCCTTTAGCAAGCTGCTAAAAGGCCCAAGAACAGAAAGCAAAAAAGAACAAAAAACAACAGTTGAGCAAAATTAAAACCGCTGAAGCTGTTCCAATCTTCCAGGCTGATCAATGTCCGTACGTTTTCGTCTTCTATTCATCCACCAAAAAGTGCCAGTCTTTATTTCTTCCACTACCATACTCACTGAATTGTTTTTCCCGTTGAAGAGCTTATTGTTCCTATGCATCCATATACACCACACGGTCATAAGACAGATTGCATACATAATCTGTTCCTTTTTCTTGTCTACATCAAGGCTGCAGCAGTGGGAGAGAATTTGACTAAGGGAATCGAACGACGCCGGGATGGGTATTTTGCACCAGACAAAAACTTGCCACCAAACTGCTCGTGCGAAGACGCAGGAGGCAAGTAAATGACTGACCGTTTCGTCCGCTACACCACAGGCTCCACATCGCGTATCCCCTAAATGAACTCCCCTCTCCGCCAATGCTACTGCCGTCGGAATAGTTTCATTCACAGCCCGCCAAACAAAAAGATTCACCTTCGGGACAGCGATTTTACTCCATTTGAACTGTTGAATCTGGGTGCTCGGCTGCATCATCTCTTCCAAATCAACCCTGATTTGTCTGACCGAAAAATCCACAATCTGCCCGCCACTCTTCCATCTCCATTCGCCGTCGTGCTCCCCTGAGGTATCCTGAACCAAGTGGTCATTCAGGTCTAAACCAGCGCTGCAAAAGTCGCTGTTCACCTTAGCTATACTTTTCCATAAGCCAGTACTAGTTAATCTGACCGGAATGACGTTACCGCCCCTTCCCCCTCCATGTAAGGCTTCGATAACCTTGCCCCATAGTTGACATTATCAACCTCTGATTCACTTGGGCTTGCATCTGACAAATAACAAAAATATAAGATTACAAGAAGAAAGGCAGCTGTCTCTTTTGTGTCACTTTAAACTTAAAATAATGTTCACTGAATTAGCAACTGATATTATGCACAAAACCAAATCAAATATCGTTATTTAATCGGATCCTATGTTTCAAGGATAATCATTAGTGTTCTGATTGGGTCCATAAAGTTTTGTAATGGGTCACCTCTAATAAATAAATCATTTGATGTGTCATTCATAGTTAAGTTTAACTACCTAGAGTTGCATCTTTCTGAGTACATGGTCCAAGATAGGACTTCGTGGAAGCGTAGAATTAGGGCTAAGGACTTCTAGAGGATATTGCAGTAAGGTTTTAGGTATATTTCAGGGACGTGGGTTTTTCTTATTCTTTAAGGGACTTTGCCGGTGATTGCCTTCTTGTGTTTATGCCCAAATGATGTTGTATGCTATTATACACGATTTACATTATATTGTGCCTCTCTGATCACTTTCTTGGTATGGGTGACTTCTTATTTCTATATACTTTAACTTGGTGTGTTGGTATGTTGTTCGTTTTCGAGCCGATGGTCTCTCTGGAAGCAGCCTCTCTATCCCGATGGAAAGAGGCAAGGTCTGTCTACATCACACCCTCCCCAGACCCTATAAGTAGCTTTGCTATTTATGGTATTTACTGGGTATGGTTGTTGTTCATGTAACCAAATTTATCAAAACTTTTTGAACATGAGATCCTGTATTCAAACGTAAGGATGATCTAATTCCACCTTATTAACAGTTATGAAACGAAATCAACATCTGACAGTTAGTGACCATTCACGTACAACAAATCACGAATCACCAATAGAGTATTTAACATTGGCATGAATAGCAAACAGATGAAATACAAAATCCTGACACTAAAGAACTAAAATATTCTAAAAGGATGCAGGCCTGTATCAGCAGACAAAAAAGCTATAATTTCACAAATGAAAATATGTACAAATGAAGATGCTTGTGATAGACCCGATTTGTATGTTTGAAACAGTAAAGAAAGAGAATATTTTAGACTTCTAGTCAATGATCATATACCTTAATACATGTGCGATAGTTTCATCATCTAGAGAAAAATCAAGTGCTTTTGTCAAGTCCAACACTGCATTATAATGATTTATATATTTCATCAGTTTGATAGATATAATAACAAGTTAGATAACATAACTTTATAACCACAACAATTTAAAGATTACTCACTTCAAGAGCTTAACCATTTCTCGCATCAGTTGCCATTACATGAATAGTTCCCACTGTATACAGTGGCGAAGTATAGAAGGGCGGGGAGGGGCGCCCAACCCCCCGAACTTTTCGCTCAGTAGTGTTATATATGTAGTTTTCGTATATATAAAATTTTGGTATATACGTTTTCGACCCCCCCCCCCCCGGTCATTCGGGTCAAGCTTCGCCACTGCATATATACATAAAAACTATCACAATGTGATAGGAAAATGTTTGTTTCCTGCCAAAGTAATGGTTTGTATATAGGACCTTCAAAAACATTAACATTAAGCTACCTTCTGCTTCAGCATATGGGCTACATTTAACTGATAATTTATTTTTGCCTCTGCGCGATTACACATAGAAGCTAGCTCCTCAGGGGTTGCATTTGTCATCTTCTCACCAACTTCAGCCATCTCATCTGGCTGCGTATGCTTCTACTGTTCTACAACACGCTTCAAGTCTTCAGGTCTCGTATTTTTCATGCTATATGACGCCATTTTTATCAGCTCGGAATTAGACATCTGCAGTTACTATAACATGAAATAGATTTCAAGAAAAATGAAATCATATTACGAAATCCATACAAAAACAATATCAATTATGTTGGATATCAAGAACATTTAATTACGAATTAATCATGCATCAAGAACAAGACCATGACCATGGGATCAAATTGGATAAATTTGGTCTGTCAACGAAAGTCAATGCAGACCTTTTTAGATTATAGTATCGATCAGCATATCCGTGCAATTTTGCGCCTACTTATAGTATATGAAACGGCACGAACAAGGTCGTTATACCCATTCGTTTGTGGAACCAGAAAACTGTCATTAACCGCCAATTAACGGCCTTTTACTTTTGTCAAGTTTGACTTTCATTTTCTGCCTTGTGACCAATATCTAATCAATATACATAATCAAATAATCTAAGTCTAGATTACATTTTAATAAATTAAAGAACAAAATCAAATCCAATAGATAAAAATTAACATAGAACAAACCTGTGTAAATCAGAAAGCAGAGAAAGACACAACACCGAGAAAAGCGCGTAATCCTTGACCTGAGAAGTACCGTTTGAATCTTCGATAAAGTTACTGAATTGATCCGTTGCGTGGTAAAACACAATCCAGGTCGACCCGTCTGACCTCTAAATGGGTCAATATTGCCACCACTAGAACCAACTTATTCAGAACTGAAATTGATCCTTAACTTGTTTATCTAAGTTACACAACGCATTAACAATATTAATTCTCAACGGATGAGACGTATCACCAGCTATAAACACATTTTTCCTCCCGTCAACTTCAATCCAACTACAACCAGCCGCCTTTTTCAAATTCTCCATCTTCATCAACCGCCTTATTTCCAACACTTCTTCCCATTTGTCTTTAGCAGCATATATATTCGACATCACTACATAATCCCCCATATTATTCGCCCCCATTTTCAATAAGCGATCCGCAACCACACTTCCCATTTCCACATCATGATAATTCTTACACGCACCCAACAACGGGCCCCACACGTTCGCAGTCGGTTCAACCGGCATACTAGTAATAAACCTATACGCATCGTTAATTCGACCGTTGCGTGCAAGAAGATCCACCACGCAAGCGTATTGCTCCATCGTTGGTTTAATCCTATGAACATCATTTAAAGAGTTGAAAATCTTTAAACCTTCGCGTACTAACCCTGTATGGCTACAAGCAGATAGTATAGACGTTATTATCACATGATCGGGTTTTCCGCCGTTTTCAACCATTTTATAATAAACGCGAAGAGCTTCTTCACCCATTCCGTGAACCGCATACCCTCCGACCATAGACGTATACATAACCAGGTCTTTGACCCGAGTTGACTCGAAGAGCTTACATGCGGAGTTTACGTTTCCACATTTTGAATACGCATCCAAAAACGCTCCGTTTAATTGAACATCTTGAAAACAAGATCTAACCGCATACCCGTGACACTGTTTCACCATCTGAATCGACGCCATTTGATTGGCAACCGGAAGAATACCCATAATAGTCATCGAATCTGGTTTCATTCCATGATTCCGCAAATCGAGAAACAGATCAACGGCTTGATGAAAATAACCGTTTTCCGCATAGGCTCGAACCATTAAATTCCAAGTGGTTAGATCTCTTTCAATCATGTTTTTGAATATAATCTCAGCATCATCGTGAAACCCGCTGTTTACATATCCGGATATTAACGAATTACACGTCACAACATTCCTATTTCCAGATAAGCTCTCGAATATTTTTGATGCGTACTCGATTTTACCGCATCTGGCATACGCATCAATCAGCACGTTACCAAGAGTAGGTTCTCTACTTGCAAAAAGAAGATTAGATCTTAGTGAATAACCATGAGCTTCTTTAATCATACGCGTTTTAGAAGCATCGGCCCCGAGTTGAACTACGCTTACGATAGTTATGGAGTCGGGTTTTACGCCTTCTTTAAACATAATATGTAGCTGCTGAATAAAATCTTTTACAAGCCGACCGTCAGCAAGTGCATCAAGTATTGAGTTCCATGATATCAGGTCCTTTTTATGTATTAATGAGAAAGATCGAAAAGCGGATATCAGATCACCGCATTTTGAGTAAAAGTTTATTAGGGAATTTCCGACCGATGTAACGTCACATAAGCTAGGATGATGGATAATATAGCTATGAATTTGCTTACCCGCGTGCAAGTTTTGTAAATTTGCACAAGCTGAGAGAACGGTTAGGATGGTGACGGAATCGGGTTTGGTTAAATTCAGAGAATTGAACTCTTGAAACAATTTTAATCCTTTCAACCATTCGCGATTTGTGGTATAACAGGCAAGCATTGAATTCCAAGAAACTAAATCTCTTGAATTCATTCTTCTGAACAACAATTCCGCTTCTTTCATTCGTCCGGTTTTTGAGTAGAAACCCACAAGAGAGTTCACAACCGAAATGTCAGAAAAGAGTTCTTCCCTGCGCATTGCATAACAATGAATCTGTTTCCCGAACCGGTACATACGATCACCTTCAACCGAAGCGCAAACAGGCAGAATATTCGCGATTGTAGCATAATTAGGCTGTATACCTTCCTTTACCATGCGTTTAAACACCCGAAATGCTTCAAAAACCAACCCGTTCTCCATCAACCCAGCAACCATAGCATTCCAAGACACAACATCTCTCTCAGACATTTCATCAAACACCTTACATGCATCACCCGAAACACACCCCAACTTCAAATACATCGAAACCAGAGCATTCCCAACAAGCGTTTGTGACTCCAAACCCGCCTTTATCACACCCGCATGAACACTCTTCCCTAACATCAACCCCTTCAACCGTACACAAACCGGTAAAACAATAGCAACCGTAACCGAACTAGCCTGTTGCCCCAAGTTCAACCCATTGTACAATTTAATAACCTCTGTGTCATTAACCCGAGTAGCCGCTAAACCAGATAATATAATGTTCCATGTGACAGCATCAGGATGGGTTATTTGAGTAAAAAGATTATGGCAATCATCAAGAAGGTTACATTTTGCATACATGTTCAGCAGTGCTTTGGAGATTAATAGACAAGAGTGTAGACCTAACTTGATTGCAGTGCTGTGAAGACTTTTTCCGAGCTTGACGTTGGAGTTTGCTGCACAGGATTTAAGATTGGCGGCGAAAGTTTGGTATTCAGGTGTTTTATACGGTCCATTCATGGTGCAATTTTTAAGCTTCAATTATATTGATAATTTGTAGTATTTTGACATACCATTTATTCATCTCTGGCCGATGGTTAACTGTATATTCATCTTTGAACAGAATTTAAAAGATGATTCTCCGAACAGCCGCAGTCATGGCGATTATGTTATGGGTCGGTTATTGGTGATGTTTTGGGCCCCCAAAACTTGGCAAAGAATAAGGTGATGGCCAATGGGCACCTTATTGGGCCCCCAATTTAATTTAAGAAAAACTTTGTGGCTCTCAGTTTGGTGGATTAGGTAATGCAAAGGTGTCAGGTTTTCGGGGGAACGCCCAAGCCAAAACTTGTGGTAGTACAACGTCTGTAAAGTGGCAGTTAGCAGTATGGTTTCCGGGGGAACGCCCAAGCCAAATTCTGAAGTTAGTGTGGGCCCGGTTAAGACAACATAGTCTGGCCGGAGTGGACCAACGGGGTTTTCCAATTTGAGAAATGCAGTAGCCTAATACAAGAAAGTCGTTGTTACAAAAATAAATAAATAAATAAATATAAAAAGTTGTTCTTAATTCTGGTAAGCTTTGTTCTATAAAGTAGTGAAAACTGAAAATACATAAGATACTATGTATAGTATCGTAAGAAGGATATATTTGAAAGAAAACATAACCAAATCATAACTCTCAGTTTGATAAATATAATAACAATAAATCTTATCGACATAATAAATCTTTGCTAACATACTCCCTTGCGATTACAAATTCTCTTGAAAAAGGGAAAACATATATATTGGGCTGTAAACAAACCTAACATTCAGCGAACAGTCCGTGAACCGTTCATCAGGAAGTTCGTTTATGTTTGTTCATTTAATAAACGAACGAGCATGAACAAGAAATTTCGTTAGATTAGTTAAATGAACGAACATGAACAGAGGTCTCGTACGTTCAACTGTGTTCGTGAACGTTCGGTAAGGTGTTCGTGAACTTTCATTCATTTTATATCCGTTCGATTATGTTCGTATGTTTGTGTTTTAATTAAAGATTTTTGTACTTTCATATATTTTATCTATACTTTTTATATTATTAAACTTTTATTTATTTTATTACCATAACTAAACTAGGAAACCTTATTTCACTTTGTTTATGTATCATTTCCTTTTCCTTTCTCATTATTTACATCGATAAATACGATCGACCTCGGTTTCACAATAAGAGATTCAAGTTCCAGTGCTACTCTCTGGGCCATCCACGTTTATCATTCGCCGCGTTGGCCAAATTTATTTATGTTCGTGAACACTCTTATTTCCTTAATGAACGAACACGAACATAAAATCTCGTTCGGTAAGTGTTCATGAACACATTTATTTCCTTAACGAACGAACACGAATAAGGCCTTGTTCGTGTTCGTTCGGTTCATTATGTTTTCAACAACAAGAGGCAACAATGCAATGACATGAGATACGGTTATGACAATAGGAGCTGTGACTACTACAAAAGAAGTTACACGTATAACCACATGAGCTACGATTGTAACAATATTACGACAACAATGAGACAACAACGAAGAAATAGATTCAATTAGGTGAAACAAAAGCATAAAGCTTGTTAATTTATACAGAAAAATTGAGGCAAAGGATATTATTTTTCTCAGAAATTGTAGCAAAACTTTTTTCTGATATAATATGTAAAAAAAAAAATATGTAAAAATATGAAATACAAAAGTTAGGTTTTGGTGGTTGTTGGGTTGGTTTATTTCTCTGTCGTATAAACATATAATCATAAAATCATAAGCAAACCGCAAACACAATTATAACACAAACAATTAGTTAATTTAGTTATTTTAATTCAGTTTTTAGTTATTCGGTTTTTTTCTGTATAGTTAGTTACATAGATATGTGGCTACTATTTTTAATGGCAATTTTTTAACGTCTGACTCCTATGAAACTTGAACCCAAATCATCTCCCTCTTAAACCTTTTTTGAAGCTTAACAGTATGTTTTTATATATACAGTAGAACCTCTATAATTTAATACTTGATAAATTAATAACATCGATAAAATTAATAATTTGTCCGGACCAGTACAAAAATGGACCTCAATCGATAAAATAATAAGATAATATTTTTTTTTGAAATCCCGATGTAAATATATTAGTACCAATGAAACTATAAATTAATAATTACTAAAATATTCCAAAATTATAGGATTGTCTAGTAAAAACTGAATCTATAGTCACTTTTTTTTTGTGAACATCAAATCTATATTGAGTTCATCTTTAAATCTCCCCAATGCATTTAAGAGTTGAGACACCGTATTCTCGTATTGCAACAAAAAATTGTCTATTAAGAACATCTTTTTGGAAATTCATTAATTTTTCCCTTATAGACTCCAATTTATTCTCCATGGCATGTGTGTCGAGCGAACCACTTTCTCCGAATCGGCGATACGATTGAAACCATGCCTTAACTTGAATTTCTCAAGCCAGCCCTGTGAAAGTTTATGCTCAGAAGAATCCTGTGGATATAAAAACTTCAACGCCTCAACCGCCTTCTCTATGATTAGCTCTCCTGTTATACTCACACGCTCTTGATGTTGGAGAAACCATTCATAAACAACTTTCTCCATGTCCGGATACTTGGCTGCTTTGTGACGCTTGGAAGATCCATCTTTGTCAAAGTTATCCGATAGGAACTCCGATGATCTCTTAAGAGTGTTTAATATTGTTCCTTGACTAACTTTGAAATCGAAAGTTTTGTCAACCCACTGCATCCTTGGTGATCTCTCTTATACTTGCGTAACAGTTTTGGTTATTGATTGGTTAATGTTAATTTTTTTAACACTTTTTAGTTTAGAAGCCATAGTTGTTGTGATTTTAAAATTTATCATTAGACATTTTATAGTGATCAATTATGTAAATTGAACTTGACAAGTTCATTAATGTGTGAATGTACATGGAAATTTTGAAGGTCTTTGTTTCTGTTTTATTCAAATAGGTAAAGTGGACGGATATGGAAATTTTGAAGGTCGATGCATTAATTTCAAAGTTGCTTACGAATATAAGCCAAATCATTAAATTAATAATTTATTAATTTATTTATCAATATAATAATATCTTACTAAATTAATAAAATATTACGGTTCCAACATTAATAGAGGTTTTATTGTATTCTGTTTTTTTTTTTTTAAGAAAAAAAAACCAAAAGACACCTAACAATGACTTTATATCTTAAAATAGTCTTCAATAGCCCTCCATCTCTAACCAATAACCATTTTTGTCTCATGTTTATTATAATTACTAATCTTATCCTAAAATCTTTTTAGACCACCTTTTGGCCTAAACATCATTCTACCAAACCATCTTTAAGGAACCATACACGTTGTATTTCAACTTTAGCATATATTAAGGCTAACCCATCGTCATTCTAGTGGACCATCTTCGTTAATCAAAAAATATATTGCAATAATTTTGAACTCGTTCTATGGTTAACAGAAAGTGTCATGTGTTTAGACGATTAAAAAAGAAATTTGTGCTTGTCTTCACACTTTTTTTCAGATAAGGGTGCCACATACAAAATAGCAAATTAAAAGAGGCTTTTGTTGACCTTTTGTTTTTCGTTTTCTTAAGAAATAAACTTAACGATGTTTTTTGTTTTCTTAAGAAATAAACTTAACAAGACCAAATATAGGGTTTATATGCACGGAATCATTGTAACTTGTTATAGTGTTTATTGTGATTACGCATGTACAAACATTGAAAATTAGTGTCTTGAACTAGTTTATTTAACACGCTGATTTCATATTTTGATAAGGTACCAAGACAAATGTATGATTTGAATCAAGATTAGTTTCTATAACTTAACAAAAGGTCGAGATGTTCTTATTAAATTCGATTTTCTTTCTTAACTCTCCTTACAAGTCTTCTTTGGATTAGTATGCGTATTCCAATCCACAAAACTGAAATCTTTGTAGTTTAGTACTTTTCTATCAGAAAAACACCACCTTCCATGTGGGTGGTTCTTCCTTTATACAACTAAAATCTTTAACAAAAGCATGTATAATTTCAAACCATTTCAATGCATCCTTCATCCATATCCGTTTGGTATGTAATTCTAAAAATAAAATAAAAAAGTGTATGTTGAACAAATAAGTGGTTGTTATGAATATAATTATTATTAATGTGGTTATCAACATTTAAAATAGATTATGCTTGTTTCATAAGTTTTCTTCTATTATATATAGTCTCTTTTATCTCTTGTAATATACACCTCAATCAATAAGATCAATCTCTTTCTCCATATTGTTCTTTATATTCCTTGTGCTATTAGGCTAGTTTCACAACACGTTATCAGCACGAAAGTGCTCTCTTCAAAACCCTAGTTTCTAAAGCGACAGTCCCATGATTTCAACCCGTTTTAATTATTCCGAAACCTTCGCCGGCCACTTTTTCAAAACCGTCTTCGCTCTACTTTGGCCAACTACCAGCCGATGGAATAACTTATATCTCCAAGTTAAATTGCTTTTGATGTCAAGCTTTGATTCCATAACTGCTTCTTCGAGTCACTAACAACCCCATCGACGAATGGGTGCTTTCACGAGATACATAAGGTAACACTTATCCGAAAGGTAACCTTCATATAAAAGCTTTACATTCTTTTGATTTGCAATAGTGAGAAGATGACTACATGGGTTATGGACTTTAATTCCATCTCCATTCCCCACCAATATTTCATATTAAATTATTAATATATTTAAGAGTTTTAATCTATCACTTTATATACAACTAGTCTAAGTTCCCGTGTGTTACACGGGTGGCTAAACAGGAAAACTAAGTCCTTTAAAACTGTAAAGTAAAAATTGTAATATTATATATGTTGAATTATTAACGAAAATGTTAGAGAGTGCAAGAAATAATTGAAATACATGAATACGACAAAAAAAAATCACAACTCATTGAAGATTTCTTTATAAACAACTCGTTGAATTATTAACCATGTTGTGTTTTAATACTATTTATAATATAATGTGTTATTGAACAACTTGTAGATTCAAAAACAGTTTTATAAAAAAAAAACTTTAAAGAATATAAAGGTGTGTGTATGCATACGCAGTTTAAAACATAATATTAAACTATTGGTCTAAGTACCTTTGTGTTACACGGGTTACTCAAAGTAAATTATGTCATTTAACAGACATTGATAAAGCGATATACAACAGGCCATAGGTGAAAACTAATTATTTATCTTTTTATGAGAATAATCATGTTAACTCAATATATAAAAAGAGAAAAAGGATTGTATAAAGTAAATGCTTCTTGTAATTGAGATTACATACATGTAATAATAATGAAAAATTAAAAGTTGCTATTATAGTACACAACAAAATTTCAAAGTGTTTTATAAGGGGAAAAACTTGGTTGTTAAAAAAAGAAATTCCAATTATTAAAAGTTCAATATTATTACTGCGTTACAGATCAAGCATACCAAGCATACGCACTCTTAATGGAATATGATCCCAACCAAAAACATATTTCTCATACAAGCCTTGAAAAAAAAGCCGATATAGAAGAACAAAAGACACTGCAAAATAAATAGAACTCCAAATATAAGTACAAATATTATAATTTTTTTGCAAGGCTGTCTGTCTTTATTTAACCAAAAAAAGGGAAACTTGGGGAGACCCAACAAGCAAGCAACTGAGACTCGCCCCAAGCTACATACAGCAAAAAGAAAAAATCTAAGGTACCGAAAAAACAACATAACAAAAGTCAAACTTCTAAGCTAAACTCTCCATTATTGAATTGAGAACTTTGTATGGTTCACCAGCCACATCAATGTCGAGTCCTTAATATCGTCCAACACCTTTTAAGTGACACTAGCTTCCCATTAAGGACTCTCATTTCCGGAAGACACAATCCAAAAGCAGGTATAAACTATAGTCAGAATGATCTTTATTCTATTTGCAGAGCAACCCCATTCATTAAAAAATTAAAGCACATAACTCACCTCCATGTTCGGCCAAAGGGATGGATTTTAATCCAAAAGAAAATCCGACTCCAAACAGAATTGGCAAACTGGAAAGTGATCAGAATATAGTTGGCGTCCAAATAAGTTATAATTTGTAGTATAAATATGTTCTAAATAGTATACTAATATTTGTGACAAAGAAAAGGATAATCGATTACTCTGCATATACCTGAGACTTGACAAAGATTGACTTTTCCTCCCAGTAGATCCAAATTATCGATGCCTAATTAACCAGTACTTGATCTGCTGAATAAATTACAGCTTTTCACATATACAAAATACATAAGGTGGTTCATGAAAAGTAACTGTTACCATCAAGGGTTGGGGAGTACTCAATAGGACCAACATCCGAAGCTGACTCGTTATATGGCGCATTACTTGAAGAAGGATCTGCTGATCAATCATTCTGAAAATGTACATCAAATTGTAACTTACTAACTAAAATGCTTGTATAACAATACAAGAGATAAGGATGAGCATGTTACCGGACGCGGGTACCGCCAACGTACCGGTACAGTACCAGTATTTACCTATAAATCAACCAAAATACCGGTTCAGTACCGGAACTGAAAAATGGGGAAAATGGGTATCGGAACCAATACCAAATATAACCGGTATGGTACTGGTACCCGGTACTAAATGCTCATCGCTAAGAGCATTCACATCCATTCCATTATATTTTCACCCTAAATTACACTAAAACACTACATTTTCTCTCTCCTTTTCAATTAAATAATATTTTTTTATATCTTTATATTATTTTTTCTCTCTCCTTCACTCACAACCACTTCCAAAATATATTAAAAAATTATAGGGGGTGACAGTCTCCCCCTAAATATACATATGAACAGTAACATTTTCTCTCTCCCCCACTCACAACCACTTTTTATACTATTTATATTATAAAAACACCACTCACACCATTTGGTGGAATGGATGTGAATGCTCTAATAAGGGAAAAATCAAACTAATAATTTGTTAATAGACGCGTTCTACTCAACAACATTTAACTGCTCATCTCTAATAAGGGAAAAAATCAAACTAATAATTTGTTAATAGACGCGTCCTACTCAACAACATTTAACCTATCAAAGTTGTGCATATCTCATAGTTTACCAATCAAGAATAGGTGTAGCTGAAAACAATAATCAACCCATAGAGTTCGATGCACCAGCCTTGTCACCTGCGTGTAAGGAAAGCTTTTAGATGGACCAGTCTTGTCCAAATTTAATTACTCACAAACAACTGGCAAATTAGACTATAGACATTGTTACAAAAGGAAATTCAAAACCAAACTTCGACACATAAGCTCAAGAATATTAATAGTATTATAACAGGTGAATTAAAGACCTTTTGATACCAGCATGTAAAACCTCAGTAGAGTGATGCACATTAATATTAAAACCATCGACATTAGCAATCTTTGACAGGTCGAAAGAAAAATAGAAAAAAATGCAATCAACTAACCTTAAGCTCGTGACAACACGTACCTACATTAACAATCCACAAACTTAAAACCATAAACAACAAATGATAACCAAACAGAACATAAGGTTGCAAATATTAACTCGAAAGTCCAAACCAAGCATCTAAATATAACACTTAAGGAAATTTGAGTCTGTTGGTAGAGAATAAAAACCTCATTGCTTCACCATAAGCATCTATTGATACTTTATTTTCTGAGGTAGACACCACAGAACGAAATGGAACTATCGATGGTTGGAGATGGTGATTGGCAGAACTGAAGGGTGAGGACAATGGTTAAAGGTGGTAGGTGGTGACGAAATGAAGGATGACAGAGTTTAGAGCAACTTTCTGGTAACAAAACTAAACACATGAGCTATAAAGACCAAATGCACATGTTAAGCAACCATACATTTACTGCCACATCACCACACCACTTCCAGGCACTTTTTTCACTAAACGCTCACTATGGTTTCATTACCCACTGGTCAATACTTTATCACCCTCTTTCCAAAGTCAGGTGTTGCAGTACAAAATGTTTTATCAGCGCGGATACATCAACCTACATACCTTGCCAAGCCGCTCGAATTAATTGTAGACGAATCTAAAGTCACATTTTTTCCATAATTTTGGCTCTGGTGTAACACTCAATATCATAAGAATCATAATCACCTCCGACAATATTTAACTTATTACTTGCTCAACCACCAGGCTGGGCTTTGACATAGGCCATCCATGTGCAGCAAATACAAAATATCAGCACATGAGTTGTTCATGTCATACACTGTAAATTGTATTAAACACGCTACAAAATTTGAAGTTCTACAACTTTAAGAAAAAAAATGTCTCAAGTCAACTTAACCCATGCCAAAAAGTTATAAGTTCTTCCTCATTCAGGTGTTCTTACCACTCTAATATCAAATGAACTAAACACTAATTAGTATCCATCTAAAGAAATACATATCACATACTAACCTTCATCTGTTATGAAGTCTAAAAATGTCTCTCCATTATTATCCGTTTTCTCAAATGCAGTTCCAACTTCTAACATACATGTCTACATGACTACAACATGAAAAAAGGCTCTGAATAAAATGGCCAACAATTATAAGATATATTTGCAATGCGATCATCTAACATGCATATTGTATTAAAAAAAAAAGTTAACAATCTGTTAGGAAAGAACCCATGTTCTTGCCCTAAATTACTGATGCAAACTAAATATTAGTGCAAGTGCATCGTGCACTCCATCACCAATCATACATATATGCTTTCATGCTTCTAATTGTTTTACAGTTTCCTATTTATGCTATATATCATATCCACAAATATAATACCAATTCAACTAATTGATAACCAAAAAGGTATACGTTATGTTAATGATTATCTTTATCTTGTTAATTACGAAGTTGTGAGAAATTAAAAGAGAAAAACAAATAAAAGAAGTTGAAATTGGTATAAATGAGAGGATTACCATAAAAATAGAGCCCTTATTTTCTTATTATCTTTGCCACAAAACCAGTAGAGATTGGATTTTGACCCGCTACCTGACCCAGCCATTTAGCCACAGCGGTATACCTGTTATGACCACATTACACAACCCACCTATGTTACCACTCATATTTATAATTTAGAGAATGAAAAATCAAAGCCAAATGACTATCCAATCCTAATTTCTCATCTTACAATTATCACTTCACACCAAATTGATCTACAATTATATGGTGGTAAGTAAACGATAATAATCAATATCAAACTACATTGAACCTAAGTCTATCAAGATCTATCATGTATGCAAAGTGAACCTGTAAAAGCAAACCATGGTAATCAGATACGCTTAGGTTTTCCTATTAGTAAAGTTGGAAAGTCAAGAAAATGCCTTACCGGAACTGATTTCGAGCCTTGAACCATGAGCTTTGTATCACTGTGAGTGATCTTTATTTGTGTGAGACTGCAATGTTAAACAAAATTTTAATTAAATACATAATTATGCAAATATTCTTATAAATATGTGTATACAAATAAACTAATAAGACAATAGTGATCAGATTGTTTAGTGGGTTGAACTTTTTATGATTGAATTTGTTTCTTACTCTATTTGGCCAGTTTATCAATAGCGCATAACATGAACAGACTTTTATTTAATACATGAGTTGGGATAGCCATTAATTTTAAAATAAATTTTACATAACTAAAGTTAAAAAAACTCACAGATTAATAAGAAGTTTCTTCACTGCCACTGGATTCCAAATTACCAATCTCCCATGATATACAACTCCATCTCCACTCTCTGCAATAGCATTCTCTTTTGAAAACCGATTTATTGCATGTTCAAGATCGCGTAAAGTTAACCAATGACTCCAACCCACATGCGAAAACTCAGGCAAACTCACAAAAGGAGAAGGTGCATTAATCAGATCAGAAGCTGAAGACGATGGGTTATACAAATGGATATTATTTATTAATTTGAAAACTAAAAATAGTTTCAAAAGAGGTAACTTTTATTAGAATATGATTATTCTCAATTGAATAAAAAAATCTGATAAAAATATGTAATAACTAATAAAAACATGTTACAAAAACTGTTTTAGATTATAAATACAAAGAATTTTACCTGAGTGTGAGCCTGGACCCTGATAACGGTTGCATTTTTCTTCATTTTCTCCAGCTGGGATTGAATATCCTTTTCTCCCTCATCGGATTCAAACTTCTTCCATTGTTTAGTGAATGCCTTCTTCTTGGACTTGCATCGGTTCTTGTAAAGTATCCTCTTCACATCTTTGCTCCTCTTCACATTTTCGCTCAGATGCTGGGCCAAATAGTGTTCAAAGTTCAAAGCCCATGTGGCGTCTTGACATAGGCCAGCATACCGACGACTACCATTGGATGTGTCTCAATGACGGTCACAACCTCACATGTTTCTTTCTTATGAAGCTCTACATATAAAAACCCATCATAAGCATTTAAAAAAAATATTGTAACACAACTAAAAAAAGTTGCTAAACATTGAAAAAGGCTTATTGGTCAGTAATGTTTCTAAAAATTGAAAAAGTCTTATTGATTAGTAATGTTTCTAAACATTGAAAAAGGCTTACTGAAGAAAGACTTTGAGGTTGCAAATTCAACCAAGTTACCCAACCCGCCCAACTTTCCATCAAATTAATGAACTAAGTAATTTTAATAATTGAACGAAATATGTAACATAATATTATTTTTTTAATTCTGAAGATTAAACAAACAATAACTGACCCCAAAACCTCCTGAGAAAAAAATGTGAGATTAATAGACAGCACAGTTGATCTGCTTAAGCTTGATGATGTTCGAGAGGATTAGGCACTCGCGAATGAGTTGTGTCCGGTGTGAGTTCAGTTTTGGGCAATCATGGTACAATCTTTCCAAAGCTTCGACTTCTTCTGGTGTGTACCGAACATAGTTTCGATTTGTATCATGGAAGTTACTACCATTCTTATTTTGCCTACCGGAAATCACAGAACAACTAAGAAGCGCAAAAAAGGCAGAATAGCGCACCCGAACTCCGGCAATGATCGTCGCTGTCCCTCGCCAGCTGGTGTGGCCGACATTCATCGCCGGACATGTTCCATCACCGAAAATATTGATTCTGATCAATAACTACATATCACTTATAAACTAAGATAGAAATCACCTAATTCCACTAAGATATGTTGTTTGAACATCATAATTAATAAATAATTATAGAAAAAATACCAGTGGCATATTTGTCTGTGGGCGCAAAATAATGCCTCTTCCTACCAGATTTCTAGTGACCAGAGCTCTCATTAGTCATTTCATCATCAAAACCCCTGCGATGATAATTTCACTAAAATTTTAGTCCTGGAAACAAACAATAATCACACTACACACTACAAATAAGATTTCTAGATACAAAAGTTCAATAATCACATGAAACCTAATAAAATGAAAACAGTTCAATAATCACTATTGCAACCTAAATTTTGAGCATAAAAAAGAAAGAAAGCTTAGTGTTTGCATTAGATCAACAATTCAGTCTATGATGGATCTGATACTACTGATCTAATGTTGTTAGACCATCGCCGTCCCTAGAAGCGGTTGTTTCATAATCATCACCACCACAAAACCCTACCCACTACTCGTTGTTAGACCATCCCCGTTCTTAGACTCACCAAGAACTTTTTTAGTCATCACGGACGGCTGAACAAAGAGAAATAGATGAAGATTTCACACTAATGAAAAAGAAACTGATATAAATCCTACACTCACAATTAATTTCACAACTCCCACAAATCTATATGCATATCAATGATTAGTTCCACATATCTATACATACATATATACATGGACAAAATAAAAAAACGAACAGAAAAATATTGTAGAATCAAAGAATTTTAAGAGTAAACATACATGGAGCATGTTCGACTGGTTTTGAATTAGGGTTTCTGAGAATTGCCTGGATGAGAATCGGACAAAGACGCCATCTGAACTGAAGTAATTAGAAAATATGCAATTGAAGATTTCGAATGAAAATGAGAATCGGCCGATGCTCTAATCGGATTACATCATAAATATCAAAGAAAACATACCTAGATGAGAGTTCGAATGATTGAGTTTTAGGGATTTCTGAAGCGGGTATGGCCAAGTACAATCGCTAAAGATGAAGCCGTAGATGAGATTTAGGGTTTGTAAAATTGAATGTGGGTGAAAGATGATAGCCTGCAGAAATCAATTTGATTAGGTTTTGAGATTTAAAGAGAAATCAATTTGTCTTCAATTGATTGAGAGAATTGATTAGGTTACCAAATTGAAGAAGAGCGTATATAGGAAGAATGAAAATGGCGCCCAAATCACAATTCTCTGGTTAAAGAGATATGCCACATCAAGGTCAAAAAGTCAACCTTAATTTTGCTTTAGTATAATAGATAGATTTATTTTTTTATTGGGATACGATGGTGGTAAAGAACCAAAATTTAGGTGATCAACTGCTTAAAATATATTAATAAGGATATTTGTTAATAAATTGAATATATTAATAAGGATAATTGTTAATAAATTGAAAATATATTTGAATTGAATAAATCAATAAGTTAATTTAAAATAAGTGAAACGGGTTTTGGTCAAAAATAGTTATGGACGTATTGATTGTATATATTACAATATGGGTGGATATAGATTTGTAATTATAAATAGTTACATATATAATTGAATGACTTTTGGCATGGTCTAATTATTACTCAAACTGAAGTTCGAGTATATATGTAATTATATTTTATCAATCCCTCAAGTACATATAGAAGATGATGTTGGGATATTTTAGTATGGACATAGGTGAACCTTAAAATATGTTAAAGGTTGTTAAGTCACTTGTTATAAGAAATGCCTATTAGCATCTCCTACCAAAGCAAAGATTCTCATTCTAGAAGTACCATCGTTAAATGCATATGTGCATTACTATGTTTTGCTAGCTATGTATGGTTATAATATACTAGGTTATCACCCGGGAAATGCTTCCCGGGCTGGAGAAAGTTACTTATACGATTATTATTTTTTGTTAATGCATAAAGTTGACGGTAAGGGGTTTAAATCAACTAAATTTGAACTTTGAATGCTATCTGATTAGTTCTTAAGCATCGGTATTTTGTATCTTCTCTACTTTGAATAATTTCTGTTTTGTTTCTGCTATGCTTAAATCATACGCGTATATTGCTCATCGCATACTGTTTAAATAAATATTGAAAGATATAGTTTGACATTTGAAATTCAAAACAAAGCATTGTAACACAGCTCAACCACCAGAACATAAGAGCGTTCTACCTATGAGGCATGTATTATCCAAGAGGTTTCTTCACTAAATGAGAGTAGCTTAGAACAACTTCAAAGAGAACATGATATATATATATATATATATATCATAATGAGGGGAAAAATATTCATCATAAGAAAAAACAGCTTATGACGAACTAATGTCCATGTGGGTATTCACAATGAATTTACAAGCTGTTTTTCTTGATTTCTTAATCGTATTCATCTCTTTACGGGTCTCATTCCAGCAGGAACACTTCAAGTTAAGCCTCACCAGTCTCATCAAATGCCATCACCTAAAGAAAAGTCAAAACATCCATGTAACATTTGTGCTTGTAATCATTATGAACAGTTCTATTATCAATAAAACAATGTTATTTGATCCCAATGTTAGTTTGGTTGTGTTTTAAATTTTTCATGTTTCGACTTTTGTTCGATTTTAAACTCTACATCGCTTTCTTGAGAATTATACGCAAACTGGTGCGTAAACGTACTCAGTTTAATGCGACAAATACTCTGGAATGTCAACATATACTCAACATACCTTAAATAACCTTTACATAACTTAGAAATAAGTTTTGAAGGCTTTGGTATGGCAAAAACAAGTTAATCCGCTTACAGGGACTAAACTTGACAAACTGCGAAAGTATGCCAATTTGAACTGTAACAAACATTCCGGAACATGTCCATAAGTTAAACATACCATAAATATCCTTTACATAGCTTAGAAATAGGCTTTGAGGGGTTTTGTATGCTAAAACAAACTTTTGGATCATTCAGGGGCTAAAAGTGTCAAAAAGTGCACAAGTTTGCACTTTCGCGCATAGCTTACGTTCTGAATACATCCGGACATCCAAAAATTTATGTAAGCATCCTAATATTATGCCTTAGTGTTTGGCATGAGAAAAATCCATTCGTCGCGTCATTTGGATCGTTTTTCGCGCTTATGCGCATTCCGTCGTAATTAACCGAACATCGCGATCGTACGGCCAAACGAACCAACATCCGGCATATTTTTGAGCATGTTTCATGTCCTCAATGTTTAGGCATCATTTTAGGGCCTTAAAGTTGGCTTTACGGGCCTTAGAAGTATCGGAAATGGCTTAAAAATGCAACAGGGACCAAAACTTCCATTTCTGAAAGTTTGTGCAGATCAGACATGCCCAGGTGGCCCGCCTGAGTTTTGTCTGCATCCTAACGCGGGCCGCGTTGCCCCTGCAGATGCAGAAACTTGTTTTTGGCTAAAGATTGGCCTTTCAAACACTCCAAAGGGCAATGCCCTTTCACATTCTCAAGAGTTAAGGGTCATTTTGAGCCACCACAACATCTTGACAAGTGTACGCATAAGATCGTGGCACGATATTCAAGAAACGATCCTAACGGTTTTGCTTTTCCTATAAATACCCCCCCCATTTGTGTTAAAACCCACAAAACTGATCAAAGAGCTCTAAGTTGATGCCATTGCTTCATACCTGAGCTCCTGGATCAAGTTTAGCTTTCGGGGACCCTTCGTAAGTGTTCTTTCGTTCTTTTAATCGCTTTCTAGTGCTAAAGTCAAACTTTGTTTGACTTTCTGTGTTGACCAGCCTATGGTCAACACGAAGTTCATAGGAACTTCATAACGTGAGCGTGATCACGATGGTTATAGTCCGTAGTGACTATACCTACTGATTACCACGTTATCTAGGCTCAGTGACGAGTCGTAGTTTCGGCCAAAATGCGCATTCTTGCGTATTTTGTAACCAAACTACTCGTGGGTATCAAAACCGTTTGTTTTGATAGCAAACATGTTTTCTAAACTTAGTTAAGCATGTTCTAACATGCTTAGCTCGTCACTTTTAGTATAGTGCTTGTATAGGGTCGTAAGGTAAGCGATCTAAACCATCGCTTATACTTTCGAACCCGACCCATTTGGTCGATCATTAGGGTCTGACTAAACACATTAAGTGACCATAGTTGTAACCTTCTGAGGTTATACCTTTTGGTCACGATGTTAGGCGTTCCAAACGCGTTCTACGCGAACGACGCGTTAAGGTAGCATAAGCTACCTAAACGGGTCGTGATGGGCCGTAAGCACTTAGGTTAGGTTTCATTTTAGTATGTAGGCTTTGTTAAACCATATTACACGAGTCTCCATACTCGTTTGGTTTACGAACCCGCATACTATCCGATCCTTCCGATTTTGGTCCGGTATATTAATATAGCTACCTATTAGGTGCCGTTTTATATTCCGTGATCTCTAGCATTATTTCGTTGTTATACAAGGACTTCAAAGCAATCTCAGGTGAGTACATAGAACCCCATCTTTTACATGTTTTCGAGGAGTCAATGTGAGTACATTGAACCCCTCTTTTACTGTTTTCCAAACTATTTTGGGGTGAAACACATGTGCCTACTTGTTACTTTCATGCTTTCTATGTTTTCACATCATATACCTGCTATGTTCGTTAGTACATTATAGTACATGATTTCATTACATTTCATGCTATGTATGCCCATTGTGTACGTACTTAGTACAATTATTCATCACATGCCTACATTTCGGTATGACATTTGGGTTGTTTAACATGGAACAATACATTCATTAACGTTAGCTACGCCATTCGTTAGTAGGTAGTGGTACCATAGGAATTGACAACTCCCGTTCCGGACATCCTAGGTTGGTTTGGATGAAAGGAATGACCGAATTCGATATACATAACTTCGATAAACCTTTAATTTGTTTAAGGGTTTATCGCCACAGTCTCAAGACTTGGATGTATGCATTTTCACAATACCGCATAAATGTTTGTATCAGTATAGCATGCATTTGTTCCACAAAACATAACTTTGATTTAAACTATTTTTTACTTCAATACCTTGTTTTTGTGCATTTTTACATATGGTTTAGTTGATACATTTCACTTACCATACATGATATATTTTGGGTACACATTATATGATCTACATTAAACATAAACATTTTGATATTGATATACACATTTGGTGGTTTACATTGAACATAGACATTTCGATATGGTTTACACAATAACACTTGACAACTGATTTATACATGAACAATTTACATGGTGGTTGGTTTGGGTAAATGGTTTGAGTAGCGTGGCGTATGTAATATGATACAAACATGGTGGATACGCCGCTGGTACTTCCTATATATAAATGCTTGTATAATATTACATATCGTAGCGTTATCTAAATCATTTCAGTTTAGACATATTACGTTTTACACAAATAACATATTCTTCACAAGACATTATTTTTACAAACAACTTATCTTATACAAACTCATTTTTACTAGGTTATTCATTTAACCTTACATTATTCTCTTATTTATACATATCATCTGATCTTATCGTTTTTCATACGATTTACGAAACAAAACAAATTACAAGGTTCATGACTGACTGTTATTAAACGTTTCTTTAAACTCAAGTCATGAATCCCATTTTCACAAAACCTATGTATCTCACAGGCATTTTTTTGCTGACGTACCTACTTTCACATGTGTTTTCAGGAGCTATCGCTTAGGATGATGATTGTTATACTAGGGCGGACCTGTGCCTTAGAGACATAAAAGCGAAGATAGACTTAGTTAATTATGTTATAAACTCTTTATTTCCTGTTCGAAGACAATGTAACACGTTTGTTGATAAATAAAATGTAACATTAATTTCCATGGTTATGAAATAATTAATTCTGTCCCAACACTCCCCGGCGTTTCCGCCGCGGTTGCATGTTATACGCGGTCGGGGTGTGACAGAAGAGTTGGTATCAGAGCCAATGGTTATAGGGAATTAGGTTATTAGTAATGCTTTGACCTAGACTATAACTTTCTAAGACCCTAACACAAGTTATCTTGTGTTTAGATTTTAAAACATGCACTTCACCTATCCTTAGGTGATAACCACAACGAGAATTTCGATTCCGAATCCGCTTTGAAAATTAATCATCTGTTCTAGGATGATTGATTACTAGGTTTTGAACCCTCTGTTATATGGTTTTGAACCCCTTTGGATTTTCAAAAATCTCGTCAAGGTTTTCGGGTTGTAATAGTGTGAACACGTGCAAACTGGAAGAGTGAATGCCTGTACCCTGAGTTTTCTGTCTAAGGCTAGAGTGTTCGTACAAATCCACATAATCGGACCAGTCACTCTTACCTGGGAACTCTTGGGGTGAGTGTTCACTTATAGGCGAACATGTCTTCGTGATACATTATTTTTGACCCACTTACTTTGACTAGACATTTGGTGTCGCTTGTTTGCTTTGCGATGCGTAACCACCATCTTTGCTTTTGTTGATTGTGTTTCATTTCATCCTCTTCATCCAATCATCTCACTCGTTTCCTTTCATGTTTTCCTATTTTAGAATGACTCCTCGACGCGAAAACCAGATAGCTACTGCCGAGCTGGCAGAAATTATTGCACAGCAGATGGCTGCTCAATTCCCAAATCTCTTTGCTCAATGGAACCAAGCCAACAACAACAACAATGCTCCATGCAACTTCAAGAACTTTAACTCGGCTAAACCACTCAAGTTTAGTGGTTCTGAAGGAGCGACTGGGCTTCTTCAATGGTTCGAGAGCATCGAGAATACTTTTCGCCACGTGCAGTGTCCGGATAATCGCAAGGTCGAGTTTTCTTCGAGCGTGTTTCAAAAGGGAGCTCTTACATGGTGGAATGGGGTAATGAGAGACCGTGGTGCAGACGTTGCTCTAGCACAGACATGGGCTGAACTAAGAGCTCTTATGATGAGGGAGTTTTGTCCTCGTCGTGAACAACGAGCGTTGGAGAAGGAGTTTGATGATTTGAAACAAGATAGTGGCGAGCACAGGGCATATACTGATAGGTTTGAGGAGTTGAGTCTGCTTTGCCCGACTATGGTTGCCCCACTCGACAAGGCTATCGAAAGGTACATCGACGGCCTACCTGACTCGGTACAAGACATTATTACTGGTAGCAACCCTACCACACTCCGTCAGGCAATCGAGTTATCAGCGACACTGACTGAGTCGCAGATTCGAAAGAATAAATTACACAGGAAGGGTGACAAGGGCAAGAAACAGTCGTCTGACAAGGAAGATAGCAAGAAAGGTCAAAACAAGGATGGAAAGGATTCTGGTTCATCAAAAAGGGCATAGAAGCATAAGGCTTCCCAAAACTATGCTGTCACTGCCCAAGCTAACCAGGCAGCTCCCAACCAACCCGCACAGCCTCCAGCAAAGAAGCCCTATTCAGGAAGTGCACCTTTGTGCAATAGATGCAACAGTCACCATCAGCCGCAACATCAGTGCCGTTTCTGTACTAACTGTGGGAAGTCAGGTCATCTTGCCGATGTTTGTCGGTTTGCTTAAAATCACGCAGTTCAGAACCCGGCTCAACAAGTTGCTCAGCCTCCTTCTCAGCAACAGGGTCAAGCTGCACGACCACAATACCCACCAGGTGCTTGTTATAACTGTGGGGATCTGACCCATTACAGCAGAAATCGGTGCCCAAGGCTAGCCAACCAGAATCAGAATGCCAATCAGAATCAGGCTCAGGCTCGAGGTTGAGTCTTCAACATGAACGCACAAGAGGCACAAGCAGATGATAATGTGTTGAACGGTACGTTCTTTATTAATAATCATCCAGCATCTGTTCTTTTTTATTCGGGTGCCGCTAAAAGTTTTGTGTCGTTATCTTTTGAACCATTGCTTCGAGTGTCTTGAACGAAACTAGGTAAACCATTGACAGTAGAAGTGGCGAGCGGTGAACCCATTGTTCTTGATTCTGTTCTCCGCAACTGCCAGTTGAACCTTAACAACCATCTTTTTCCTATTGACCTCACGCCTATGCAACTTGGAAGCTTCGACGTTATTGTGGGTATGGATTGGTTATCTAAGCATCGCGCAGAGATAGCTTGTTCTGAGAAGATTGTTCGTGTGCCGCTATCGACAGGCGAGATCCTACAGGTTCGTGGTGAGAAGCCTGCCGGTGGTCTCAAACTTATGTCTTGTTTTAAAGCACGGAAGTATCTACGGAAGAACTATGTGGCTTTCTTAGCACATGTTACAGCAGATAAAGGCAAAGGTAAGTCTATTTCAGATATTCCTGTCGTTCAGGATTATTCTGAAGTTTTCCCTGAAGAGTTACCTGGTCTACCTCCAGCACGCCAAGTCGAGTTCCATATTGATCTCGTGCCTGGTGCAAATCCCATTGCCAGAGCTCCATACCGTCTTGCACCGTCTGAGTTGCAAGAGTTATCTAAGCAACTTCAGGAGCTCTCTGATAAAGGTTTTATCCGTCCTAGCTTTTCACCTTGGGGTGCTCCCGTTCTTTTTGTCAAGAAGAAGGATGGATCTTTTAGGATGTGTATCGATTATCGTGAGCTTAACAAGCTCACCATCAAGAATCGATATCCCCTACCTCGCATTGATGATCTCTTTGATCAATTGCAAGGCGCTTCTTATTTTTCAAAGATTGATCTGCGATCTGGATCATCAACTCCGTGTGCATGAAGAAGATATTCCAAAGACAGCATTCCGCACTCGTTATGGGCATTATGAGTTCACAGTCATGAGTTTGACTAATGCTCCTGCTGTTTTCATGGACTTGATGAATAGGGTCTGCAAGCCTTATTTAGATAAGTTCATCATCGTTTTCATTGATGACATTTTGATATATTCTAAGACGCGAGCCGATCATGAGCAACATCTTCGTCTTACGTTGGAACTCCTAAAGAAAGAACAACTTTTCGCCAAATTCTCCAAGTGTGAATTCTGGCTTAAAGAAGTTCAATTCTTAGGACACATTGTCAACGAACAAGGTATTCATGTAGATCCCTCCAAGATCAGTGCGATTAAGGATTGGGATACACCTACTACTCCTACTGAAGTTCGTTCTTTTCTTGGTCTAGCGGGTTATTACCGCCGCTTCATAGAAAATTTCTCGAAGATTGCAGTTCCTCTAACTGCTCCAACTCAGAAGAGCAAGCCATTTGATTGGGGAGTCAAACAAGAGGAAGTGTTTCTGACTTTGAAACAAAAGCTTTGCGACGCGCCTGTCCAAACATTGCCTGAGGGCAATGATGATTTTGTCGTTTATTGCGACGCATCTAAATTAGGTCTTGGCTGCGTCCTGGTGCAAAGAAACAAAGTCATAGCATACGCATCAAGGCAGTTGAAGATACATGAGAAGAACTACACCACTCATGATCTTGAGTTGGGTGCAGTTGTCTTCGCTCTTAAGATTTGGAGACACTATTTGTACGGTACAAAATGTGTGGTTTTCACAGACCACAAAAGTCTTCAGCATATCTTCTATCAGAAAGAGCTCAACATGAGGCAACGACGTTGGGTTGAACTTCTAAATGACTATGACTGCGAAATTCGCTACCATCCTGGTAAGGCGAATGTCGTGGCCGATGCTTTGAGTCGCAAGGAACGTACTAAGCTTCATTGTGTTCGTATCCAATCTGTTATTCAAGCTCAATCCGATATCCAAGCCCGTATTTCTCAGGCTCAATAATCTTGTGTTTCACAAGGTTTGATGGATAAGGAATTTCCTTATCACATAACTCCTGCTCTAGAACTGAAGGACAATGGATCGTATTACTTCATGGACCGTTTGTGGGTTCCGAGCCAAGATAATCTTCATACCCTGCTTATGGATGAAGCCCATAAGTCTCGTTATTCTATTCATCCTGGCTCAGATAAGATGTATAAGGATCTTCGTATTCAGTATTGGTGGCCTGGTATGAAGAAAGACATTGCCTTATACGTATCAAGATGCCTTACTTGTCTTAAGTTTAAGGCTGAACATCAGCGTCCTTCTGGGTTATTGGAGCAACCAGAGATCCCAGTTTGGAAATGGGAAAACATTACTATGGATCTCATTACTAAACTTCCGCGCACAAAGAAAGGTCACGATGCCATCTGGGTAGTTGTTGATCGTCTTACTAAATCAGCGCATTTCTTGCCAATCCGTGAGGATTTTTCGGCTGACAAACTTGCTCAAATCTACGTGGATGAAATTGTAGCTCGACATGGTGTTCCTTTGAACATCATTTCTGACAGAGATGCTCGTTTCACTTCTCATTTTTGGAGAACCATGCAATCTGCTATGGGGTCTCAACTGAATCTGAGCACAGCTTATCATCCGCAAACGGATGGTCAATCTGAAAGAACAATCCAGACACTGGAGTATATACTTAGAGCTTGTGTGATCGATTTTGGTGGTAGTTGGGATTCACATCTTCCGTTGATTGAATTCTCCTACAACAACAGTTATCACTCCAGCATCAACATGGCTCCTTTCGAGGCTCTCTATGGTCGAAAATGTCGTTCACCAGTCTGCTGGAATGAGATTGGCGAGGCTCAACTTACTGGACCTGCCCTCATTTTAGAGACAACAGATAAGGTAAAGAAAGTTCGTGATAACCTTCAGACAGCTAGAAGCCGTCAAAAGAGTTACGCGGACCTGAAACGCAAGCCCTTGGATTTTTAAGTCGGTGATCGTGTATTACTTAAGGTCTCACCTTGGAAAGGTGTGATCAGATTTGGAAAGAAAGGAAAACTTGCACCTAGATACGTTGGACCATTCAAGATCGTCGAAAGAAACGGTAAGGTAGCCTACAGACTTGAGTTACCTCCTGAACTTGGAAATGTTCATCCAACCTTTCACGTGTCCAATCTCAAGAGGTGTTTAGCTGATGAGAACCTCCACATACCGCTTGACGAAATTCGTGTTGATAAAACACTGAAATTTGTTGAGAAACCGGTGGAAATCATGGAATGTGAAGTCAAGTGGCTTAAACGCAAGCGCATTCCTTTGGTCAAGGTTCGCTGGGAATCTAAGCGTGGACCCGAGTTTACTTGGGAACGCGAAGATCAAATGAAGGCAAAATATCCACATCTTTTTCCACGAGTTTCCTCTAAATAAATTTCGGGACGAATTTCCACAAGTAGGGGAGACTTTAACATTTGTGCTTGTAATCATTATGAACAGTTCTATTATCAATAAAACAATGTTATTTGATCCTAATGTTTGTTTGGTTGTGTTTTACATTTTTCATGTTTCGACTTTTGTTCGATTTTAAACTCTACATCGCTTTCTGGAGAATTATACGCAAACTGGTGCGTAAACGTACTCAGTTTAATGCGACAAATACTCCGGAACGTCAACATATACTCAACATACCTTAAATAATCTTTACATAACTTAGAAATAAGTTTTGAAGGCTTTGGTATGGCAAAAACAAGTTAATCCGCTTACAGGGACTAAACTTGACAAACTGCGAAAGTATGCCAATTTGAACTGTAACAAACATTCCGGAACATGTCCATAAGTTAAACATATGATAAATATCCTTTACATAGCTTAGAAATAGGCTTTGAGGGGTTTTGTATGCTAAAACAAA